>NC_064615.1:286653412-287332578 GCF_023898315.1 Schistocerca nitens
TAGGTTTAACTAGTTCTAAGTTCTAGGGGACTAATGACCTCAGCAGTTGAGTCCCATAGTGCTCAGAGCCATTTGAACCATTTTTTTTTTTTTTTGGATTTAGGTCTCAGTAGAGCGAAAATATTTTGTCTTTGAACGTGACTTAAATGTACATCTTCTACGACGTGGTGCAGGACTATGACACATCTGACACCTGTTAATGGTTCCCTTCTACGAAACTGTTCTTTCAGACAACTGCTACTTACGGGGAAGCAGTTTAGGTCATGAAAACCAGCTAAAATGTTCTACTATTTGTTTTTATTCTTTTCCGTTTGTACTTCTTTGCTCTATCTTCTTTTTTTGCAAGTAAGGTATTCATTGAGCCACCAAGTCACAAACAAATTATTAAAAAGAAGAGGCGATAGAGCCATCATAACAAATAACAGAAAAGAAGTCAAGGTAACTCTAGAGACCACACGAAATCTCAGCCAAAAGAGGACTATAAATCTTGTACGAAAAAAACCAATACATAGACACAAAATCCACAGACAGACATCCACTGGCAACAAAGTGTGGTAAGATAACACGGTAGTTTCCAGTACCTGGGGGAGATTATACCGAAACCAGGAGTGAATGCAACGTCCAATGAAGAAAGGATCACGAAACTACAAAAAGCATATAAACTTACATGGAACCGTTACAATAAAAGAAGTATTTCCGTCAATGCCAAATTAAGACACTACAGTACAGCAGTCTTTTCAGAGGCCTTGTATGCCTCAGAAACAACGGTAATCAAGGGAAGAACGACAGCTAAGAAGAAGGAAAAACAAGAGAGAAATATGCTGAGAAAGATCTATGGACCAGTTCGGAAAGAAGGGGTCTCGATAAAGAGACCAGCGAGCAGACAGACACGATGACAAACAACATCAGGAAAGGAAGGGCAAAGTTCTACAGACACATACATAGGATGAAGAAAAATAGATTGACCAAGAAGATTTTCAACATAGTACCAACTAATACAGTGAAAACCAGCTGGGTAAAGAAAACTATGGAAGCCCTCAATAAACTGAACATCTCTACAGAAGACGTAATACAGGGAAAAATATAGAGGAGAAAATGAGAAACAGAAATTTCAGCAAACGTCCAAAGACAAGAAAACAGGAAAGAAGTGGACAGAAGAGAGGAAGAAGAAACACAGTAAATATATGAGAGGTTTTTGGGAAGAAAAAAGAGACAGAAAATGCCATGAAAACGGACTGTGTGTTAGCGCTCTCCTTAACGGGGAATTGACATTAATGATAATAATACAGAGATGACGAAAGACGTCTATAGAAGACCCTTACCATATAAAGTCGAGGAAGTTATCTTGGCCCTGCAAGGGCCGGTAGAGGGAAAATAGAAGAGGCACACCAAAACTAGAGCATACAAAACACATTATATAGGATGCAGAGGTTTAGCAGCAACACAGAGTGACTAGAGACTACTTGCTTCTGGAGATCCAAACAGTCGGGCCGTTCGATCTCCTCGCTTCTGCTGGGTTGTCCGACTCATCGCTACAAGTACTGATAGAGGGGAATATTGGACACTTTCTCTCCGCGGTTGCCACTCTCTTTAGCGACTCTGATGAGCAGTCAGGCAACTGTCGTCCTTAACGTGGCATTAGCAGTTAGCTCCGCTGCTGAGAGAAAGCCGTGCAACTTACTTCAGCACTGAGGCACAGTTGGAGCATCCACGTACGTACATGTTGTTTGCTTCCAGCGATGCCACGAGCCAGTCGAGCTCTATGAAACCGAAATCGCTGCGCGACAGTTGTCGGAATATTTCAGTGGCAGCAGTCGTGTATCTATGATCAATGCAGTAGGCGTCTCCTATTCGCGAGGTCAGTGGGGGCAAAACTGTAGCACTTGAAGCCAGTTTCGAAAAATGAGCAAGTATTTGCAACTGGTGTGATGGTTCATTTCATTTCCGAAAGCGAGAGCGCTGAGATTCCGGGAAAGGTTTAGGACACCAAACGAATTCTAGTGCTGCTGTCAAGTTACCTTCCATTAGGAATGTGGAATGCACTCAGTGACTGTGATACGACTTTCAAAATAATGGAGAACAGCAATCAGTCGTCCTTTCCATTCAGGCTTTATTAAAGCAAATCTGGATTTCGCCTAGTAACTAGCCATTATCAATGCACTATTTCACAGCTTCAGTACATGTTCTAGTACGTCAGTCTCCTGCTATTTAGGCTTCCGTCACAGTTCATTGAAGTGCTGCTGTGTAAAGAGTGTAGTATGTTCCACAAAACGAGATAGTCCAGAAAACGACCGCTATTTTTCTGTGCGGTCGACGATGGAACGTCTTTCATTTTTGTGTCTAATGATGGCATCTGCACTGAACAGGCATATTTATAAGTAATTGGATTGGATTGGATTCGACTGATTTGGGGGAAGAGACTAAACAGCGAGGTCATCGGTCTCACTGGATTAGGGAAGGATGGGGAAGGAATTCGGCCGTGCCCTGTCAAAGGAACCATCCCGGTATTTGCCTGAAGCGATTTAGGGAAATCACGGAAAACCTAAATCAGGATGACCGGACGCGGGATTGAACCGTCGTCCTCCCGAATGCGTATAAGTAATTCACCAGTGTTGTATATAGAACACTGAAAAATAAATGGTATAGTGATGCACAGATAAGGTTGAAATTTCAGTCGAGTAAAAAAATAGCCATTCATTGGATTTATTATGCTTTAGCAGTAGTCGTGGTTTCAGAACAAATTACATGGCATGTATGCAGATCGTTACGTTATTTTTCTGAGACAAAGATGTTTCGGCACATTTATCCCATCACCAATGGGTTCTCGTTTCATTTAAATCACAGGAATGATCTTGGATGTAAAAGATGATTAATACTGTAGCAGATTCATACTACTGGAATGCTAACACTTGCTAAAAGGAAACGTTGCAGGTTTTCCCCTGTGCCCAGTCACGCATCTTGTGCTCGAAGACTTTCCTCTGTGCATCCATAACCCCCACAAAGCACATATAGGTAATTACGTGCGCAATTATCTGTGTAGCTGTAACATCAATGCAGTATATGACTAAGTAGCTCAGATTTTTTGACATACGTTCCTTATTATGCTAGTTTAGTATGTTGATGTTGTCATCAGTCCGAAGACTGGTTTGATGCAGCTCTCGATGCTGGTCTATCCTGCACAAATCTGCCTACACACACCTGAAACTGCTTACGGTAGTCAAGCCGTCCTCTTCCTCTACAGTTTCTGGGATGTGTCATTGAGCGATGTCTTCTTTTAATCCTATTGTGCAATTAAAGCTCTTTCTCCCATCTAATCTTCAGCTCTCTTCTGTAGTACCACATTTCAAAAACCTTTACTGTCATCTTTTCCGTACTGTATATCGTGGACGTCTTAGTCTCTTATAAGAGTACAGTCCATACATATTTTCAGAAAGGACTTCGTAAAACTTGAATTTCCTGCTGTTGCCAGTCTGCATATTACATTTTTCTACTTATGCCTTCGTTAGCTTCTTTCCTGTCCAACTCGTCTACAAATTTTGGAGACTCATTTCCTACTCTACCTCCCTCAGCATCGTCTCACGTACCTGGACTAAATTCCATTAGATATGTTTTAGTTTTATTAACATTCGTTTTATAATCTCTCTTCAAGGCACTGGCTATTCCGCTCAATTCACTTTCCTAATCCGTTGCTGTCTCTGACAAAATTACAATGTTATCAGCATACTTTAGTTTTTTTTTTTTTCTCTGAACTTCTGAATTTAATCTTGATTCCCTCTAGAATTTTAACCCTTCCCACATTTCCCTCCATTATAAAATTGGCTATTCCATGATGCCTCGGCATTTCTCTTATCAAGCTAATCCATCTTTTCCTTGCTTAATGTTACAACGCAATTTTGGATAGAGAGCCTCATCCACATAATCTTCAGCAGTTTTGTGTGGCACTCCTTTTGTACAGCTTGGCCGGCCATTGTGGCCGAGCGGTTCTAGGCACTTCAGTTCGGAACCGCGCTGCTGTTACGGTCGCAGGTTCGAATCCTGCCTCGGGCATGGATGTGTGTGATGTCCTTAGGTTAGTTAGGTTTAAGTAGTTCTAAGTCTAGGGGATTGATGACCTCAGATGTTAAGTCCCAAGAGCCATTTGAACCATTTTTCAACGGCTTTTATTCTCTTCCCGCTTGAACTGTTTCTCTTCTATACAAGGCCACACGACAAGGCAAGACTTCCATAACTGACTTCCTACATTACAAGTCTATATTTTCTATGTTCTTTAATTCTGACGTCGTCAGTTGCTTTTCTGCCAAAATACCAAAAAGTACTAGAATATATTTAAAACATACATGCTTCACTACCTCGGGAGCTGAAAAACCTATGATCGTAGAGTGAACTATCGTAAAGTAAAAAAGTCGCCCCTCTCCATACCATTGTCTCTCGAAAATCTAGTTTCAATAGGCAGTGCAGTACCTAGTTAGAACAGAAATTTCAGTGAGAAAAAAAAATGGCTCTGAGCACTATGGGACTTAACTGCTGTGGTCATCATTCCCCTAGAACTTAGAACTACTTAAACCTAACTAACCTAACGACATCACACACACCCATGCCCGAGGCAGGATTCGAACCTGCAACCGTAGCAGCAGCGCGGCTCCGGACTGGAGCGCCTAGAACCGCACGGCCACCGCGGCCGGCTTTCAGTGAGAGTAGTTAAATATAACGCACTCCTGGAGTGGCAGTTTCGTTAACGAGAAAGGACGCAGTATCAGCATGTGAGTGAGTTGGAACGATGCTAGATATGATTAGCGGAAATGGGTGTGTGGCACTGAAACATTTCGACTCGAAAGGGGCGCGTTGTTGCGACAGTAACGCGTGTGGGGAACCGATGCAGGGAAGATAATCGTACAAAGCGGGCAGCAAGAAGCGGGTAAGACACCAGAGGGTGGTCACGACATCGCACACAGGGCCGTGAAGAGCCGCATAGCTACGTCAACAGCGACGGTTAGACGGGAGTCCCGTCGATGGTCTTACGCGAGCTGCTGCGGGTATGGAGTGGCGGCGTACGTTGCCACTGGGGCGTCTTCCATTGTCCAGAACCCACAAGTGCCTCTCTCTGCACCGGCACATTGGACGCTGTGGCTGGTGTGCTGAGGGTGGCGATCTAGCGTTCTTCAAGACTTGCAGCTTCAGGCTGTCTTACGAGACTGTTAAGGCGGACGCACAACTAACTGTAAGCTCACAAATACGTCTCATTAAGCATTTTCTGCGACCGTCCACCAATCGGCTTCGTCTCCACACGTTCTACGCATTTTAAGCGATATTGGCTGTTAATTGACCGTGACAGTTAAGCAGTTTTATCTGTCACTCCTTTTCAACAGCTTATATTCTCTTTCGGCTTGAACTTCCTATTATGCACGTTTCCCATCTATACAACGCCACACGCCAAGGCAAGACTTTCATAACTGACTTCCTACCACTTCTTCGTTTCTCCGCTCGTGGACTGGGTGTTGTGTTGTCCTCATCATAATTTCATCCTCATCACCCACACGAGAGTCGCCCAGTGTGGCGTCGACTGCAATAAGACTCGCACTCGGCGGCCTAACTTCCCCGGATGGGACCTCCCGGCCAGCAATGACGTACGATCATTTCATTTCATTCGCGCGCTTAAATTATTTAATGAAGCAACATGTTTCAGGTACAAATTTTCAGGCGACAGTGGTAATATAATAAACATTTAACAAATGTACGCATAAGTATTAGCCGGGCAGTGTGGCCGAGCGGTTCTAGGCGCTTCAGTCTGGAACCGCGCGACTGCTACGGTCGCAGGTTCGAATCCTGCCTCGGGCATGGATGTGTGTGATGTCCTTAGCTTAGTCAGGTTTAAGTAATTCTAAGTTCTATGGGACTGATGACCTCAGATGTTAAGTCCCATAGTGCTCAGAGCCATTTGAACCATAAGAAAGCTGTTCTTTTGTTTGGCATGTGCTGTGACCGACCTGCGCAGGAAGAGAAGGATAACCATTATGAAAGAGTATTCACCACCGATTTCGGCCAGATATACGGTACATGCGAGACTTGGCCAGAAATGAATGTGGCAAAAGTGGGAGCTCCAATGGCCAAGCGTTTGGAGGAAATGGCATTTTTGGCGCGGTTAGGGTCAGGCATGAGCCATTTGTGTTAGCGTTGGCGTAACGGGAAACGTACGGAATGGTAATCTGACGGTCGTGCGGTCGAGTCCTTATGGGGAAACTTGTTTTTACTACTTTATCTACACTGCAAATGTACCGAAGGAATACTCTAAATATTGTATTTATTAATATTTCAAAGTCTTAAATATGGTTACGATTCAGCAACTGTAAAAATTTGAAGCGGTTGAAAAAATTAGCCAACCAGTTTGTAATCTTACCCTTCCTCAGATCACCAGTTGATTTTCACTCTTCTAAATAGCTGACTCGTTTCATAAGCTTCGAGAGGAGTAAGACGTCTAAATAACTTTTTTACTTATCTTCATTATGTCTTATTATTCTTATATGTCGCATTATGTCTTCATTATGTCTTATGTCAATTACGAGAAGTACTTCGCTCCAGTTCCTCACGTCTAGGGGTTGCTTCTTGAGGCTGAAATTTTTTACTTTGTAGGCTCCAGATGACATGATAACTATTGAGTAGGCCTGCTGCGTAATTTCTGTTTTTGTACTTTTTTTATATTCTATCACATTTTTCTATATCACATTGTCTTTACAATTTCCACTTCCATGACACCAAAACGTACATTGTTATTGCCAAAATTAAAAACACGTTCGATTCCATCAGAGGCATGCCCACTAGTAACTCATTCTGTGGTATCATCAATATTCCAAAGAGTTTACAAAATAAAACGAGTTTATAAACTTTCCTGACAAAAGAAGAATCTTTACCAAGTTATATCGATATTTTATAAATGATTCCAGAAATAAATTTAATAATCAGTATTAGATGGTGCAAGTGATAATATGAATCTTAAGTATGCCGAATATTTCGTAATCTCAAATGTTTCTAAAAGAAAACTAATTTTAAGTCTACATACAGAGTTAATACATATCGACTGTAATAAAGCAATAAAATAATTTCTTTTTATAAATTTTAGCCTGAAATATAATACATCGTATACAGAATCATATGAAATTCCTTTAGGAAAACAGCTGAGATAATATTAACCTGCACAAGATTCGAAAATATTTTTGGTATCGATTACTTCTGTTGGTTAAAGGTAGTGTTAGAGGAGGGTGTCCCTTTACAAGTTGCAAACTAAACGTTTATTTAGCCCTTGACCTAGGTTTCGATATTTCTAAAAATATCTACTTCAGAAGGAGTGGGCCCTACACAACAAAATATTAATAACAGAAAAATATTTGTGAGGTACTCACTTGCTACATCACATGGTGGTACATTAGATCAAATGAAGCCGAGCGGCTCTTGCCATACATAAAATGGATATAAACACCAGAAACGTCCCATCCCATGGCTTAAGACACCAGCCAGATTACATTCAGCGTAAGTCAGAATAAATGCTCAAATGTATTCACCTAGTGGTAAAGGTTCATGTCTACATAAAATTATAACAGGAGTCCAAAGAATAAAATATCTGTATAACATTAGTACTCACTTTGACAGAGACAAAGGCCATCTGTTCAAAGGAACAGGTTCAAGCGATAAGAAAAAATTGGGATGCAGAGGACGCTACATACACGCGCTTGAGAACTACGCCACGCTTGTGTTAAGTAACAGCATTTTACGTTAAAGTGTGAATGAAAATTTCTTCTGCAAGGTTGCTAATGACGCAACAAATTTACAGGTATGCATTACGCATAAAATCTCTAATACATTTACCGACAGAGTAATACCGTTCGTAAATTCAACGTGCAGAAGCTAGAGTTCTATTTACGAAGGACCACTGTTACAAATGCAAAGTGGAAAAACAGCAAATATGAACTAAAACAACGTCACTAAAAAGGGAAACTTCCGTAGTGTTAAGCGGAAGTTTCGCTTTTTAGTGAACACTTATGTTATGCAGATATTTCATTCTTTGCGCTCCTGTTATAACGTTATGTAGTTATGATCCTTTATCAGTGGACGAATACATTTGTGCATTTCTTCTGGCGTACGCTGTATGTAAACTGGCTGCTGTCTTAAGTCATGGCATGTGATGTTCCTAGTCTTTATGTCAATTTTTTGGGTGACAAGAGCCACTCGGTTTCAGCTAATGTAATTTATCACCATGTGATGCAACAAGTGAGTACCCTTAACTCACAAATATTTTTCTGTTATTCATATTTTGTTGTGTATGTTAGAAATGTTTGTAACCGTTTATTTAAATGTTTAGGGTCCACTCCATCTGAAAAAGATATTTTTAAAAATATCGAAACCTAGGTAAAGTACTAAATAAACCTTTCGTTTGTAACTGGTTCCTCTTCAAATTTATTAATGTTTTTAACAGGCATAAAAAGGAAAGGCTGAGGAAAATTTGGGATTGTAAATAAATTTCCAGGAAGAAATTTAAGGCATACACGAGAACATGGTATATTAAATTAGATACGTTTATTATTCCACAGTTGATGATTTACATATTTTAGTGTGATATTGATTGTAAAAATAGAGAAATTAGTAATTTTCTCGGCATTTTACACGCGCTATTCACGCCACGTTTTTACAATATAATGGTGTTTTAAAGTTTTTATAGAAAAAGAGACTTGGTTTACGTTCATAAAAGGTTCTCTCTCATCACACAGTTTGGCAGAAAACCATCCGTAACGCATCATTTCGCCAAAAATTGGAGAGGATAGCTGTTGATGTACAGAGGAATGTATTTTGAAGCAGTCAGATCGGAATGTGATTTCTTTTTCTTTCTCGTTGAGATAAGAGCAGTTTTCAAGCTTTACATTAAATTCTATACCTGACGATAAACATAGACATCGCAAGCTTGGATTATCTGCCGAAGGCCGCTTGAAAATCAAAATGAAACTAACGGAATACGAAGTCCTGACCGCTTTAATAACAACCACTTCTTGGAAAGTTATTAGCAGAGTCCCTGTGGACGTTGTCAGCAAAATCCATTTTTGGAAATTTATTTGCAATCCCAAATTTTCTTTTGCCTTTCCATTACCACCATTTATGAAAGTATTAATAAACAAAATATCTTGACCATATTTTCTATTTACTTGTAATGTATGTAGCAAAAAAAAACTGAAAAGTAAAATGGTTTCTGCATAGGGACTCAACAGCACGACCCTCGGAGTACTGTTCTGTACTTTTTTCACGGCACAAACTGCAGCCTGGAACTACGCTAACATAAAAGGCTCACGACTGGAAAATGCTGCTTTCTTATTTATTTGGTTATTTATTTAACGACTGGGAATCTGGAGTTTCCACTTCTGTCAGTTTCATTTCAGGTCAAGTCCTGGATACACCACGAATTTGGGCGAAATCGATGATAACAAGTAGACGCAGTGCCATTGTTAGTATGTAAGTCTGCTGTTCACACAGTTATTTGTAAATAAGCACTCACTTTCACCATATGAAATGGCTCTCTTCTTGGGGTGTGTTGAGTTACGTCTACTGATATGGCTCCTTGGTTCTTGTTAATCACTGTCTATAAACTTGCAAAGGACACTTTAAACAAGTCGTCACATTGAACTCTACTGCGCAACAGAAACAAGATGGCGGTCAGGAAAAAGTTTGTGTCGATTTAACTGGTGTTACCTGTCACCTGCAGTGTATTTTTCACACTTTGTTGACAAATCTGTGATACTGGTCGAAGAACAATATTACAGAGACAATTTGATGTTAATAACGACAGTATAAAAATCATTAAAAAATACAAAGATATTGCTATCTGGAATTCCGTTTAGGACATATTTATTTTATTTTATTTGTATTGAGTACATCAGCGAAAATTACTATTTACAATACGTCACATTACACTCTAATAACCAGGACACGAAAATAGTCTATTGATCCCTCCGTTAACGCCAGGGACATTCTTGAACTACAAGGTGAACAGTCTGTTTTACAGTGCCACAGTCGAAACTTGGAGCAAGTATAGGGCTATTACAAATGATTGAAGCGATTTCATAAATTCACTGTAGCTCCATTCATTGACATATGGTCACGACACACTACAGATACGTAGAAAAACTCATAAAGTTTTGTTCGGCTGAAGCCGCACTTCAGGTTTCTGCCGCGAGAGCGCTCTAGAGCGCAGTGAGACAAAATGGCGACAGGAGCCGAGAAAGCGTATGTCGTGCTTGAAATGCACTCACATCAGTCAGTCATAACAGTGCAACGACACTTCAGGACGAAGTTCAACAAAGACACCAACTGCTAACTCCATTCGACGATGGTATGCGCAGTTTAAAGCTTCTGGAAGCCTCTGTAAGGGGAAATCAACGGGTCGGCCTGCAGTGAGCGAAGAAACGGTTGAACGCGTGCGGGCAAGTTTCACGCGTAGCCCGCGGAAGTCGACGAACAAAGCAAGCAGGGAGCTAAACGTACCACAGCCGACGGTTTGGAAAATCTTACGGAAAAGACTAAAGCAGAAGCCTTACCGTTTACAATTGCTACAAGCCCTGACACCCGATGACAAAGTCAAACGCTTTGAATTTTCGGCGCGGTTGTAACGGCTCATGGAAGAGGATGCGTTCAGTGCGAAACTTGTTTTCAGTGATGAAGCAACACTTTTTCTTAATGGTGAACTGAACAGACACAATGTGCGAATCTGGGCGGTAGAGAATCCTCACGCATTCGTGCAGAAAATTCAAAATTCACCAAAAGTTAACGTGTTTTGTGCAATAACACGGTTTAAAGTTTACGGCCCCTTTTTCTTCTGCGAAAAAAACGTTACAGGACACGTGTATATGGACATGCTAGAAAATTGGCTCATGCCACAACTGGAGACCGACAGCGCCGGCTTCATCTTTCAACAGGATGGTGCTCCACCGCACTTCCATCATGATGTTCGGCATTTCTTAAACAGGAGATTGGAAAACCGATGGATCGGTCGTGGTGGAGATCATGGTCAGCAATTCATGTCATGGCCTCCACGCTCTCCCGACTTAACCCCATGCGATTTCTTTTTGTGGGTTTATGTGAAAGATTCAGTGTTTAAACCTCCTCTACCAAGAAACGTGCCAGAACTGCGAGCTCGCATCTACGATGCTTTCGAACTCATTGATGGGGACATGCTGCGCTGAGTGTGGGAGGAACTTGATTATCGGTTTGATGTCTGCCGAATCACTAAAGGGGCACATATCGAACATTTGTGAATGCCTAAAAAAACTTTTTGAGTTTTTGTATGTGTGTGCAAAGCATTGTGAAAATATGTCAAATAATAAAGTTATTGTAGAGCTGTGAAATCGCTTCAATCATTTGTAATAACCCTGTATTTTCTTCCACTTGGGCAAAGAATCGGCACACTTGCCAGTGTTGGCTCTTATTCGGTTAAGAACAGACCAGACTTTGCTCGGCAATTCAAAGAAAGTGGCTTGGTCGATACGCACGGCATCTTAAGTTGCCCGTCGTAGCATTAATCTGCCATGTGTGTTTCTTGCAGTGATTAGTATTAAAAACGTTGCCAAGTTACATCTATGCAGTTTCGAGGGGTGGTTGACGACAGCGAAACCTTCTTTTACTGGTGATTGGAATGTCCAAACAAGGAGGCGAGGATTTTTCTGTGGCTTTTAGTTCTGCCATTTAAGAACAGTTTCCCACTGCAGAGACGAAGTTGGTACGCGGCGAATTATGAGTAGCCAGAAAGTTTGATGTTTGGTTAGTCAGGCGCTCAACTGCGCAGTCATCAAATGGTTCAAATGGCTCTGAGCACTATGGGACTCAACTGCTGTGGTCATCAGTCCCCTAGAACTTAGAACTACTTAAACCTAAGTAACCTAAGGACATCACACACACCCATGCCCGAGGCAGGATTCGAACCTGCGACCGTAGCAGTCGCACGGTTCCGAACTGCGCGCCTAGAACCGCGAGACCACCGCGGCCAGCTGCGCGGTCATCAGCGCCCAATTTTTACACAGTGCAATTTTCACAAAATCCAATCCAGCCACTGTCACGAACCACGATGATGATTAAATTATGAGAACAACATAAACATTCAGACCCCGGGCAGAGAAAATCCCCAACACGGCCGGGAATCGAATCTGGGAACCCGTGATTCAGAGGCAGCAACGCTAGCCACTAGACCACGAGCTGCGGACGAGGTAGCCAGAAAGTAGGTGTAGGGGTGATTGTACCAGTTATAAGGCGCATGGTACGACTGTGCTGTGTGTCGACAAGTGTTGTATGAGCAATTCGGTAAGCCGGTCCTCGAGATCGACTGGTAAATATTATGACACATATCAGACACATGCCAAAACTTTAAATAACAGCTTAGTACCTATGTGTACAGTTGTTCATATTTTTGTATTGCTATTGCAGCCTGAAAATGAGGTTTTGTACCATGAAACTAGTTGCTTCTTAAATAATTCAAGCAAGTCAACAGGAATTTGTGCCTGGTCGCGCTCACCATTACCTTTTCCAATTTTATAGGGGCTGGACAAAAATATGGGAACCCCGCGGGAAACCCATGTTTGAACGTAAGTGCAGATGCTAGCTAAGCCTGCAGGTTGCGCGTTTGTACACTCCTGGAAATTGAAATAAGAACACCGTGAATTCATTGTCCCAGGAAGGGGAAACTTTATTGACACATTCCTGGGGTCAGATACATCACATGATCACACTGACAGAACCACAGGCACATAGACACAGGCAACAGAGCATGCACAATGTCGGCACTAGTACAGTGTATATCCACCTTTCGCAGCAATGCAGGCTGCTATTCTCCCATGGAGACGATCGTAGAGATGCTGGATGTAGTCCTGTGGAACGGCTTGCCATGCCATTTCCACCTGGCGCCTCAGTTGGACCAGCGTTCGTGCTGGACGTGCTGAGACGACGCTTCATCCAGTCCCAAACATGCTCAATGGGGGACAGATCCGGAGATCTTGCTGGCCAGGGTAGTTGACTTACACCTTCTAGAGCACGTTGGGTGGCACGGGATACATGCGGACGTGCATTGTCCTGTTGGAACAGCAAGTTCCCTTGCCGGTCTAGGAATGGTAGAACGATGGGTTCGATGACGGTTTGGATGTACCGTGCACTATTCAGTGTCCCCTTGACGATCACCAGTGGTGTACGGCCAGTGTAGGAGATCGCTCCCCACACCATGATGCCGGGTGTTGGCCCTGTGTGCCTCGGTCGTATGCAGTCCTGATTATGGCGCTCACCTGCACGGCGCCAAACACGCATACGACCATCATTGGCACCAAGGCAGAAGCGACTCTCATCGCTGAAGACGACACGTCTCCATTCGTCCCTCCATTCACGCCTGTCGCGACACCACTGGAGGCGGGCTGCACGATGTTGGGGCGTGAGCGGAAGACGGCCTAACGGTGTGCGGGACCGTAGCCCAGCTTCATGGAGACGGTTGCGAATGGTCCTCGCCGATACCCCAGGAGCAACAGTGTCCCTAATTTGCTGGGAAGTGGCGGTGCGGTCCCCTACGGCACTGCGTAGGATCCTACGGTCTTGGCGTGCATCCGTGCGTCGCTGCGGTCCGGTCCCAGGTCGACGGGCACGTGCACCTTCCACCGACCACTGGCGACAACATCGATGTACTGTGGAGACCTCACGCCCCACGTGTTGAGCAATTCGGCGGTACGTCCACCCGGCCTCCCGCATGCCCACTATACGCCCTCGCTCAAAGTCCGTCAACTGCACATACGGTTCACGTCCACGCTGTCGCGGCATGCTACCAGTGTTAAAGACTGCGATGGAGCTCCGTATGCCACGGCAAACTGGCTGACACTGACGGCGGCGGTGCACAAATGCTGCGCAGCTAGCGCCATTCGACGGCCAACACCGCGGTTCCTGGTGTGTCCGCTGTGCCGTGCGTGTGATCATTGCTTGTACAGCCCTCTCGCAGTGTCCGGAGCAAGTATGGTGGGTCTGACACAACGGTGTCAATGTGTTCTTTTTTCCATTTCCAGGAGTGTATTTTACCATTAACGGCATCTGCACAGCGTCCTAAACACGTTGCGAGTATCAGTCGGAACACCGTTTGTTCAAAATGGTTCAAATGGGTCTGAGCACTATGGGACTTAAATTCTGAGGTCATCAGTCCCCTAGAACTTAGAACTACTTAAACCTAACTAACCTAAGGACATCACAAACATCCATGCCCGAGGCAGGATTCGAACCTGCGACCGTAGCTGTCGTGCGGTTCCAGACTGAAGCGCGTAGAACCGCTCGGCCACTCCAGTCGGCGGTGCTCGTAACCAAGATAGCGAAAGTGATGTTTCAAGAGGCATCGTCATGAAGCATACATTTCGTCAGAACGCGGACGAAAGTGTGTGTCGAGTAATCATGACGGACGGTCACTAAAGAGGACTGAGACGAAAATGTAAGAGGACGACAGGTGCAAAAGCCACTGCAGAACAGAATGTCGCGAACCCTGTAACCACCAAAACAACACGAAGTTGATGCTCGCAACCGTGGTGATGAATCCCTAAAATCTGGACTATGAAGCAAATGGAAGAAAGTCATTTGACTACAAGAATATTTTTTCACACTGTTTCCAGCTTCTGAACGAGTTTACTTCCGAAGAGTGAACATGAAGGGCAGTCGTATCGCGGCATTCAACGGGGGCCATCGTCACTCTGCAATGTCGCATTACTGCCACGGATTATGTGACCAGTTTGGCTGATAAGGTTTACTCCAGTGCTGATGCTGCGTACCAAGGGCACCTTTTGACACAGGACGCATCAGCCAGGACTGAGTTTGTGAGCATGAGGATCAGCTTTCACTTTTCACCTGGCGACCAAAGTCACCAGATTTCAGTATTGTTACTGGCCATTAAAATTGCTACACCAAGAAGAAATGCAGATGATAAACGGGTATTCATTGGACAAATATATTATACTAGAATTGACATGTGATTACATTTTCACGCAATTTGAGTGGATAGATCCTGAGAAATCAGTATCCTCTTGGCCCGCATCTCGTGGTCGTGCGGTAGCGTTCTCGCTTCCCACGCCCGGGTTCCCGGGTTCGATTCCCGGCTGGGTCAGGGATTTTCTCTGCCTCGTGATGGCTGGGTGTTGTGTGCTGTCCTTAGGTTAGTTAGATTTAAGTAGTTCTAAGTTCTAGGGGACTTATGACCACAGCAGTTGAGTCCCATAGTGCTCCGAGCCATTTTTGAAGTACCCTCTTGCCGTAATATCGGCTTCGATACGCCTGGGCATTGAGTCAAACAGAGCTTGGATGGCGTGTACAGGTACAGCTGCCCATGCAGCTTCAACACGATGCCACAGTTCATCAAGGGTAGTGACTGGCCTAGTGGAGAATGTGCTGGCCAGGGCAGCAGTCGAACATTTTCTGTATCCAGAAAGGTACGCACAGGACCTGCAACATGCGATCGTGCATTATCCTGCTGAAATGTAGCGTTTCGCAGGGATCGAATGAAGGGTAGAGCCACGGGTCGTAAGACATCTGAAATGTAACGTCCAATGTTCAAGGTGCCGTCAATGCGAACAAGATGTGAACGAGACGTGTAACCAATGGCACCCCATACCCTCACGCCGGGTGATACGCCAGTATGGCGATGACTAATACACGCTTCCAATGTGCGTTCACCGCAATGTCGCCAAACACGGATGCGACCATCATGATGCTGTAAACAGAAACTGGATTCATCCGAAGAAATGACGTTTTGCGATTCGTGCACCATCGCAGGCGCTCCTGTCTGTGATGCAGCGTCAAGGGTAACCGCAGCCATGGTCTCCGAGCTGACAGTCCATGCTGCCGCAAACGTAGTCGAACTGTTCGTGCAGATGGTTTTTGTCTTGCAAACGTCCTCATCTGCTGACTCAGGGATCGTGACGTGGCTGCACGATCCGTTACAGCCATGCGGATAAGATGCCTGTCATCTCGATTGCTAGTGATACGAGGCCGTTGGGTTCCTGCACGGCGTTCCGTATTATCCTCCTGAAACCACCGATTCCATATTCTGCTAACAGTCATTGGATCTCGACCAACGCGAACAGCAATGTCGCGATACGATAAACCGCAATCGCGATAAGCTACAATCCGACCTTTACCAAAGTCGGAAACGTGATGGTATTCATTTCTCCTCCTTACACGAGGCTTCACAACAACGTTTCACCGGGCAACGCCGGTCAACTGCTGTTTGTGTATGAGAAATCGGTTGGAAACTTTCCTCATGTCAGCACGTTGTAGGTGTCGCCACCGGCGCCAACCTTGTGTGAATGCTCTGAAAAGCTAATCATTTGCATATGACAGCATCTTCTTCCAGTCGGTTAAATTTCACATCTGTAGCACATCATCTTCGTGGTGTAGCAATTTTAATGGCCAGTAGTGTACTTTCAAGAAATGGATCGGTGATCGCTATCCACCTCCATCATATTTACCTGAACTTGCCACTACTTTGCAGGAAGAAGGGTATAAGATTCCATTGAAAATCGTGCAGGACCTGCTCCTATCAATTCCGAGTCGACTGGAAACTTTTAAGCTGTTTTGAATGGCAGGGGGTTTCCTGCACCTGATTAGGCATAATGTGTTGTAACTTATTTCAGGCTGAAAGTCATCGTAGAGGTAGACGACCATGACAAATATAATAAAGATGACTCTAAAAATCCTTGCTGGTTGCTGAAAAAATATCGTAGCTGTTTTTGGAGACTTTTTTTATTTCCACACTCACAATATGCTTCGGGGCCATCAAAAATGGTTCAAATGGTTCTGAGCACTATGGGACTTAACATCTACGGTCATCAGTCCCCTAGAACTTAGAACTACTTAAACCTAACTAACCTAAGGACATCACACAACACCCAGTCCTCACGAGGCAGAGAAAATCTCTGACCCCGCCGGGAATTCGGGACCATCCTCTGGTGATCTGTCAGAAATTCAGATTTGGGAATACAAACTTCTGCCATGACACAAATGTAAGCCAGCTCAATTGCAAGGAACACAAACGTACGCCGGCCACTGTGGCCGAGCTGTTCTAGGTGCTTCAGTCTGGAACCACGCTGCTGCTACGGTCGCAGGTTCGAATCCTGCCTCGTGCATGGATGTGTGTGATGTCCTTAGGTTAGTTAGGTTTAAGTAGTTCTAAGTCTAGGGGAGTGATGACCTCAGATGTTAAGTCCCATACTGCTTAGAGCCATTTGAACAATTTGATTTGAAGACAAACGTACAAAAATAGTAAAAAATCGAAGCTTTCAGAATAGGCGAAAATGTACACACCATATCCAGTTACAGAAGTTCAAGACGCAGTTGTAAATGCCGTACATCAAGATATGCAAATTGTGCAATAACTTTCCGCTCGGACAGACAGAAACCAAATGTACCGGAGCCAGAGGCAGCGGTTAACGCGCTCTCTGGCCGATAGAGGGCACCTTGGGCTAACGCAATGCCAGGTGGCGGAGCCGCCCGTATCACCAGGAAATTTAATATAAGCTGTATATCCAGATTACTAACAGTGACAAAACCAAAGCTGAAAGCATACGTCCATGTACGAAAATTTCTAGGTCTTCCAAGATATTCATATAAACACGTTTGTTCTCATAACCAAAAATCTGTAAATTGTTTTCGATGTCACGAAGCTGACGACTGCACTGACATAAACGAGCACCTGAGGCACTACCACAGCTACGAGGTGCATTCAAGTTCTAAGGCCTCCAATTTTTTTTCTCCGGACTGGAAAGAGATAGAAACATGCGCATTGTTTTAAAATGAGGCCGCGTTCATTGTCAATACGTCCCAGAGATGGCAGCACCGTACGGCAGATGGAATTTTACCGCCAGCGGCGAGAATGAGAACTGTTTCAAATACTTAAAATGGCGACGTTTTCCTTACTTGAACAGCGAGCAATCATTCGTTTTCTGAATTTGCGTGGTGTGAAACCAATTGAAATTCATCGACAGTTGAAGGAGACATGTGGTGATGGAGTGATGGATGTGTCGAAAGTTCATTCGTGGGTGCGACAGTTTAATGAAGGCAGAACATTGTGTGACAACAAACCAAAACAACCTCGGGCTCGCACAAGCCGGTCTAGAAAGCCGATCGAGAAAGTGGAGAGAATTGTTTTGGGGGATCGCCGAATGACTGTTGAACAGATCGCCTCCAGAGTTGACATTTCTGTGGGTTCTGTGCACACAATCCTGCATGACGACCTGAAAATGCGAAAAGTGTCATCCAGGTGAGTGCCACGAATGCTGACGCACGACCACATGGCTGCCCATGTGGCATGTTGCCAAGCAATGTTGACGCGCAACGACAGCATGAATGGGACTTTCTTTTCGTCGGTTGTGACAATGGATGAGACGTGGATGCCATTTTTCAATCCAGAAACAAAGCGCCAGTCAGCTCAATGGAAGCACACAGATTCACCGCCACCAAAAAAATTTCGGGTAACCGCCAGTGCTGAAAAAATGATGGTGTCCATGTTCTGGGGCAGCGAGGGCGTAATCCTTACCCATTGCGTTCCAAAGGGCACTACGGTAACAGGTGCATCCTACGAAAATGTTTTGAAGAACAAATTCCTTCCTGCACTGCAACAAAAACGTCCGGGATGGGCTGCACGTGTGCTGTTTCACCAAGACAACGCACCTGCACATCGAGCTAACGTTACGCAACAGTTTCTTCGTGATAACAACTTTGAAGTGATTCCTCATGCTCCCTACTCACCTGACCTGGCTCGTAGTGACTTTTGGCTTTTTCCAACAATGAAAGACACTCTCCGTGGCCGCACATTCACCAGCCATGCTGCTATTGCCTCAGCGATTTTCCAGTGGTCAAAACAGACACCTAAAGAAGCCTTCGCCGCTGCCATGGAATCATGGCGTCAGCGTCTGAAAAATGTGTACGTCTGCAGGGCGATCACGTCGAGAAGTAACGCTAGTTTCATCGATTTCGGGTGAGTAGTTAATTAGAAAAACAATCCGAGGCCTTAGAACTTGAATGCACCTCGTAAATGGTTCAAATGGCTCTGAGCACTATGGGACTTAACATCTGAGGTCATCATTCCCCTAGATCTCAGAACTACTTAAACCTAACTAACCTAAGGACATCACACACATCCATGCCCGAGGCAGGATTCGAACCTGCGACCGTAGCGGTACCGCGGTTTCAGACTGAAGTGCCTAGAACCGCTCGGCCACACTGGCCGGCTTACCAAAGCTAAGATAACTGTTCCCTGTGGAGCAGAAAGTTATTGCGCCTGATGTACCATATGTATATCTTGATGTACGGCATTTACAACTGCCTCTTTAGCTTCTATAATTGCTTATGGTATGTACATTTTCGACTATTTTCATATCAATTTTTTAATTATTTTTTTACGTTTGTGAACCTTGAAATTGTGTATACTTGCATTTGTATTATGGGAAGAGCGCCTCCCTTGCTTCCTTGCGGTACAAGATTCTACAGTGGCGATGCGGATACTAGACATTTTTATTGTATGTGTTTGTAGTGTTTGCATAGTTCTGTGTATTCTCTGTAAACACGCTTGAATAAGAACCCGTTTGTGCCTCGAATGTGTAGAGGTCACTATTTCAAAGTTGACTAAACTGGCGTTCTGGAAAAAAAAAAAAAATTAGGAACATGTAGACTGGGCTGCTTTTGGCACAGGTGAGAGGGCCGGACGATACCTACCCCAGGACCCCTCCTGACTGTTCACGGACCTGTCCGCTATATGCAAGTACCGTAAACAAGTGACATACGGTAGGTTTGACTGTGGGTGCGATGTGGCAGGCAACAGACGCGCGCGCTCGGCCGTCGCACCGGAGGCGCCGGCTTCCAGAGGCGGCGCGAGGCGAGAGGTCTGTGCAGACACGGCCTGCGGGCCTGCAGCGGGTTCCGTGCAGCTGTGCAGCCGCCGCGGTCGTCCGGGAGCGTTCACCCGGCAGCCGTCGCGAAAAGGTCAGCCCGCCGCATCTGCCGCCGCTGCAACGTGGCCGCTACTCTCCGAGTCCCCTCTCTGTCACCACCACGACTCACACCCAAATAAACTCTCTGTGCGACCGTCCAGTCTCCGTGTTCTCCTTGTGGCGTCCGGTAAGAGTCCGCGCAGGATTCGGTGGTCGGTGCGCAGGGGCGAATTTTCGTCCGAAGCGCTAAGCGAGTTCAGTCGTTTGTAGGGAAGCACACGCCGACCGACATTGTTTACCCATTTGCGGCCGCTCAGCGGCGCGTTGTGCTGACAGAATCGAGTAACACGCCCTGAAATCTTTCTCAGAACGATTTTACAGAAACTATTCGCTAAATAAAAATCATTTTTGCGTTACTTATAGCTTTATATGGCAGCTTCATGATCACGTATCCGTCACTTCATTAGTGGTCGTAGCCGTCTTTGAACTTTCACGTTGTGTTCCGCTAATCCTATCTGATAAGGATCCTAGATCGCGCAGCAGTACTCCAAAAGAGGACGGACAAGTGTAATGTATGCAATCTCTTTAGTATAGTAGCATTTTCTAACTGTTCTGCAAATAAAACGCAGTATTTGGTTCACCTTCTATGTGTTCCTTCCAATTTAAATTGTTCCTAATTGTAATTCCTAGGTGTTTAGTGAATTTACGGCCTTTAGAAGAGACTGATTTATCGTGAAACTGAAGTTTAATGGATTTCTTTTAGCACTCATATGAATGACCTTACACTTTTCTTTATTTAGGGTCGACTGCCAATTTTCGCACCATATAGATACTTTTTCTAAATCGTTTTGCAATTTGTTTCGATCTTTTGATGACTTCACTGGACGGTAAACGACAGCATCATTCGCAAACAACCTAAGACAACTGCTTATATTGTCTGCTAAATCTTTTATGATATGTAGACAAGGAACAGCAGAGAGACTATAATACTACCTTCGGGAACGCCAGAAATCACTTCTGTTTTACTCGATGACATTCCGTCAGTTACCACGAACTGTGACCTCTCTGAGAGGAAATCACGAATCCAGTCACATAACTGAAACGAGATTCCATAAGCACGCAATTTCACTGCAAGCCATTTCTGTGGTTCTGTGTCAAAGGCCTTTTGGAAATCTGGAAGTACGGAATCAATTTGAAATCCCTTATGAATAGCACTCAAAACTTCATGTGTGTAAAGAGCTAGCTGTAAGGAATTGTGCGTAATTGGAAAAAGTTTGAAATGGAAAATAAGGGTCACTATGATTTTATGGTTCAAATGGCTCTGAGCACTATGGGACTCAACTGCGGAGGTCGTAAGTCCCCTAGAACTTAGAACTACTTAAACCTAACTAACCTAAGGACATCACACACATCCATGCCCGAGGCAGGACTCGAACCTGCGACCGTAGCAGTCGCGCGGCTCCGGACTGAGCGCCTAGAACCGCTAGACCACCGCGGCCGGCACTATGATTTTATGTTTGGTGCATATTACACAACATGTCGCTGCATATGATATTTTGCTAACATATTGAATTTTTCTTTAAGCTTGGTTGGAGGTTTCTATCTATCACCAGTCTCGAGAAAATTGATCTTATGTAGCACACTCATTTACTTTTGCGGCCGCCAGCGATTTAATCAGAATGAAATATCCAAACCATTCCTCATATCTCTTAACTGTTTGAAATATCGAAACGAGATTTTATCTAATGATAGCTCGCAAAGAATAGCCATACGGTTAACATGAAGGACTTCATTCTTTGCCATGTTATTCCACTAACTATAGACTTTTTCGTTGAAAGAATGTAATTTTTAAGAAGTGAAGACATTACACGCGTGTAAGGTGGCTATAATTTCGCACCTTGCAAGCACTCATCTACATACTTTGCTGTTATTTACAACCGGAATTAGGTATCATTTGATAGGTTGTACATCGTATATATGAATATTTAAAAAAGACTGACATTGTGAAGTACACCTTGTAAATACTTGTTAACGCTTATTGCATGAAAGGTGACGGAGGGTGTTTATTATTATAACGGCGTAATGAATGATTGCCTATAGTAGTATAGGTTGAAACGCCAGTGGAAGTGAAACGGCAGCACTGGGTGGAAAAGCCCGCACAGGTGTGTTGGTCCTGCTTAACACAGGAAGTAGACAAGACGGAGGATGGTCGGGGCACCTGAGCGCTGAAGCACAATACAGCGGCGGTCGGCCGACTTGTATCGGGGCCGGAAGGATAAACGGATAATACTTCGGAAACTCTGAACATCTTGGACGACACAGAGAGGGACAAGGAAGCGTTGCCTAGGAAATCACGCAGGCTGGGTTATTTCTGAGGATTTTTACTCTGAGAAGCGTACCATTGTATGAATTCCTAATTAACGGGGATAGGTATTTCCTCACAAACTTTCCGCGCTGGACGCCAAAAGACTAAAGTATGGTTGGTCGGCGTTCGGAAGAATCTGTAGAGAGCGAGAATATTCCGTGGTTTCGAGAATATGATTCGGCTTCTTCAGGGAGGGGAGCCAAGCTTTGCTGGGAAGTCAGCGGTGGAGAGAAACAGGTCTTCCGTTTTGAGTGCCTGTAGTTGACGGTCGCTTTGTGTCAACTTTTGTTGGTACAGACGAACTTGCTGTCTTCGCTCTCAGGAGATTTTATAGTTAAAACGGTTTGGTACTGTACTGTACTGTTGCGAACTTGTACGATTCTGGACTTCGCCTCTGGGTAAGGAGTCGTCATTGAGTACTCAGCATTCAGCAATTGAGAGCACTTCTTCTGTCTATACTCACGTAGAGACGTTATCCGAATTCCATTCCTGTGGCTGGGAGTTCGCATTTCTTGTCTGCAGAACACAGAAAAGAGACGACAGTATTAGATTATACTAGTCAGAGGGTCGTCTTCTGCCGTCCTAGTGTTTGAAAGAGTTTATTATGTCGCTGTACATCACAGACGTGTATGAGGACCATCACTCCGATGCACCGGACGCAGTACATACGGTGATATTGCTAACTGCTTCGGCTTATTAGGGCTATAAGGCTAAACAGCTGCGATCACGTAAGTTTTATTTCCACTGAGGTTGCACACCACTGTAGATCATCTTTGAAAGTAGTGTCTTCTAGTGTTTGATACATAGATGATGTTAGTCATCTTGCGTTATTTATATTAGATCGCACAGCCATTAAAGGGGAAGATTTGGGCAATTGATCAGTAATATTAGTTGTTGTTGTTGTTGTGGTCTTCAGTCCTGAGACTGGTTTGATGCAGCTCTCCATGCTACTCTATCCTCTGCAAGCTTCTTCATCTCCCAGTACCTACTGCAACCTATATCCTTCTGAATCTGTTTAGTGTATTCATCTCTTGGTCTCCCCCTACGATTTTTACCCTCCACGCTGCCCTCCAATACTAAATTAGTTAGGAAATATAAACATTTGTAATATAAAGGGGTTTTTGATCTATAATAAATGTATAAGCAGAAACAATATTTATCATTTAGTAGTTACTAGTTCCCTTAATCATTCATGTACGTTTAAGTTGTAATTTATATGTTAAAGAGCAAGAAGGAGGAAATAATATCACAATTAAGAGATCCTAAGATCTGCTTCAGTGGGTAGTCAGACAGGGCCAAATCTTGATTTTTGCATTCAGTATTTTCCGTATCGCACATACATTTTACACCCGCCTGGAGTAGCCACTTGGACACATTTATTTTGTACCGAGGATGTGCTTTCTCATAAGATACTGACCTTATTTTTCCTCAGTTCCTCATTCAATAAACCACTGTTTCAGAAGTCTCTCGCAGTTGCGTCTGCACAATACGTTAGTATGGTGACACTGCATAAACTTCACTGTGTTTTGGCAAAACAAGCAAATTTTAACGTGGCAACAAGAGAACGTAGGTTTTACTCAAAATTCGCCACTTATGACGCTTCTCTGAAAGTTACAAAAATGGTTAACAAGTCGGGAGAAAATAAATCACTGCTTTTGTTGCATTTTCAGACGATTTTCATTTCTTTTAGACACTAACCGAAGCAGAGGTAAAAGCAGATTTTTTTAATGGACACCAAGTAGGTGTGAGGGTGAAGAGGCTCCACTTAATATTTACAAAAGACAAGAGCGCAGACATGAGTGTAGAACGGCACTTCCCCTGCAGCGCTCGGCATTTCCCCTCAGCGCGCTGAGCGCCCGCTTGCAACTTCCACCACTATCAAATGGTTCAAATGGTTCTGAGCACTATGGAACTTAACATCTGTGGTCATAAGTCCCCTAGAACTTAGAACTACTTAAACCTAACTAACCTAAGGACATCACACACATCCATGCCCGAGGCAGGATTCGAACCTGCGACCGTAGCAGTCGCGCGGTTCCGGACTGCGCGCCTAGAACCGCTAGACCACCGCGGCCGGCCCCACCACTATCACTCTCCATAAGCTCACTCTGCTGACTGCGCCATGTACCAACCACGTTATTCTACACGCACTCTGCAATAGTTTTCGCAATCACCTTGTCTGTCTCTACCAAGCAGGACCATTTTCTAACTCTTTCCGGCAGAGGCAATTTCGAATATGCAGCCGAATAAATTCCACTTCTTCTTCTAATATTTCGCCCGGATACCTTTTGGTTATCTTCAGAGTGAGCCAAAATACTGACGCTCCAGCATTCGGTCCGACCTTTTAAACTCGCGGACTGAGTACGCAGCCACAGATACACAAGCGTCAGAGGCGTTGATCAGCGGCAAAGAAGCACACTTATGCGTGAATTAGATCTGTGGCTACGCGGTCGATCGGCACTGGGAACTCGATGTATCACTGAGAACAGTAGTATGGCGAAGTTTTTGCAAGTTTATTAAAGAAAGCATCGGCTTCCATGACTTATCCGAGCTGAAACCTTTATCTCTTTTAATTAAATACGTCATCAAACGAAGTTCAACTGTTACTTCCACTACCGAGTCCCCAAAAGATGAAGTCGACGCTAGAATTTCGAAGTTCCGTAAAGCATTGAGTGACCAGTTTCCACACAGTGCTCTGAAACAGCCGATTACTTTGGCTGTAAGAGCCAGATGTACTTATGGTGTTCCGTGCATCTTTCGTGACCCATGAGTTGTCTGTCCAGTGTATGAAAGGTCACACTCACAAGATATTTTGTAAACGCCAGCCTTCTGGAGCACCAAAGTATCTTTAACGAAACCCAAGAGTGCAGTTATCTTCGGTGGAGGGCGAAAAATCATTTTTAAGCTCTGCTAACAAAACCTTTGTCAACCCTAGAAAAATCATTACGATCATCTTTTAATGCTGTGTAATTTCGCCCTTGGACTCGACAATCACCTGGAGGTAAGTCGCGTCCCGGTTACGCCACTCGCTGAGGATTTGATCAGGTAATTCGACCAAATTGCGGAGATGTTGACGTCGGCGTTTTACCCACTGTTCCTACATGACCCATAGATTTACTGTGGGGTACAAGTCAGGTGATTCTGCAAGCCAGTCGAGATGTAATAGGATAGGAGATCGTTCAGAAACCCAGTCACAACTTCTTGCAGCCTGATGAACTTCACCTCTGTCGGTCGTCTTTACATGCTTGTGTGAGCAATGGCCTCTGGCGAGGTGACCGACTTCAAATGTTCACTGCTTGCAGTTCCCTCCCCAATGTTCTCTCGCCAACAGTTTGGTATGGACCTTCAGTCACTGCCTGCAGCATTGCCTCTCGGTAAAAGTGATTATGACAATGCCCGCGAAGCCTACGCTTACAATTCCTGTTGGGTTTGGAAGCGATTCTTATTCATAGGCCATGAAACAGGTCTCCGTTCCCTCTGAGTCAAGGAGTTTCACCGACCACAATTCCTGTTTCATGGCTGCCTGTGTCACATTACTGCTTGTAAACACGTTCAATAATCCTCCTTGAAACATGAACAAATCCACCAACTTCATACACCCTGTGGCCATGGGCACGGTCAAACACGATTCCCCCTTTCTGCTGGTCTGCCACGTCATTATACACTAAAGCGCCAAAGAAACTGGTACAGGCATGCGCATTCAAATGCAGAGATATGTAAACAGGCACAATACGATGCTGCGGTCGGCAACGCCTATATAAGACAACAAGTGTCTGGCGCAGTTGTTAGATCGGTTACTGCTGCTACAATGGCAGATTATCAAGATTTAAGTGAATATGAACGTCCTGTTATAGTCGGAGCACGAGCGATGGGACACATCATCTCCGAGGTAACGATGAAGTTGGGATTTTCTCCGTACTACCGTTTCACGAGTGTACCGTGAATATCAGGAATCCGGTAAAACATCAAATCTGCGACATCGCTGCGGCCGGAAAAAGATTCTGCAAGAACGGGACCAACGACGACTGAAGATATCGTTCAACGTGACAAAAGTGCAACCCTTCAGCAAATTGCTGCAGATTTCAATGCTGGGCCATCAACAAGTATCAGCGTGCGAACCATTCAACGAAACATCATCGATATGGGCTTTCGCAGCCGAAGGTCCACTCGTGTACCTTTGATGACTACATGACACAAAGCTTTAAGCCTCGACTGGGCCCGTCAACACCGACACTGTACTGTTGATGACCGGAAACATGTTGCCTGGTCGGACGAGTCTGGTTCCAAATTTATCGAGCGGATGGACGCGTACGGGTAAGGTGACAACGTTACGAATGCATGGACCCTGCACGTCAGCAGGGGACTGTTCAAGCTGGTGGTGGCCCTGTAATAGTATTGGGCGTGTGCGGTTGGAGTGATATGGGACCCCTGACACGTCTCGATGCGTCGTGAACGTTATTGAGCATATCTGGGTTGCCTTGCAACGTGCTGTTCAGAAGAGATCTCCACCCCCTCGTACTCTTCCGGATTCATGGACAGCTGTGCAGGATTCATGGTGTCAGTTCCCTCCAGCACTGTTTCAGTGCCATGCGGCACTTCTGCGTGCTCTCGGGGCCCTTGCATTATGTTAGGCAGTGTATTTATCCATGTTTACGTACAATGTCCGCTTGAAACATGAATGTCTCACTGATCGCCACTGCCTTCTGCTCAATTGGAAATAGTATGTGGACGGTTGAGCACGTGACTCTATCGCCGCCTTACCTGTGTGAAGGCTTAACTATTCATCTGTGCGTGTGATCTGGGGTAGTTAATTCTTTGTCCGGTGAGCTGACTTTGTGTTTGCTGAGAATCCGTTCTAATTTCGACTATACGCTTCCTACATGTGGCAAGGAAGCAATGGATTTAAACTTTCTGTGTTTACCATGACGAATAAAACCGCTTCAGCTGTATGATAAAGCTTTAATTTTAATCCAACTAGTTTCGCAGAGTTAGAACCACATTTTTAGGGATACATATTGACTTCGTAATTTATTCCAAATGATAACCAGTAAACGACCCAACAATTTTTGTCCAATTGTGACAATTAACCGTCAAGAGGTCGCTAGCGCAATTTAAAATGGAACAGAATGCAGAGAAAATAGGAGCCGACGACTTTGTCTTTTTCCGTTTATCTGTTTGTTATTTTTGCTCATGATTAGAAGCGCATATTACTAGGTGTTAGTCCGCAGTGTATCTTATACCCTTACTGAATACAAATTGCGTTTAATAAGCAGTTAGTATTAGTTGAACGAGTAACTTCTGCGTTTTTGTGTAAACGGAGATATTACTTTTGATGCATGTATGTTTTACATGCACAAACATAAAAGACATATACTCATCGTCATTTTGTTCTCAATAAAACATTCTTCATCATGATCAAAGACAAGAGTTCCCTGCCATTATTGATAAACGTGAAAGCTGTTTATGAATAACAGAAACCAGTTTTATGTAAGTTTGTGACGTAAATCTCACTTAGTTTATCTTTGTGTAGATGAAACTGCTATATTAAAAATCTCTATTGTTTATTTTTGCCCGCATCTCGTGGTCGTGCGGTAGCGTTCTCGCTTCCCACGCCCGGGTTCCCGGGTTCGATTCCCGGCGGGGTCAGGGATTTTCTCTGCCTCGTGATGGCTGGGTGTTGTGTGCTGTCCTTAGGTTAGTTAGGTTTAAGTAGTTCTAAGTTCTAGGGGACTTATGACCACAGCAGTTGAGTCCCATAGTGCTCAGAGCCATTTGAACCATTTTTTTTACTTTATTTTTAGTACAACATACCTATATTTCACGTTACAAATCAACAATTTTCGAATAAAATACGAATTACACATTGACAACATCAGACTTTCCATAAACAATTCATTCTTTAGTAACACACTGGAGGATAACCATGTAGAACAAAAATGTTCCGTATGATACCCGGCCCTTTATACATCCAAGCTCAGTTTCTAGCCGGTTCACCGATTCCTGTTTTTAGGGGAATCTAGTAAGGCACTGACCGCAACCGCAAAGAAAGCGATCGTTATGAGGTAACGCCCGACAGGTATGCAACACATCTAATGTACAGGTCACGCGGATACGACATCACTGACGCAAGCTACTAGGAAAACTATCGCAGGCTGCACTTGTACTAGTCTGTGGAAGTCTACGGTACTTTTACAACTCTTGTCACGATCTTAACGTGTACTTGTCTCAAAAACGGTATGTGGGTGGGCTGCGGGCTGTTGGGCCAAAATATCTTAAAGTCTGCCGTTTTAGGTTTACACAAGCTACCTGCCAAATATGAGCCCAATCGGACCGAGACTCGAACTCGGGACCTTTGCCTTTCGCGGGCAAGTGCTCTACAAACTGAGCTACCCAAGCACGACTCACGCCCCGTCACCACAGCTTTACTTCTGCCAGTACCTCGTCTCCTACCTTCCAAACTTTACAGAAGCTCCCCGGCGAACCTTGCAGAACTAGCACTCCTGAAAGAAAGGATATTGCGGAGACATGGCTTTGCCACAGCCTGGGGGATGTTTACAGGATGATATTTTCACTCTGCATCGGAGTGTGCGCTGATATGAAACTTCCTGGCAGATTAAAACTGAGTGCCCGACCGAGACTCGAGTCTCGGTCCGGCACACAGTTTTCATCTGCCAGGAAGTTTCATATCAGCGCACACTCCGATGCAGAGTGAAAATATCATTCTATGAGCCCAATCGTTTGGCCTTCCTCTTGTCACAAAGGCTCATTTCGACTGTCTCGGCTCTACGGTGCGAAAAATACTAGCAGTTTATCGGAGAACCACGCGGAGTGAGTGATGGGAGGGGAGCCGCCGAGAGCCGGGTAAACACAGCTGCGGTACTGTACGTTGACCCAGCTGTGGATAACGGCCCGTAATGAGGCGGACGCGGCTCCGGCGGTCCTGGGAGGCGGCGGCGTCTGGAACTCCTCCCGCTGCCGCCTCGTCATCTCCAGCAGCTTCCAGCCCAGGGCCGGCTCTGTTTGGGACATAAGCCTCGCCATCTGGTCCTGTCTTCCCACCACCTTCCTGCATTCACTCTGATCCAGTGCTCGCCTCCTTTTAAACACACACCTCAGTACCTTATAGCCATCTGTCCCTTGATCTTCCTCTTCCTCCTTCGCATCTCCATTTAGAATATCTTGCTGGGAATCCTCTTGTTTTGCATTCTCTTTATGTGCCTGCACCATCTTAACCTTGATGTTCCTGTCCTGTCCTACAAGGATTCCTCTTATTCTCTATCACTACTTCCCTAGTTCCGTTACCCTTTCATTCCTCATCTTATCTCTCCTTCTTACTCCTATCCTAGACAGCTGATCTCTCTGCTTTTTTCGTCAGTACTCGTTCTATATCTATTCCACTGCTTCAGATGGAAGGCTCTTTGTACATCATAACCTATGCTGCCTAACAAAAAAAAGTGAGGCATCCGGAAGAGGAGGAGGAGGAAACAAAGTGAGATTTCACGGACTGAGAGAGTCTGTGATGTTAGTGATTAAAATAATGCTCAAATTTACAGAGAACTTGGCGGTATGAGCCCATTTATCACTATGACGTTGCAGCCACTCTGGCCTGGAAGCATGCACTGACTAGGTTGGGTAGAGTGTCATAAAAAGTCGTTGCATCCTCTCCTCAGGCAAGCTGACTCATATCTCACCTGGGGTATTACATAGCAAACCGCTTCAGCTATATTTGGTCCTATATTATCACTACCGGTTTAGTGGCACTAAAAGCCACATTTTCAGGTGAAAATCTGTATAACAATAAATCCAGAAGGGATAACAACCTGAGACATACACTAGTATGGTAAATTATTTTAAGATTTACAAAAATTAAAACTATTAAAAACTTTTACATGAGCATATCACAATTTAGTACTTACTTAACTAAAACATTACGATAGAGCTGAAAAGCTCAGGACTTTGTACCCAACATTTGTTATCCGTCAGAACGAGACACGCGGCCTTGTTCCCTCTTCGTGGCTGCGTATAGACCGGAGAAACGGTAAGTGCGGTTATCAGGTTATGCTTTTTCGTCAATAGCTATTTACTCGACGCGTTTGCTCCAGGCAGAACATGCCTCCATTTTGTGACAACAACTTCTTGGTTTTTCATTCCAGCCCAAAATAGGTCTTATAGTTTTTCATTTATTTTCACCTTACCAGTGGATCACTACGGCATGATTTGTTTAGAACCCATTTACTATATTGCAATTCGGCTGTTTTATTCTATGACATACTGCCATTTAGCGGTGTTTTGTTCTGACGGAGAACGAATGTTGGATACAAAGTTCCGAGCTTTTCAGCTTTAATGTTTTAGCTGTGTAAGTACTAACATTTTAATATTCTCATGTGACAGTTTTTAATAGTTTTAAAGCGTTTTTTTAAATCTTAAAATAATTTACCGTACCAGTGTATATCTCAGGGTTGTTATTCCTTCTGGATTTATTCTCATACAGTTGTTCGCCTGAAGACGTAGCTTTCACTGCCACGAAACCGGTACCGATCCAGTAATAAAGGATTAAATACAGTTGAAGCGGTTTACTAATACCCAAGATGACTACTCATAGCCGTGGTACGCGAACCCACTTAGCGCGAGCAGTCGCCTTACCGTTAGGGTACCGAGCACGCACCACTGCTAGACTCAAACTTCCATACTCCTACACTGATCATGTGTACATAAGGTCAGTGAAAAAACAGTATAGATCGCGATGGTCATTTTATTAAAATGACCAATTTCGGCCTAGTCTTAGGCCATCTTCAGATAAGCAACACCAGCTGAAGTTGACGATATCTAGAACAGTCAGTCGACCTCAGTGTTATTCTGAAGATGGTCTAAGACTAGGCCGAAACCGGTCATTTTAGTAAATTAACCATCGCGTTCTAGACTGTATTTTCACTTATTTTACGTAGCTTAGAAGATCGCTATTTCCCAAAAATTTTGGATTATGTGTATACCCGTACAGGGGAGACATTTTAATTGAAAGACGCTTGTCAGGTGTCTATGAATAAATACGATGTTGCAGTGCCCGTCTTGTTTAGAATTACGATGGAGGAACATTGCATGCATGTCTGAAGCAACATTCCACCGTAATCCTGAACAACGCAGGCACTCCAGTACCACAGTATTACGTGGGTCCTACGATACACGGACCAAGGAATGAAAGTAAACTTTTGATTTATAGTGGACCTGAAGATGTCGTGAGTGTTGCGCCGAAAATAATCGCTCGGAATAAATTTCTTAGATGATACGGCTGTGGTGGTTCATTTCCTTTATTTATATTCTCTCATCAGCCGCTGTCCCAAGTCCACGAGAACGATGCACGTCCACAAACTTGGTCCTTGACATCCTGTATAATGGCAGTGGTACAGAGCTGAAGTCCGAGATGGTCCCACGCATGTTCTGTAGAGGACAGATTCTGTGATCTTCCCGGCCGCGAGAGTACTTCACCATCATGCGGACACGTGCCATGTGTGGACGACCATTGTCTTGCTGAAAAATGGTACCACTACATTGTCGCATTGAAAACGTCCGCTAGATCTTATCTGATTCGTTTCATATTTCCATAGAAATAACTGATGTTTGCTGGTATACAGCACTTAATTTGAAGTAGCAATACTTACAGCAATCAGTGAACAGATATCAAAATTCCCACTTTGCAATGGACGTAGGGGCACACGAGATCTTTGGTTTCAGTGTGAGGAGAAAGATATCACTGACCAGATGCATCACGCGGCTTTTCTTCTGACGGGCAGGCAGGGTTGGCAGCGGCCACAGGTCTTGCGGTGAGCGTTGAGAAACTGGCGCGCTAAATGTGGTGGTGCAGGCGGGAGAGAGGAGCAACAGGCATTCTCTCTTTCCCTTCAGGTTTGGTTGAGGCGGGACCGAGCGGGTAAAAAAGAAGAATGGGACATTAGGCCTTAACGTCCCGTCGACATCGAGTCCATTAGAGATGGAGCACAAACTTGGATGGGGAAGGAAATCGGCCGTGCCCTTTCAGAGGAACCATAACGGTCAAACCCATGGAACGATTTTAAAAAAATTCATTTTGCTTTATTGGCTTAAAAGATGCTTTCAACCTTCTAAAATTTGAGGCAAAAAGTCTAATCTCTGAAGAAAAGAATTGTTCTATGGAATTTCGAGCTCTTCCTCTAGCGCGTCGGATGACCCGAAATGAGCTACCTGCGCCAGCTCCATACCCCCCCCCCCCCCCCCCCCCCTGTAGTGTCTGGGTATAGCGGAACATGTCAAAAAAATAATACGTCAGCTTGGCATCAGCAAGCGTCAGTACGTGTACGAGAAAGACAATTCTTTCGCTTCGAATATTGAATTTTGTGTGCAGTATTGACTTTTGATAGTTTGCGACCTTATACAGTTCTGTCTCTCAAATAAAAATAAGTGGTAAGAAAGTTTATCGTATCCAACGGCGTCGAAACTGTATGGCATCAAAGCGTTCAAATAATAGATATGAGGCTGAGAGCAGTTCAAAAGGAGTCACTGCCTCTGCTAAGAAACAGCATTTTGATGTCAATTACGGATTCAGCTATTTTTTTTTCTTGCTGTTTTCTCCGTTATTTCTCAATTCGTAAAATATAAAACGTGTAATGCAGACACCACTACACACCACAATGCAAGAGCGAAGTCCTCGGGGCTTAGGCTTCACAATAACAGTTGCTTGTCCAAACTGCCCAAATGTTGGTATACCAAGTAGTAACTCAATGCGGAAAGCATATGAAATCAACCGTCGAATCGTCCTAACAATGCGCCTGCTTAGACTAGGTCTAAACGGAGCTGTAAAGTTATGTGCGTTCCTGGGATCGCCACGACCGAAATTTCAATCGTTGTATGATATCCACTAGCTTATGATTTTGATCGCAGCGGCAACGGTACGACAGGCCAGTTCTGGGGTATTAGGTTAGTGGTAAGAGTTTTTTAAGTAGAATTTTTTCATTATTTCACGTCTACAACACATTCCAAAACTTCAAACGCGTTTCTCTTGAAGTACGTTTTATTCAAAACGGACGCAACATAACTCCAACAAGTTTCAATATTTTTATTTGAAAATTTAACCACAATGTTAAAATAACAGTTCAAAGTAAACCACGAACGGGATTTTCGATTAATTAATTTAAAAGGTATTTATCAACAAATGACTGTCCCTCTTTGGTGAAAGTAACTAGACTCGTGAAGATACATAGATTTTTTTCTCTTTTTTCCAGATTCACATGGGAACCAGTTGTAGCGCCTGAAATTCAACATGCCTCACGAGAATTGCTGCAGTGTCGCCATTTTGTAATATTTTTCGACAAAAAGTTTTTGTAATATATTTAAATATACGTTCAATAACTACCAAAAGTATTCTTCCTCTCTTTCCTTCCACCCAGAAAAAATTGTCAAGAAAAACGCTTTCTTTAGGCCGTTACAGTGATGTTACCCCTTAAGCGATTTAGGGAAATCATGGAATATCTGAATCTTGGTATCCCGAATGCGAGTTCAGTGTGCCGACAACTGTTCTACCTCGTGTATTAAACAATGTATAATAGATTTTATAAATAGCACTTGTGAGCTTTACCATGAAACTACATGTTACTTTTGCAGTAGAGAAATAGATACACATTTACTGTCGCCAATGTGTACTACAACAGCAGAACAAAGAGACGTCTCTGCCCTAACACAAAATATTAGACACAACTTAGCTGTTCTCCTTGGTTTACTTACATTTTGTAAAGCATATGGAACGTGTTACTTGTGGCTAAACGTGTGAACTGCAGTCAAATTAAGGTCGCTGGATTACATTCATTATGTTTTCCAGAACACTGTGTTTATTTTATTTATTTCTTTATTTATGCATTTATTTTACCTGGCAAGATTAGGGCCTTCAGGCCCTCTCTTACACCTAACCAGGCATACTCAGATTCAACAAATTTTAGTTTCTACAGAACATTAAGGACATATAACATGTTATACAGTATTAAAGTTGAAGAAAAAAAATAGAGATTATAAAAGTAGTACAATGATAATTATAACAATCAAAAAATAATTATAACAATCAAGAATAATAATAATAATAATAATAATAATAATAATAATGACTATGTATATGAAAGTAAACATATTTTTCTTTTATGAATATCAATCCTATTGCTAGTTGGGAATTTTCTCGTTATATATTCTTGCAGCTTGTGAGTTATTCTCATCAAGCAGAGACATAAGACGATAGAATGGGGTGAAAGAGATATAGAAGAGGTAGTAGGTTAGAGGAAGAGAAATAGAATGGTAAAATTCGAAGCTATGATGGAGAGGAGAAAGAAAGAGATGAGAAGGGCACAACAATGGTGGCTATACCGTCCCTAATATGTAAGTCTTGAGTTCCCTCTTGAATGTTGAGTGGTTCTGGATAAGACACAGATCACATGGGAGCGCGTTCCATAGTCGTATGGCTGAGATGGAGAACGACACGGAGAAAGATTTTGTGTTATGTAAAGGTACAGCCAAGATGCTAGACGTATCCGATCTGGTATTGCGGTTGTGGAATGATGATAGGTGTTTAATGTGAGAAGATAAGTATTGGGGGCACCAGTGGCTAAGAAATCGATGAAGTAAGCACATCGTGTGGAGATCGCGTGCCTTATGTGGGCGTATCCAACCTAGCTGGGAGTATGAAGGACTGATATGATCATACAACCGTATATTGCACACGTATCTAACGCAAGCATTCATCACTAGCTCGAGGCGTCTCGAATTTTCACTATTGGTGCCGTGTTGAACTACATCACAGTAGTAAAGATTAGGCAAGACTAGTGTTTGGACTAATTTTTGTTTAACATGGGTTGGAAATATTTTTCTAAATTTTTGAATTGCATGTAGGGAGGAGAGCGATTTCCGGCAAGCTGTGACTGTTTGTTCTTCCCAGTTTAGGTGTTCATCCAAGATTATTCCAAGGTCTTTTACTGTTTTTTGGTATGGTAGTTGGGTACCATTGAGGAGTATTTGAGGGACTGTTTCGCGAAAGTACCGACTGATTAACTTGGGATGAGATATAAGTATGACCTGGGATTTCTTGGGGTTTAGTTTCAGACCTAGGTTCTGTGCCCATCGAGAAACAGAGCAAAGATCTGCGTTCATACTCGCTACTGCGTCAGCAATGTTCTTGGGGCTTGCACTTATGTACAGTTGGATGTCGTCGGCATATAGAATGGCAGTTGCAGGAGTGAATCACTGAAGAAATATCATTCATGTACAGTGAGAAGAGTAATGGACCAAGGACGGAGCCTTGGGGAACTCCAGAGCGCACGTTTTTCCATGATGACTTTTCCGACCCACAAATGACTTGTTGACTTCTGTTTTTGAGGTAGCTGTCGAACCAGTTATCAACAACCAACCAACGGATGCCAGTAACAATAAGTAATGCAACGAAATCGATTCCAATATGTGAATAATTCTCGCTACACTCAGTGCTTACACGTTTCGATTATACGTCTTGCCACAGCTACGAGACTGCTGCAAGCAATCAACAAGAATGTACCATCTGATGATGAATCGCTAGGCGGTTCGAAACCAGTGAAGGGACAATTAAACTGAAGAACAAAACAAAAGGCGACTGGTTGCAGCAATTTCAAGTAACCCTTATCTCATTGGTGCTTTCTAACAACAAAGCGCAAGAATCAATACTGGGAGGCAAAAAAAAAGTGATATCATAAATCAGTTGTTTAGTGTGGTCCTGAATTAGCCAAATACGCATAATAATAGTAATTATTTTAACAACAGACAGCAAATGGTTCCATTACTGCAGTTACATTATTCATTATGGAACTTTCTTCCAGAAGGAAAATTGAGCACCTTATTGTCAGCACCACACCAAAGTTGTTATGTCACATAAATGAAACTTTTATTTGGTTCTGTCTGACTGCTTTGTAAATCGTTCATTACTCGTCCGTTTTACTGGAAAACCTGTTTTCTCTCTACTGTAGCCCGTAGAGGTGATTATAAGCGGGGTCAGGGATTTTCTCTGCCTCGTGATGGCTGGGTATTGTGTGCTGTCCTTAGGTTAGTTAGGTTTAAGTAGTTCTAAGTTCTAGGGGACTGATAACCATAGATGTTAAATCCCATAGTGCTCAGAGCCATTTGAACCATTTTTTTGATTATAAGCAAATTTGTTTTGAAATATTTGTTTCGTTCTGTCTGACTGCTTTGTAAATCTTTCATTACTCATCCGTTTTACTGGAAAACCCGTTTTCTCTCTACTGTAGCCCGTAGAGGTGATTATAAGCAAATTTGTTTTGAAATTTTTGTTTAGTTCTGTCTGACTGCTTTGTAAATCTTTCATTACTCATCCGTTTTAGTGGAAAACCTGTTTTCTCTCTACCGTAGCCCGTAGAGATGATTATAAGCAAATTTGTTTTGAAATTTTTGTTTAGTTCTGTCTGACTGCTTTGTAAATCTTTCATTACTCATCCGTTTTAGTGGAAAACCTGTTTTCTCTCTACCGTAGCCCGTAGAGATGATTATAAGCAAATTTGTTTTGAAATTTTGATTTGGTTCTGTCTGACTGCTTTGTAAATCTTTCATTACTCATCCGTTTTACTGGAAAATCTGTTTTCTCTCTACTGTAGCCCGTAGAGGTGATTATAATCAAATTTGTTTTGCCAGTCTGGTCGCTGTATACATCTTTTGTCTTTGTTGCTCTTTTTCACGTATCGAATCATGCGCTAAGCAACTGTTCATCCAATTTAATGGTTCAGTGTCTAACAGATATCACGTAGATCTAGAAACTGTACAACTCTGCTGTGGTGTCTTGAAATTATACAGAGTAGGGTATGTTTTGAACAAATATATATGCTAAATTATAAAATACAGTGCTCTTTTGTAATGATTTTGAGACTAAACTGTGTATGTAAGATAATTTCTTTGGTTCCTCATCAGTCAAAGAACGAGCCGTTATATTTTTGTCACAATCGAAAATGACGCTTATGGAATGAATTAGTTTAAAATGTAGAGATCGTTGCGCAGTCTTATTGAAAACTGATTTGCCCCTGATTGATTCAGAACATTGTAAGACGGTAGTTGAAAACTACCCGTAACATTTTCAGAGTGAAAGGAAATCAATGTTAAGATTCGCTGATGACATCGCTACCATCAGTAAAAGAGAGAACAAAATTCCATGGCCTGTAAATGGGATGAACAGCCTAAAGAACACGCGCTATGGATTAAGCGTAAAACAAAGGAATGTAGAAGAGTAGCAGAAAAGAAATTAGAGGTAAATTTAACACCAGAGTGTGGGGGACCAGGAAGGAGACGAAGTTAGGGACTTTTGCTCCCTTGGAAACAAAATAACACATGGCAGTTGAACCAAGGAGGACATGAAAAGCTGACTATCACAAGCTAAGAGTGCGTTTCTGGTCAAAAGGGGTAGAGTGGCGTTGCCCTTAATTTGAGGAAGAAATTTCTGAGAAACTACGTCTGGGGCACAGCATGTATGAACTTAGATCATGGTCTGGGGAAAATCATGAAAACAAAGAGAACTGAAGCGTTTGAGATGTGTTGCTACAGGAGAATGTTGAAAATTAGGTGGCCTGACAATAAATGAGGAGGTTTCCCCAGAATCGGTGAGGAGAGAAACGTGTGGTAAACAATAACAAGGAGAGACGACAGGATGATAATAGATCAAGGAAAAACCTACTTGGTATTTGAGGGAGCTGTAGAGGGTGAAAACCGTAGAGGAGGACAGAGATTGGACTACATCCAGCAGATCATTGAGGATGCTGTGCGATAGTGCTACTCTGAGATGAAGAGGTTGATGCAGCAGAGGAATTCGTAGCTCGCATCAAACATCAGAAGACTGATGGCTCAAAAAAAAAAAATCATTTTACTGAAGCAGTTGTGCTCAGAAGAACAACTCCAAGCCAATACGGAAATAACGCAATCTGGCCGATACCATAGTAGCCAATGTCCTTCGCAAGACAGTAGAGAACCAGGACACGGATGTAGCAGGCGGCCCGGGAAGGCGTGTGGCTGCCCGCAATGGTCCGCAGATGTTACTCGACTTGTCAGGAATCGGTGCGTTGTGTACAGATGGGAGCTTATCGGCCCGATATCTACCGATTAGACTGGCTGTCCGCAGCCGCACCCACGGCAGCGTGCGGGGACTTCTGCAAGTCTAATAAAACTGACGTCATCGGTACTGTTTCTGCGTCCCTAGTAAACGTGCAGCATCAGGCCGCACCCTTCCGGCTTCGTTCGCGGATGTTATACGGAAGGAATGATTATCAGTAGCTCTTCTGTATTACGCCCAACGTTAATTTTTTCGTCATTATACGAGGGTTGCCCAGAAAGTAATGCGCCGCATTTTCTTTTATTCAACAATTCTTTATTGAACATAATAAGAATTAAAAGGGTTCAAATGGCTCTGAGCACTATGGGACGCAACATCTGAGGTCATCAGTCCCCTAGAACTTAGAACTAGTTAAACGTAACTAACCTAAGGACATCACACACATCCATGCCCGAGGCAGGATTCGAACCTGCGACCATAGCAATAATAATTACACACAAGAAAGAATGGTGTTTTATCTACACACCCTATTTTTCCACGCAATCTCTATCCGATTCTATGACCTTCCTCCGGCGTGAACGAAGGGCCTTCTTGCCCTGTCGGTACCAATTCTTGTCCTGGTGGAGGAGCCAGTGCTTTACTATGTGAGTCACTTTCTCATCGTCTTCAAAATGCCTTCCACGAATAGCATCCTGTAATGGTCCAAATAAGTGGAAGTCCCAGGGGGATAGGTCGGGGGTGTAGGGTGGATGGGGTAACACTGTCCAACCCTGTTTTGCGATGTGTTCAGCAGTCCTTAGACTTGTGAGGGGGCCGTGCATTATCGTGTTGCAGCAAAACGTCTCCTGGATTGCTGTGCGCTGAAGTCGCCGGAAGCGCGTCTTGAGTTTTGTTAATGTGTTAACATATGCTTCTGAATTAATAGTACCGACTCTTGTGATCACGTCAATGAGACTCACACCTCACAGTCGCAGAACACGGTGATCATCACCTTACCGGCGGAAGAAGACGCTTTGAATTTTTTTCTGTGGGGAGTGGGAATGGCGCCATTCCATCGACTGTCGGTTTGCTTCAGGCTCAAAATGGTGAACCCAGGTTTAATCACCTGTCACCATCCAGGACACGGAGGCCAGTGACAGATGTGTCTGTTAGAGATATAACAGTATGTTCATAATTGCTGTGAAGGTGAGTTTGCGACTTGGGATAGGTATTAAGAGAAAAGTTTTTTCTGTGCGATTTCCAATTCACTGTTAGACACCGCGGGACCCATCTTGCACACACTTTTGAATATCCAAGAGTGCTCATAATTGCATCCACAGTTCCTTTGCTGATTGACAGATGAAGCGCCATCTGCCGAGTAGTAATGCGTCTGTCTTCGCGATTGACATCATCAGCTCGCTGCAACATGTCAGGTGTGACAGCCGTGGATGGTCTCCCCGACCGCTGCAAATCGTGGAGCTCCGCCGAACGTCCTTATGATGACCTCACCGTCCGTGCCCAGCGACTAACTGTAATTCTGTCGACAGCAGGTGCTCCATAGACTTTGCACAAGCGTTTGTGAATACCCCACAGTTTCTTTCTCGGCAGTGAGAAATTCAATAACGGCACACATTGCTTGTAACGTACATAACCTACAGACGCCACTTTGAAACTGTCCTGCAGCCCCGCTATCTGCCGGAAGAGACGGAAACTTGGTGCGCTCACTGAGGAGACTTCAAATAATACACATATAACGTTTCGCATTCGTAGCGTTGTTTTCGGCTGAGAAAAAAAAATGCGGTGCATTACCTTCTGGGGAACCCTCGTTCGTATGTGATATGTAGCATGTTCCTTTTGACTATTCATGAAACGCCTGCTCCTAGAATGTTACCACTAAATCTTTACGTAAAGCACAGCTTGTTGCAAGTCGCTTCGTCCACACGGATGATTCTGCACCCATGGCTCCACACCGCACCCAATGAATATACTGCGCATTTATCTCCTCGCGTTTCTCTTTCTCCCGTCTCTTAATCCAGCGTGGTGCGTGTCCCGGTATGTTGAACAACGCTGCAGTACCGCCTGAACGATAGTTCTGTAGACAACTTCCCCCGCGAATGAAGATCACTTCATCCAGTCTAGTTCTTATAGACAGCGAACTGGCTGATGGAGAACTTACTAGATTTAAAATTGTGAAACTGAGCTCATATACTGACTGTTATGTAAAGTATGTGTACGATATTTTGTTGAAAACATAGCGAGACAGTGGCTGTGACAAGGAGCAGGTTAATTCTTACAAAAACTTAAAAAAAGCCATAACCACAATTAATAATGCAGTTTAATAATAGAAATAGCGTCGTTACCGGTTTCGAATCGACAGGTTCTTCATCGGTTGGAAGTTTGCAATTACTGATGACTAACTGACAACCTCAGCTGCCGACAGGTGTGGACAGCTGAAAATGTGTGCCCCGACCGGGATTCGAACCCGGGATCTCCTGCTTACATGGCAGACGCTCTATCCATCTGAGCCCCCGAGGACACAGATGAATAGCGCGACTGCAGGGAGTTTGGGCAACCTGTGCGCATTCGCACAGACGAAGGTCAATGGCTGGGTAGCCTTTAACATTATATACAGTTACAGTTACTGTTGATGACCGTGCGAAATCGCACAGGTTGCCCAAACTCTTACGGGAATCGCCAAAGCGTGCCCGAGTAATGAGTGGGTGGGCAAATGTCTATAAGGTACAATACATATGTAGAAATGTGGACAGTTGGGAATGTGAGTCTCACGGGAAGCGTGCAAGGGTAAGTCCCTGCAGTCGCGCTATTCATCTGTGTCCTCGCTGGCTCAGATGGATAGAGCGTCTGCCATGTAAGCAGGAGATCCCGGGTTCGAGTCCCGGTCGGGGCACACGTTTTCAGCTGTCCACATCGAGGTATAACAACCACACCTGTCGGCAGCTGAGGTTGTCAGTTAGTCATAATTTATTCCACGGAAAAGCTGCACGGTCATCAACAGTAACTGTTCTTTCGAGAACAAGTTACTGTCTTCGTATATAATTTGCAATTACTGTTTCATTTTAAATACGCAAGTCACAAGGCGTTGGTTGTTGCAGGTTGTGGCGAAAGTTTCGTACTGTCGTGACGCGCTAGTGCAAGGTTCAGTATTAGGGAAAAACTTTTTTCGTTTAATCTGGTGAGTTAAAGCAACGTAAACAACTTTCTAATGTAAAAACTGTATTGGTTAGGTACCACCGTATTGCTTTGTGGCGCAGTGGACAGTTTTACGCGTAGTAATAAGTAAAATTTGACTCTTTCTTGAACTCTGGTGACACACGCAGTATAGTGCAAACAAGCACACACACACATCCTAAGTCAGCGATCTGTATGTTTGTGTACAAAAGACGGCGACTTACAAAGACAAAACAGTGACAGAAGTGTCTGTTGGAGAGATGACAGTATGTTCATAATTGTTGTGAAGGAAAGTTGGCGACTTAGGATCGGTATTAATTATAGCTCACCGTAGGTCGAAAACACTTCATAAAGAAAACAGTATTATGGAAATAGATATCTCCACTTTACATGGCCGCCGCGATTATGTTTTGGCTGCTCTAGAGGCGTGCTGCGGTACTATGGCACCAGTGTTTCGATGCGTACTAAACCAGCACCAGACAGGTACCTGAAAATCGAACAAAAATTTAAATAAGTAATTTAATTTATTCGAGGTCACTGGAAGTAAGAGAGGAAACTCACACTAAATGCAGCACTGTTGTTGTTGTTGTTGTGGTCTACAGTCCTGAGACTGGTTTGATGCAGCTCTCCATGCTACTCTATCCTGTGCAAGCTTCTTCATCTCCCAGTATCTACTGCAGCCTACATCCTTCTGAATCTCCTTAGTGTATTCATCTCTTGGTCTCCCTCTACGATTTTTACCCTCCACGCTGCCCTCCAGTACTAAATTGGTGATCCCTTGATGCCTCAGACCATGTCCTACCAACCGATCCCTTCTTCTAGTCAAGTTGTGCCACAAACTCCTCTTCTCCCCAATTCTATTCAGTACCTCCTCATTAGTTATGTGATCTACCCATCTAATCTTCAGCATTCTTCTGTACCACCACGTTTCGAAAGCTTCTATTCTCTTCTTGTCTAAACTATTTATCGTCCATGTTTCACTTCCATACATGGCTACACCCCATACAAATACTTTCAGAAACGACTTCCTGACACTTAAATCAATACTCGATGTTAACAAATTTCTCTTCTTCAGAAACACTTTCCTTGCCATTGCCAGTCTACATTTTATATCCTCTCTACTTCGACCATCATCAGTTATTTTGCTCCCCAAATAGCAAAACTCCTTTACTACTTTAAGTGTCTCATTTCCTAATCTAATACCGGCTTCATCACCCGACTTATTTCGACTACATTCCATTATCCTGGTTTTGCTTTTGTTGATGTTCATCTTATACCCTCCTTTCAAGACACTGTCCATTCCGTTCAACTGCTCTTCCATGTCCTTTGCTCTCTCTGACAGAATTACAATGTCATCGGCGAACCTCAAAGTTTTTATTTCTTCTCCATGGATTTTAATACCTGCTCCGAACTTTTCTTTCGTTTCCTTTACTGCTTGCTCAATATACAGATTGAATAGTATCGGGGAGAGGCTACAGCCCTGTCACTCCCTTCCCAACCACTTCTTCCCTTTCATGTCCCTCGACTGTTACGTTGGTGAAAAGACAACATGTGTTCACTGATGCTGTACATTTGTTGCGTTTAGTTCGTCAAACTGTTTTGTTTATTTTGTTTTATATACTGATCTCCTATAAACTTTTGCGTGTGAATGTACTGTAATGAAAACAGTCTGTCTTCTTAACAACGCAAGTGATGTGGTTACGTAAACGCATTCTGATGAATAGAGTCGCCATATCCATCTGAAACAGTGTAACTTTATTCCAATTAACTTTTCTAAAAACATTAGAAAACTTAAACCAGTATACTAAAGAAGCTATCCTGTGAAATACTGTATTGTGCAGTACAATGAACTCTTGCAATACTAACACACAGAAGCAACAGGGTAAAAAATCTGCATAAAATCACAAACTGAACTTTGAAAGAATAAACGTCCAAAATGCTTCTGTTAAAATGGCCTGAAAATTTACACACAAAAACTGATCAACTGTAATTCCGGACATTGAATGACACACGCCTGAAGATGTAACACTGTACTGTAAGAATAACAATGTCTGACAAAAGAATTGATATCTGAACTAAACATCAGCTGAACTGACCCTGACGATCACCTTGAAATGCAATGCTTGACTGTAAATATTCTTATTGTGTCCTAAGAGTGATGTTAACCCGGTCCTAACAAATTTTCATAACTTACATTGTGGCAACGGAAATTCGGTGCCGGCCACGGTGGCCGAGCAGTTCTAGGCGCTTCAGTCCGCGCTGCTGCTACGGTCGCAGGTTCGAATCCTGCCTCGGGCATGGACGTGTGTGATGTCCTTAGGTTACTTAGGTTTAAGTAGTTCTAAGTCAAGGGGACTGATGACCTCAGAAGTTAAGTCCCATAATGCTCAGAGCGATTTTAACCATTTTTGAAATTCGGTACTGCTCGGAAGTGGTGAACGTTAGAATGAGGTTCAGCAGCAAACCAGCTAAAACAACCTCGCCCAAGTGCAATGCAAGAAAAAGCAACTATGGTAAACACATTACACTGAATGATAATTTATTGAAACCCTCAGCTGGCGACAGGTGTTGTTGATATAGCTCGATGGGTTTGATATACCTCGAGGGTTTCAATTAATTATCATTTATTCTAGAGAAGCTGCACACAACATTACACTGAGGTGACAAAAGTCATGGGATAGCGATATGCACATACAGAGTGCCAGTAGTATCATGTAGACAATGTATAAAAGGGCAGTGCACTGGTCAAGCTGCCATTTCTGCTCAGGTGATTCACGTGAAAAGGTTTCAGTCGCGACTATGGCCGCACAACGGGAATTGTAGTTGGAGCTAGACGCATAGAACAGCCCATTTCGGAAATTGTTATGGAATTCAAAACTCCGTGAGTCACAGTTTCAAGACAGTGCCAAGAATACCAAGTTCCAGACATTACTTCTCACCACGGGCCACGCAGAGAGCGACAACTTTCACTTAACGACCGACAGCAGCGGCGTTTGCATAAGAGTCGTCAGTGATAACAGACAAGCAACACTGCGTGAAGTAACCGCAAAAATCAATGTGGGACGCACGACGAACGTATGCGCCAGGGCAGTGTGGCGAAATTTGGCGTTACTGGGCTACGGCAGCAGAGGACCGTTGCGACTGCCTCTGCTAACAGCACGACATCGCCTGCAGCGCCGCTCCTGGGCTCGTGACCATATCGGTTGGATCCGAGACGATTGGAAAGCCGTGGCGTAGTCTGATGAGTCACGATTTCAGCTGGTAAGAGCTGATGCTATGGTTCCAATGTAGCGTAGACCCCAGGAAGCCATGGACCCAAGTTGTCAACAAGGCCCTGTGCAAGCTGGTGGTGGCTCCATAATGGTGTGGCCTGCGTATACATGGAATGGACTAGGTCCTCTGGTCCAAATGAACCGTTCATTGACTGGAAATGGTTATGTCCCGATACTTGGAGGCCATTTGCCACCGTTCATGGATTTCATGTTCCCAGAAAACGGTGGAATTTTTATGGATGTAATGCGCCACATCACTGAGCCACAGTTGTTCGAGATTGATTTGAAGAAAATTCTGGATAATGCAATGATTTGGCCACCCAGATCGCCCGTCATGAATCCCATCAAACATTTATGTGACACAATCGTGGGGTCAGTTCGTGCAGGCCGGCCGGAGTGGCCGAGCGGTTCTAGGCGCTACAGTCTGGAACCGCGAGACTGCTACGGTCGCAGGTTCGAATCCTGCCTCGGTCATGGATGTGTGTTATGTCCTTAGGTTAGTTAGGTTTAAGTAGTTCTAAGCTTTAGGGGACTGATGACCTCAGCAGTTAAGTCCCATAGTGCTCAGAGGCATTTGAACCATTTGAACCATTCAGTTCGTGCACCAAATCCTGCACCGGCAACACTTTCGCAGTGATGGACGGCTGTAGAGGCAGCACGACTCAATATTTCTGCAGGGGACTTCCAGCGACTTGTTGAGTCCACGCCACATCGAGTCGTTGCACTACGCGGGGCAAAAGGAGGTCCTACACGACATTAGGACGCATCCCATGACTTTTGTCACCTCAGTGTATACGCGAAAGTTTAAGTAACTGTATTCTGCTAAGTGCAGATTACAAAATAAAAGTTTTGTATGAGGGGCGGTGAAAGAAACAACCTACTGAATGTTATAAAAGACACTAGCATATAAAAACTGTATTGTAAAACTCACTTTTGTCTATTACAACAGCCTTGATAAAATTCACCTCTTATGAAAGTAATATAAACCTGCGATGTAATTCGACAATGATATTGTAAAGGAGTGGTGAATCTATGACTCTGAGTCCAAGCCATGTGAGCACATCTCTACATCTACATCTCAGTGATTACTCTGCAATTCATAATTAAGTACCTGGCAGAGATTCTTCGAACCACCTTCAAGCTATTTATCTACCTTTCCAGTCTCTAACGGTGCGCGGGAAAAAAAGACCACTTAAACCTTCCTGTGCGAGCTCTGATTTCTCTTAATTTATGATTATGTTCATCTCTCCCTATGTAGGTGTGCGCCAACAGAATATTTTCGCAATCGGAGGAGAAAGATGTTGATTGAAATTTCAAGAGAAGATCTTATCGCAACGAAAAAAGTCTTTGTTTTAATGACTACCACCCCAGTTCACGTAGCGTGTCCGTATTACTCATAATTTTAATCTCGTCTCTAGTAGCAGAAACTCATCTTGTGCGAGCAAGCAATGCAGGGACAGCATTAGCTGAATACCCTCACAATTCTAAAAATCAATATTTACAAAACCATATTTCCAAAGATCAACACCCTCTGCATTTGCATCTCTGCGTCTTGCTAGTTATTCCTAGATCGCTCAGCAGTGTGACCAACACCAAACTCTCTAACTTAGTAGTCTCGAATGTTAAACAGGCAACGACAATGTACTACTGACCACCAAAAATCACTTCTGTAATAGAATGGATTTTAGAAAAGGTGAGTAGTCACAAACAAACAGGTACTAGTTGTTTTTCGGTGCATTTATTCCAAATGACATGTTTCTGGCTCTGTCCATCATCACATTTCCTGGTGTAAACAATATAAAAGAAATTAGTTACACATTTTTTATAAAACACCAAACGTTCATAAGTGATCACATAATCGAACTAAAAGTGTCAGAACCAATACATACTATTTCATTGCAAACATAACTTGGACAGCTTGTTCGCTACTCATACATCACCAAAAGGTGTTACATATAATTTAAACTTGGAGAATGGTAATGTTGGTCGTGAGAAGGACTACGAAAAACTGCTACTTCAGTACCCTCACACTTTGCTAGGTAAACCACGCAGTGCAAGAGGGCACCACCTTACAGCAAAGCGGCTGTGCAAATGCCGATATGTTTACTAAAAACTAAACTAGTAACCAAAAAAAACCAAACGTACATGCTGTGTGCCTGCAAGTAGACACAATAAAACACACATTACAGTACCACAAAATAGAAGAAGGTACATAACAAAATTGTAGAAAATATATTTTGTCGTGGAAAGACATGACTCCTAAAAGATTTCGAAAGGATTTGTTTAGATTTGTAAATACATTCCCTGACTATTCGTCAAACATAAAATCTTAGGACATTTGTCTCATCCTGTGGTTTATTATTGTGGCTATCCATGTGCTAAAATGTTTACTGCCCGTCAAAACAGCGAAATACAACAGCAAAAATACATGTAGGGTACCTGCGCGTAAGAACAAATCACAAGCACATATTGTTTACAGCTGGAAATCTGATAATGGGCAGAGCCCGAAGCATGTCATTTGGAATAAATACATCAAAAAACAACCAGTACTTGTTTGTTTGCAACTACTCAGCTTTTCTAAAATACAGTCAATTATATTAACAATAATGGTTGCATACACCTACCGGCAGTTTCAGGCCGACGTAGGTAAAAATCACTTCGCTTGTACTCAGAACCTCTGTCACCTAGCGTATCGACTATTAAAAAACTATCCAGTGTTCAAGTATGAAATACGACTCATCGAATAAAAAGAGACTGAGGTCTCATATCACTCTCATCGAATACCAAAAATAACATACAAAACCTTACATTCGCTCTGAAATACACGTAGATCACAATAAACTTATGTTCCAGACGTGGACTGTATTTACTCGTAAAATTTTCCACTGTCTCCGTTTTCTAAGTGAAACCACTACGGATTGAAGGAAAGGAGTCTATCTTCTGCAAACACAAAAATGGCGTTTCTTACTTTTTCCCCTGCGATACCCACGCGCAGTGAAAGTTTCAGTCACGGTCCGAAGTACGCAGTATTTTTAAACACATACTCGTGCTCCGCTTTAACGCGCAAGGTACCTCGGTAATAGGCGTCATTATGCACACGGGGAGTGGTTTAAAAGTGGGATGACAGGTGGTTTAATGAGGTGCCTCTCCTGCTCTCTCATACGTAATGCATGGCAGCGGGCGCAGCCGGCGTAACGTGTGGTTTGCGGGTGGCGCGGTGACACTGACCCACATGTGGGCGCCGTGTGACGTCTGCTGCCTGCGACCTTGGGCCGATTACGCCGACACCGGCTTATAGCGTGTGTCTGGGAGGCCCTCTGCCGTGTTCTACGCCGCAGCGAGCGCTTCCGTCGAGTCACTCTCACAGGGGTAGAGAAGTAGCATACCCGCCGCGGACCAAGTTCTTTGGAAGAAGAACATTGCAGGTCTTCCTACCGGTTGGTTATAATTAAAGTGCAGGTACTGTAAAATGTCCAGTGTGGGCTGTAATTAACGCATGGCAGCGAAACTTGGTCGATACGTTAGTGGGTTGATGTGGAACCGATTTACGCTGGGAAAAAAATTAGTTCAAATTTTGGCCACCAGGTGCAAATCTGGCTCTGTGAACAGAAATGTTTCTACATGTAATGAATTAGGAACAGGACGTGTGCAGAAAAGGTCAAACAAGTAACAAAAGCGTACGTTGATTTTACTTTTAACCGCCGCTTAAACAATTAGTTCAGTATGAGCAACTGGGGTGACGAAGAAATGCGGTACAGCGCCAGATTTTCACCTGATGGCCAAAACTGGTATTTGCTGAACTCAAAGCGCGTGTGCATTGATTTTTCTAGTGGTTTATGACATTCCAAAACTTTCATTGCCTTGGGTTTACTTCCGATAACAAATTTACATTACAAAGTTGTATTTCGCATCTTCCATTAGCTCCTTCAGTTTGTGTGCAACGTTTTGTGTAAAGCAAACTGCACGCAACTTCAATGTGAGATTTAAAGAACACATCAGTCCATTGCAAAACAATGCTCCTGTACCGATGGAACAGCAATAGCGACACTTATCAAAGACTCAGGAAATAAATTTGAAAATGCAAACACTCGTGAAGAAGCACTGAGTCGAATCGAGCAGAAAATGCATCTATGACACAATTGACTAAAAGGAAAGGCTGATAGGAAGCACTCTGAAGCATTAAGGAGTAGTTGATTTCATAATGTAAGGAAGAGGGTGTGTCGGGGGGTGCGGGTGTAAAAATTATAGAGTGCTTGACTACAGCAGTAAACAGGTACGAATAGATGTCGTTTGCAGTAGTTATACAGAGATGAAGAGACATGCAAGTGTAGGCCGGGGATTGAGAGCTGCGTCACGCCAGTCTGAGGACTAAAGACAACGACAACATGAATATATACTGCATAAATTAAAGAAAAGCTATACCATGTATCTACTCGAAGATAAAATTGGACAAAAAATACTAAATGAAAAAACTGAATGAAACTCGACAAACTTCTTTAAAAGTTTTTCAGATATATCATTGCGTTCCACGAGAAAACTAGTAGCAGACGTTCTTTCCAAATTGCGAACTCTTTATAACGATGGTTCATTAACAAAAAATGTACGCGTGTTTTTGCACCAAGGACAACAGAACAATGCAGCACCTCGTAGATCAAAAACGACACAGCGCACGAAAAACGCATTTGAAAATGAGAATAATTTCCCGAAACACGTCGTGCAAAATATAAAATGAAAAGAAAACCGTGACTGGTTGTAGAAGCAGTTATGTTATAAACAAACCCACCGTATTACTATTGTCTGATAAAACTGAGATTTCTGCATACCTATTGCATCCGTCATTCATGGTAATCACTTACATACATTATGCTGATCCTCAGCTGTTGCAGATTACGCTTTCAGTGATCCTCTCAGTATAAAGTTAGGTATCCCTGAATTCTTCCTCAGGCGCTCCACTAACCTCCCACTTCTAGTTAGAGCTTCACACAAGCCTCTTCTCTCGCCAACCGTTTCTAGTTCCTGTCTACTTCGCGCGTTAGCCACCCACTTAATGCGGAACTTCTGTAGCGCCGTGTTTCCAACCCTTCCGGTGTTGAGACAGTACTTTCTCAATTCCCTCTCCGCTTAGTTTGCGCGAGGGAGACATCGGACTGATTCGACCACGGAGTAGTATTCTAATCCCTTACCGGACATCCATATTCAGATTTTCCGCGCTTAAGGGGAAAGCCACTATGATCCCTTTGAAATTGCACGGTCACTATAATTCCTCTGTCCTCAATGACATCATCGTCGACACGGGACGTTAAACCACAATATTCCTTCCTTTTCGTTTATTTTAATAAAAAATGCATTATTATTTTTTGCTTCAAGTGTCGCCGATAGGGTAAGGCTAACATGGAATCTAGATCGTTCTAGGAACCTATCGACTTTCAGTTTTTAATATTATTTCCCATTTCGTCTGGAAGCGAAATCTATTTGTTAAGCCTAGCATTATCAGGAAAAGTGACAGAGGGCTTCACTTGCTTTATCAAAATTTTAAAAAATATTTAAAAAATAGTTTTGTTGCCTACATTAGACAATTCAGACATGATGACGAATTTCGATTGTGTACAGAAACCATCTTCAGATCGTTCAAATCCTAAATGCAGGTGAATATGCACCGGACACTATCAATAGTGGACATCAAACAAAAACATGCATTCATATTGAGAAAACAAACGGGCTAAGACAATACTAATGTTAAAAGCATCATCAAGGACAAGCCTGGCCGTAACCTATAACGTTACGAGACACAGGTAAAAAAGAGAGGGAGTGGATAGCTAGTAAAACAGATAGCTTATAAACCTTTATGCAGAATGCAAGGATTAAAAACGTGTTTCACACCGTGGCTGACATACATGAGAGCGATCCATCATAACATGTAAAATAGCCATCCTTACATTACAAGTACTTGTGGTTGACAGATTGAACATGTGTGAAATCAACATGGGCAAGCCAGTGTAACACGGTTTGAAGTAATTTTTTGCGCCCAAAACCACGTCCAGCGTACCTGATACTAAAAAATGTTGTGTCCAGTGCAAATAAACATTAAATGAAGCTTACGGTTCTTGGTGATTATCAAAAGCTTGCTTCCTGAATGGCCAACACAAATTTATCTTCGACGTGTCGATTTAGTACGTGACGAATTTCCATGAACTCATCTTCTTAGACAACATAAAAGAAAATACTACGTGCCATACTAGGGTTAAATAATATCGTGAATGATCTTTAATTGCGTTCATAAACGACAAATAGATAACCGCACTATCTCTCTCTCTCTCTCTCTCTCTCTCTCTCTCTCTATCTCTGTCGATTTCCGTCAGAGCGTGCTCTTCGCAGCCAGTATTGATGGCCTACTAAAATAGCTCGTATTGTTGTCAGCGGTTAACGGATTTCGCTGGTTCTTGCTGTTCTGTAATAGGCTACAGGGTGATTCAGAGAAACGGCAGATCTTGAAATTTGTGTTGGTAGTACTGGGCGACTGTCAACACTGAGTGACATAAAATCCAACTCACACCATCTTGCCATTTAGGTTACATAGATACTTGGAATGGTGCGCTATGTACTTTTGCCATCAAAATTTTTTGCATAAACGACGCCGCAGGTAGAGAATTTCGCCAGCACTTCTATTTAAGACGCCACGATCACGTTCCATCAGCACGCGTAGTTAACACGTGGATACGTAATTTTGAGGAAACAGGTTCAGCAATGGAGAACTCCAGACCGTATCCGAACTGCTCGTACAGCGGATAATATCGAAGCTGTTCGAGCTGCTATAATCGGAAGCCCACATTGTTCAGTCCGTCGTCATGCACCGTCTCCCCAATTACGAAAAAAATGGTTCAAATAGCTCAGAGCACTATGGGAAGCTGAGGTCATCAGTCCCCTAGAACTTAGAACTACTTAAACCTAACTAACCTAAGGACATCGCACACATCCATTCCCGAGGCAGGATTCGAACCTGCGACCGTAGCGGTCACGCGATTCCAGACCGAAACGCCTAGGACCGATGGGCCACTTCGGCCGGATCCAATTACGTAGTTCAAGTTTTCGAAGAATATTGGTACTGGACTTACCATCCACACAAGTTGCAAATCGAACAGGAACGGAATCTTAACGATGGCTTATTGCGTCGACACTTTTGTGAGCGAATGCTTGAAATGATAAACAACGACAAAGAGTTTGTTGAGAATCTGTGGCAGTCGGATGAAGCCCATTTCCGTCTTAATGGATTTGTTAATAAACAAAATTTTCGTTATTGGGTACAATAAAATCTCATTCAGCTAACTGTAAATGCAAACGTTTTTCGTTAGGCTTCACCGTGACTGTTCATAATGTTCAAATGTGTGTGAAATCTTATGGGACTTAACTGCTAAGGTCATCAGTCCCTAAGCGTACATACTACTTAACCTAAATTATCCTAAGGACAAACACACACACCCATGCCCGAGGGAGGACGCGAACCTCCGCCGGGACCAACCGCACAGTCCATGACTGCAGCGCCTCAGACCGCTCGGCTAATCACGCGCGGCACCGTAACTGTTATTGACATTAAATGAAACAACAAGTTTACTGTTACCAGTCACTCTCTATGTACCTCCACGAAGCGTTTCAAAGGTTTCAACCACCATCATCAGGTGGATTTCTATTTGTTAGTATGACATGTGTCTGTGTGTTCTGATACGATTTTTTGGAGGAACTTGTGGCACTGTCTAGTGGGAGAAACAAAACGCTATTTCTGAATTTTACTTATTTTATTTTTACCGTTAGATATAAGTTTAGTTTTTTGTCAAATGAAACCGAAAACCATGTTCTGAAATAGTTTTTTGTTTCTTCCACTAGACACTCATAACACAACACACAGACTCATAACATAGTAACAAATGTAAATCAACCTGTTGACGGAGGTTTAAACCTTTGAAACGCGTCGTGGAGATAAATAAACAGTGACTGGTAACACTGAACTTGTTGTTTCATTTAACTACTCAGCTAAACAACGTCCATTGCGCTGCAACAAAGATACCGTGTGGGTGCTGTGTCATCATATTATAAAACAGACCGCTATTTTTCTGAAGAAAAGAATTGCCTTACAATTACAGTCACGTTGATAGGTACGACGCCTTCCTCGAAGCCTTCGTTGCACAGAAACTACCCACATTTCCACAAATTACTGGCAACAGTATAATTTCGAGAAACAGTGGCGTCCCATGGTCTCCCAGATCACCTGCTCTGTCAGCGTGTGATTTCTTCTTGTGAGGTCGTCTTAAAAGCAAATTGTACCTGCTACAATAACTGAATTTAAAACTAAGATCGGAGAGGCGGCAATCGAAATTCTTGTTTAAATGTTACTTCGCACTGCACACGATTTATTCATCTAAGAGATTGGAGGAATGTTTGCGCAAAAAAAAAGAGCTTTACTCCTAGACGCCATCTTCAAGAAATAAAGTAACTATAGCCTATGTACAATTTAATGGCCCAAATAAATTTATTTACAAACATTTTTTCATAAGAATATTTAATTTTTTCAGTTTGATGTTTCTCTGAACCAGCATGTACTAGGAGTATGTGAGTGCACCATTAATAGGCGTACAGTAGTAAATCAATAATCAAAGCAATACATAAATGCTATTGTGAGCATGGTATGGTCACGCCAGGCATCTGTACCTACATATTATTCCACAAGTGAGTACAATTTGTATGGTAGAGGGAAGTACGTACCATTGCTAGTCATTGCCTTTCCTGTTACATCCGCAACTGGAGGAAGAGCAGCGCTGTGCTCTTGTAATATTAACAAGTATCACAGCAGCCAGATTAATTCGGCTGTCGACCATAGAGGTACCTCAGCTGGGTATGGCATTCAGTTGTGTCGCTATTGTGACGGTTCCTGTATCGATAGGAAAGTCATTCACGGCGTTGTCTATAAACATTTACACACTGTTACCATGAGCGCTACTTACGGGCAGACAGCCGCACTACATTCATGCTCATAAATTAAGGATAATGCCGATACACGGTGAAACAACGCTCTGGTGTGCGGTTTGCGGGTTTAAATCACCTCGGGGTATGACCATGCGGTGCATTTGATTTGCGGCCGTCGCACGGTGGCGCTGGCAGCAGTCCACATATGCAGAGATGTGTTGGTGCATGTCAGAGTACGGTGCGGCGAGTAAGTGTGCAGACGTTTTCAGACGTGCTAATGCTGACTGTGTGTTGAAGATGGCTCAAAGATACTGATGACGCTATGAGGGGTGGAATACTAGGGCGACTGGAGGCTGGTCAACACGGCAGGTCGTAGCACGGGCCTTCCGTGTGATCTCAAGATTATGGTAACGATTCCAACAGGCAGGAAACGTGTCCAGGCGCGTCCACAGTGTACAACACCACAAGAAGACCAATATCTCACCATCAGTGCCCGCAGACGGCCACGGAGTACTGCAGGTAGCCTTGCTCGGGACCTTACCGCATCCGCTGGAACAGTTGTCTCCAGACACACAGTCTACAGACGACTGAAAAGACATGGTTTATTCGCCCGGAGATCTGCAAAGTGCATTCCATTGACCCATGGTCACAGGAGAGCCCGTAAAGCCTGGTGTCAAGAACACAGTACAATGTCATTGGAACGGTGATCCCAGGTTATGTTCACGGACGGGTCCAGGTATAGTCTGAACAGTGATCCTCGCCGGGTTTTCATCTGGAGTGAACCAGGAACAGATACCAACCCCTTAATGTCCTTGAAAGGGACCTGTATTGAGGTCATGGTTTGATGCTGTGGGGTGGGATTATGATTGGTGCACGTACACCTCTGCATGTCTTTGACAGAGGAACTGTAACAGGTCAGGTGTATCGGGACGTCATTTTGCACCAGCATGTCCGCCGTTTCAGGGGTGCAGGGGGTCCCACCTTCTTCCTGATGGATGATAACGCACGGCCCCACCTAGCTTCCATCGTGGAGGAGTACCTCGAAAGAGAAGATATCAGGCGAATGGAGTGGCCTGCCTGTTCTCCAGACCTAAACCCCATCGAGCACGTATGGGATGCTCTTGGTCGACGTATCACTGCCCGTCTTCAAACCCCTACGACACTTCAGGAGCTCCGACAGGCACTGGTGCAAGAATGGGAGGCTACACCCCAGCAGCTGCTCAACCACCTGATACAGAGTATGCCAACCTGTTGCGCGGCCTGTGTACGTGTGCATGGTGATCATATCCCATATTGATGTCGGAGTACATGCGTAGGAAATGTGTAGGAAACAGTGGCGTTTTGTAGCACATGTGTTTCGGGACGGTTTTCTCAACTTATCACCAATACCGTGGACTTACAGATCTGTGTCGTGTTTGTTCCCTATGTGCCTTTGCTATTAGCGCCAGTTTTGTGTAGTGCCACGTTGTGTGGCACCACATTCTGCAATTATCCTTTCATTTATGAGCATGAGTGTAGAATGATTGCAGAATTTCAGCTGAAAGTGAAGCTCCAGTAGGACCGCATTAGAGAAGTCTGTGGCACAGTAGGCTGGACATCCATTAAGATATAATGGACAATCGTGACCAATGATCGGGTCCATACGATCACGTTACGTGCACCGGAGTCAAAGTGATGTGGTTCGGACGTGGTACCGGCTCCAAATGACAGGTAGTGTTGAGGACTTAGACCACACAGGCCGTCTGCGACCGACAGGATGATGGATATCTACGACTTTCGGCTGTGTACTCCACAACTGAATTCGGCATTCGAAGACACTATAGGCTGCTACGTATCGCATCAAACTGTTATGAGACGACTGCTCGATGCGAATCTCCAATCCCAATAGCCACGAAGAGCACCATGCCTTACACCACCAACACCATGGACTCTGTAACAGATGGACAAGAAATCGTGCAGAATGGACGCCCCATGGTTGGCGTCGGATGTGTTGTTTACGTACGAATCTCGGGTCTGTTTGTACTTTGATAATAGCGGATAACGCGTTTCGAGGCAACCCGGTAATATATTGAACACCTTCAACACTGTGTTCCACATGCATAACAAGGCGGTGGTGGAGTGATGTTCTGGGATGACATTACATGGGGACCCCGTCCACCTCTCGTGGTTGTTGAGGACAGCCTTACTGCCCTTCAGTACAGAGAAGCCTTTATTCGGCTTCTCCATCATCACAAAATTCTCAGAAATCATATAACTTAAGACATTTGCCTTGGAGAACTTGGATAAAACAAGCTTTATTAAACAAAAAAACATAAACATCACTTATACTAACTCTGAGCACATTGCAGACACGATTCGGAAAAAGAAACTAAGGAAATGTGCACCTTAGAAAAGGATACATGAACTCACTCATTTTGAAACCAACCGCAGAATGGCTTATCGGAACATGACAGCCAATAGCACAGCGTGACATCGCAGGGAGTTTTTGACAATTGCAGTTCGCATTGCTCTAACGATTGTTTTTCTTACTTTCTAGAAACTTTAAATGAAACATGCTTTGAAACAAGAAAATAATGACTTCAGACAGAAAGTCTGTAATCTTCAGTGAATAGATAATTACTTGCTTTAACTCATAAGTTCAGTTTATAATAGGAGCCCTTTATACGCAAAGTATTAAGTGCAAATTACTTCGCACAGCAGTCTTGGTATGCATTTATACATGCGTAGTCAGTTTTCCTAGTCTGAATCAAGTACAGTTAGTCCGCCTCCATAGCTGAGTGGTGCCGACACGGTAGCTCAGCGTGTTCCGTCAGTGGTTTACATGACCTCAGTATTTAAAAAAAAAAAAAAAAAAACTACTGAGTGAATGGATCAACGATGAAGTTGAATTGGTGTCATGGGGCGTTCGCACGAAACAAATGAAACGAACAATAACGCACAAATGACATTAACAAATAATGTGGTCAGCGCGGTGGAATCCCATGCGAGGACCCAGGTTCGATTCGCGGCTGGATCGGAGACTCACTTCGGTGACAAGGTGTTGTGTTGTCTTCATAATCATTTCATCCTCATCGACACGCAAGTCGCCAAAGTGGTGCCAACTAAAAAAACTTGCACCAGGCGACCGGTCTACTCGACGGAAGGCTCTCTACGCACATTTCATATCAGCTACAGGTACTTCAATATTTTAAATAGTAACTTGAGATAATAGCGTAAATAAAGTAAAATGCGCAAAGTGTAAATTAATGTGATACCGAATCTTTGAAATCGAAATTTAGAGGCATAGTGATGTGGCAAAAGTGTGATTTTCCACGCAGAAGCCCCCCCCCCCCCCTCCCTTTTGAGATCCCGGTTGCGGTGACAGGCTGATCTGTAGCATAGCCTAATGTTTACGTTCGCCCATTATTTAACCACACTTCGCCTTATTTAACACACTTTTCATCATAAAAACTAAAACTGCAAGATGAATTCTGAAACGGCATATTAGCTAATCGGCAAGTCTGCAATGCTTTCATGAATGCCGGCCGGAGTGGCCGAGCGGTTAAAGGCGCTACAGTCTGGAACCGCACGACCGCTACGGTCGCAGGTTCGAATCCTGCCTCGGGCATGGATGTGTGTGATGTCCTTAGGTTAGTTAGGTTTAAGTAGTTCTAAGTTCTAGGGGACTTATGACCACAGCAGTTGAGTCCCATAGTGCTCAGAGCCATTTGAACTTTCATGAATCTTATGTACATCTGAAGGTGGAAGGGGTAAAATACAGGGAGCGAAAGACTATTTACAATTTGTACAGAAACCAGATGGCAGTTATAAGGGTCGAGGGACATGAAAGGGAAGCAGTGGTTGGGAAGGGAGTGAGACAGGGTTGTAGCCTCTCTCCAATGTTATTAAATCTGTATATTGAGCAAGCAATGAAGGAAACAAAAGAAAAATTCGGAGTAGGTATTAAAATCCATGGAAAAGAAATAAAAACTTTGAGGTTCACCGATGATATTGTAATTCTGTCAGAGACAGCAAAGGACTTGGAAGAGCAGTTGAACGCAATGCACAGTGTCTTGAAAGGAGGATATAAGATGAACATCAACAAAAGCAAAACGAGAACAATGGAATGTAGGCGAATTAAATCGGGTGATGCTGAGGGAATTAGACTAGAAAATAAGACGCTTAACGTAGCAAATGAGTATTGCTGTTTGAGGAGCCAAATGACTGATGACGGTCGAAGTAGAGAGAATATAAAATGTAGACTGGCAATGGCAAGGAAAGCGTTTCTGAAGAAGAGAAATTTGTTAACAATGAGTATAGATTTAAGTGTCAGGAAGTCGTTTCTGAAAATATTTGTATGGAGTGTAGCCATGTATGGAAGTGAAACATGGACGATAAATAGTTTAGGCAAGAAGAGAATAGAATCTTTCGAAATGTGGTGCTACAGAAGAATGCTGAAGCTTAGATGGGTAGATCACATAACTAATGAGGAGGTACTGAATAGGATTGGGGTGAAGAGAAGTCTGTGTCACAACTTGACTAGAAGAAGGAATCGGTTGGTTGGACATGTTATGAGGCATCAAGGGATCACCAATTTAGTATTGGAAGGTAGCGTGGAGGGTAAAAATCGTAGAGGGAGACCAAGAGATGAATACACTAAGCAGATTCAGAAGGATGTAGATTGCAGTAGGTATTGGGAGATGAAGAAGCTTGCACAGAATAGAGCACCATGGAGAGCTGCATCAAACCAATCTCAGGACTGAAGACCACAACAACTACAACATGTACATGTATCGTAAATGAAGTACTAAAAACGCAAGGGGCGATTCATTACGAAGCTTTTCAAAATTTAGCTCTATAATTATGAAAGCTGAGTAATGTGATTGATGAGAAAGATGAGGTACCGTACTGACTATTATTTTAATAAAGTTTCGGTCAACCAGAAACTTCACTGCACATTCGACTGCCTGGGCGGCTTGGATCGTAGTATAACTGGTGCAAGGGATACTATTTCCTTGCTCAGTAAAACGTGAAAGGTGAATATAAGATAAACATCAACGAAAGCAAAACGAGTATAATGGAATGTAGTCGAATTCAGTCGGGTGATGCTGAGGGAATTAGATTAGGAAATGAGACACTTAAAGTAGTAAAGGAGTTTTGCTAGTTGGGGAGCAAAATAACTGATGATGGTCGAAGTAGAGAGGATATAAAATGTAGACTGGCAATGGCAAGGAAAACGTTTCTGAAGAAGCGAAATTTGATAACATCGAGTATAGATTTAAGTGTCAGGAAGTCGTTTCTGAAAGTATTTGGTTCAAATGGTTCAAATGGCTCTGAGCCCTATGGGACTTAACATCTATGGTCATCAGTCCCCTAGAACTTAGAACTACTTAAACGTAACTAACCTAAGGACATCACACAACACCCAGCCATCACGAGGCAGAGAAAATCCCTGACCCCGCCGGGAATCGAACCCGGGAACCCGGGCGTGGGAAGCGAGAACGCTACCGCACGACCACGAGATGCGGGCGAAAGTATTTGTCTGGAGTGTAGCCATGTATGGAAGTGAAACGTGGAAGGTAAATAGTTTAGACAAGAAGAGAATAGAAGCTTTCGAAACGTGATGCTACAGAAGAATGCTGAAGATGTATGTTGCAGTAGGTACTGGGAGATGAAGAAGCTTGCACAAGATAGAGTGGCATGGAGAGCTGCATCAAACCAGTCTCTGGACTGAAGAATGCAACAACAACAACATCTTTTACTAGTAAATTCACTGCTACTGACCGTCTAGGGTTACAGTATTTACTGACACTGTTAAGAAACGACGTATATAGGGTGTTAGTGCGTTGTATTCAGAGGTGATATTGGTTCTGGCTATAACTGCTCCAGGCTAGCAGTTGCAATTTCGTAATTTCCTTGGGCACTGTCACGTACCACGGCCCTTTCTATCGACTTCCTAAAACATGGCCGAGTGCGGTTCGGTTTGCTTCGTTCTGGTCGCCGCGTTGCCTCTGTGTGGTATCTTATTGTGCGACCCTGCTTGTTGTTGACAGGCGCCTGCATCAGCCCCGCGCCACCCCGCTGCGTCTGCTGTGTTCGCCAGCTGTCAGACGGCCTACACCGATCTGCTCAGCGCTGCTCTACTCCAGTTGCCATCTGTTCCGGCCGCGTCCCAGCTGCTACAAAGGAGGCTTTCCCCTCGGTCCGGGACAAGTTGTGGACTGAGTACGTTGTTGTCTGTTGTTATTATGGCTGGCCTTAGACTGCAGCCTTGGTTGATGCATCTCTCCGGGTTACTCTGCGCTTTGCAAGCCTACAACTCTCGTCCATTTGAACCTGCTACTCTAGTCAAGCCTTCCTCTCCGTCTACAAATTTATACCCTCTCACACACTCCCATCCATTACGAAATTAACTGTTCCTTGGTTGCGCAGAGTGTATATTAGCAGCGTATGGCTTGCTTCATTGACGTTGTTTCATACACTACTGGCCATTAAAATTGCTACACCACGAAGATGACGTGCTACAGACGCGAAATTTAACAGACAGGAGGAAGATGCTATGATATGCTAATGATTAGCTTTTCAGAGCATTCACACAAGGTTGGCGCCGGTGGCGACACCTGCAACGTGCTGACATGAGGAAAGTTTCCAACCGATTTCTCATATACAAATAGCAGTTGACCGGCGTTTCCTGGTGAAACGTTGTTGCGATGCCTCGTGTAAGGAGCAGAAATGCGTACCATCACGTTTCCGACTTTGATAAAGGTCGAATAGTACCCTATCGCGATTGCGGTTTATCGTATCACGACATTGCGGCTCGCTTTGGTCGAGATCCAGTGACTGTTAGCAGAATATGGAATCGGTGGGTTCAGGAGGGTAATACGGAACGCCGTGCTGGATCCCAACGGCCTCGTACCACTAGCAGTCGAGATGACAGGCATCTTATCCGCGTGGCTGTAACGGATTGTGCAACCACGTCTCGATCCCTGAGTCAACAGATGGGGACGTTTGCAAGACAACAACCATCTGCACGAACAGTTCGACGACGTTTGCAGCAGCATGGACTACCAGCTCGGAGACCGTGGCTGCGGTTACCCTTGACGCTGCATCACAGACAGGAGCGCCTGCAATGGTGTACTCAACGATGAACCTGGTTGAACGAATGGCAAAACGTCATTTTTTCGAATGAATCCAGGTTCTGTTTACAGCATCATGATGGTCACATCCGTGTTTGGCGACATCGCGGTGAACGCACATTGGAAGCGTGTATTCGTTGTCATCATACTGGCGTATCACCCGGCGTGATGGTATGGGTTGCCATTGGTTACACGTCTCGGTCACCTCTTGTTCGCATTGAAGGCACATTGAACAGTGGACATTAAATTTCAGATGTGTCACGACCCGTGGCTCTACCCTTCATTCGATCCGTGCAAAACCCTACATTTCAGCAGGATAATGGAGGACCGCGTCTTGCAGGTCCTGTACGGGCCTTTCTGGATACAGAAAATGTTCGACTGCTGCCCTGGCCAGCATAATCTCCAGATCTCTCACTGCTTGAAAATAACTGCTCAATGGTGGCCGAGAAACTGGCCCGTAACAATACGCCAGTCACTACTCTTGATGAACTGCGGTATCGTGCTGAAGCTGCATGGGCAGCTTTACCTGTACACGCCATCGAAGCTCTGTTTGACTCAATGCTCAGGCGTATCAAGGCCGTTATTACGGCCAGAGGTGGTTGTTCTGGGTACTGATTTCTCAGGATCTATGCACCCAAGTTGCGTGAAAATGTAATCACATGTCAGTTCTAATATAATATATTTGTCCAATGAATACCCGCTTATCATCTGCATTTCTTCTTGGTGTAGCAATTTTAATGGCCAGTAGTGTAAATTTCTCTTCTCGCCAATTCGATGCAGCACCACATCGTTAGTTCTGTATTTCGGCCTGGAATCTCATTGTCTGGAGTAGAATTATCTTCAGTCATGAGTCCCCCATCAGACTCTACCCCGATGACCAGCGAAGACGTATCTGGAGAGGCTCTGGCCAGTGGTGAGATACCAACATGACTGTTATCCACCATACGGCCCGACAACCAGGAGTGATGGCCCGGGGTTCCGTTTTTTTTCATAGCAGGAACCGTTTGGTTGTCATCGACGGCACCTTTACAGCACAGCGATACGTCGACAGCATTCTACATTCTACCCCTCATGGCAAGCCATCCTTATATTTCAGCAAGATAATGCCCACCGCACACGGCGAGAGTCTCTCTTGATTGTCTTCGTGCTTGCTAAACCCTTACCTTGGGCAGCAAGGTCGCCAGATCTCTTCCCAACTGAGAACATTTGGAGCATTATGGATAGGGTCCTCTAACCAACTCGGGCTTTTGACGGTCTAACAAGCCGATTGCACAGAATATGGCACGATAATCCTCAGGAGGGCGTCCAAAACTTTGACAATCAATGCTAAGCGGAATAACTACCTGCATAAGGGCCACAGGTGAACCAACGCGTTATTGACTAGCTCAATTTGTGAAGCGCCTTCTCTTGAATAAATTACTGAATTTTTCTAAAACTGTAATCATTTGTTCGTCTGTACATGTACAACACATCTAGCGATTTCAGTTTAGTTTGGAAATTCCTTCGTTATGCACTTTTTTGTCCAAAAATGATTCAAATAGCTCTAAGAGCTTTGGGACTTAACATCTGAGGTCATCAGTCCCCTAGACTTAGAAACTACTTAAACCTAACTAACCTAAGGACATCACACACATCCAAGCCCGAGGCAGGATTCGAACCTTCGACCGTAGTAGCAGCGCGGTTCTGGACTGAAGGGCCTAGAACCACTCGGCCACACCGGCCGGCACACTTTTTTGTGTATATTTCTCCATTTCAGGAGAGCTTGTCTTGTTACTGCCAACTAACATTCTATATCCTCTTCATATCTGGTGTCAGTTACTTTTACATCTACATCTACGGCGGGCCTGTGTGGCCGTGCGGTTCTAGGCGCTGCAGTCTGGAACCGCGAGACCGCTAGGGTCGCAGGTTCCAATCCTGCCTCGGGCATGGATCTGTGTCATGTCCTTAGGTTAGTTAGGTTTAACTAGTACTAAGTTCTAGGGGACTAATGACCTCAGAAGTTGAGTCCCATAGTGCTCAGAGCCATTTGAACCATCTACATCTACGTGAATACTCTGCAAGTCACACTTCAGTGCTTGGCAGAGGATTTTTCGAACCACCTTCACACTATTTCTCTACCAATCTACTCTCCCACAGGTCATGGGGAAGAATGAATACTTAAATTTTTCCGAATGATTTTATTACAATGATCATTCCTTCCCGTGTAGGTTGGCGACAGTAAAATATTTTCCCATTCAGAGAAGATAGTTGCTGATTGAAATTTTGTGAAAAGATGCGGCTACAGCGAGGAACGCCTTTGTTTTAGTGATTGCCTCCCCAACTCACGTATCATATCCGTGACACTCCCTCCCCTATTTCGCTATAATGCAAAACGAGCTGTCCTTCTTTGCACTCCTCCGTCAGTCCTATCCTGTATGGATCCCATACAGCGCAGCAGGGCACAAAAAGACGGACGAGCGTGGTGTAGGCGGTCTCGTTAGTAGACCAGTTGCATCTTTTATGTTTTCGGCCAGTAAAACGCTGTCTTTAGTTCGCCTTCCCCACAATGTTATCTATGTCATCGTTCCAGTTTAAGTTGTTCCTAAGTGTAATTCCTAGGTATTTAGTTGAACGATGAGCGTTTAAGAGTTGTATGATTTAACGTGTAACCGAAATTTAGCGTATTTCTTTTAGTACTCAAGTAGATTACCTGAAATTTTTCCTTATTTAGAGACAACTGCCACTTTTCGCATTATACGGATATCTTATCTAACTCTTTTTGCAGTTGTTTTTGATCTTCTGATAACTTCACTAGACGGTAAATGACAGCATCATCTGCAATCTAAGAGGGCTGCTCGACTGTCTGCATTTTTTTTACATGGATTAGGAAGAGCAGAGGGCCTATAACACTTCTTTGCGGAAGGCCAGGTATCACTTCAGTTTTACTCGTTGATTTCCCTTCAATTACTACATACTGTGACATTTCTGACAGAAAATCATGAACCCAGTTGCATAACTGAAACGATACACTATACGTTCGAAGTTTGATTAGAAGTCTCATCTGAGGAACGGTGCCAAAAGTCGAAATCTAGAAATATGGTATCAAATTGAGATCCCTTCTCGGTAACATGCATTACTTCCAACAGAGAATGAGGTAGTTTGACAAGAATATTTTCTAAATCCGTGCTGACTGTTTTTTGTCAGTAGATGTTCGGATCCAGCATATTTTCCAGAATCCTACTGCAAATAGATATCAGTGATACGTGTCTGTAAATCAACAGATTACCCCTTTTTCCTTATTTGAGTATCGGTGTGACGTGTGCAACTTTCCAGTCTTTAGATATGGATCCTGAGTGAGCGGTTAAATATGATTGTTAATTACGGAGGTATTATATTGCATACTCTGAAAGTAACCTAACCGGTATACAATCCGGACCGGAGGCCTTGCCTTTATTAAGTGATTTAAGCTGCTTCGCTACATCGAGAGTATCTACTTAGGATATACTCATGTTGGCAGCTGTTCTTGATTCGAATTCTGAAATAGTTACTTCGTATCTTTCGGTGAAGGGATTACGGGAAATTGTCTCGTAACTCCGCTTTAGTGGCACTGTAATCGGTAACATTACCGCCACTATTGCGAAGAGAAGGTACTGATTGTGCCTTTCCGCTGGTCTACTTTACATACGACCAGAAATCTCTTTGGCCGGCCGGTGTGGCCAAGCGGATCTAGGCGCTACAGTCTGGAACCGCTCGACCGCTCCGGTCGCAGGTTCGGATCCTGCCTCGGGCATGGATGTGTGTGACGTCCTTAGGTTAGTTAGGTTTAAGTAAAGTTCTAGGGGACTGATGACCACAGCAGTTAAGTCCCATAGTGCTCAGAGCCATTTGAACCAAGAAATCTCTTTGGATTCTCTACCAGCTTTTGAGACAAGAGTTCCGCTGTGGAAATAATTATTAAAAGCATCTCGCTAAAATTGCGAAAAAAGAAAGATTAGAGTTTAACGTACTGTCGACAGCGGGGTCATTAGTGACTCGGAGGATTGCGGAAGTCTGGGGTAAGAACCGCCCACTCATACTAAACCTCCAGAAATGTCTCAGTTTAGCCAGTGAGTCCGTAGATGGTGGTGTAAGAGGCGTAAAGTACACCTGGCCACCCGAATTCTGCGGTAATTAAGCCAGTCCGTCCTTGAACTGACTTAGTGAGCCACCGCGTAGGAATTCCTCCTACCTGTTACGCGGAGATGCTTTCGTAGTTTTATGTCCCCTTGCAGAGCCGTAGCAGAGCCGTCGGATTCTGAGAGTACAATACTACTGTCTACGTTTCACGCAATGAAACAGGAATAAGTTTCTTTTTTGCATATAATTTTTACAGGAATGCCGTTATGGTGTGTTTATTTAAGGAACACCGTAAAATGAACTTGTTCACACTGATTGTAAGCTAACTATTAACGATGCGAGAGCATGGTTCGGTTATGCCAAAGTTATTCATTTATTTATTAGTGTCAACGTTTCCTTGTATTGTAAAATTACTGAAAGGTAGTATTTATGCCGCGCGGGATTAGCCGAGGGGTCTCAGGCGCTGCAGTCATGGACTGGGCGGCTAGTCCCGGCGGAGGTTCGAGTCCTCCCTCGGGCATGGGTGTGTGTGTGTGTGTGTGTGTGTGTGTGTGTTTGTCCTTAGGATAATTTAGGTTAAGTAGTGTGTAAGCTTAGGGACTAATGACCTTAGCAGTTAAGTCCCATAAGATTTAACACGCATTTGAACACATAGTATTTATAACCTGCAGACTCCTCCTAATATCTGAGTGGCAAAATTCAACTTTTGTTAGTAAATAATTAATAATAACAATTACTTGATTCGCACCAGAATAAATGTACTTTCCATGCCTATCTCTTTGTGACGCCACGAACGATTTATGCATCGGCACCTCATCCCACTGGCTCTGAAAGCGCCAGATGGACAACCGCCTCTGCTGGCCAGCGTGGGAACCTGCCGCTCGCTCCTTACTCCTTACATCCTGCAGCGCTGATAACATTCATTAAAATAGCAAAACTGGAAATAAAATAAAGTGCGTTCTTGTCTGAAAATAAGGGGTACCTTACTATTGGCTGTGCCCTTTTCAAAGGAGGCATCCCGGCACTTGCCTTAAAAGATGTATGGAAGCCAAAATTGCAAAACTCAGTTATTACTTTCCACGTCTAATTTCCTAACCTGACTCTCCTAGCGTTACCTGATTTAACTCTTGAACACCTTCGGGGTTCGAACATAACAAATTTTCTTGAGACAGAACAGCTTCTGTCCACAAATACACTACTGACCATTAAAATTGCTACACCAAGAAGAAATGCAGATGATAAAAAGGTATTCATTGGACAAATATATTACACTAGAACTGACATGTGATTACATTTTAACGCAATTTGGGTGCATAGATCCTGAGAAATCAGAACCCCGGAACAACCACCTCTGGCCGTAGTAACGGCGTTGATACGCCTGGGCATTGAGTCAAAACAGAGCTTCGATGGCGTGTGCAGCTACAGCTCCATGCAGCTTCAAAACGATACCACAGTTCATCAAGAGTAGTGACTGGCGTATTGTGACGAGCCAGTTACTCGGCCACCATTGACCAGACGTTTTCAATTGGTGAAAGATCTGGAGAATGTGCTGGCCAGGGCAGCAGTCGAACATTTTCTTCATCCAGAAAGGCCCGTACAGGACCTGTGGCATGCGGTCGTGCATTATCCTGCTGAAATGTAGGGTTTTGCACGGATCGAATGAAGGGTAGAGCCACGGGTCGTGACACATCTGAAATGTAACGTCCACTGTTTGAAGTGCCGTCAATGTGAACAAGAGGTGACCGAGACGTGTAACCAATGGCACCCCATACCATCACGCCGGGTGATACGCCAATATGGCGATGACAAATACACGCTTTAAACGTTCGTTCACCGCGATGTCTCCAAACACGGATGCGACCATCATGATGCTGTAAACAGAACCTGGATTCATCCGAAAAAATGACGTTTTGTCATTCGTGCACCCAGGTTCGTAGTTGAGTACACCATTGCAGGCGCACCTGTCTGTGATGCAGCGTCAAGGGTAACCGCAGCCATGGTCTCCGAGCTGATAGTCCATGCTGCTGCAAACGTCGTCGAACTGTTCGTACAAATGGTTGTTGTCTTGCAAACGACCCCATCTGTTGACTCAGGGATCGAGACGTGGCTGCACGATCCGTTACAGCCACGCGGATAAGATGCCTGTCATCTCGACTGCTAGTGATACGAGGCCGTTGGGATCCAGCACGGCGTTCCGTATTACCCTCTTGGACCCACCGATTCCATATTCTGCTAGCAGTCATTGGATCTCGACCAATGCGAGCAGCAATGTCGCGATACGCTAAACCGCAATCGCGATAGGCTACAATCCGACCTTTATCAAAGTCGGAAACGTGATGGTACGCATTTCTGCTCCTTACACGAGGCATCACGACAACGTTTCACCAGGCAACGCCGGTCAACTGCTGTTTGTGTATGAGAAAGCGGTGCCACCGGCGACAACCTTGTGTGAATGCTCTGAAAAGCTAATCATTTGCATATCACAACATCTCCTTCCTGCTGGTTAAATTTCGCGTCTGTAGAACGTCATCTTCATGGTGTAGCAATTATAATGGCCGGTAGTGTAAACACGGATTTAGAAAACATCACTTGTCCGAAATTCGGTTTGCCCTCTTCTCAAATGATAATTTACAAAGCATTTATGGGGGGGGGGGGGGGGGGGCAACAGGCAGATTGCATATTCCTAGATTTCTGAAAAGGATTTGACATGATGGCCCACGGTAGACTGCTGACGAAGGTCCCTATGGAGTAGGTTCCCAGAAAATTGAGTGACTCGAAGAGTTTCTCAAATAATAGAACGCAATAAGTGGTCCTTGATGGCGAGTTTTCATCAGAGACAAGGGTATCGCCAGGAGTGGAAAATGTCACAGGGCCGGTTTTTGTTATCTATATACCTAAACGACCTGATCGACATGGCGAGCAACAATTTATGGCTGTCTGAATGCTGGGATGCATGGCGAGGTGTCATTGTTGAGTGGCGTAGGAATATATAACATGACTTAGACAATATTTCTAGTTGGTGTGATGAATAGTAGCTTGCTCTAAATGCAGAAAAATGCGAGTTAATGCGGATGGGTAGAGAAACAGCCTGCAACTTCGGATACAGTATTAGTTGAGTGCACCTGGACACAGTCATACTGATTAAATACCTAGGCGTAACGTTGCGAAGCGATATGACAGAATGAGCACATCAGGTTGGTAGTAGGGAAGGCTGATGCACGATTTCGTTTTATTGGGAGAATTCTGGAAAAGTGTAGCTCATCCATGAAGGAGCCAGCATACACGGTGCTAGTGTGACTCATTCTTGAGTACTGTTTGAGTGTTTGGGATCCCCACCAGGTCAGATAAAAGGAAGACATTAAAGCAGTTCAGTGTCGTGCAGCTAGATTTGTTACTAGTAGGTTCTATCAGCACGCTAATGTTACGTAGAAGCTTCGTGAACTCAAATGGAAATCCCTGGAGGGAAGACGTTGTTCTTACTGCAAGGTACTATTGCTAAGATTTAGAGTACTGGCATCTGAGGCTGACTGCAGAACGATTCTACCTTCGCCAACGTATTGAGGGTGACCTGGTGAAGATAGCTTCAGCAACGACACATACTGAAGTTGGGCTTGTATATATTTTGAGGTACCATGACCGGCCTCACTTACACTCTTTTGTTAGGAGAGTTAATTTAGAGATGGAATGGCTGCTTGGATCAGGTGTGGGGCCTCATATCAGTGTGGTTCTTGTTGAATCTATCAGTAGATGGGATTATACTAGGGATGGCCTTCACCTCAATAGGAAAGGAAAGGGAAAACTGTTTGACTTAATAGGAAGTAACTTAAGGGGTGGGGGCACTATCACATGTGGTCAAGTACCGTGGTTACAAGTGACAGAACATCAGTTTTTTGGGGTAGGGAAGGCAGAAACAAAAGATGTTTAGTGACAGGTTGGAAATGACATTCACATTGATAAAAGAGGCAGCCAGAAAGGAAATTTTAATACACATAAATCATGCAAAAAGCCTCTGACTGAAACTGAAGGTTTTAAAAATTGACAGGAAAATTAGGTTCATCCAGTTGTAATTCAGCCAGTGCACAAAATCAGTTATCTTTATTGCATCAGAATAACCGAAGACTAAGGGGTAAGCTTAATGAGTTGCTTATTTCTGTTGAAGAATTAGAGTGGAGGATACCAATTGATATAATCTCCCCTCTGAACATCATGTGACCACTGGCACAGATATGTTAAATGCTACAGGATTCAAGTTGGGTTCTTACATCTGTAGAGGAAACATGGAGACAAGAGGAGTTGCCACATTTGTGAGAAACTGTTTTAATTTCAAGAATACTGATATTAATAAATTTTGCTCAGAGCAGCACCTAGGAGCTTGTGCAACAGAAGTCCTTTATAATAATAAGTATATACAGAGCACCATCAGGAAACTTTAACCTCTTCATAAAAAACTTGGAAACTCTGCTGTCCCATCTCACAGTAAAAACTAAGGATATTGTGGTTGTTGGTGATTTTAGTGTGGATTTATTGAAAAGCTCTGTCAGTGAACAATTATTGCAACCACTAAAATTGTCATTCAATTTAATTTCTACTGTGAGCTTTGCAACCAGGGTATGTAAATCCTCTGAGACTGATATTGATGATCTCTTCGGAGACAAATCTAGGGAAAAGTCATATCACAAAACAAATAGTAAATAGGCTATCTGATCATGACATGCAGCATCTTATGTTAAATATTGAAACTTGTCAGGATATATAAAATCTATTAAATCTGGGTACAGGTGGATAATAAATCAGTGAAAAATTGAGAATTTGAGGAGCTTGCTCAAAGACTAACTGGATAGATGTTTACAATACTTCAGACTCAAATGGAAAATATAAAGCATTCATTACTAAAGTTGCTTCCTCTTCTGAAAATTGTTTCCCCCTAAAGGTAACTCATATCACACAGAAATCTAAAAATAAACCGTCAATTAAACAAGAAATTAAGATATCATGTGGGACAAAAAGGAAACTGTGCTTACTGTCTAGGAACAGCTCAGATGTTAGCGCTATAATGCATTACAAACAATACTGCGAGATATTGACGCAAATAGTCCAGAGATTTAAGTTCCTTTATTTTGAGAAAAAATTAGAGGTTACTGGCATTTTCAGTGACCAGTCAAAAGTATTCGATTGTGTGAATCACAGCATTCTCTTAAGTAATTTAGAATATTATGGTGTCACTGGCAGTGCTGCAAAATGGGTCGAATCTTACCTAACTAACAGGAAACGAAGGGTGTCGTTTCAAAATACCTGTGGAATAAGCAACCAATCTTCATCTGATTGGGAATTAATTACATGTGGTGTTCCTCAAGGTTCCATCTTGGATCTGTTGCTTCTTCTTGTGTACATTAATGACCTGTCGTCTGTCACATTGCCAGATGCTAAGTTTTCTTTGTTTGCAATAAGCGGCAAGTCAAGTACAGGTTCTTAAATGGGAGCTAATCAAATTTCCACTCACATTAATAAATGGTTTAAATTCACTGTCATTAAACTTTGGAAACACCCACTATATGCACTTCAGATCCTATAAAAGATTTCCTTCTAGCATATGTACAACATATGAAGACATGCAGATCTAAGAGGTTGACAGTGTTAAATTTCTAGGATTACAACTCGATAATAAATTCAGCTGGGAAGGGCATACAGCAGAATTGCTGAAGCGGCTAAACAGGTCTGTATTTGCAATGCGAATGATGTCAGGTGTAGGAGATTTAAATATAAAAAACTTGCATATTTTGCTTACTTTCATTCTATTATGTCATATGGGATCATATTCTGGGGTAATTCGTCGAACCGAGCAAAAGTTTCTGGAGTGCAAAAGCGTGTAATAAGACTCATTTGCGGTGTAAATTCAACAACATCATGTAGAAACCTGTTGAAGGATTCTAAGCACTAACTCTCAGTGTATTTACTCCTTAATGAAATTTGTTGCAAGTAATATGTCTCTGTTTCTAACCAATAGCCCAATATATAGTATCAGTACTAGGAATAAGAACAATCTACATCAAAATCTGGCACAACAAACATTTTCAGTAAATTGCCATCAAGCATTAAAACTTTGTTTCATATGAAGCACAGTTTAAAGAGAGTTTGAAAGACTTTATGTTAGGCAACTCTTCTACTCTGTAGATGAATATCTTAACAGGGACTGTTAGACCATCTTAAGTAAAAATGTGTGTTAGATTTCAGGTTTGGCCGCACTTGATCATAACGGTCAAGATAAGGTATTTTGTGTATGATAAATTTATTAAAAGTGCGTAACTTTGTTTCATTCTGAAAGCGTATTAATTCTGTAAATACTAGCAGTCCCAGTTTACTGTAATGTATTCTCATAGTTTGACAATCTCCTGACAAATGATCAGTGTAGCGAGTATTACACTCCTGGAAATGGAAAAAAGAACACATTGACACCGGTGTGTCAGACCCACCATACTTGCTCCGGACACTGCGAGAGGGCTGTACAAGCAATGATCACACGCACGGCACAGCGGACACACCAGGAACCGCGGTGTTGGCCGTCGAATGGCGCTAGCTGCGCAGCATTTGTGCACCGCCGCCGTCAGTGTCAGCCAGTTTGCCGTGGCATACGGAGCTCCATCGCAGTCTTTAACACTGGTAGCATGCCGCGACAGCGTGGACGTGAACCGTATGTGCAGTTGACGGACTTTGAGCGAGGGCGTATAGTGGGCATGCGGGAGGCCGGGTGGACGTACCGCCGAATTGCTCAACACGTGGGGCGTGAGGTCTCCACAGTACATCGATGTTGTCGCCAGTGGTCGGCGGAAGGTGCACGTGCCCGTCGACCTGGGACCGGACCGCAGCGACGCACGGATGCACGCCAAGACCGTAGGATCCTACGCAGTGCCGTAGGGGACCGCACCGCCACTTCCCAGCAAATTAGGGACACTGTTGCTCCTGGGGTATCGGCGAGGACCATTCGCAACCGTCTCCATGAAGCTGGGCTACGGTCCCGCACACCGTTAGGCCGTCTTCCGCTCACGCCCCAACATCGTGCAGCCCGCCTCCAGTGGTGTCGCGACAGGCGTGAATGGAGGGACGAATGGAGACGTGTCGTCTTCAGCGATGAGAGTCGCTTCTGCCTTGGTGCCAATGATGGTCGTATGCGTGTTTGGCGCCGTGCAGGTGAGCGCCACAATCAGGAATGCATACGACCGAGGCACACAGGGCCAACACCCGGCATCATGGTGTGGGGAGCGATCTCCTACACTGGCCGTACACCACTGGTGATCGTCGAGGGGACACTGAATAGTGCACGGTACATCCAAACCGTCATCGAACCCATCGTTCTACCATTCCTAGACCGGCAAGGGAACTTGCTGTTCCAACAGGACAATGCACGTCCGCATGTATCCCGTGCCACCCAACGTGCTCTAGAAGGTGTAAGTCAACTACCCTGGCCAGCAAGATCTCCGGATCTGTCCCCCATTGAGCATGTTTGGGACTGGATGAAGCGTCGTCTCACGCGGTCTGCACGTCCAGCACGAACGCTGGTCCAACTGAGGCGCCAGGTGGAAATGGCATGGCAAGGCGTTCCACAGGACTGCATCCAGCATCTCTACAATCGTCTCCATGGGAGAATAGCAGCCTGCATTGCTGCGAAAGGTGGATATACACTGTACTAGTGCCGACATTGTGCATGCTCTGTTGCCTGTGTCTATGTGCCTGTGGTTCTGTCAGTGTGATCATGTGATGTATCTGACCCCAGGAATGTGTCAATAAAGTTTCCCCTTCCTGGGACAATGAATTCACGGTGTTCTTATTTCAATTTCCAGGAGTGTATATTCAAGTGTTTGATGCTTTTTGTTGAAACTTTCTGACTTGTTCCACACCCGCGAGAATCATCTCATTTTTGTGTTTATGGAACGAATACTGAAGCTAATCTAATCTAACCTCATAAGATGCGAGAAATTAGGGCTTGTACCGAGGCTTGTAGACGGTCCTTTTTCCCTCGGTTTTTTTTTCCGAATGCAGCAGGAAAGGAATTGGCTAATAGTGCTTCAAGATACGCTCCGCCATGGGCCGTACGGTGATTTGAGGAATATGTACGTAGATGTAATTGACTACACTCCTTTACCCTTGCTTAACTTTTGTTGACATTCAGATTATAACCTCTTTTCAAGACAGTACCCATTGTTGAACTTCCAAGTACTGTCTCTTCTCTCTCAAAATTACAATGACATCGGCAAACCTAAAAGTTTTTATTTGTTCTCTTCGAACTTTCTTCCCGTTTGGTTTACTGCTTGCTCTAAATTCAGATTGAATAATACAGGATATAGAATACAGCCCCGTCTCACTTGCTCGTAAACTTCTGTCAGCATTCGATGTCCTGCAAGTCTCAGAATCAGTTTGATTTCTGTACATGTTGTAGATAACTTTTTACTACTTGTATTAAATCACTGATAACGCCACAATTTCAGTGAATACAGGACGTTTCAAAAAGAATGACTTGATTTCAAAACTCTATATTTTTAATAAAAACGTACTAAAAACATGGGATGAATTGCAAAATACTTACAAAATCTTAAGGTTTTAACTGTGCTATTACAAATGCTGTATGTGTCCACCAGTAGTAGCACGAACAACATCTAGAAGACAGGTAAATTCATCATAAACTTTACACAATGTATCAGCTTTTACGTAAGTTATGGCGGCTGCTGTTCTGTTCTTCAGTTCGTGTATGTCACGAGATACAGGGGAGATGACAACACTTTCCTTCACATATCCCCTCAAGGGAAAATCTCATGGGGTCATGGCTGGCGATCTTGGGGACCAAAAATACAGGGGCAGTATCTCGGGGTTCCGTGAGCCCTATCCAGCGTTGAGAAACTTGACTTTTGTGCCAGTGTGATGGAGCTCCATACTGTTGGAAAATGAAGTCATCGGAGTCCTCCTGAAGAAAAAAGGGTGCGGAAATTCGGCGTTCGGAATTCTTTTACGTCAGGACAACGTACCGGCGCACAAAGCCCTCGCAACACTGGAAACTCTGCGTGATTGTGGGTTCGAATCGTTACGCCATCCGCCATATCCTCCAGATTTGACTCCATCGGACTTTTTTCCTTCCCCAGGCATGAAGAAAGATCTCAAAGAACGAAAATTTGACAATGAAGATGCAGTGATTGATGCTGTGAACGCTTGGCTGGACTCGAAATTTAAGACGTTTTATTTGAATGGTTTGCAGAAGTTATCTAAGCGTGCCCTCAACTGTATTAGTTACACGGGTATTATATTGAAAAATAAATTGTTATTATGAAATTTCTGTCAGTCTTTACTTGTTAGGCTAGAAACTTTTCGACCGCCCCCCCCCCCCAATCCCGAAATTCGGCGCACAGTCGTCCGCGTCCCCAAGGTGGGAAACCTTAGAGCGCCGCCTCACGAAAGGCGCCCCGCCGGACCTCGCAGTTGGCTACCCTGCAGCAGAGCCAGAGCCGGTCTGGCCTAATTGCCGGAAGCTAGAGCGGCTCTCGTCTGGTCTGCGAGCACTACCACACTAGCATTCGCTCGCTGACCGCATCGCATCGCATCGCATCGGCCAGGCGTTCCGCTCTGCTCCCCCTCCAACACGCCCGTCGGCCAGCCGCTCAGCACTCGGCAGTGACCTCTCGTGTAGTTTCCGCAACAAGAAGCCCGGCTACACGACGTTCCTTCACAGCTGTAAGATATGTGGGATAACCGGGCATGACATAACTTTTAAGTAGGCGCTGCCCCACAGCTCGTAACTATTTCAAAATTACGTGATACACCGGCAAGAGCCACTGACGATGATTTACTTTGCTTTTTCACCAGTTACCGACCACGACCATCACCAGATAGCATAAAATATACTTTAAGACAAAAAAAATAACGACGCACCTCGAAGGAATTATACCAATGAGACGAAAATCGGTAGATGTGATGTACAAAAAAATGGTTCAGATGGCTCTGAGCACTATGGGACTTAACTGCTGTGGTCATCAGTCCCCTAGAACTTAGAACTACTTAAACCTAACTAACCTAAGGACATCACACACATCCATGCCCGAGGCAGGATTTGAACCTGCGACCGTAGCAGTCGCGCGGTTCCAGACTGTAGCGTGTGATGTACATCTACAGACGAAAAAATTATCAAAATTACAGAAAAACTGTATGATTTATTCAAGAGAGAGCTTCACAAATAACTCTTTGCTCCACTTCTGGCCCTTACGCCAGCAGTTATTCGACTTCGCATTGACTGATAGAGTCGTTGTATGTCCTCCTGAGGAGTGTCGTGCCATATTACGTTCGATTAGCGCGTTAGGTCGTCGAAATGCCGAGGTCGTTAGAAGGACCTGCCCAACATGCTCCCAACTTTATCAACTGGAATCTTAGGCATGGCAAATATAATATTTGGAATAAAAACAGCCTGCGGTTGCGGAAGGTAGCAGTTTAAAGCTCTTGACCTAGGTTTCAAACCATATAAATGGCCTTTGTTTCTTTGTTAGTTAATCTCTGATTTCGTAAGTTATTTTCACAATGAAGTTTCTGTGCAATACATTTTCCAGGTACACCCATCGGTTGATTGTTCGAATATAATTGGATAAAAGCAAACAGCTGTCCGATGTTCATATTTACATCATCTCATCGAGTTAAATAACTCTAAAATTGATGACACGATTTAAAATATAAATTATAAGCCACATACACCCAAAACATATGTTGCTTACGCGGTTATTCACAAGTACTTACAAGGTTATAGCAGACGACAGCGCGGAAGCTACATGAATTTTTACTTTTGACGATGTAATTTATGTTACAATTGGACAACGGCGACGCATTATCGATATTATATTTTTTTATGCCATTGATTTCATACCGCCTCGTAAGCTGTTATTAACACACTCCAGCCGGCCGGTGTGGCCGAGCGGTTCTAGGCGCTACAGTCTGTAACCGCGCGACCGCTACGGTTGCAGGTTCGAATCCTGCCTCGGGCATGGATGTGTGTGATGTCTTTACGTTAGTTAGATTTAAGTAGTTCTAAGTTCTAGGGGACTGATGACCACAGCAGTTAAGTCCCATAGTGCTCAGAGCCATTTGAACCATTTGAACACGCTCCGGGACAAAAAAAGGCCCACTATCGAATGAGCTATTCGAATGCGACGGAAATCAATAGATGTGACGTATACATCCGGATAAACAAATTATTAAAATTCCAGAAAAACTGGATGATTTCTTCAATAGAAAGAGTTTCACAAATTTGGCAAGCCAACAACGCGTTGGTCCACCTTGCCTTTATGCAAGCATGTATTCGACTTAGCATTGATTGATAGAGCTGTTGGATGTCCTCCAGGGGGATAGCTTGCCAAATTCTGTCCAATTGGTGAGTTAGATCGTCAAAATCTCAAAATGGTTGGAGAGTCTTGCTCAATATACTCCAAATATTCTCAGTTGGGGAGAGATCCGGCGACCTTGCTGGCCAAGGTAGGGTAGGCATTATGATGCTGAAATGTAAGCCTAAGTCAGCTTTCCATGAAGGGCAACAAAAGAGGCCGCACATATCGACGACGTACCGCTGTGCTGTAGCGGTGCCGCACTCGACAACTCTGGTTGTCTGGGCGTATGGCGGGCGACAGTCAGTTCGGTATGCCACCGCTAACTGGGATGTCTCTAGTCACGTCTCAGCTGGTCATCGGCGCCTGGAATCTCATTGACTGGATTAGAATTGTCGTTAGTCACGAGTCCCGCTTCGAACTGAGCCCTGACCACCAGAGAAGACGTGTCTGGAGACACTTACAGAGGCATCTAAACAATCGTTTTCCATACGTGAATGGCACGAGAAAAAGCCCTAGTAACCGGTAAAGTGGAACTATCCTCTGCCATGCACTTCACAGCGGTTCGCGGAGTGTAGATGTTGATACAGAAACAGGAATGTGTTTTTCTCGTAGCGAACTCAACAAGGTGCTTATTCGATTTAATACAATTGACCGCTTTAGTTTTGAAGAAAGGAGACGGTTAATTGCCGAGTCATTTTTTTTTAATATTCTCTTCAGGAAAATATTTTTCTCCTTGAGACTCCTTTTTATTTGAACCAAGACCTCGTTTCATTTTATTTGCGATTAGTTAATTTCACCCTCTTGGCAGTTACCAAGCGATCTCTCTATCGCTTCAGCCTTGTCCCACAGTTACGCAGGGTCAGGCATCGTTAATCGGATTTGGCATGTTAATGTTTAAGGGGTGGCCGGATGTCCTTCCTGCGGTCACCCCATACCCCCCGGGACGAAATTAGTGTACACCAACTGTCGGCGTCGAGTGTAATCCATGGAATCGTGCGAATGTGTTCAGATGTCTGCGAGCCCTGTAACTGAGGCGGAACATGGGGACCAGCCCGGTATTCACCTAGTGGGATGTGGAAAACCGCCTAAAAACCACATCCAGGCTGGCCGGCACATCGGCCCTCGTCGTTAATCCGCAGTCTGGTCCCTTTAATCCCACAAACCAACCAACCGTTAATTCGCCGGCGGATTCGATCCGGGGCCGGCGCGCCTACCCGAGTCCAGGAAGCAGCGCATTAGCGCTCTCAGCTACCCTGGCGGGTTGGCAGTTACCAAGCGATATCAAACGAAAATTGTGTGCTTACAATACGGAATGACTCACACGGCAGTTTGGGAATAACAATATCAGCATACAGGTTGCATATGTTTCGTTTTAAGCAGCATACAGCGCATTGTATTTATCTCGACCGCCCCAAATAAAGATTTCCCTACAAACAAAATTATAACTTCATCAAGAAAATGTTGTTCAGTTACCAGTATGAGTGCCTCACTTATAACTTTGCCCATTACGATGATACGAACAGGAGCACGTCTTTTTCAAACAGCGTCCTCTATGTTTTATACAGCCAACAGCCTTGCCGCAGTAATAACACCGGTTCCCGTCAGATCACCGAGGTTAAGCGCTGTCGGGCTCGGCTGGGACTTGGGTGGGTCACCGTCTGGGTCTCCCGAGTGCTGTTGGCAAGTGGGGTGCACTCAGCCCATGTGAGGCCAATTGAGGAGCTACTTGACGGGGGTCACAAAAACTGACAACGGCCGGGAAGGCGGTATGCTGACCACATGCCCTCCATATCTACATATGGTGATGCCCGTGGGCTGAGGATGACACGGCGGTGGGTCGGTACCGTTAGGCCCCCAAGGTCTGTTCGGACGGACTTAAGTTTATATGTTGTATATGGTAATCCACTTCGCCTCCTGAACACCTGCTCAAAAACTTTTCGCAGTGTACCATTTACCAAATAAAAAATATAGTGTGCTGTTTATAAAAGATATTTTTATGCTGAGTCATCAGTCTTCCGACTGGATCGATTCATCGCCTACGCCAGCCTCTTCATCTCATAGTAGCACTTGCAGCCCACAACCTCAATTATTTGTTGAACGTAATCCTATCTCCGTCCCCCCTAACAGTTTTTATACTTTACAGCTATCTCTGGTATCTACCATGGAAGTCGTTACTTAACACATGTGCTATCATTCTACCCTTCCTTCTTGTCAGTGTTTTTAATATTTTTTCTTCGCCGATTCTGCGGGGAATTTCCTCGTTTCCGAATTTTATTTATTTTTTTTTATTTTTTTTTATTTTTTTTAGCACCGTATCTCAAACGCTTCGATTCTCTTCTGTTCTGGTTGTCCCACAATCCATGTTTCAGCACCATACAACGCTATGCTCCAAACGTACATTCTCAGAAATTTCTTCCACAGATTAAGGCCTATATTCCATACTAGAAGATTACCTTACGCCACGTCGTTAGTCCCGTTCTTGCATGATGTTTTTCCGGCCGCAACGATATCGGAGATTTCATGTTTTACCGGATTCCTGATATTCTCCGTACACTCGTGAAATGGTCGTACGGGAAAATCTCCAGTTCATCGCTACCTCGGCGATGCTGTGTCCCATTGCTCGTGCGCCGACTATAACATCACGTTCAGACTCACTTAAATCTTGATAACCTGTCATTGTAGCAGCAGTAACCGATCAAACAACTGCGCCAGACACTTGTCTTATACATGCGTTGCCGACCGTAGCGCCGTATTCTGCCTGTTTACATATCTCTGTGTTGGAACACGCATGCCCATAGCAGCTTCTTTGGCGCTTCAGTGTGATGTCGTTTGAAGATGTACAAGCGGGCTAAATTATCTAATCGTTAACGAATTGATATAGAGAAACAGCGTCACGCAGGAATAGAACTTCTTTCGAGAAATTTATAGCGGCTGTGGACCATAGCGTTCTTATATTAGATTTTTACGTGTTCGGAGCAGGGCGGAAACACCGCTTATTGTGCTTAGCTTAGTCACGTATTGAGCGGAGGGCAGATATGCGTGCTTGAGTGAGTCACAGATAGGCGGCGCGGTTTACGGGGCCAGTGAGCTGAGACGAGCTGTTCGGGCTGGGCTTATCCGTCACTCGGCTGGCGCCCGGCTACGCGCATCACTGCACTGCCGTCCACTACCGCCAACACTCTACGAGAAGACCGAATCCACTGAGGTCCAAACGGTTAAAGTGCTTGCGAGCGAGACAGGAAATTTAGAACTGGATTCCGTTGATGACGAGTTGTTCAGAGACGGAAAACGAGCTCCGAGTAGTCAAGGATGAGGTCAGATACGGACATTCTCTAAGATACCACCTCGGCCTTCATTTCGAGTGATTCACAAAACTCATGAAAACCGACATGTGGACAGGTAACGAACCCGGTTCCCCCAGAACTCGCGTGCTGTTGAAATACACTCCTGGAAATGGAAAAAAGAACACATTGACACCGGTGTGTCAGACCCACCATACTTGCTCCGGACACTGCGAGAGGGCTGTACAAGCAATGATCACACGCACGGCACAGCGGACACACCAGGAACCGCGGTGTTGGCCGTCGAATGGCGCTAGCTGCGCAGCATTTGTGCACCGCCGCCGTCAGTGTCAGCCAGTTTGCCGTGGCATACGGAGCTCCATCGCAGTCTTTAACACTGGTAGCATGCCGCGACAGCGTGGACGTGAACCGTATGTGCAGTTGACGGACTTTGAGCGAGGGCGTATAGTGGGCATGCGGGAGGCCGGGTGGACGTACCGCCGAATTGCTCAACACGTGGGGCGTGAGGTCTCCACAGTACATCGATGTTGTCGCCAGTGGTCGGCGGAAGGTGCACGTGCCCGTCGACCTGGGACCGGACCGCAGCGACGCACGGATGCACGCCAAGACCGTAGGATCCTACGCAGTGCCGTAGGGGACCGCACCGCCACTTCCCAGCAAATTAGGGACACTGTTGCTCCTGGGGTATCGGCGAGGACCATTCGCAACCGTCTCCATGAAGCTGGGCTACGGTCCCGCACACCGTTAGGCTGTCTTCCGCTCACGCCCCAACATCGTGCAGCCCGCCTCCAGTGGTGTCGCGACAGGCGTGAATGGAGGGACGAATGGAGACGTGTCGTCTTCAGCGATGAGGCTCGCTTCTGCCTTGGTGCCAATGATGGTCGTATGCGTGTTTGGCGCCGTGCAGGTGAGCGCCACAATCAGGACTGCATACGACCGAGGCACACAGGGCCAACACCCGGCATCATGGTGTGGGGAGCGATCTCCTACACTGGCCGTACACCACTGGTGATCGTCGAGGGGACACTGAATAGTGCACGGTACATCCAAACCGTCATCGAACCCATCGTTCTACCATTCCTAGACCGGCAAGGGAACTTGCTGTTCCAACAGGACAATGCACGTCCGCATGTATCCCGTGCCACCCAACGTGCTCTAGAAGGTGTAAGTCAACTACCCTGGCCAGCAAGATCTCCGGATCTGTCCCCCATTGAGCATGTTTGGGACTGGATGAAGCGTCGTCTCACGCGGTCTGCACGTCCAGCACGAACGCTGGTCCAACTGAGGCGCCAGGTGGAAATGGCATGGCAAGCCGTTCCACAGGACTACATCCAGCATCTCTACGATCGTCTCCATGGGAGAATAGCAGCCTGCATTGCTGCGAAAGGTGGATATACACTGTACGAGTGCCGACATTGTGCATGCTCTGTTGCCTGTGTCTATGTGCCTGTGGTTCTGTCAGTGTGATCATGTGATGTATCTGACCCCAGGAATGTGTCAATAAAGTTTCCCCTTCCTGGGACAATGAATTCACGGTGTTCTTATTTCAATTTCCAGGAGTGTATTTCTTTCGCCCGCGCCTCGGACCTTACCGTTGCTCTGCGCATAGTTTTAGATCAAGTCATTTCCATTACATTTCAATCAAGATTAAAAGTCATAATTTGTCAGTTTATCTAGAATGTCACTTTTATACCCCACAAAGGTTAAACCAAAAAATGTTAGAGGCTGCAGCAAAAAGGTCAAAATGAAAATCTAAGTATTATTCTTCATTTTACTAACACCCAACTACCAAATCGTTAACGCAGTAGAATCGTACAAACATACCGTCCTTTGACCATTGCACAGATTGCCGTATGGAGGACGTAGTAATAGGCATCCCTGGTGTAGAGGAGCAACTGGAAGAATTGAAAACATATAAGTCTCGAGGTCCACATGGAATCCCAGTTCGGTTTTACGAAGTATACTCTACGGCATTGACCCCTTACTTAGCTTGCATTTATCGCTAATCTCCCGACCAGCGCAAAGTGCCAAGCGATTGAAAAAAAGCGGAGGTGACTCCTGTATATAGTATAAGAAAAGTAAAAGAACGGACCCGCAAAATTATACATCAATATCCTTAACATCGCTTTGCTGCAGAATTGTTGAACATACTATCAGTTTAAATATATTTAATTTGAATGAGACTGAGAAGCTTATGTCCACGAATCAGCATGGTTTTAGAAAGCATCGCTCGTACGAAACTCAGCTTGCCCGATTGTCACGTGATATTCTGCGAACTATGCATGAAGGGCAACAGTCAAATTGGTTATTGGTAGATTTCCGAAAAGCATTCGACACGGGGCCCGCTGCAGACTGTTAAGGAAGGTCGACCATACGGTACAGATTCCCAGATATGTGAGTGGCTCGAAGACTTCTCAAGTAACAGAAACCAGTACGTTGTGCTCGACGGCGAGTGTTCACCAGAGACAAGTGTATCTTCAGGACTGTCCCAGGGAAGTGTGATAGTACCGCTGTTATTTTCCAGGTACTTAATCGATCTAGCGGACGGGGTGAGGAGGAATCTGCGATTGTCTCCTGATGATACTGTGGTGTACCGGAACGTGTCGCCGTTGAGTGACTGTAGGAGTATACAAGATGATTTAAGATGATTTAGTCAAAATTTCTAATTGGTGTAATGAATGGCAGTTAGCCGTAAATGTAGAAAAATGTAAGTTAGTGTAGATGAGTAGGAAAAACAAATCTCTAATGTTCTAATATAGCATTAGAGGTGTGCTGCTTCACACAGTGACATCGATTAAATATCTAGCCGTAATGTTGCAAGGCGATATGAAATGGAACGAGTACGGAAAGACTCTAGTAGGGAAGGCAATTGGTCGACTTGGTTTATTGGGAGAATGTTGGGAAAGTGTGGCTCATCTGTAAAGGAGATGCTATGCGACCCATTTTTGAGTAATACTCGAAAAAAATGGTTCAAATGGCTCTGAGCGCTATGGGACTTAACTGCTGTGGTCATCAGTCCCCTAGAACCTAGAACGACTTAAACCTAACTAACCTAAGGACATCACACACATCCATGCCCGAGGCAGGATTCGAACCTGCGACCGTAGCAGTCGCGCGGTTCCGGACTGAAGCGCCTAGAACCGCTCGGCCACCAAAGCCGGCAGTAATACTCGACTGCTTGGGATTCGTACGAAGTATAATTAAAGGAAGAGATCGAAGCAATTCGTAGGCGAGCTGCTATATTTGCTACCATTACGTTCGAACAACACAAGTTTGACAGAGATGCTTCTGGAACTCAAAAGAATCCGTGGAGGTAGGATGACGATCTTTTCGAGGAACATTACTGAGAAAATCTAGCATTTGAAGCTGACCGTACAACGATTCTACCACCGCCAACGTACATGTCGCGCAAGAATCACGAACATAAGACAAGAGAATTTACGGCTCGTATGGAGGCAAAAAGACAGTCGTTTTCCCTCGCTCTGTTTGCTATTGGAACACGAAAGGAAGTGACAAGTAATGGTACAGGGTACCCTCCGCCACGCAAAGTACTGTGGCCTGCGGAGTATGTATGTAGTTTTACCACTTTTAATAAATTTGTGGTCCGCCTGTTTCTCATTATTTTAAAGAAGTACCACATAAAACTTAAAAGAAGTTGCAAATTTCACTTTTTTATTCACTCGACTAGTTTCGGACCGAGACCCATTTTTAAATCATCCTAACATAGTCAAAAATCGTATTTCCGAAAATGATAAAACCATGTCAAAAATGTGCAAACGAACAGTTACAGCGCTTAGTCACCGAGTGACGGAAAAAAAGGGGAATTTGAAACATTGGCTAATTTTTCGTTGTACTGATTAACAGAAGCTTCTGACCTACAATTATTCCAGCATGCTGGAAGTTCGCAAGTGATTTTTCCTGTTCGAGAGGTAGTTGACGTGTTTAAAAAAAAATTGTGCTACGACTAATGATTGTGATAAATAATGAATAGCAGAGCAGAGATAATATCTGATTGAGAAACAGACGAGGGCCCCAGATTTGCAGTTTTTTTTGTTCTCAATTATTTGCTAGATATATACCAATATCTGTCTTTTTCTACAGTTTTTACCCTCTACAATTCTCTCAAGTACCCCTGAAGTTATTCAAATGGCTCTGAGCACTATGGGACTCAACTGCTGAGGTCATTAGTCCCCTAGAACTTAGAACTAGTTAAACCTAACTAACCTAAGGACATCACAAACATCCATGCCCGAGGCAGGATTCGAACCTGCGACCGTAGCGGTCTTGCGGTTCCAGACTGCAGCGCTGAAGTTATTCCCTGATGTCTTAATATACAGGGTGTCCCAGGAGTAATGGTCAATACTCAGGGACATAACAGTCAATATAATTCGAAGCAAAGAAGTCTAGTAACCATGGGCTCTAAAACGGGTACCTTACGAGCTGTGAGCACGACTTCATCTTCGATGCTGTGAAACAAATATACTCTACTGCAAACTCTGATTACCATATCTTGTGGGGGAGGCAGAATTGATCAAAACAAGAAAAATTCGTTTAGTAAATATGGGTTCTACAATGCACACCTTAAGAGCGATGAGCACTTGTTCAGCAGAAGATAAATGTTACACAGTAGTGAAGCTGAACAAGTACTCATAGCTCTTAAGGTATGCATTTTAAGGCCCATGTTTACTAGCCTTTTTTGCTTAGAATGATATTTCCTGTTATGTCCCTGAGTATTGACCATTCCTCCAGGAACGCCCTGGGTATGTCCTATAATCTAGGCCCTTTTTCTTGCCAGTGGTTTTGTATATTCCTTTCCTGCGACGAAGCTGCTCTTTTTTTGTCAGCTGCAGCTGTTGCGTATGACAACAAAAGCCCTGTGTAAGACACGGCAACTTGCCGGGCGAGTGCTCGCAGCGCTCCAGTGGCAGGATGAGTCGGCGGGCGGCGTTGCGTAAGCGGTGCGTGGCAGAGGCGCCGCCATCCGGCGCTGCAGCGGGCCGGGGCCGCCGCGGCGTTCCGCGAATTCCTGCTCTCAGATCGCCGGCGTTCCCATTCATGAGTCACGTGGCGGCGGCGGCGGCGGCGTCCGGCAGACCCCGCTGCCTTACAAGGCGCTGGCGCGGCTCCGCCACCCACCCCACTCCCCCGCATCGCGAGCCAAGGTCACCGCGGTGGCTGGCCGGCCGTGGCTTCCTTCCCCCACGCACCACGCCTCCCGCAACACTGTTGCTGCTGCTCCGTGGCGTACGCGTTGCCCGACAAAAAAAAAAGTGAAACACCCATAAGACTTGATCGCTTGTCAGTGTAACTTCACAGACGTTCACACCGTGGCAGGGTGCGTAAATGACAAGCTGAAAAATGCTCCTATCGGAGCACAAAAAGGCGAATATGTTCCTGTTTAAAAGCCTCTGATTCTGAAATGGGATACCAGCTACCTCGTTCTAACTTCCGCAGAACCTTTACAATTCTTCCCAAAAAGTTTGGCATCCGAACATATTCCCAGTTTTTTGAAGGTGCATCTTGTAAGTAGGCTGTTTAGGTTTTTATGTTGGTAACGCCACGTAGTGCTCTACATGAAAATCACTGGCTGTGCTGTGTGCAGTGTGTGGCTGGTTGGCATTGTTGTAATATTCGCTATTGTAGTGTTGGGCAGTTGGGTGTGAACAGCGCGTAGCTTTGCGCAGTTGGAGGTGAGCCGCCAGCAGTGGTGGATGTGGGGAGAGAGCTGGCGGAGTTTTGAGAGCGGATGATTTGGACGTGTGTCCATCAGAGAGAGTAAATTGTGAGACTGAGTATCATGAACTGATATATATATCGTGACTTTTGAACACTATTAAGGTAAATACATTGTTTGTTCTCTACCAAAATATTTCATTTGCTAACTATGCCTATCAGTAGTTAGTGCCTTCAGTAGTTAGAATCCTTTATTTAGCTGGCAGTATTGGCGCTCGCTGTATTGCAGTAGTTCGAGTAACGAAGTTTTTTGTGAGGTAAGTGATTCATGAAAGCTATAGGTTATTGTCAGTCACGGCCATTCTTTTGTAGGGATTATTGGAAGTCAGATTACGTTGCGCTAAAAATATTGTGTGTCAGTTTAGTGAGATGCTCAGAATAAGTAAAGGGCGAAATGTCTGAGTACGTTCAGTTCTGCTCAGCTTTCTGAAAATAAAATAACGTAAGAGGTTTACCAGCACTTTCATTCTTAATTTTCAAAGGGGACGTTTCAATCTGACCACAGACGTCCACAAACTCCCCTAACTGTAACTCATTCACACCCACTAGTCCATCTTTGTAAGCCGCTCGTACCCACCCACTCTCAGTTGGCCATTCTCACTCATTCATTCAGCCCAACTCATTGTCATTACCTTTTGTGTATCTCTGTCACTGTCTCCCGTATTACAGCCCCAGTCTACTACTACTGTCTCCTCTCACTCTTACTGTCTCCCTCTTGCTCTTTCGTACTGCTACTTTCTCATTCCTTCCTTCCCACTGCTGCTGTCTCTTCTCATTGTCACTGTCTCTCTCTTCCTCGCAGTCATTGTCATATACTCTGTCTCTCACTATCACAGGCTATCCCACAGTTCCACTTTCTCCTTCTTTTTATTCCTCTCCCACTAGCACCGTCTCTTTCGTCCTTTTCCTGGCACTGTCCTGTCACTGTCAACTATCTTCCACTGCCACTGTGTCCCCCTCTTTCTCACACACTGCACTTGTTTCCTTTTCTCTTTATATACTGCAATGACTGTCTACCATCTTTCAGTATTTATTATTTTCCCGTCTCTTTCCCACTGCCACTGTTCTCCATCTCTCTCAGCATATGTACGGAAACAAAAAATTTTGGAAAATTTTTAAAGGTGCTGAGGAGGGTCAAATGTGGCAGCCAGTACCCCACTTTGCACAATCTTTTAAACAGGAGCATATTCGCCTATTTTTCCTTAATAGGAACATTTTCCAGTTTGTTTCTCTTCTTTTCCCTGCTACAGCAGGGCATGTCGGTAATATGAAAAGAACTTTGTGTAAAATTTTAGTATTTTACTTACTCGAAATTTAAATTACGCATAACTAATGTCACACATCAGGGCAGATTTTATGTGGACAAAAATTTTGAATGTGCCGCAATTCTCCAACAAAGGATTCCCAGAACCATTCTGATGATAACGGAGGCACGTCACAGCAAGTTTCTTCGTGCTACGTCACTTTATAAACTACGTATTCGCTTCACGCCGTACTTCACGTGCGTATTTTACGTCTGCAAATAGGGTAACTCTGAACCTCTGTACCGCGGAAACGGATAATTAGGGTTGTTCGAGATCGGGATCTTTGGAATGTATCGTAAAAATCAGAGTTGCATTTCTCCGTTACAGGTAGGACGGCCAACAGAGTGCATCACTGTTGCGCTCGTAGGCTGTCTAAAGCCACCTCCTGACGGGGCATCGAAACGCACGTGTCGAGCAGCTGGTGACGTCACAGCGTGGAAATGCACGTTCCACTACACTTTGGGGCGTTAAATAAAGAATCTGACAAGTCAGAGTTTTGCCTCGTGAAGAGGGACGTGGCCGGTGACATGCGACATCGTTTTACGTCACAAGCAGAAGATACGAGCCGCTATACCGCAGGGGTGTCCGCCCCGATAGCTGAATGGTTGCCGGCACGGTAGCTCAGCGTGTTCGGACAGAGGGTTTAACTACCCTCTGTAATAAAAAAAAACTGAGTGAACAGATCAATGAACAACCTGAACGAGTGTCGTCGGACGTCCGCCACGAACAAATTCAACGAACAATATAGAACAAAGTGAGATTTAAAAAAAGTGGTCAGCGTGACGGATTGCCGTCCTACGGGCCCGGGCTGGATTACCTGTTGGGTCGGGGATTGGGACTGAGTGTTGTGCTGTCTTCATCATCATTTCATCCCCATCCGAAGCGCAGGTCGCCCAATGTGGCGTCGAATGCAATAAGACCTGCACAAAGGCGGCCGGACCTGCCCTACAAGGGGCCTTCCGGCCAATGACGCCCATTTCCATTTTTTTTTTTTTTTTTGTTTACTGCAGGGGTGTTGAACACCGTATCTGGTGGGCTTTCTTTCTCATAGAGTACGTGGCATGACCGTAAGCTGTTTCGAAGCATCGGCAAATTCAAGACCTGTCGAAATCTCGTCGTTTAATGTACGATTTGTTATAATAAAATGACAGGAAACTACATATGGGTAGGTAAGAGCTTCCTGTAGTTCAAGGTTTTAGTGTTACAACTTGTGTGCTACTAAAGTATACCGTTTCAGTGCTACAGCGCAGTGGTGATTTGCCAAAAGCGCGTCTTTTTTGGTACAGTTTGCATTTTAAATATGAAATAACAACATTTTTAGATACAGCTTTTAGACAGTCTGTGCCATACACTGAGGGACGCCTCCCATCTCGAAGTCCACCGTAGCTCACAGCATCGTGAGCTGTGAAGAAACAGGTAGCAGGTTCGCCTCAACTTGCTTCTCCGTTTCTTTTCGTAAAAGATTCTGTGTCGTTCTTACTTGTTTAATACAAGTATTATCTCAAAAGTCAATATCGTTTATTATAAACAATGTATTTGCTACAATTCTTGTTGCCAAGGTCAACGACTGGAACGTTTTCTCAGCGGCCAGAAATCTTAAACGTGACTGCCAATGTATGTTAGAAAGTAAACACAAATTACACAGTGTAAATATGTTTTTCACTCATGGTGAGCATCTTCGAAAAAAATCTCTTCTTTCATTTAAATGTAATTACGGAACAAGTGTCCATCTTCAATGCTACGTGACGGAGTACGTTACTTCAGAGTGCTGGTAGGCAATGCGACATCGAGAATATGAACACTATGCATACGTGAACTGACGTTACACACGACAACTATATTCACATTAAAACAGAAAATGGGATGAAGATTCAGTTGGGTAACTAATAAATTCTAGAAGTCATTATGCATTTCAGATCGCTGTACAACATTATGTAGTGTTCTTCTACGAGCGATTCGCTGTTCCAATCACCGACGATTCCAGAATCTTCTTCGCGATTTTCTCCGCTCTTCTCCGACTAATGCAACTATTTTACACCCGTCCATCCTCGTAAGCAAACTGTCTCATTTAAGTGCCAGATGCATCCGGGAACTTCCGCTCGAGAGCGCTAAGGTCGCGAATCACGATGAGGAACACGTTCCGTGAGATGTAGCAGTTCGTTTCAGAACGTGGCAGCTACGACGATGCATACCACGTCTAGCGTGCTTCGCGATGAGAAACACGTCGCTGAGGAACCCGTCCCGTGTGACGACTGCTTCAGGGGCGTGGGGAGCGTCAGGTTATCGAGTAATGTCCGTGAAGGACGCGGAAATGCCGTGTGCTCGCGTGAGACAGCGTTATTGCCGTCTGACAGAGTCCGAAACGTGTCTCACTGTGGGTCTCCAAGCGGCCCTCCTCTCTTATGAATAAATAATCGGAACAATAAAGTCCAAATTATTACTTATTTATCTTACATCACTAAGCAGCTAATTAATCAGGTGAGAACGGATGTCGCACAGTACCTACTTCTTGCTGCTCCTTGATGAATTTTTGGCTTGTATAAGATTATTTCTCGCTGAATACAATAATTGTTATGTCTAGTAGGTAAGATCACACTAACTTTCAAATTTGATCACAGCTTCTACTTCTTTATTTGTCACTGGTTTTCTTTTCTTGATTTCGTGTATATCTCCACAAAAGTGCACATATCGAACTTCACTGTAAGATAAATACACTATGTGATCAAAAGTATCTGGACACCCCAAAAACATACGTTTTTCATATTAGGTGCATTGTGATGCCACCTACTGCCAGGTACTCCATATCAACGACCTCAGCAGTCATTAGACATCGTGAGAGGGCGGAATGGGGCGCTTCGCGGAACTCACGGACTTCGAACGTGGTCAGGTGATTGGGTGTCCCTTGCGTCATACGTCTGTAGGCGAGATTTCCACACTCCTCAGCATCCCCAGGTCCACTGTTTGCGATGTGATAGTGAAGTGGAAACGTGAAAGGACACGTACAGCACAAAAGCGTACAGGCTGATCTCGTCTGTTGACTGACAGAAACCGTCGACAGTTGAAGAGGGTCGTAAGTTCAAATGGTTCAAATGGCTCTGAGCACTATGGGACTCAACTGCTGTGGTCATCAGTCCCCTAGAACTTAGAACTACTTAAACCTAACTAACCTAAGGACAGCACACAACACCCAGCCATCACGAGGCAGAGAAAATCCCTGACCCCGCCGGGAATCGAACCCGGGAACCCGGGTGTGGGAAGCGAGAACGCTACCGCATGACCACGAGATGCGGGCAAGGGTCGTAAGATGTAATAGTCAGACATCTATCCAGACCATCACACAGGAATTCCAAACTGCTTCAGGATCCACTGCAAGTACTACGACAGTTAGGCGGGAAGGTGAGAAAACTTGGATTTCATGGTCGAGCGGCTGCACATAAGCCGCACGTCACGCCAGGAAATGCCAAACGACGCCTCGCTAGGTGCAAGGAGTGTAAACATTGGACGATTGAACAGTGGAAAAACGTTGTATGGAGTGACGAACCACGGTACACAATGTGACGATCCGATGGCAGGCTGTGGGTATGGCGAATGCCCGGTGAACGTCATCTGCCAGCGTGTGTAGTGCCAAAAGTAAAATTTGGAGGCGGTGGTGTTATGGTGTGATCGTGTTTTTCATGGAGTGGACTTGCAGCCCTTGTTTTGCGTGGCACTCTGACAGCACAGGCCTACACTGGTGTTTTAAGCACCTCTTGCTTCCCACTGTTGAAGAGTAATTCGGGGATGGCGACTGCATCTTTTAACACGGTCGAGCACCTGTTCAGAATGCACGGCCTGTTGGGGAGTGGTTACACGTCCCTGTAATGGACGCCTGCACAGAGTCTTGACCTGAATCCTATAGAACACCTTTGGGATGTTTTGGAACGCCGACTTCGTGCTAGGCCTCACCGATTAACATCGATACCTTTCCTCAGTGCAGCACTCTGTCAAGAATGGGCTGCCATTCCTCAAGAAACCTTCCAGCACCTGATTGCACGTTTGCCTGCAAGAGTGGAAGCTGTCATCAAGGCTAAGGGTGGGCCAACACCATATTTAATTCCAGCATTACCGATGGAGGGCGCCACGAACTTGTAAGTCATTTTCAGCCAGGTGTGAGGATACTTTTGATCACATAGTGTATCAACCAAATCTCTTCCAGTCAAAACTAAACGCCTTCTCGGTCCAGCTGCTCACGCCATAAGCTGCCATTCCGACTCGCTACTCCGTAGCTGAATGACACACATGACAGCAGGAGCACTCTCGTGGTTATCCCACCCACCTTGACTGCAAATTTGTACGTCACTCTGGTGATTAGACGTTTTATGCTGCCATTCATGAACAGCATTCCATGAGATGTTTTCCAACAGGATAAAGCTCGCCCACTTACCGCTGTTGTAACGCAGCGTGCTCCACAGAGTGTCGACACGTTGCCTTGGCCTGTTCAGTCACCAGATCTGTCCCTAGCCGAGTACATATGGAACATTATCAGACGACAACTCCAGTATCATCGACAAACAGCATTAACCATCCTTGTATTGACCGACCACGCGCGACAAGCATGGAGCGCCTCCCACAAACTAACATCTGGAACCTGTGCAACACAATGCATACATTCTAACAGTTAAATCAGTTGTTAATGTCCTGCATTTCACATTTCCAATGGTTTATCTCGTGCTTACATTAACCTGTGATCCCGCGGTGTTAATCACCTAAGTATGTCTCCTAGACAAATGCTTTCCCCAAATTTCATTGCTCTACATTAATTATATTTTGGTGCTAAGATTTTTTTCCGTCAATGTATATTTGTTACCGAGTAAGAAGTATTCCACCAGGCTCGAAGTACCGACTTTTTACTGCCTGAATCGTTTCATTACTCCCACGGTTCATTCCCGAGTCGGCAGTTCCCGTATTTCTAATTCGTTATCCTCAGCAAACTCAGAGCAACGGAAATTTACCTGTCTCCTTACCCACACGCATTGTGTCAGCTAGGTAGTTTCGCACTTCTCCAGGTTTCGTAGTGAACCAAGTCATTGGTAAGAGGGAGTACCGAATACATATTGTCGTTCGCCATGTATTCATTCCCGCTTTCAATTCGTGTCTGACTCGGGGACAGTCGGCAGTATTCGTATCTCTCCAGTTCCTTATTCAGTGGCCTATAAGCCGGCCGCTGTGACCGAGCGGTTCTAGGCGCTTCAGTCCGGAACCGCGAGACTGCAGGTTCGAATCCTGCCTTGGGCATGGATGTGTATGACGTCCTTAGGTTAGTTAGGTTTAAGTAGTTCTAAGTCCTAGGGGCTCATGACCTCAGATGTTAAGTCCCATAGTGCTCAGAGCCATTTTTGAGTGGCCTATAGTCCCTTGTGTTCACCGACAGTGTATTGCATTGATGACGTCATTGATGTTTTTCCCATCCCCACCTCTACCACTACCCCGAGATCCACCCAAAGTGTTGTCTGAACGATTTGAAAGATACGATCTGCAAGTGCTATAGTGGTCTGCTCAGTCTCCTGATCTAATCCCCATAGAGTACCTTTGGGATGACACTAAAAAAAAATCTTCGGAGACTGTAGACAACATCCAGTGTTTGCATCAGCTGTACGCTCGGTTTGGACGTCACTGGCAGAATATTCCTCAAGATGTGATGTCCCATCTCATTCCGTCATTGTCAGGGAGGCACCGAGCTGTACGTAACACAAGAGGAGATCCTACTGCTTACTGAAGACAGTAAAGTATTGGCAATCGAGAGTGATAAGGCTTTGTGAAATTCTCAGTTCTATGACTGTTTCTTTACAATTACTACACAGCATTATTTATTCTGAAAAAATTGCTGAATATTGTTGCAAAGCTATGGAACCATATGTAAATATGTTTAGTTACATGTATATCATACACATTTACCAAATGGGCCTCCTATCCTGCACACACACACACACACACACACACACACATATATATATATATATATATATATATATATATATATATATAGGGCTATTATAAATGATTGAAGCGATTTCATAAATTCACTGTAGCTCCATTCATTGACATATGGTCACGACACACTACAGATACGTAGAAAAACTCATAAAGTTTTGTTCGGCTGAAGCCGCACTTCAGGTTTCTGCCGCCAGAGCGCTCGAGAGCGCAGTGAGACAAAATGGCGACAGGAGCCGAGAAAGCCCGTATGTCGTGCTTGAAATGCACTCACATCAGTCAGTCATAACAGTGGAACGACACTTCAGGACGAAGTTCAACAAAGATCCACCAACTGCTAACTCCATTCGGCGATGGTATGCGCAGTTTAAAGCTTCTGGATGCCTCTGTAAGGGGAAATGAACGGGTCGGCCTGCAGTGAGCGAAGAAACGGTTGAACGCGTGCGGGCAAGTTTCACGCGTAGCCCACGGAAATTGGCTCATGCCACAACTGGAGACCAACAGCGCCGACTTCATCTTTCAACAGGATGGTGCTCCACCGCACTTCCATCATGATGTTCGGCATTTCTTAAACAGGAGATTCGAAAGCCGATGGATCGGTCGTGGTGGAGATCATGATCAGCAGTTCATGTCATGGCCTCCACGCTCTCCCGACTTAACCCCATGCGATTTCTTTCTGTGGGGTTATGTGAAAGATTCAGTGGTTAAACCTCCTCTACCAAGAAACGTGCCAGAACTGCGAGCTCGCATCAACGATGCTTTCGAACTCATTGATGGGGACATGCTGCGCCGAGTGTGGGAGGAACTTGATTATCGGCTTGATGTCTGCCGAATCACTAAAGGGGCACATATCGAACATTTGTGAATGCCTAAAAAACTTTTTGAGTTTTTGTATGTGTGTGCAAAGCATTGTGAAAATATCTCAAATAATAAAGTTATTGTAGAGCTGCGAAATCGCTTCAATCATTTGTAATAACCCTGTATATATATATATATATATATATATATATATATATATATACAGAGGAAAATAAATATTAGTGGCTTGCTTATGCCACGTATACTTTGAGGTGCTAAGCATCCAAACAACATAATACACCTCACAGGAGAAATTATTAATCTGCGAATGAAGTAAATACTGAGGTAGTGTTCTTGAGGGTATTTTTATACTGGCGTTGCAACTAGAAAAAGGATGATTTTTTTTCACTAGACGTGTTTCGTTTTATTGGGATAAAGCATCATCAGTGGCCTTAATTCAGTTATTTACATTTTGATTTGCTTTTTAGATCGAATAACAGTCGTTAAGAATAGGTTGATTTGTACTTACGGCGATTTTTCGGCTGATTTCTCGCTTACATCGGAAAATATACTTGAAGTACAAAAACAAACAGAATACAGTGGTACGCATAAAAGTGTGTTGTGGAAAACATAAGAAATGCATAGTGCTGCAGAACATCTAAAAATTAGACCAAAGTTATCAGTGTCTAACACAGAAAAACAACGTTGTGCTAGCGGACGGATTTCCCAAAGCAAGAGAGAAAAAAAATGGCTCTGAGCACTATGGGACATAATATCTGAGGTCGTCAGTCCCCTAGAACTTAGAAATACTTAAACCTAACTAACCTAAGGACATCACATACATCCATGCCCGAGGCAGGATTCGAACCTGAGACCGTAGCGGTCGCACGGTTCCAGACTGAAGCGCCTAGAAGCGCTCGGCCACACCGGCCGGCAGTAAGAGAGAAACCAAGCGAAAACCGTAAGTACAAATCAACCTATTTTTAACGAACTGTTTTTCGATCTAAGGGCAAATCAAAATGTAAATAACTTAATTACAGACTACTGATGATGCTTTACCTGAATGAAGCGAAACGCCTCTGGTGTAGTTGCAACGACAGAAAACAAAATACCCTCAGGAGTTAAAAAGCAACTACGGACACTATGGCCACACAAATGAATTTGATGTGTTGTTGTTCAGTTCACCGTCCTCCGTCACCAATGAAAATATCTACACTTATAGCCTACCTTTCCACAAAGCTTATTATTGTCTGTGTATGAATACGTGGTGTCTGTTCTTCCCGACAGAATCCGGAATCCACAGCTGTGATACATATTGCGTACATTGAAGATGGAAGGGGAAGAGGGGAAAAGGAAGGAACTATTGATGTCAGCTGCAACGGGACTTTATGCGGAATCAGAGGTGACGAGTGAAAATGTGTGTGTAGGACAGGGATACGAACGCGGGATCCCGTGCTTACTAGGCATCCGAACACTGCGTTTACCGCAATTGCGGACCATCTCGGCATGCCTCTGTGCCGACGACCCTCATTCCCGCGCAGCGCCACCCATCCGCATTCCCCGTCCATGACTTCCACGCTCGCTACTTTCAGATTCTCGCAGTAGGTCGAGCGTAATTGTGCATCTGCAAGGTGACGTACTCGTTGCCAGTCGAGCTGAAGACGTTACATGAATGCGGTACATAAACTGCCCATGACAGGAGACAGATCAACTGGCTCTAAGTACTATGGGACTTAACATTTGAGGTCGTCAGTCCCCTAGGCTTAGATCTACCTAAACCTAACTAACCTAAGGACATCACACACAATCCATGCCCGAGGCAGGATTCGAATCTGCGACCGTAGCAGCAGCGCGGTTCCGGACTGAAGCGCCTAGAACAGCTCGGCCACAACCGCCGGCCTAGGAGACAGAGATAGCGTTTGCTTGTACTAATCAATTCATCAAACTGAGCGAAGTGGTATGCTGGTATTCGCAATGCACAGCGACCTCATCCGGAAGAAGCGTAATTCAAATTAACATCTCACCATCGAAATTTAGGTTTTACGTGTTTTCCTCGAGACAAATGGCCGGACAGTTCCGTCAACTAGACGTTAAAGCCAAATTTTCTTCAGTAAAACTTTACCATGTTTGTCGTCGAGCCTCCATTTCGGTACATCAATCAATGTTTCACCTTCTGTTGCAAGTGTACCTAGAGGGTGTCAGGGAAGCAGGGACTAAAATTAAAGTGCTATACAGGGTGTTACAAAAAGGTACGGCCAAACTTTCAGGAAACATTCCTCACACACAAATAAAGAAAAGATGTTATGTGGACATGTGTCCGGACACGCTTAATTTCCATGTTAGAACTCATTTTAGTTTCTTCCACCTACGCTCAATGGAGCACGTTATCATGATTTCATACGGGATACTCTACCTGTGCTGCTAGAACATGTGACTTTACAAGTACGACACAACATGTGGTTCATGCACATTTCAGTCGAAGTGTTCGTACGCTTCTGAACAACAGATTCGGTGACCGATGGATTGGTAGAGGCAGACCAATTCCATGGCCTCCACGCTCTCCTGACCTCAACCCTCTTGACTTTCATTTATGGGGTCATTTGAAAGCTCTTGTCTACGCAACCCCGGTACCAAATGTATAGACACTTCGTGCTCGTATTGTGGACGGCTGTGATACGATACGCCATTCTCCAGGGCTGCATCAGCGCATCAGGGATTCCATGCGACGGAGGGTGAATGCATGTATCCTCGCTAACGGAGGACATTTTGAACATTTCCTGTAACAAAGTGTTTGAAGTCACGCTGGTACGTTCTGTTGCTGTGTGTTTCCATTCCATGATTAATGTGATTTGAAGAGAAGTAATAAAATGAGCTCTAACATGGAAAGTAAGCGTTTCCGGACACATGTCCACATAACATATTTTCTTTCTTTGTGTGTGAGGAATGTTTCCTGAAAGTTAGGCCGTACCTTTTTGTAACACCCTGTATAACATACAAAATTGACCCTCCAGGCTAGCCGAGAGCGCTAACGCGCTGCTTCCTGGACTCGGGTAGGCGCGCTGGCCCCGGTTCGAAGCCGCCCGACGGATTAACGTCGAAGGGTGTGCCGGCCAGCTTGGATGTGGTTTTTAGGCGGTTTTCCACATCCCCCTTGGTGAATACCGGGCTGGTCCCCACGTTCCGCCTCAGTTACTCGACTCGCAGACACTTGCAACACATTCGCACTATTCCATGACTTACATTAGACACAGACAGCTGGGGGTACACTAATTCCTTTCAGGGGGGTACGGGGTGGCGGCAGGAAGGGCATCCGGGCACCCTTTACCTTACCATGCCACATCCAATTAATCGTGGCCGACCCTGTATAACTGCAGGACAAGGCTCAGACAAAGAAAGAAAGATAACATACAAAATTGATTGAAAATGTAACTATTTTTACAAGCACATTAAGTAACTCCTCTCATTTATGTATGAAAAATTATATCGTCCATTTGACCACACAAGGCATTGCGGCAACGAGCAATGCGTTCAATGATGTTCTCGATAACGCGTTTGCAACAATCTGGTGGGATGTCGTTAATAAACCTTTCAATTTCATCCATTAATTGGTGTATTGTTTGTTGTTTGTTCACATATAGCTTTGATTTCACAGATCTCCACAAAAAAAGTCACTAGGCGTGAGATCGCGTGATCTGACAGGCCATTCGTGGTTGCCACGCAAAGAGATAATTTTTTGAGGAAACTTTTCATTCAGCAGAGAAATCGTTTCACGGGATCTGTAATATGTCGCACCATCTTGCTGAAACCAAAAATCGTCATTTTCATCAATAAGGGGATAAATCAATCATAAATCATTTTTTGGTAACGGTCGGCTTTCACAGTGACAGCTGTTTCCTCATCATTTTCAAAAAAGTACGGGTCGACCACTCCTCCTGCCCAGAACTCACACCACACAGTCTTGCGTTGTGGGGGCACATCGTCTTCAACAGTCACTCGCCGATTTTCGTTACCCAAATTCTACAGTTCTGCTTCTTGACAACCCCTTTGAGCTGGAAGTGCGCCTCATCTGAGAAAATTATGCTTTTTATTAATTTATCGTTCCCCGCTTGTAGAATCAGCTGTTGAGTTCGTTGGCGAGTAGATTTTCTGGGGCTTACGGACGCATTGTCACGCACGATAGCAGCAATGTTTTCTCGTGTTCGAACAGAACGCAATCGTCCTGTTTCCTTTACGTTGAAACAGAACCCTTGGTCTCCAACTTCCGAACAACATTACGTCCGAGTGTCACACGGAAATCACGAACAGTTGCCGTGGAACTTTCACTGCTTCTCGTAATAACTTTTTGTGACTCGGATAAGTTGCTCAGTTTTCACCTACTACATGACAAAAACAAACATCAAACAACAATTCTCACTGCACGAAAGCTATCAGGCCACTAATGAGAAGGATCACAGATAACAAACATGCAAAAAAACACGGATGCAAACCATCGTATGACAAAATGATGCAAAATTCAAATTCGTCCCTACTTCGCGGACACACGTTATTTCCGTTCCTCTTCTAATGGGGGAGGTGGGAGAGAGAGACAGAGAGAGAGAGAGAGAGAGAGAGAGACTCCGTGAGACTCAAAGTAATAAAATGAAGAATTGTCTGAGGGACACAGTCAACACGGATTTAGAAAACATCGTTCTTGTGAAACACAACTAGCTCTTTGCTCACACGAAGTGTTGAGTGTTATTGACAAGGGATTTCAAATTGATTACGTATTTCTGGATTTCCGGAAGGCTTTTGACACTACAATACAAGCAGCTTGTAGTGAAATTGCGTGCTTATGGAATATCGTCCAGTTATGTGACTGCAGTCGTGATTTCGTGTCAGAGAGGTCACAGTTCGCAGTAACTGACTGAAAGCCATCGAGTAAAACAGAAGTGATTTCTGGCGTTCCCCATGGTAGTGTTATGGGCAATTCGCTGTCCCTGATCTATATAAACGAAAAAAATGGCTCTGAGCACTATGGGACTTAACAGCTATGGTCATCAGTCCCCTAGAACTTAGAACTACTTAAACCTAACTAACCTAAGGACATCACACAACACCCAGTCATCACGAGGCTATATAAACGATTTAGGAGACAGTCTGAGCAGCGTTCATTGGTTGTTTGCAGAGGACTCTGTAGATTATCGACTAGTTAAGTCATCAGATCAAAACCAATTGCAAAACGATTTAGAAAATATATCTGTATGGTGCGAAAATTCGCAATTGACCCTAAATAACGAAAAGTGTGAGGTCATCCAATGAGTGCTAAAAGAAATCCGTTAAACTTCGGCTACACGATGCACCAGTCAAATCTAAGGGCCGTAAGTTCAACTAAATACCTAGGAATTACAATTACGAACAACTTAAATGGGAAAGAACACGTAGAAAATGTTATAGGGTAGGCTAACGAAAGACTGAGTTTTATTGGCAGGACACTTAGAAAATGAAACGGAGATATTTAATAGACTGCCTACACTACGCTTGTCCACCCTATTTTAGAATACTGCTGCGCGGCGTGGAATCCTTGCCAGGTGGGATTAACGGGGTACATCGAAAAGGTAAAAGAAGGGCAGCACGTTTTGTATTATCGCGAAATAGGGAAGAGAGTGTCACTGAAACGATGCAGGATTTAGGGTGGACACCACTAAAACGAAGGCGTTTTTCGTTGCGGCGGAATATTCTCACGAAATTTCAGTCACCAACTTTCTCCTCCGAATGCGAAAATATTTTGTCGACGCCGACCTACATAGGGATAAACAATCACGATAACAGAATAAGGGAAATCAGAGCTCGCACCGAAAAATATATGTGTTCTTTTTTTCCGCTCGTTATACAAGATTGGAATAATAGAGAATTATTGTGAAGGTGGTTCGATGAACTCTGTGCCAGGCACTTAAATGTGATCATAGTGTGTCCATGTAGACGTAGATGTAGACATGTGGATGTATATGAATCGCTAACTCGTATAATTTCCACGAACACTTCGGTCGTCGCTCCCTTTCCCTTCCCTTCCTTTCCGCTGGAATCCCGACACAAGATGCTACATAAATAGGTGGAGGAGGACTTCTCAGAAAAGTGAGGCGGCTGTCCAGAGGAGACCCTGCCTGCTGCCAGACTCTCGTATTAGGCGGAATGCGCGCCTCCGACACAGGCAACATCCTGGTGTCGCAACGGCGGCTGCGAGAAAGTCCGGCGGCGCTTCCGGCGCGCGGTTTTCCGGCCATCCTGTTTATGGTCGCGCCCCGACGACACCCGCCAGATGCACCAAGTGTGGCGAGGCGCGTCTGTCTCTGTCTGTCCGCTGCGGCGTCACTGACCGCCAGGACGGAACTGCTGCACTGAGTACGCATCACGGCGCGCTCCTGGCGCGGGCGCAAACTACCGACCGCTCTCCTCTGGCTCCCCGTCTTCAGGCTGTCTCTCACAATGAGCGGAGCACAGCAGCCGGCGTAAAACTGCCGCCGTCAACCGCCGTCAACCCCTGCTGCTTTCCTTCAGCTCGGCAGTACTGCAGTCTTATCTACTGGGAAGCAGGGCATCATCACTTGTTCGTAATCATGAGTGTCACATCTCTTTTCGTGTTTACTCCTGCCGCGTGTGGGTAAAGTGATGTAATGCTTTGGATCTCGAGGGAAATTAATACACCTCACCTCGGCAAGAACAGTGACACAACTCAAAAATAGGACACTTGAGAAAAATCGACTCACAAAAGTAGCGACAACATCATACCATCGTGCTGACTAAATAGGCTTGACACGCATCATACCTGTAAAAGAAGAGACGTTCGGAGAACCGATATTTGATCGTGCTACCAAAATCGATTATCCTTTCCAAAATCTATTTTCATTTTATTGTTTTACACGTCGCCATGACTGGAACGAGTCAATACGTGAAATTGACATCAGAATAACATTTATGGAATATTCCGTCCATTCTTGGAGGAACATAAACATGAAGAGGTTGAAAAATCAGCCAAGCGGTTGCAAATAAAGGTTTATTAGCCTTTGACCTAGCTTTCGATGTTTGTAAAAATATCTTCTGGCCTCGTTACATTACATAATGGTACATTGATACATTAGATTAGATGAAGCCGAGCGGCTCTTATCATAAACAAAACTGACAAAACATAAATTATCGCAAGCCATGGCTTTAGATAGCAGCCAAATTACTTATACCGTACATCAGAATGAATGCTCACTAGTAAACGCCCACAGGTAGAAGCTCTTATCATCACAAATTTGTAATAGGCGTCAGAGGTTGGCGTAAGGTACACGTAACGTATGAAAATATTTTATTCTGTGACACGTTTTACAATTTTATGTTGACAAGAGCCTCTACCTGTGGGTTTTTTGCTAGTGAGCATTCTGAAGTACAATATATGTAATTTGACGTCGGCCGCTGTGGCCGAGCGGTTCTAGGCTCTACAGTCCGGAACCGCGCTGCTGCTACGGTCGCAGGTTCGAATCCTGCCTCCGGCTTGGATGTGTGTGATCTTCTTAGGTTAGTTAGGTTTAACTAGTTCTAAGTCTAGGGGACCGATGACCTCAGATGTTAAGGCCCATAGTGCTTAGAGCCATTTGAACCATTTTGTAATTTGGCTGCTATCTAAAGCCATGGCTTGCGATAATTTTTCTTTTTTTTGTCTCTTTTGTTTATGATAAGAGCCGCTGGGCTACATCTAATCTAATGTATCAATGTACCATCATGTAATGTAACAAGGCCACTACTTCTGAAGAAGATATTTTTACAAATATCGAAACCTAGGTAAAGCGCTACTAAACCTTTACTTGCAACTGGTTGGCTGATTTTTCCAACCTCTTCATGTCTATGTTTCTCCAAGAACCGAAGGAATATTCCATAAATATTTTGTAATGTTCTAACGAAGCTCAATTATCCGTCTTGTGCAACGCTTAGTGAAACGGACGTCCGAAGCCACACAACGTATCTGATTCAATCGCGAGTGCTTAAAACTGAACATAACACTGAAATACGAATTCTCACTGAACTTGTGTGCACTATCTGTTCAGCATTAAGTTATCTGACGATGGACTAAGAAGCCGAGCCGTTGGATATTATTGTGAAGCATGTATATGTTCTATTCAAGTAATTAATAATATCAGAATAGTTAATAATAGAATAAATAAAATTTACACGAATCCTACTCATATGGCAAGTACTGAGTATATACTAGTATAATCGACAATGTAACAGAGGAATCTACTTAATTTTTCCAGTACTTCCCCAACACAATAGAGCAAGTGAGCCACAACGAAATTTTTCAGTTTGGACTTGAAAGTGCGTGGATTAATCCTAACATTCTTTTTTTTTAAATTCTTGTGGTACTTTATTGAAAATGGGTCCAGCAGAATACTGCACATCTTCCAACACAAGAGTGAATGAGGTGCGATCCCAATGGAGACAGGATTTCTGCCTAGTATCAACTGAGTGAAAGCTGCTAAATCTTGGCAGTAAGCTCATATTCCTAATGAGAAACGACTTTAAAGAAAATATGTACTAAGAGGCCAATCTCAGAAATCGCAGATTCCTGAATAGCGGTCAACAAGTCAACCTACATCTACATCTATAACTCCATGGATACTTTGTAAATCACGCTTAAGTGCCTGGCAGAGGGTTTATCAAATCACCTTCACAGAAATTCTCTATTATTGCATTCTCGAATAGCAACGAAAAAAAAAGCACCTATATGTTTCCGTGAGAGCTCTCATTTCCCTTATTTTATTATGATGATCGTTTCTCCCTACGTAGGCTGGCGTCCACAAAATATTTTCGCATTCGGAAGAGAAAGTTGATGATTGAAGTTTCGTGAGAAGATTCCACCGGAACGAGAACCTCCATTGTTTCAATGATGCCCACCCGAAATCTTGTATCATATCAGTGACTCTCACTCCCGTATTTCAGAATAATACAAAACGTGCTGCTCTTCATTGAACTTTCTCCATGTATGCCGTTAGTCCTATCTGGTAAGGATCCCATATGCAGCATCAGCATTCCAAAAGAGGACGGACAAGTGTAGTATAGGCAGTCTCTTTAGTAGATCTGTTACATCTTGTAACAATAAAACGCAGTCTTTGGTTCTCCTTCTCCACAACATTTTCTATGTATTCTTTCCAATTTAAGTTGTTCCTAAGTGTAATTCCTACGTATTTAGCTGAATTTACGATGTTTAGATTTGACTGACTATCGTGTAACCGAAGTTTAACGAATTCCTTTTAGCACTCACGTGGATGACCTTGCACTTTTCATTATTTAGGTTCAATTGCCAATTGTCGCACCATATAGATAGCTTTTCTAAATCTTTTTGCTGTCTGTCTTGATCTTCTGATGACTTTACTAGACGATCAACGACAGCATTATCTGCAAATACCTAAGACGGCTGCTCATACTGTCTCCTAAATCCTTTTTTATAGATGAGGAACAGTAGGGGGCCTATTCCGCAACCTTGGGGAACGCCAGAAATCACTTCTGTTTTACTCGACGACTTTCCGTCGATTACTACGAACTATGACTTCTCTGACATGAATTCACGAATCCAGTCACATGACCGAGACTTACAAGCCGCTTGTGAAGTTTAATGTCAAAAGCCTTCTGTAAATCTAGAAATACGGAATCAATCTCAAATATTACTCAATTCTTCGTGTGTATAAAGAGCCAGTTGTGATTCACAAGATAGAAATCTTCTAAATCCGTATTAACTGTGTGTTAATAGACCAGTCTCTTCGAGGTAATTTATTATGTTCGAACACAATACATGTTCCAAAATTCTGCTGCGTAGAGCATTACTCCTACTACATTTCTTGAGTATTGGTGTGACCTGTGCAACTTTCCAGTCTTTGAGTAGGGATCTTTGTCGAGCAATCGGTTGTATATGATTGTTAAGTATGGACCTATTGCATAAGTAAACTCTGAAGGCAATCTAATTGGTATACAGTTCACACCGAAAGACTTGTTTTCATTAAGTGATTTAAGCTGCTTCACTACTCCAAGGATGCCTACTTCTAAGTTACTCATGTTGGCAGCTGTTCTTGATTACGGTCGCAAGTTCGAATCCTGCCTCGGTCATGGATGTGTGTGATGTCCTTAAGTTAGTTAGGTTTAAGTAGTTCTAAGTTCTAGGGGACTGATAACCTCAGATGTTAAGTCCCATAGTGCTCAGAGCCATTTGAACCATTTTTGTTCTTGATTCGAATTCTGAAATATTTACTTCGTCTTCTTTGGTGAAGGAATTTCGGAAGGCTGTGTTTAGTATTTCCGTTAGTATAGCGCAGAGAAGCCATTGATTGTGTCTTTCCGTTAGCATACTTTACGTACGAACACTATCTCTTTGGATTTTCTGCCCGGTTTCGAGACAAAGTTTTGTTGTGAAAACTATTATAATCATCTAGCATTGAAGTCCAGGCTGAATTTCGAGCTTTCGTAAAAGATCGCAATTCTTGGGGAATTTGGGTTCATTTAAATTTTGCATGCTTTTTTAGTTGTTTCTGCAACAGCGTTCTGACCTGTTTTGTGTGCCATAAGGAATCAGCTCCGTCGTTTGTTAATTGATTTGGTGTCAATTTCTCAATTGCTGTCGATACTATTTATTTGAATTCAAGCCACATCTGGTCTGCTCTTACATTGTTAATTTGGAAGGAGTGGTGATTGTCTCTCAGGAAGGCGTCAGGCGAATTTTTATCTGATTTTTTGAATGGGTATATTTTTCGTTTCCTTTTCTTTTTTTGTCCTGTTTCCACTCTATCCCTTTTGATGCTCGTTATTAACTCAGAATTATCTGTAAGTAAGGGTGTCAAGTGTATTTTCACAACCGTGAGTTCATGAACTAATTGCTCTAAATAATTTTCAGAGAATGCGTTTAGCACAATTTCGGATGATTTTTTGTGTGCACCTCCGAATTTAAAAATGTATTTTCGCCAACATATCGAGGTAAATTGAAAACACCACCAACTATAATTGTATGAGTCACCTACCTGTTTGAAATTAGATTCAAGTTTTCTTTGAACGTTTCAGCAATTGTATCATCTTTTTGGGAGTTCGGTAAAAGGATCTAATCATTATTTTATTCCGGCTGCCAAGAATGAGCTCTGCCCACACTAACCCACTACTTCAATTTCAGATAAACTACTTCTAACAGCAACAAAGACGCACAACCAACTGCATTTGGCCCATCATTTCTGAGCACCATTAGGCCCTTCGCAAAATTTTCGACTGAACTTATATCCGACTTGAGCCAGCTTTCAGTGCCGATGACGATTTGAACATTAGCCCTTTTCTAATAGCACTTGGGGCTCTTTCCCATCATACCTACGACAATTTACAACTGTTGTACCGATGATTCCTAGACGTACGCTCTTCCTGTGTTCGACCTGCACCGTTTGAGACTGAAGCCTTTTTTGTGTTTCCCTGAGACCCTCTAACCTAAAAAACCGCTCGGTCCACGCCACACAGCCCCTGCTGCCTGTGTACCAATTCTTGCGTGTAATGGTTTCCTGACGTATTCAGCGTAACCCGAAACCCAACCACCCTATAGCGCAAGTCGAGGAAATTTCAGTCTACACGTAGCAGAACCTTCTGAGCCTCTGATTCAGACCTTCCACTCAGCTCTGTACCAGAGGTCCCCAATCGGTCCTGTCGACTATGCTGCAAATGATCAGCTCTGATTTCATATCGCAAGCAAGACTGGCAACCTTTACCACTTCTGTTAGCCGCACAAAGCCACAGAGAATCTCTTTCAGCCCAAAGCGACACGCATTATTGGTACCGACGTGAGCCACCACCTGCAGTTGGCTGCACCCTGTGCTCATCATGGCATCCGGAAGGACGCATTCCACGTCTGAGATGACACCACCCAGTACGCACAAGGAGTGCACATTGACTTTCTTACCCTTTTTGGCAACCATGTCCTTAACATTGGAGCTCCCAACTACCAATAATCTCACCCCCTGTGACCGCCCAGATCTTGCATGGTGAGAGATTTCCTCTGAAACAGGACAAGCGATTGCTTCTGGCTGAGGGACAGTGTCAACCTCAGACATCACCTGGAAACAGTTCGTCAGACTAACCAGTAAGTCTTTCACAGCCTTCCAGGCCCTGATGCCACCCTCCACTTGACCACGGTTGGGGGGTTAACCTCAATGCAAGCAGTAACTGGACTGGCCACTGGTGCTGACCGATCGGCGGACTCATGGGTCGTGCTGGACGTCCGTTGGATCCCCGTGGTCAGCCCATAACAGTGATGCCCATTCACTGCAGCCGCAAGCTGTGTAACCAAAGCCATCACGGCCTGGAGCTGTGTCACCAACTCGGCTCGCATTCGCACACAGTAATCACAGTCCCCGTCCATAGTTAAGACGGTGGAAATCTACATTACACCGACAAACAAAGGGCTGTCGATACGCACTACATAATTATACTGTAGACACCGACGAAAACGAAAGAATTATATGTAATAAATTAGATTAACACGCAGAGATTCAAAAACTAAAATGTAATATGTCACAAAATCGATTTACTTTTCCGCCACAAATGTAAACGCGAGAACTACGTCTATTAAATATCAGATTAACATGCTCAAATTCAATAACTAAAGTACCAAAGTGCACAGGTGAAACTATATAATTCGCTCCTGGTTAGAAACTCGCAAAATAGCACAAAATCGGTTGTGTTTTGGCAGGCTGCTGCTGCCTGGTTCGCGATCTTACACCGCACAGTGCTCTAACAGCCCGTTTCTGAGCCGAAAATATCGTGTGTGAATGCGAAGAGTTTCCACAGAATGTAGTGGCTTGCCGCATAAGCCAATTAAGATATGCAACATCGGCTAGTTTTCAATTTGGAGGATCGCTTTTTGCAGATACTATTCTGACGATAGATATAGGAGCATTCAGGTTTTGAAGAACGTCCTCAATATGGGCTTAACTTACCATCTATTTAAACACCAAGCAATTTGGATTGTTCAAACTTACTAATCATGTGCCTATTCCTTGTAATCAAAATGTTAGTCTTTTGAATTGTCCGTTAGAAACTGTAGTGTCAGTCTTACTGTGGTTTACCGTCAATTTATTTACTACAGCCCAGGAACACATGACTTGAAATGCAGTATTTGATATATATGTCGCCCTCAACATCCTTCACTATCAAGCTTATACACATTTATTTGCGACGTTATAAAGTAGGTTTCTGCTGCACTGTACTTTGCAATAAACCAGCGGAGACCGTGAGACCGGTAAAGAAAATAATAAATGTTACCTCAAGTAACCACATAACTGTCTCACGCAGTGCACAGAAACACTGTCTGGCAGACTCAAGACTCGAACCCCGGGCCCCATGCCAGCCGCTGTAGCCGAGTGGTTCTAGGCGCTTCAGTCCGGAACCGCGCGCCTGCTACCGTCGCAGGTTCGAATCCTTTCTTGGGCATGGATGTGTGTGATGTCCTTAGGTTAGTTAGGTTTAAGTAGTTCTAAGTCTAGGGGACTGATGACCTCAGATGTTAAGTCCCATAGTGCTCAGAGCCAGTCTGGGCCCCAAGCGCTAAAGTGTGCACACGTAGGATCGGAGCCACACCAATGGGAATGCGTGACCTGGGTTGGAATAATCATGTACGACACGAGGATAGATTCAACTGCTACACGTGCGGCGGGGTAGGTCCCCTGGTGACGTAAGATGTCCAGCATTTGTCATTCACCTTTGGGGCATTTCCCAGCACTTGCAGCCCCAGGCGTCTTATATTAAATTACATGTCTCAGCGTCATCTACGTCGCTTCGGAGAACGTTAATAAGAATCACCCTCTACGTACGGGGTGGCAATAATTGAACTATATGGAAAAAAAACGTAAATTAGTTACAAACTACGGCGTGCACATTCTTTATTCAACATGTAAACGTCACTGCAGATATTCGGATTTAGGTTACGACATGTTCGATATATCTGCCATCATTGGGATGACGTGGCGCAGACGAATAGCCGAGTTCCGCTTGACCCTGTGAAGTGTCGGAACATCGATACTGTCGGTGATCTCCGGTGTGGCAGTTTTCAGCTCAACAATGGTTCTGTGGTTATTGCTGCATACCTTATCTTTAACATATCCCCACAAAAAGCTCCATCTTGCATGAACCACATCTTGCTGAAATCAGGATCACCTTGGGTAATGGGGACGAAATGATCATCCAAAACCTTCACGTAACATTCGGTAGTCACTGTGCCACTAAGGAATATCGCACCGATTATTCCGTGACTGGACATTGCACATCACACAGTCACCCGTTGAGGGTGAAGAGATTTCTCCATCGCGAAATGCTGATTCTCAGTCCCTCAAATGCCCCAATTTTCCTTATTAACGAACCCATCGTAATGAAAGTAGGCTTGGTCGCTAAACCAAACCATGCTTGCACATACTAATTCCCATCATGCTCCGCCGGCAACCGTGCAGTCAAAAGCACCTAAGACAAACCGTTCAGAAGTAATGACGATTTTATTTCATATATACTCCTGGAAATTGAAATAAGAACACCGTGAATTCATTGTCCCAGGAAGGGGAAACTTTATTGACACATTCCTGGGGTCAGATACATCACATGATCACACCGACAGAACCACAGGCACATAGACACAGGCAACAGAGCATGCACAATGTCGGCACTAGTACAGTGTATATCCACCCTTCGCAGCAATGCAGGCTGCTATTCTCCCATGGAGACGATCGTAGAGATGCTGGATGTAGTCCTGTGGAACGGCTTGCCATGCCATTTCCACCTGGCGCCTCAGGTGGACCAGCGTTCGTGCTGGACGTGCAGACCGCGTGAGACGACGCTTCATCCAGTCCCAAACATGCTCAATGGGGGACAGATCCGGAGATCTTGCTGGCCAGGGTAGTTGACTTACACCTTCTAGAGCACGTTGGGTGGCACGGGATACATGCGGACGTGCATTGTCCTGTTGGAACAGCAAGTTCCCTTGCCGGTCTAGGAATGGTAGAACGATGGGTTCGATGACGGTTTGGATGTACCGTGCGCTATTCAGTGTCCCCTCGACGATCACCAGTGGTTTACGGCCAGTGTAGGAGATCGCTCCCCACACCATGATGCCGGGTGTTGGCCCTGTGTGCCTCGGTCGTATGCAGTCCTGATTGTGGCGCTCACCTGCACGGCGCCAAACACGCATACGACCATCATTGGCACCAAGGCAGAAGCGACTCTCATCGCTGAAGACGACACGTCTCCATTCGTCCCTCCATTCACGCCTGTCGCGACACCACTGGAGGCGGGCTGCACGATGTTGGGGCGTGAGCGGAAGACGGCCTAACGGTGTGCGGGACCGTAGCCCAGCTTCATGGAGACGGTTGCGAATGGTCCTCGCCGATACCCCAGGAGCAACAGTGTCCCTAATTTGCTGGGAAGTGGCGGTGCGGTCCCCTACGGCACTGCGTAGGATCCTACGGTGTTGGCGTGCATCCGTGCGTCGCTGCGGTCCGGTCCCAGGTCGACGGGCACGTGCACCTTCCGCCGACCACTGGCGGCAACATCGATGTACTGTGGAGACCTCACGCCCCACGTGTTGAGCAATTCGGCGGTACGTCCACCCGGCCTCCCGCATGCCCACTATACGCCCTCGCTCAAAGTCCGTCAACTGCACATACGGTTCACGTCCACGCTGTCGCGGCATGCTACCAGTGTTAAAGACTGCGATGGAGCTCCGTATGCCACGGCAAACTGGCTGACACTGACGGCGGCGGTGCACAAATGCTGCGCAGCTAGCGCCATTCGACGGCCAACACCGCGGTTCCTGGTGTGTCCGCTGTGCCGTGCGTGTGATCATTGCTTGTACAGCCCTCTCGCAGTGTCCGGAGCAAGTATGGTGGGTCTGACACACCGGTGTCAATGTGTTCTTTTTTCCATTTCCAGGAGTGTAGTTCAATAATTGTCATCCTGTATAGGAAACGAGAGTGGTCTCCCTCAAGCAGTGCCGTAGGGCAGGTAAACGCGATGAGTCGCCGTCGTCAGTGGGACGCAGTCGAGAGGTAGCGGCCGGCGTGGAGGGGGCAGAGAGTGAACGGCGTCGCGTGATTCACGCGTCGCGTCGCTCTTGAAGGGCACGCAGCACGCAACACGCAGCACGCGACCAGCGCCGGCTGACTCAGCGTTGCACCCGGCGCCGCGGTGCTCAGCGTCTACTCGCCGGCACTCAAGTGGCTCTCTCTGTCTCTCACACCGGACCCAAATCGTGGCCTCCGTCCATGTCGCTATTAGCGAGTGGTGAAGAGTTAATTATCACCTCAAAAAACTGAAGTTATGTAATTAATTTTTGTTTATCTGTAGGTAAATATCCCCAGTCGTGGTACACACTCAAGTCCTCACGAGACAGCGCCGTCCCAAGCCGCTTCTGGCGTTCGTGGCCCATCCTCCTCTCCTCGTCCCTATCGCCTGTTGATGTCGTCTTTCCATCTTGTCCGCAGCTTTCCTTAGCCCCTTCTGCCTTCCAAGGATCCTGAGAGGGCTACATGCGGTCGTCTTTCCTCGTCCGTCCTAATCAGACGTCATCCTGACCTCAATCTTCCGACAATATCAGCCTTTGAGTAGACGTCAGTAGTAGGGTGCAGCATGTTCTGGTGCACTCTTGATATGTAAATTAATTAAATTATGACAGCTGATTGATTTATGGCCTTAACCTACTGTTCTGCTAAGTGATTTTCCGTGTAACCCCTCCACCCCTCCCTCTCCCCTTAACCTACTGTTCTGTCAACAGCTTTATGACCACCTGATGGTTGATTTATGACCACCCTCTGAGAACCCCTCCACCCCTACTCCTCCCCCTCCTCCTACCCCACCCCTTTGGGAAGTCCTTCGCCGATACAAGCACACCTTTGATATCAAATTAATTAATTAATTAATTAAATTGATCAATTAATTAACCCCTCCTAATCTGCGAAATCCCCCAGCCCCCTCCCCTCCATCATTCACCCCCTTCCCCACCTGGAAACTGGCGGGTCGAAGTCTCACTTGATTGGCTATTTGGCAGCAAATCGACTGCAGTGTATGAAATATTATTTAAACAATTTCTGGTAGACAAGCCAATGTGTGTAATATTGTTTATTTAAGCAATTTGTGGTATACAAGGTGGTGTATGGAATACAGTTTATTTATTTATTTAAAGCATTTGGTAGGATATCGATTGCAGTGTTGGAATATTCTTTAAACAATTAATGGGATACAAGGCAGTGTTCAGAATACGGTTTATTTACTTATTTAAAGAGTATGTCAGGAAACTGACTGCAGTGTATCGAATACTGTTTATTTAAACAAGTTTTGGGTGACAAGGCAGTATGGAATATTTAAACAATTGTGGCGCTTTTTTATTCCGATCGCTTGACTGCTGTCATGAAACACTCACCACACGTAATTACACTGTTACAGATCGCGCAAAACAATATCTGATGAAAAAAAATTCCCCGTACCGTCACTGACTGCCGGATCGATCGACTGCCCCGCACAGTACATGCCACCAGTCAGGGACTGCCCTGCTGCAGCTGTGGTACCCCGCTAATCCTCCACAGACAAATCATCAGGGTGTGGCATCCTTTTGAAATTTGATACCAAACTCACTTCCAGCCTCTCTCTCTCTCTCCCTTCCTCTCTCTGTCTCAAGTGATTATTTCAAAATGGTTCAAATGGCTCTGAGCACTATGGGACTTAACATCTAAGGTCATCAGTCCCCTATAACTTAGAACTACTTAAGCCTAATTAACCTAAGGACATCACACACATCCATGCCTGAGGCAGGATTCGAACCTGTGACCATAGCGGTCACGCGGTTCCAGACTGAAGCGCATAGAACCGCTCGGCCATCTGCAGCCGGCTAGTGATTACTTCATTTTTGTGTGACCCAACGTATGCAAACACACGCAGACCAAGATGTTATCCCCACCCCTCATCCTTTCCATCCCCCTCACCTGTCACTCACGCCACTCATGCAAACCTGGCGCTGGTAATTGGTATATCCCTTTGTTCTCGCACTTCCTCTGCTGTGGAAACCTGTTGGAGACGGAGCAAAGACATTCAGGAAGAACTAGGTAGCATCTGTCGTGTGCCACACCAATTCCTCCTTTGTTCTGAGTGGATCGAATGGATTTCCCAGAGAGGAGGGGTTAAATAATTGATCGATTTAATCAATTAAGCAATTAATTTGATATCAAAGATTTGCTTGTATCGGCAAGGGGATTTCCCAGAGGGGTGGCGGAGGAGGTGGGTTATGGGGGAGGGATGGAGGGTTTCTCAGAAGGATGGATTATCTTCAGTGGGTCATAAATCAACCCCCAGGGGGTCATAAATCAATTAGCTGAACAGTAGGGGAGGTGGAGGGGAAGGAGTTACATGAAAAATCACTTAGCAGAACAATAGGTTAAGGTCATAAATAAATCAGCTGTCACAATTTAATTAATTTGTGCATCAATTTGATATCAAAAGTGCACCTGTACCGGCTGCACTGTACTCCTTATGTCTGCTGGTTCCTGGTTATTTAATATCCTCCATTCATGCGACTTCAGGTACCTCTTGAGGCGAAATATTAAAGTCTTTTTCTTGAAGACAAGCCATCATTGAGTGCCTTGCTCAGGACCATGTACTCAGACATCTCCGTGTTAACTTGCAGCCCTGTTTTCCTTGCAATACACAGATGCCTAGGATTTTAAAAATGATAAAGAGGGATTAAAAGAAAATGTGTCACATATTTCTACAGGAGGTAGCACTGGTAACTGTATGTCTGGAAAATAACACTCTTTAGGATATGTGATGGAGATCTGCTCTTCACAGTCTGCATTTTATTTATAGATGGGGCAGGATTGACAACACATGGCATAGTAAATTACACATATGTGGCCACATGCAAATTCTCGATCAGTCATGCACTTGAGGCATGAACATCATTTTAGTATAAATTTCTCGGCAGGAATTGGTGACAGACTCATAGGACCATACGCTTTACCAAACACATTAACAGGATTTTTTATACAATTTAAAAAGCATATTATATACTACAGGAATCACAAAAGTAAATCTTTACACCTGATTCATATACACAGATTTTTTCTCCTTTATTGTCATTTCATTCCCCTGCCGCATGGGGGCAATTCGCCATTCTTCATCCAAGAGACAGCAAGAAATACCACAGGAGAACATTACAGATATAAAATACGAAGTCAAAAGATGAAATATACACGTGAGAAGGGAGGAGCGATTGGAGTTAAAATATACGAAAAGGGATGTTTGGATGAGGCACGTTTACATAAATTCCACATACAGTTAAAATAGCACTTGACGAAGATGCAGCGTTTTAACATTGGTGGCACAAACACCACAAATAAAAACGGCATTCAGAGTATGGGACGACGACACTGAACGCACACTACACTGATGTTATGTACACGGCGAGCACCAAAACACAACAAAGTAACTGGAGTAAAATATTGAAGAGCCTACCAAGGGAGGGGAGGCTGGAGAGGAGGGAGAGAGGAAAGATAGATGGAGGGGTTGACAGACAAGGGTGGGGGGCAGGACGAGGGGGGAAGAGGTGGAATTGGTAGAAAACCAAGGGGCAGGAGATGGGGAAAGAGCACAAGGACTGGGAAAGAAGTGAAAAGGACAGGGGGAGGAGGGGGGAGAAACAGCTGAGGTGGAGGGGAAAGAGCGGGATCCAAGGGAGGAGGGGAGGTAAGAGGAGAGTCAGAGTTGGAAGGAAGGATGAAAATTGGGGCAAAGCACATCTTCTGGGATGGGGAGATGATGGACATTCCTTTGGAAGAGGAAGTGGAGGGTGTGGATGTGTTGAGATGGAGGGAGGGGGGGACACATCAATAAAGGTGCGGTTGAAAGTGGGTAGTGGAGACATCAGGGGGTGAGGGACATCGAGGCAGTGGTTGGTGTAGAGGATAAAGAGGAGATGTGGGAAGGGGGGTGATGTCATATAGGATCCTCATGGAGGATGGGAGACAGATATGGAAAGTGAGGCAGAATGCATGGCATTCAAGGATTTGGAGGACTTTATAGAATTTAGGAGGGGCAGAGATCCAGGCAACATGGGCATAACAAAGGATGGTGCAGATCAAGGATTTGTAGCTATTAAGGATGGTGGAAGGGTGCAATTCCCATGCCTGGCTGGACAGAAGTTTCTGGAGGTGAAGTCTGCTGTGGGCTTGCGTTGGATGGTAAGGAGTTGCAGAGTCCAGGTGAGGTGACGGTCAAGGGTGAGGACAAGGCATTTCAAAGTGGGGTAAGTTGGATAGGATGGTTATAGATGGAGAGGTAGAAATCATGGAGCTGTAAGGAGGGCGTGGTACATCCTATAATGACTGCCTGGGTTTTGGAAGGCTTAATTCGCAGGAGCCACTGGTTGCACCAAGCAGAAAATTGGTCTAGGTGAGTTTGGAGGGAGCGCTGGCACCATTGAAGGGTAGGGTAGAGAGCACGGAAGGCGGTGTCATTAGAATATTGAAGGAGATGGACAGGTGGGGGCAGTTTGGGCATATCAGTGGTGTACAGGAGATATAAGAGAGCAGAAAGTACAGAGCCCTGGGGCACCCTGGAGTGGGGTAGAAGGTATGGAAATTGGTATTATGAATGGTGACATATGAAGGACAGTGGGAGAGGAAGGAGGCAGTGAGACAGATAAAGTTGATAGGAAGGGCGTAAGTCTAGAGCTTGAAAAGGAGACAGGAATGCCATACACGATCACATGCGTTCTGGAGGTCAAGGGAAACAAAAAGAGCAAAACGATGGAAGTTAAGTTGGAGGGAAAGGAGACAGGTGAGGTTATGTAGCTGGTCATTGGTGGAGAAGGAGGGCCAGAAACCACACTGGGTAAGAGGGAGTTAGGTGGTGAGGGATACAGCGGGAGAGGATGGACTCAAAGACATTGCTGAACACAGAATTGAGGCAGATAGGGCAATAGTAAGAGGTGTCAGAAGGGGTTTGTTAGGTTTTAGGAAGAGCAGGGTAGAGACCATGGAGAGGGTGGTGGTGTACAGGGTGACAAGGACAATGAGGAAAGAGAGAGAGCATTCCTTGAGGTGATGGTGGGTAATGCAGTCATGACCAGGGGCAGTGTTGTGTTTGTATCAGAAGATGAGTTTAATGTCGTGTGCAGTGATAGAAGTGTTCAATTATGAGGTCAGTAACTGGTCCAAGTACTGGAAGCTGGGAGCAAGCGGCGAGACAGTGGTATTTCTGCGGTCAGGACATCAGGGAAGAGGGAATAATCGAAGTGAGGATCATCGAGTATGGAGAAGACTTTGGAGAAGTGAGAAGCAAAATGGTTGGATTTACTGAGGTTGTCAGGAAAGGGGTGGTTGTGCTTGGATGAGTTGCCAGGGAGCGTGGGAGACGTGTGCATGTACGGCGCCAGTCACGGCGTTTCTTTGCTGGCAGGAGGTTTCAAATGCGTCTTTGTAATTGCTGGTGGCAGAAGAGTGCGTGCCGCTGATGAGTTTGGAGGAAGGACCGGTAGGGCCAGCGGGATTCATGGAGAAGGAGCATGACCTGTGGAGGGAGGGGAGGACAGTTGGGTGGATAAATTTGGTGGCGATGTAGGCTGAAGATGACCAATAGCGACCCCACCTCGAACTAAGGGGCGGGGATTGTCAGTACTGGAAGGACATAGCGAAAGGTGAGGACAATGTGGTAAGGTTGGTGGAAGGTTTCATTGAGGACGAAGGCGTCAACCTGCTGCTGGGACATGATATGCATGAAGAGGATCGTTGGCAGGGAAGGAGCGAATCTTTAGATAAAGGAGGTGATACTGTCGTCGCGCCAGGACAGAGAGTAAGGGGAAGAAGGGGAGGCGAGAAAGGCCTAGACGAGGGTATATATACAGACATGGTGCATTTCACCAATATAAATTACATGTATGGAAAAACGTAACGGTAGCAAACATTTGTAATCCTCCTGCGTGGTAAAAGGCGCTTTATACACGCCAACAGCCGACGAGCTCGCCCACTGCAGGCGACGATCTTTTAATTTATACCCTATACAGACCATTCACTAATCCATTGCATAAAAGATTCATAAGTCTGCTTTCAAAATACACTCCTGGAAATGGAAAAAAGAACACATTGACACCGGTGTGTCAGACCCACCATACTTGCTCCGGACACTGCGAGAGGGCTGTACAAGCAATGATCACACGCACGGCACAGCGGACACACCAGGAACCGCGGTGTTGGCCGTCGAATGGCGCTAGCTGCGCAGCATTTGTGCACCGCCGCCGTCAGTGTCAGCCAGTTTGCCGTGGCATACGGAGCTCCATCGCAGTCTTTAACACTGGTAGCATGCCGCGACAGCGTGGACGTGAACCGTATGTGCAGTTGACGGACTTTGAGCGAGGGCGTATAGTGGGCATGCGGGAGGCCGGGTGGACGTACCGCCGAATTACTCAACACGTGGGGCGTGAGGTCTCCACAGTACATCGATGTTGTCGCCAGTGGTCGGCGGAAGGTGCACGTGCCCGTCGACCTGGGACCGGACCGCAGCGACGCACGGATGCACGCCAACACCGTAGGATCCTACGCAGTGCCGTAGGGGACCGCACCGCCACTTCCCAGCAAATTAGGGACACTGTTGCTCCTGGGGTATCGGCGAGGACCATTCGCAACCGTCTCCATGAAGCTGGGCTACGGTCCCGCACACCGTTAGGCCGTCTTCCGCTCACGCCCCAACATCGTGCAGCCCGCCTCCAGTGGTGTCGCGACAGGCGTGAATGGAGGGACGAATGGAGACGTGTCGTCTTCAGCGATGAGAGTCGCTTCTGCCTTGGTGCCAATGATGGTCGTATGCGTGTTTGGCGCCGTGCAGGTGAGCGCCACAATCAGGACTGCATACGACCGAGGCACACAGGGCCAATACCCGGCATCATGGTGTGGGGAGCGATCTCCTACACTGGCCGTACACCACTGGTGATCGTCAAGGGGACACTGAATAGTGCACGGTACACCCAAACCGTCATCGAACCCATCGTTCTACCATTCCTAGACCGGCAAGGAAACTTGCTGTTCCAACAGGACAATGCACGTCCGCATGTATCCCGTGCCACCCAACGTGCTCTAGAAGGTGTAAGTCAACTACCCTGGCCAGCAAGATCTCCGGATCTGTCCCCCATTGAGCATGTTTGGGACTGGATGAAGCGTCGTCTCACGCGGTCTGCACGTCCAGCACGAACGCTGGTCCAACTGAGGCGCCAGGTGGAAATGGCATGGCAAGCCGTTCCACAGGACTACATCCAGCATCTCTACGATCGTCTCCATGGGAGAATAGCAGCCTGCATTGCTGCGAAAGGTGGATATACACTGTACTAGTGCCGACATTGTGCATGCTCTGTTGCCTGTGTCTATGTGCCTGTGGTTCTGTCAGTGTGATCATGTGATGTACCTGACCCCAGGAATGTGTCAATAAAGTTTCCCCTTCCTGGGACAATGAATTCACGGTGTTCTTATTTCAATTTCCAGGAGTGTATTTCAATATATCGCCGGTTAGTAAGATCGCGCCATCTTGTGACTGCTCGGCAAGTCACAAGGATTCTGTTGCGCCACACTTTGGGCCACGTGAGGTCGTCGACATGGCGTGTAGCTTTAAATCTGTTGTTGCTATGGATGCTGTACTTCATTTTATTCATTTGACAACCCATCTGTTTTATATATGATAAACCATATGGAGGTTTTGAAATGTATTTGCACTTTGTTTTCAAAATGTCGACACACGTATTCGGGAAGACGACGGTTCAAACATGCGTCCGGCCATCTCATTTAGGTTTTCCGTGATTTTCCTAAATCGCTTTAGGCAAATGCCAGGATGGTTCCTCCATACTCCGATGGGACCGATGACCTCGCTGTTTGGTCCCCCCCCCCCCCAAAAAAAAAAAAATCAAGCAACCTATCAAAATGTCGACAACACATGTATATCAACATATACGAAAAGGTATGTAAAAGATTTTGTAAAATATGCGTCATCGCAAAAAATTGGTTTATATTGCACAGATTACAGATTAGCTACTTTACTTGACAGCACAAGTCTGTCGAAACCAGTAACAGGAATAAAGGTCTTAAATTCGAGCGATCTTGATGTTCACAAAAATATATTTATAATTCGACAGTAACGTGGATTTCAGAAATAAAGTAAGAAATAGAAATACACAACATCAGAGAATCGGAAAAACAGACAGAAACCTTTTTAAGAAGAAGAAATGAACTATCAGGAACAACATGGACACAAGGGGAAGGAAAAGGCAATATGGGGAGCAAGAGAGGAAGTACTGGAAAAACAGAAAACAACACAAAAGTTAGAAGAGGAACTGAAGTTGTTACGTGATCCTAATTGGTCAGTACGAAGATAAAAAATAAAAAAAGTAGGAGAGCGCTCGGCCAGAGTAGGTTAACTTCCGACGTTGGCAGACGACGCCGTTGTTCCGAGGTTCTGCACATGCGCAGTCTGCAGCATACTCAACAGCTTAGAACAGGGTTTTGCAAACTGTATTCCGCACAACACTGGGGTGTTCTGCAGGAGGTGAATAAGTGCTCCGTGAAAAACCATTAACAAACTGAGGTTTTTTAGGTACTTTTTAAAATAATATTATTTATGATTACTTATAACTGAGGCAATCACTGAATAAAACAAGTTTTCTCATTTTTAAAAATTTTATTAATTCACTGTGTTCCATCAAAGTACCGTGTGGTTATAATTAAAGTGTAGTTACTCATAGAGGTCCACTGTGGGCTATAATTAACGTATGACAGTGAAACCTGGTAGACATTCTAATGCGTCAATGCGAAACCGATTTACGCCAGAAAAAAAAATAAAAAAATTCAATTCTGGCGACTGTGAATGCAAGGAGGACGTATAGACATGTTTCTACTTGTAATGAATTAGGGACGGGACGTGGGGAGAAAGAGTCAAACAAGTGAGAAAGGAATAATGTTGATTTTATTACTAACGGCCGTTTACACAATTTATTCAGTACGATCACCAGAGGCTTAGACGAGCTGCTGCATCCGTAAAACGACGCGATCAACAGTTGTTCGCAGTATTTTCGATGGAATTTGAGCAAAGTGGATCCTACACAATGGCCTTCAGATCAGGTGAGACCGAACGTGTCCCTAATAACTGCGTTGTTTTAGATATCCCCAGAGCCAAAAGTCATATGGATTCAGATCAAGTGATCTTGCAGGCCATTCATCAGGAAAGCCTATGAAAATAACACGTTCGTGGAACGTTGCACATTAAGCGGATCTTTCACTGGGCGAGCGACATGAGGTATTTTCCCAACTTGTATGACAACAGTGGTTTTCACACAATTGCGCTCTTCCAATGCAGGAATAACGTGCTGTACAAGGTGGTCTCGATAACGTGCAGACGCCAGGGTTCACCTGACAGGCTCTCTGGTTGTATTCTCTTCATAGAACGGTTCGAGAATAATAAAGCTATTGAATCCACATCACACAGTCATATATGGCGAGTGCAATCGCTCTTCGTGCACAAAACGCGGTTTAACACTGCCCCAAATTCTGTATTTCTGTATAGGCCTATTCACTGCACCCTCTAGTATGAAATGTGCCTCTTCACTCCATGGAATATTGCCTGGGCACATATGAACTTCGATCCATGTCAGAAACCGAAGAGCAAATTCAGAAAGTTGCTGCGAATTTTGAGGCTTTAGTTGGCGTACAGCCCGGATCTTGTACAGATCCCGGTGTAAAACAGACCGCAAAACCCTCCGTGCTGTTGACCATGGCCTGGGTAGTTCTCGTGACGCTACATGAACACTAGCAATACCCGGGACACAGCAACGGCAACCTCATCAGTAATTTACACCGGGATAGGACGCCTTCCTCTTCCAGGTGCGGCACCAAGCTCACCCTCCTTTTCGAATTTCATTATCATCTTCTTTGAACCATTTAATGACATCGAGGTTCTCCTCGGACATTTTGCTCGCCGATACTTTCTCAATGCAGCACTATAATTGTTCCCATTTATATAAAACAGTTTCACTATCTCTCTTCTCCATACCCATACTGTTCAGTCAGGTTATGGTTTGTCAAATGGATGTCATACCGTCATACAAGACGTGTGCAGCGGCAGATTTTCACCTGGTGACCAAAACTGGTACTAATTTTTTTCCAGCTTCCGGCCTTAACGCATTACCATATCTACGAAGTTACGCTGCCTTAACCACAATTACATTCCACACTGGACCCTCATGAGTAGCAGCATTTCAATTATAAGCACCCAGTACCAGAATTATCGAAGTGTTCCGTCAGAGGAAGTTTGGGAATCGCTGGCTTAAAATTGCACACTCGTCGCAGTCAATTGATCACTGACGTCATGCGGCTGATTTACTCTCGATATGTCAGGCGGCTGATTTACTCGCTGAGATGTGACGCGCAGCCAGCACGATTAAGACAGCGATGTCGCCCGTGTACAATGGGCTTTACGCGAGGCATACAACGATATTCTCACGTACAAGCAACAATGAATTGCGATTTCTCAATGAGGAAATGGGTGAGTAATGGCACAGTTTGTGTTCGGCTATTACAGGTATAAGCGAAAGGCACGAGCAGATAAGTTAATAATGCTGATACACACAGATCCAGAATCGTACTGTTTCCTCGATACGACGTATGCACATTTGGTGTCACGGCATTGTTACAACACTGTTAATGGTGCAGGTACCGATTCCCACAGTCCACACCAAACGTATTGTGCGCGGGTAGCATTTGCAGCGATTGCCAAGGCTCCACACACATTTGTCGAATGAAGAAATGACTGACATCAACTTTGTGTACGGGCGTGCCCATGGCCAAGTGCGGGGGGCAGCACGATTGTATCACGAAGCGTGTCCTCAGAGAAAACAGCCGTACAGCAGTGTTCACTAGGTCCCACCAGCGCCTCCGCGAGGCCGTTTCTTTTAAAATCAACATGCAGGTAGACAAAGAACAGTGTCAAACCCGAATGGTGGAGCATTTATTACAACAAGTGGACGCAATGCCGGGGAAAAGTACCACAGTGATTCGTGCAACAGAACATGTTTCGCCGTTCAGCATACGGCAAATATTACATTTGAAACATGTACACATGTCTTGTAGGACGTAAGACTGTTGACATATTTTAAAACATTGGGAATCCGATATATCGATATTTATAAGAATGTGATTATCAGCTCTCGATTTACGACGAAATGTATCGATATATCGAAGGAATAAGACGACATATCAGCCTATAAAAATATCGACTGCACATTGTAAATATACTGCCGGTTTTATAGTTGTATATTTAAGTATTGCTTTATTAAAAACCATTCAACAGCCAAGATCGCATTATATATATATATATATATATATATATATATATATATATATGACAACAGGTTTCAACAGACTATGCTGTCATCTTCAGGTCTTAAAATCTTTTTCTTGTAAAACATGTTCATTTTACGCTGACATGACACACAAGATGTCAAGCTGGTAAAAATAGCACATTATAAAAGGTTTGCCATCGCAAAAATGTTTATACATATTGTTCACAGTTGTTTGCTGCATCATACGAACACGGTACACAAAAGCACAGCTGTTTACATATACTGGACATATTCTAAAAAATGTTCAAATGTGTGTGAAATCTTATGGGACTTAACTGCTAAGGTCACCAGTCCCTAGGCTTACACACTGCTTGACCTAAATTATCCTATGAACCATCACACACACCCATGCCCGAGGGAGGACTCGAACCTCCGACGGGGGAAGCCGCGTGAACCGTGACAAGAAGCCCTAGACCGCGCGGCTACCCCGCGTTATCTATTTGATATCTTGTATGTGAGAAAGAACATGTTTTACAATAAAAAGATTTTAAGAACTGAAGATGATATCATAGTCTGTTGAAACCTGTTGTCTTAAATAAAAATATATTTCACGCAATCTTGGCTGTTAATGGTATTTAATAATCAAACAGATCGCCCTTCAGCTCTCAAAAAAAGAGAAAATTCAGTCGTATTGATTTATTATTAGACATTCTGTACATCAACATTCTAGCAGCCTATTCCTCTTACAGCAAGAATTGAAGCAATAACACTTAATTTGAAAATTTGTAACTTAATGATGATGCTTAGTGCAGATGAAAAGCTTATATTACAATACTTTTTGGGTCGACTGTTACTTTCTTAATTAACAACTGTGTACATGGTGCACCGTCATGCAATAGTTCATTTCAGTTAACCTCTCACAACTTATTTTATAAAGTTGTCATTGGCTACATGTCGAAATAAACCCTTTTTTTCACGCTGGTGCGGGAAAATAGCTTGGTGAAGCTAAAGGCTGCAGGTTCTGTTGATAGCACCAAGCACCGATGACGTCATCATTTCCTCTCCCAGGTCTCCACCCGCCGCAAAGACCAGTCTTGTCATTCAAATTTTTGTTCATCATTTTCCGCAACTGTTTCTGAAGAATGCTGATGTGAAGAAATAGCACACTAGATGCATTAAATTTTTTTTTTTTTTAACGCGACTGGTGTGCTATTTCTTCGCATGGGAAATCTTGTTCCATTCACAACGCCACCATCCAGTGCCACCTATACTTGCTTCACACAGTCAAAGAGAAAGCTCAAAAAGTAGGAAGAGTCCTTCACACAGTGAAAATAAAGTTATGTTCTACTACAGTTTCAAAAGAACAATTACAAAATTTATCGGAAATGCGAAAAAATATAAGATAAAATAAAAATATCTGCGCTCGATATTGCTCCAGAAGACCACCCCTGCCTATCAGCACTGCAGCGCCCTCGTACTGAGGTTAATATAGAGCCGAGCTAGGAAGTGCAGTTACCATCATCGTCTAGGACCAACGAAAAGTTAAAGGTTCAAATGAACTGTTGTTAATGTCGAACATTTTACCTCAAGAGAACAGTTTGTTGATCAGTGTACAAGCGAAGCTTTGCTTATCCATGACAGTTATAAATTATCCATTACTCCTGTGGCAAAGAAGTGTGTCAAAATTAATACTTTATTCAGTTATGTAACAAAGTGGTTACATCACATCAAATGAATTCACAATTGCGAATAAGGACTACCGTCAGCTGTAGAATGGAATGACGACAGTGAAAATTTGTGCCGGACCGGGACTCGAACCCGTATTTCCCACTTGTCACGAGGGGTTGCCTTGCCATTTGGCCGCATGTGCATGATTCACGGCTCCAACCAGGCCGTGAGTCGTGAATCAACTCAAATCACAGTTTTCGATCAAATGTCTGTAAATAGTGACAGAAGAGTCATAGCGCATCGCAACAATATGGGCAAACAAGATGAAAAGTGGGAAGAAAAAGATTCGGAAAATAAAAATATGCTTATGTTTCGTAAATTAAGTTGTTGTAGGACCTCCAGCATGTGACCAGATGAGCGGAAACGCAGATGTCAACCAAAAAGTCGAGGAACATTCCCACTGATGATACCTGAAAGTGGGAAAGGCGAAACGCTTCTGGGAAAATAAAATATAGTGTAGCAAGTGTAGGTGGTTTTTATTTACAAAACAAATATTGTAAGAAGCCTTTTTGTATGTTGGCAGCGCTATAGACTATGTTAATATCGCTGACAGTGCTGTGCACCCTCGGCAAGAGATTTTGTGGTTGGACGGACTAGCAGTTAGCTAGAGGATATAGAAGTGTATGCACATGTTTTTCTTAGTGGAGACTCTGCGTTCGTAAGACATGCATTGTAAATTGAGATGCAACGAAATGTAGGATGATGGATGTTCTTGATAGTATTTGGGCAGTGATTACTGACAACTATATAATTTTTAGAACTGGATGGTACATGAATAAGGTGAAATTTTCTAAATACATGTTTACTCTTCAACAGAATCTTTCCTTTGCTAACCATATGCCTCCTAGTAGCTAGTCTATAGTAGTTACAATCTTTTTATTTAGCTGGCTGTAGTTGCTGCTTGCTGTAATTGCCATAGTTCGTGTTATGAAGATTTTCTGTGACGTAAGTGACTTATAAAAAAATGGGGTTCGTGATTGAAATGAATTGAGGCAATTAACAGAAGTGAGGGTAGTTTCATATTTCTTTAATTCATATTTTTGGGCTTTTATTATTGGTAGGGTTTCTTGCAATACAGGGCCATTCTTTTGTGTTAATTATTGAAGTCATATTGTCACTGTATAGCAGTCAGATTGTGTTGGGCTTGTATATTGTGGGTAATAAATGAATAGCTTAAGCTTGAGTTGTCTTTGTTAGGGAAAATTCTGTAGGTCAGTGATTAAATGATAAAAATAAGTAAAGACATAGTTTCAATATTTTTGTGGCTTGCTGCGGAGGATGGCCACGCAAACAAACTCGTTACCCGGACTTTATTCATTCAGTATTTGAGAATGAAAGAATTTAGCGACTTCCAACAGATTTTACGCATAATAATGGAAGGAAAAATGTTTATGGCGTATTAAATTTTCGCTGTTTAGGCAATAAAACTTCACCATCAGGCAGGTCATTTTAATTTATTAAATGTTTGCTACTAAGTCTACTTGTGACACACATTTTGTAGACAGTATTCACATCTACCACTGAACGTACTTGTAAAATTATATCGTTGTACGATGAACAGGTTAGGAGAAAAAGTAGCTTGTCGGAAAAATGTGAATAGCTCTCAGTATCGATTGTATGAATGTTTATAAAATTAAAAAAGAAAAAAAAGCTGTGCTGGAAGGTAGTTCTCATACAAGTCTACTATATATAGCTTAAAAGTACCAAATAAAAAAAAGTGTTCCGGTTTTGATAGCTTTATTAGTTATGCGTGAATAATCCCAAACTAATAAAACGTACATAATTAGACTTTTGTGTCTTAAACTTTGAAGGTTTTAAATGCTTTACGTCAATTGTTTAACATAGAAAATGATTTGTAAAATAATCACACGTTTATATATACATGTACATGGATACTCTGCAGCCGGCCGCGGTGGTCTCGCGGTTCTAGGCGCGCAGTCCGGAACCGTGCGACTGCTACGGTCGCAGGTTCGAATCCTGCCTCGGGCATAGATGTGTGTGATGTCCTTAGGTTAGTTAGGTTTAAGTAGTTTTAAGTTCTAGGGGACTAATGACCACAGCAGTTGAGTTCGCATAGTGCTCAGAGCCATTTGAACCATTTTCGAGACATGCGCATTATCTTGTTGGAAAATGCCAATGCCATCGTGAACCATGTTAGTCATGAAGGGTTGTACGTGGTCTGCAACAAGTGTACGATATGCCTTGGCCCTCATGGTGCCTTGCACGAGTTGCGCTGGACCCAAGGATGCACACGTGAGTGTTCCCCAGAGCATAACGGAGTCGCCGCGACCTTGTTTCTGCCACGCAGTACAGCTGTCAAGGAGCTGTTCCCCTAGAAGACGACGGATTCGCTTCCTACCATCGGTATGATGAAGAAGGCATTCATCACACCATGCAACGCTCTGTCACTGCGCCAACGCCCAGTGCCAATGGTCACATGTCCATTTCAATCGCCGATGCCGATCTCGTGGTTTTAACATTGGCACATGAAGGTGTCGTTGGCTGCTGAAGCCGTTCGTTAAGCTTGTTCGGAGCACTGTGTGTTTAGACACACTTTTCCCATTCGCAGGAGAAAGTGACTGATATTTCGTGAGAAGATTCCACCGCAACGACAAACGCCTTCGATTTACTGGTGTCTACCCCAAATCCTGTATCGTGCCAGTGGCACTCGCTTCCCTATTTCACGATAATACAAAAGGAGCTGCTCCTCTTTGAACTTTCTCGATGTACTCCGTTAATCCTATGTGGTACGGATATCAGACCTCGCAGCAGTTCTCCAAAAGAGGCTGGAGAAGCGTAGTGTAGGCAGTCTCTTTAGTAGACCTGTTATATTTTCTAAGTGTTCTTCCAATAAAACACCGTCTTTGGTTCCCTTTTCCCACAACATTTTCTATGTGTTCTTTACAATTTAAATTGTTAGTATTTGTAATTCCTAGGTATTTAGTTGAATTTACAGCCTTTAGATTTGACTGATTTATTGTGTAAACGAAGTTTTAACGTATTGCTTTTAGAACTCACGTGGATGACCTCACACTTTTCATTATTAAGGGTCAATTGCCAATTTACGCACCATTCAGATATCTTTTCTAAATAGATCTGCAATTTGTTTTGATCTTCTGATGAGTTTACTGGACACTTTTTTACACACGTGAGTTTGGTTCTTTACAGGATCGGGGCTCGAGCGGTTACTGGACAGCATTGTTAGGAGTCCAGTTTCCACACCGCCCTCTGCGGCTGGTCGTGTTTGGTACAGCGACTGCAGGTGCCGGACTGTACTACAGGTAGACAGACGGTGCCTCGGCCGCGGCCGTGACCTTGGGAAAGGCTGGCTGCCTGCTCGCCGTGGGTACGGCGCGGCTCTCCGTGTCTGCGCCTCGGTTCTGCCCCGGTCTACTCTGCCTGGTGCTCTGGCCTGCTCTCTCCGTCTGCCTACAGTGCAGCTGGTCGCGGTCACGCGTCGCCGGCTTTGCGTGTCGGAGTAGCGGCGGCGGCAGTCTCTGTGGGAGCAGCAAGCAGCCCGGCCAGCCATCCGGCCACTAATTAAGTAGCGCTGACGACGTCTCGGTGGCCGCCAAGGGGGAAAGTCTGCTTCTGCCGTCCACGGCGTCTCACTGCCTCTAACTGCAAAACATCGCGACTTGGTTTTCTGAAAAACACAATGTCGTTTGTTTCCCTTTTCTCTCATTATTTACCCATACATACCTAGGCGTTATCTTCTGTAGGTCACATTATTCTTTCTGTAAAATATTGTATAATTTTGTCGTCGGTTCTATACGCTCTAAGTTTGATGGGAAACGAGGCCGTTGACGCTGCTGCCAACGCTGCAGTCCCCCTACTTCGGCCCGCTAGTTCTTCCGATGATCTCTGTGTTGCCGTCTGTCAGCAGGTGGTCTCACTTTGGCATCATCACTGGTCTTCCCTTCATGGGAACGAGCCGCGGACCTCTTCCAATGGCTTGGCCGACCTCTTCTCGGCCCTCTCACGGCGAGGAGATCATTTTACCTAGATTGCGTATTGGGCACCGCCAGTTGTTAAGTGGTGATCCATCACCACACTGTACTCATTATCATCAAACTTTCGCGTTTCCCCATTTCCTGACGGACTGCCACTTAACGTTCTAATGCACGTTTGCCGTCTGAGTTATCGGCCGATTTAGCGCACGACGCGCGGGCTGTCGACCCCGTTTCACTTTTTATCCATCATAGCAATACGGTGAAAGACATTTAATCTTTAGTTCGGGGCCTCCGTTCTCTCCATGGCGTATTTCAAGGACCTTTCTCCAAGAGGGCGTCCCTGTTTTTGCTGTCTTTCCTTTTGTCGCTTGGGCTTAACGTGTAATCGCTTTTAACACCTTTCCCGTCTCAGTGCTTCATGGTTCTGACATGGGCGCGTATGATCTTAGTTGTTTTTACGCCCTAAAACAAAAAAAAACCAAACGAGGGAATTATAAGAATGGGACGGAAATCGGTGGGTGTGATGCTCATGTATAGACAAACAAATGAATACAATTTCAGAAAAATAGGGTGATTTATTTAAGAGAAAGAGCTTCACAAGTTGAGCAAGTCATCAACATGTTGGTCCAACTCTGATCCTCATGCAAGGAGTTATTCGGCATGGCACTGATTTATAAGATTTGTTCGATGTCCTCTTGAAGGATATCGTCCCAAATATTGCCACCTAGGGCATTAGATCGGTAAAATCCCGAGATGCCCTTAATTCTACAAAGTTCTTAATTGGGGCCTTGCTGGCCAATGTGCGGTTTCGTAAACACGAAGACAAGCAGTAGAAACTCTCGCCGCTTGTAGGTGGGCAAGCCCAAGATGGCTTGCAATGAAGGACAACAAAACTGTATTCAGAATATCGTCGACATAATGCTGTGCTGTGAGGGTGCCGCTGATGACAATCAAAGCGGTTCTGCTACGAATAACAACGGCATCCCAGACTCTCGCGTCTGGCTATCGGACCATATGGCAGGCGATAATCAGGTTAGTATCCCTCTACCGTTCCGGGAGTTTCCAGACAAGTCTTCGGTTGGAATCTCACTGAATTGTTTTCAGTAGTGAGGCCCGCTTCGAATTGGGCCCCAATGACCAGCGAAGACATATTTTAGAGATGCACTGGACACAGGTGGGATACCCAACTGACTGTCGCCCGCCATACGACCCGGCAGGCAGGAGTGATGGTGGTCTGGAGTGCCATTTCTTTCCGTAGCAGAACCCCTTTTGTCAGCCGCCCTCACAACACAGCTGTTCACCGACGATATTCTAAGCCCCGTTTTGTTGTCCTGCATGGCAAGCCATCCGGGGCTTACATTTCAACAAGATAATGCCCGCCTGCACACGGTGAGAGTTTCTACTGTACGTCTTCGTGCTTGCCCGGGAAAGACTCCGCGTCTACCTCCGAATGAGAACGTTTGGAGCCGGCCGTAGTGGCCTAGCGGTTCTAGGCGCTACAGTCTGGAACCGCGCGACCGCTACGGTCGCAAGTTCGAATCCTGCCTCTGGCTTGGATGTGTGTGATGTCCTTAGGTCAGTTAGGTTTAAGTAGTTCTAAGCTCTATTGGACTGATGACCTCAGAAGCTAAGTCCCATAGTGCTCAGAGCCATTTGAACGTTTGGATCATTACGGTCAGGGTCCTCCAAACAGTTCGGGATTTTCACGATTTAACGTGACATTTGGACAGAATTTGGCACGATATACCTCAGGAGAGTATCCAACAACTCTATCGATCAATGTCAAGCTGAGTAAATGCTTGCATAAGGGCCAGAGGTGGATCATCGCGTTACTGACTTACTCAGTTTGTGAAGCTCTTTCTGTTGAATAAATCACTCAGTTTTTGTAATAATTTGTTTCTCTCTATATACGCATCACATCTATCGATTTGCACCCCATTAGGACTTTTCCTTTGAGGTGCACCGATTTTTTTGTCTTAGGTTGTATTATGCAATTTTTCTGGTCCGTTTTTACATTTTACGCCTGTAAGTTACCGTACTCTCAAACTGTAAATTCAGATTTCATTTTTCGCATTATACTCAACACTGAAAACGAGTACTTGCAACTAATTAGATACATTCCTATTGGGTCAAACCCGCCCACTGTTTATAAAATATTGATAGCTTCTATATCTTGTTTTTAACTGGGTTTTCGGCGGGACGCACTTTTGCCATATAACACGGAGTTTTCCGTAGCCGCTAGCTTCGTATTGAACGACACGGTGCTTATAATTCTCTAACTTCCACTGAATGCTATACCGTCTGAAGTCACTTAAATATTAATTCAATTTGACCCTATGTTCTGTCACAAAGAAACCGCACAACGGGAATTTGACTACTGGACTTTATATCAACCAATCATGGAATCAACTTCACTTAATGGTTCCGAGTATCTTTCTCTTATAGCGTAAAAGAGGTTAATGACCACAAGAGTTGGGGTGACGTGATGGATGCACTTTGCGGAAATGTTCGATGAGCTAACTTGATTCGAAATCAATATTTATTCAAAAATGGTGTGTACTCTTCAACTTCAGTAATATTTAAACGCATGAAACCGCTAACTTTGTTTCCGTAATGGGTAACTGTTTGCCATTAAATTGATCATCATTATTCTGCAAGGATTAGATTAACTAAGTAACGCAACATGGACGCTCATGTGCTCACGCACAAAGATTCATACATTCAAAGAATAACCGAACGCAGAATTCACAATTTTCGACTAAAGTTTGAATTGTCAAAACTGGCTTGTGGCTCGCAGTGAAAGGAAGCACGAAACTCAGTCGGAACCACACTGCATGAGGTGAATCGTGGCGGAGTAAAGAACAAAGCTGGCACTATCTGAATCTCGTTAAACGATAGCAGAGCTAACACTAGCGAGAACCCCATAAAGATTATGACAAATGACCTCAAAAATTACAGGAAATTTCTAATACGGAAGTCTCAGCTAACCCCGATCTAAAACCACCTCTCAAATGCGTTCAAAAGCGGCGTGTTATACTCACCGCAACCCAGCGCAGTGACTGATACTCTGTATAGAATCCAACCTGCCTCGACTCCGTCGACAGAGACAGCAAGAAACGTGGAGGGGGCGCAGTGATCAAGCGACAAGACGAATTTTAAAGTGATACCGAACGTCTCCTCCAATCAGAAGACAGGGGACACAATGCTTGCTTCCTGTGCTCAAAATTTTCCATCGGTTCAACGTCTAAAATCTGAAGAAGCGCTTGCCTTGTGCGTGGGTCTGAGGGAACGAGTCGCGAGGTCGTGCAGTTACCAAAAGGTGGCTTGAACAAAGAGACTTCTCTACGACAGAAGAATTTAAAGTACGTGGGGGTAGACAAGAAACTGAATTATTTATTAAAAGCTATATATTTTGAAACTGTTTACAAAACAACCTTATACCCTTCTAAATACTCTTTATTACAACTAATACATTTTTCCCACCAGTACTTCCACTCTTCGACACATTTAATCTAGTCATCTTCAGAAATGGCTGACAGCTCCTCCCTCGCTTTCACTTCACTTCTCCAATGTTGTCAATTCTGTGTCCTTTCATGGCCCTTCTCGTTAGTGGAAATAAGAAAAAGTCGCACGGAGCCACCTCAGGCAAGTAAGATACGTGGGGCAGCGGAACAATACCACTTTTTGCCAAAAACTGTCTAACAGAGATGGCTGTGTGTGCAGATGCGCCGTGGTGGAAGAACAAGTCTCCTGTCTGCCACAAATCGTGTCTTTTTTGACGAATATTGTTGTGCAATCTTCTTAAAACTTCCAAATAAAAGATTTGATTGACAGTCTGACCTGGTGGAACAAACTCTGTGACTTGACAATATTTTTTGGGGCGGCATGACTATGATGTCTTCCATTGGCTTGACCGTGCTTTGTTTCTGGGTCGTAACCATAGCATTATGACTCATCACTAGTAATGACCTTTGACAGAAAATCAGGATCAGTTTCAAGCAGTTGTTTCCTTATGATCGTCAGTCAAAACCTGAGGAGCAAACTTTCCAGCAACCCTTTTCATTCCCAAATCTTCCGTTAAAATTCGATGAACCGAGCTCCAGGATTACGCACTAATCTCTGATAGTTGTTCAATTGTCTGTCGACGGTCTGTGAGCACAAGTTCTCGAATTTTGTCAATATTTTCGTCGATTCGGGTAGTCGATGGAGCCTAGAACGAGGTTTGTTATCGATCGACATTTCGCCATTTTTACATCGAGAACACCCCTCGTACACTTGGCCGGCCGCGGTGGCCGAGCGGTTCTAGGCGCTTCAGTCCGGAACGGCGCGACTGCTATGGTCGCAGGTTCGAATCCTGCCTCGGGCATGGATGTGTGTGATGTCCTTAGGTTAGGTTTAAGTTGTTCTAAGTTATAGGGGACTGATGACCTCAGATGTTAAGTCCCATAGTGCTCAGAGCCATTTTTGAACCTCGTACACCGGAGTTTTTCCCATAGCGTCATCTTGGTAAGCTTCTTTTCAACATTAAAACAGTTTCAACAGCATTTTTACGGTGTAGAAGACAACATTTCAAAGCTGCACGTTGTTCACTTACAACTGCCATCATAAAAAAAACGAAACAAGGACGAAACAGCGCTAGCAAAAGCAATCGCTGCAAATGAACGGAACAAACGAGGTCGACACCACTGGTGGCACTGAACTAGCAACGAGCTGTCCTATACAGAATTAGCGCCAGAAATGCTTACTACACAGGCTCCGCCCACGGCAATTTTATTCACGTTTTTTTAGGTACCCCCTCGTATGTAATAAAAATGATCTAATCTACTAAAGCTGCTGTATGATATGACTACTGTATCACTAGAGCTTTTCCGAAATTCTTATTGTATCAGACTGTTGTACTTTATTTTCATAATGCATTTATACTTAATGATTAACTTGTCTGAACAATATCTTATTTATATTTGTTAAAATGTTTTTCTCAGCAGGCGTATTGCATTACACATACTGTTTCTGCTTTTATCATTCTACATGACGCATTTATATTTAATGATTACTAGACGCCGGCCGCGGTGGTCTAGCGTTTCTAGGCGCTCAGTCCGGAACCGCGCGACTGCTACGGTCGCAGGTTCGAATCCTGCCTCGGGCATGGATGTGTGTGATGTCCTTAGGTTAGTTAGGTTTAACTAGTTCTAAGTTCTAGGGGACTAATGACCTCAGAAGTTGAGTCCCATAGTGCTCAGAGCCATTTGATTACTAAACGGATTAAGTATAAACCATATATGTTCCTTCAACATCTTAAAAATGCATGTATTATTACATTGTTATATAATGCATGTGAAATGACGGCATCAGTTGAACAAAAAATGCTTAAAGAGGATCAATAAATCAATAAAAAGCTCAGTAAAAATTTCCAGGAAGATAGACGCCTCGAAAGACTGGCTCCCAAAGCCATCTCCGAAAAATTAAATTCAACGACCGTTCCCAGTCCCTGCTGCAAAGATGAACGAAGGAAGTCCATCAGTATTTACCAATGTTCAAGCATTTCCGGTTACACCCACCACATATACCCATGTTCAGGAAAAGTGTTTAAAAAAGGTACAGGGGATGATGAATATCAAACATAATAAAAATGAAGATAAAGAAGCAGTCAGTTTATTTCCCAGGCCGAGCTTCCCCCTGGTTTGATGGAAGTGTAAGAAAGCACAGGGAGAGAGAAGACATTCTGCAGAAGTTGATAAAACTACAGAATCACGTGAAAGGTGGATTGGCTGCCGCCTTTCAAGAGGAGAAAACACTTCGTTGAAAACTTACATCTAACTTCTTGAATTGGACGTGTTCATTACTGATAACCAATTTTACACATACTCATTTTACTAAGATTTGAAGCTCCTCTTGATGTTCATCCTTGTTTGCGATTTAAAAATTAGGTTATTTTGAAAATCCGCCTTAGGCAAACACAATTAGTTTCTTTTCTTTTATATTTACCCAGACATGTTTCGACACCTATGTGCCATCTTCTGTGGGTAAAATTTTTTATTTCTGTAAAATACAACATCAAATTTATAATAATTTAACTGTTGTAGGCCTAAGAATTACAATATATGCTATTTGCTTTATTTTGTTTAGAGGCTCGCCTTAAACTTACATCGCTAAATGAACTGCATTATTATACATCGGATTTTTGTGCTCTTTTTCGTCATTTTTTGACAGCATGTCATCTGCGAACCAGCCACGAAGAAAATTATTGCATATTTGTGAACAATTGTTACGTGCATTTCTGTACTTACTTTTTCCGTCCTGTTTCGTGTCTCTGGTTTGTGTCTCGACCAACTGCTATTCAGTTTTTCATAAAATTTTCGCTCACTAGTTCACCTCCCAAGGACTTCCACAAAATATGGCGAAACGTGATCTGAGCAGACACTTCTGACTACGTACTCAGTGAGAGGTGTTATGTTATTTTCGCTGCTCACCTGTTCATCGTTGGTCTTGTGCTTGTTGTGGCGCTAATTTTGAGAGTTTCGTCGGAACTGGTGTGGTGTGGCTACTGGGAGAGGCCAGAATATATATATATATATATATATATATATATATATATATATATATATATATATATATATATATATACGTGTGTGTGTGTACGGAATAAGAGAGAGCTGGAAGGAGGGGTGAGGAAGGAGCATAGAAAACAGAAGGCGTTTTTTTTAGACTATTTGTTTTTATGTAGGGAGGTGCCTATGTATAGTTCGTTGAGTATTCCAAACAATGCTTTGTTGCACAGTGTTGTATTTTGTATTTTCATTCAAAACTCTCGTTCCTTGTATTATAGATTTTTTTATGTGATAGTTCTCCTCTATTGTGAGTGTTTGATAGAATCTGTTGCTTTCCCTGAGGTTCCTAAGATCAGTCTCCATGTTTTTTGGGTAGTGGTTTTCTTGTATTAGACAGTCTGCAAAAGTGGAGTGTGTACTATCACTTCTCAGGGCTCTGATGTGTGCAGAGTACCTCGTTTGGCCTACGTAGACCGGCTAGCATGAACTACAGGTTAACTGATATTTTCCGGCTTTGCAGAATTTGTCTGCAGAGGTGTTCTTAGTGCTTAAGTTTTTCTGTACTGTGTTATTTGTGCGGAATGATATTCGTAGCTCTTGTTTCTTCAGTTTGTTTCCCACTCTGTGGACGTTTTTGTTACTGTATGGTTACTGTATGTGCCGTTCTGTAATCTTGCTGGTACCCTGTGTTTGTCTGCAGTTTGTGTTCTTGGTTCTCTGTTGTGGCTGATGATTTGTTCATGATTTGTTCTCTTTTAATTTATTTTTTAATTTTGTTGTTCCGTTTGTTTATCATTTGTGCGTTGTATCCAGTCTCTCTGGCTATTTGGTGTAATGTACATTCAAATAAAATCACGGTTGTCACTGAAGACGGTTGCTCTTAATTTTGCTAGTGTTTCTTTCAGTACAAATATCGATGGATCGACGCTAACTCTCAAGAATAAACATCTCGTGATAAAAATAACCGTGGGGCGATTTACACGAACGATCCTCGTAAGATGGAGGCGGAGTCTGTGCCGTGGCGCGGCTAGCGGTTCGGGCAATGAAGCGGTCACGCCGGCTTCCTGCTGGCCTCGCCGTAATGGCGACCTGTTTCGGCCCAGCAGCCTATCTTCAGGACTCGCACCTAACTGATGCCGCCGATACCCGGCCAACGGGCTCTCACTGCGCGGAGAATAACTCGCTACCTGTTTACAGTTTGCCGAGAAACGAAACAGAAAGGGACGAATTTACATTTGCTATAAACGAACTGCTCCGATTGTTGGTTACATCTACATCATACTCCACAAGCCACCTAGTGTTTTGCGTCGGACTGATAACCCCCGTACCCTGTTCCAGCCGCGAATGGCGCGTGGGAAGAATTACTGCCGGTAAACCCCTTTATTGGCTCTAATATCTCGAATTTTCTTGCCGTTGTCATTACGCGATATGTGTGTGAGAGCAAGTAATATGTTGCCCGACCCTTCCCGGAAAGTACTCTCTCCAAATTTCAATAGTAGGCCTCTCCGTGACGCCTAAAACGTCTGCCAATGGCGTTTGTTCAGCATCTCTGTAACGTTCTCGAGCCGATTAAACGACCCCGTGACGAAACCCGCCGCTCTCCTTTGGATCTCCTCTGTCTTTTCTGTCCGTCCTACCTGGTGAGGATCCCATATTGATAAACAACACTCAAGAATCAGTCGAACAAGCACCTTATAAACCACTTCATTCGTGAATGAGTTACATTTTCTTAAAATTATTCCCGCGAATATAATTGTGGCATCTTCTTTTCTTACTGATTACAGCTGTGTGCCGGACCGAGACTCGAACTCAGGACCTTTACCTTTCGCGGGAAAGTGCTCTGCCAACTGAGCTACCCAAACACGACTCACTATCCCTCCGCAATATTCTTTCTTCCAGTAGTGCTAGTCCTGCAAGTTTCGCAGGAGAACTTCTGTGAAGTTTGGAAGGTAGGAGACGAAGTACTGGCTGAAGTAAAATTGTTGGGACGGTTCGTGAGTCGTGCATGGGTAGGTCAGTTGGTAGAGCACTTGCCCGCGGAAAGCAAAGGCCCTGAGTTCGAGTCTCGCTCTGGCACACAGTTTTAATCTGCCAGGAAGTTTCAAAACCAGCGAGCACTCCGCTGCAGAGCGAACATTTCATTCTCCTTTTCTTACTATTTGTTTTATGTGGTCATCCCACTTGAAGTCTCTCTGGATAGTTACTTCTGGATGTTTTACAGCAGTCACTGTTTCCAGTGATTTGTCATCAATAGTGCAGCTATACGGTAGTGGATTTCTTTTCCTATGTATTCACAATATATTACATTATTATTTACGTTCAGCTTGAACTGCCAGAGCCTGCACCATTCATCAACCCTCTGCAGGTCATTCTGCAAATCAGAACTTTCTTCTGTCGTTGGTGCTTTGTTATAGATAACCGTATCGTCTGCAAACAGTCTTAAAGAGCTTCCGACGCTTTCTACTAGATCATTTATGTATATTGTAAACAGTAACCGTCCAATCACGCTACCTTGGGGTACACCGTAAGTTATCTTTACATCTGTCGATTTTGTTGCGTTAAGAGCGGAGCGTTGACTTCTATCGGCAAGGAAGTCTTTAATTCAGTGGAAAATCTGCTCCGATACTCGCTAAGTTCGTTTTTTTTTTTTCACTATTCGGCACAGCGGGGGCGGCGTCAAATGCGTTCCTGAATCCAAGGAACACTACATCAACTTGAGCGCCGTTGTCTGCAGCGTTATGAGCCTCACGGAGGAACAGAGCGAGCTGTTTCGCATGATCTTTGTTTGCGGAATCCATGTTAATTTTTATAGAGGAGATTTTCTTTCTCCAAAACCGTAAGTCTTGTGCATGAAACGTGTTTCATAATCCTACAAAAGACTGACGTCAACGATGTGCGGCTACAATAATGTGCAACTGTCCTACGACACTTCCTGAAAACGGGAATGACTTGCGCTTTTTTCCCAGTAGCTATGTACACTTCATTGTTCCAGTGGTCTACAATAAACTGCTGCTACAAGGCGACCAGGTTCTTTTGCATTATCTTTTTAGTATCTTGTAGGCAATTTATCTGGTCCTGAAGGCTTTAAACTACCAAGCGATTGTAGTTGCTTTCCTATTCCGCGATTTGTTATCTCATTATCTGACATTTCGACGTTCGTAACGATGGTTGTAAGGAGAGACTGTGTTACGATCTTCCGCGGTGAACAATTTCGGGAGATCGAATTCAGTATTTCGGCTTCCTCTCTGTAATCTTTCGTGTTACGGTGCCAGTATGGTCTGTGAATCAATAAATAGATTATTTGGAAACGCTTACTGATTTTAAATAAGACCAAAACCTCTTAGGTTTTCACTCAGATAGGTTGATAAAATTTTGCTTTCAACGTCATTGAATGCTTCTCTCGTTGCTCTCCTTACGCCCATTTCCGTTTCGTTAAGCTTTTAAGTAGAGCGGGCTTTTTTAAGGAGCCTGACTCCGTTGCTGAGTGGTCAGTGCTGCTGATTGCCATGAAGGGAGGGGGAGGGTTAACCAGAGTTCGATTCCCGGTACTGGTAGGGCTTTTTTTCCTTGGTGGAGGGCCTGAAACTGAGTGCATTCACCCTTGTGCTGACAACTGAGGAGCTAGTCGACCGATTAGTAGCGGCTCCGGTCACGAAAACTGACAACGGCCGGGGCAGCGGTGTGCTAACCCCACGCCCCTCCATAGCGCATCCGGTGACGTCATTTGCAGAAGATGACGCGGCGCTCGGTCGGTACCGATGGTGCCGCCAGAATCTGTGGACAATGTTCACGTCTTTCTAGAAACATGTTGGTTTCAAACATGGAAGTGGAAGGTTTCCATAAGAGCACATGTCTGGAAAACAGACTCGTCTTCTATACCGAACTTTTTAAAGCTGAAGAGGATGTTCCGGACAGCTCGTGTACACCGGATTTATGATTATACAGAAAGAGCATTACTTCGAGAAAGGATACATTACACAAGACGAGAAATGGATTCTGTTGACTGTGAGTTACTGAAGCTTCATTTATTCTTAGCTTGTAAGATACAGATAGACCTATGGAATAAAATTGATTATCTTACGTTTACAACTATGGAAGCTACGATAGAAATGACTACTAGTAGACATAAGAAAAAGTTCGGAAAGTTACAAGCTAATGTAACAACTACAAGTAATACGATGATGACTGATACTGTTATAAACAAATCAAAGAAAGTGTTATCTCAAGACGAGATTTCCGTCCTTGCAAAAGGAGGAAATTATGCTATAACACCTGTAAAAGTACCACTTGAAGATATTATCGCGAATATAGAAGCAGGTATACGAAATATCCCTAAGGCAACCGCGAATGCAATTCGAATTGAAACCACTAGAGTTTTAAGCCACAGCAGACCTCTAAAAAGTAATTTAACAAAAGGTGAGAGGAAGGCTCTTAAGGATTTGAATGCAGATGAAGAAATAGTGGTTCTTCCCGCAGATAAAGGGAATGCTACTGTTGTTATGAATACCGAAGATTACCGAAGGAAAATTTTGAAGCTTTTAACGTCAGGACAGTATAAAAAACTTGCGAGGGATCCTACAGCCAGTGTACTTAGGAAAACAAATAATTTGATTAAGTCATCTACCTCTATCCGAAAAGAAGATAAAAGAACTTTATTGAAAAGTGAAGCTATGTGTCCTCGATTGTATGGTGTACCTAAAATTCATAAAATAGATTTTCCTTTAAGACCCATAGTCAGTGCCATCAATTCTCCCACTCATGAAATAGCAAGATATTTAACAACTTGTTTACAACTATTTATTGGAAAAACTGACTCATATATAAAAGACTCGCGTCATTTTATTGAAAAACTAGAGGGACTAACTCTGGCCCCTGAAGATATTCTTGTAAGTTTTGACATTGTGTCCTTATTCACAATGATTCCTGTTAACGAAGTTATGATTTTCATAGCGGATATTTTTCCAGAAGATTTGACTGTTCTTTTCAGAAATTGTCTTACATCAAGTCAATTCCAGTGGGATAATGAATTTTATGAACAACTTGATGGAGTAGCAATGGGTAATCCATTAGGCCCTGCGATTGCCAATCTTTATATGGAGAAATCTGAACAATCAGCCCTAGACAAAGCTAATAACAAACCATCTCGTTGGTATCGATATGTAGATGACACATTTGTGGTTTGGTCCCATGGCAGAAAGGCCTTGGACGATTTCTTTGATTATCTAAATAAAATTCACCCAAAAATGCAGTTTACCATGGAAATAGAAAAGGATAACAGAATATCTTTCTTGGATGTCTTAGTTATGAGACGGTCCAATAGAAGCTTGGAATATAAAGTTTTTCGGAAGGCAACACATACGGACAGATATTTACATAAAAATTCTAATCATCATCCTCAACAAAAAAGATGTGTCATAAAAAGTCTTGTCGATCGAGCGGAACGGATATGTACACCTGAACATTTGGATGCTGAAGTGAAACATCTGAAGCAGGCTTTTGAACAAAACGGCTATTCAAGAAAAGAGATAAATAGAATATTGCGTCCAAGGAACAGAAACCCAAAAGATAAGAATGAACCACAACGACGGAAAAATACAGTACTTCTCCCTTTCATTAAAAAAAGTAACAGATCGGATCGGTAAGATTTTACGAAAACATGACATAAAACCGATCTTTAAACCAACAAAGAAAATAAGTCAAGTACTGCGATCTGTGAAGGATAAACGCCCTCCCCTGTCGACATGTGGTGTGTATAAAATTCCATGTACCTGTGGTAAAGTTTACATTGGTACTACCAAAAGAAGCGTAAACACGCGACTGAAAGAGCATAAAAGTCTTTGTCGACTTGGAAAAATAGAAAAGTCAGCTGTAGCGGAACATGCTCTTCAACCAGGCAACCACCAAGTGAAGTTTTCGGATACCGAAGTTTTATCTACAACGTTAAATTACTATCCACGGCTATATAGAGAAGCTATCGAAATTTATAAACATCACGATAATTTTAATAGGAAAGAGGAGGCTATGAAACTTAGCGATATATGGACAGTGGCTCTACAAAATTGCTAACAATTTTTATCTTTGACAAGGTGGTAATCGATAGTCAACCTTATCTTTGCTATGGATTATCACTGCTCATCACGTGTCACCTGAACCACGCCCCCCTTTCTCACAATATATAAGTCGCTCTCAGACACCCGACCAGTCAGTCGGCAAGACTCAGCGGAGCAGCGCCTCTGAGGAAGTCCAGCGCAGTCCTGGACGAAACGTAAGGAGCAGAAAAGTTCTTGGACCACGACCTCACATCCCGGAAAGTATAACAACAGCCATGTCACCCGGTCGTGAAAGCCTTCATTCTACAATCTGGAAAACAAGTTTTATAGGTACTCTGTAGAAGAAATTGCCAGTAATTTGACTACTCGTTTTAAACATCGTCGAGTAAACTCATTGGACTCATTAGAACAATAAGTAGTGCATTAACTAAGTAGCGAAACATCAATCGGACCCAGAAAACAAAAATGTAAGTATCTTTAGAGAGAACGTATTCAGTCCAAAACTGTCATTGAATTCCATAAGTAATTTCCAAAGTTTATCACGCAATTAGAAAAAAAAACGAAGTTTGCCGGCAATTTCGCCGTAGAGGGCGAAGCTTCATTGTTTCCTTCCGTGGTCAGCACAGTTGTCGAACAAGACAGTTGAGCGCCGGCAATATAACGTGTCACTTCCTCGGCCGTCCACCCCTGGTAGTTGAGTGGTCAGTACGACGGAATGTCATACCTAACGCCCCGGTTCGAATCCCGGCTGGATCGGAGATTTTCTCCGCTCAGTGACTGGGTGTTGTGTTGTCCTTATCATCATCATTTCATCCCCATCGACACGCAAGTCGCTGAAGTAGTGTGAACTCGAAAGACTTGCACCAGCCGAAGGGTCTACCCGACGGGAGGCCCTAGCCACACGGCGTTTCCATTTACTTCCTTGGACGTATGTTCTGATGGTGTTCCACTTCCCCCCACATATAAAATTTTTCTCGTTTAGTATGAAAAGGTTTTTCAGAAACAGCCACCACTCATAAATTTTGCTGACATACTTAAATTATGTAATAAAGGAACATGTTTCGAGGTACCGGTGCAAACTTCATCTTCAGGCTACTATCACAATACGAAAAGCAGTAAACCAAAAGTACTTCCAGACACCGAGGTTTTTGTTTAGTTTGCCATGTGCTGTGGCCACCCCGCATAGAAAGAGAGGGGCAACGTAATATGATCGTTTGTGGGCCTGCCCTCAACGTATTTTAATTTTATCCATTGTTTGCAGTGTTTCTTTTGTCACTGTATTACTTTCATAATAATAAAGGACAACCGCCTTCAGCCACAAATAGTGATTTTATTAAAATGCACGACGCATTTCGACTAGAAACATATATTTTTTTTAAAATAACCACTCACTTTGCTCATATGAAGTGGCTGTCTTCTTGTGATGTATTCAGTTGCATCCATTGCTATGCCTCCTTGGATCTTGTTACTACTGTTTATAAATTGGACACATCACAATTAGCTTTACTGTACACTGGGAAGAAGATGGTGGTCAAAACAGAGCTCGTTTCGAGCCAAGTAACGATGTTTCGGCCCTGATGTTACTTGTCATTTGTGATGTCTTCTGTATACCAAGCTGGCGCATCTTTGAAATTAGTCGGCAAGATGTATTACAGTATGAGAGCCAGTGACAATTTGGTGAAGACAACGACGGTATAAAAATTACAGAGGGTTGAAGAAATTTATGGAAATACCAGGAACACAACACAGTACCGTGCCTAAAGTTCTAGGGGACTGATGACCTCAGAAGTTCCATAGTGCTCAGAGACATTTGAACCATTTTTTGACTGTCTGTCACAGTGACTCAAAACACTCTTTCGTCCGCACTGTGACTTAGCGTGTGATGTTTTACTGCTTTCCCTGTACGCGATATAAATCTCTAATACGGTGCCTCTTAAAGCACTAAATATTTCAGCTCTCTTGGTTATTGAAACACCCACCATACGAACACCATCAATTTGCCCACGTTCAAATTCACTTAGCTCCTACATAATGCAATTCAGAACTACACAGAACACTGTTCTAACTACGACTGACTCGTGAAACGTATTGAGGACATTGCACGGGTACTGTTGTGGACAAACGCAACAACGCAACCAGCAGGCTTGGCTGGCATCTGCATTTATGTTCAGGCATGCATTTCTCACGGTGTTCCCGTATTTTTGTATATACAGGATGTCCCAGAAATGTTGCAAAAACTTCAAGGGGTTGTAGAGCGTCTCTTGAACAGACCACACCCGAAAATGTCTTCCCATGATGCTACAGAGTGTAGAAGTTACAGGCACCGGCTCCTGCAGTTAGGCCACCTCTACGGCAGCAAATGTGACTCTGCACTCTGACGGATTGTAGGCAGAACGTCTCTCAATATAGTTTTGTCACTATTGCCAGTGGAGAAGATGGACCTAGCCGCTGCGTAGACAGGCCTTGTCTCCTAAGAATGCGATGCTCTGTTGCCTCAGTTTATTTTTCTGCTGGAGCCCTCTAAAACCTCCAATGCAGCTAGCTCCATCTTCTCCATTGGCTATCTCAAAAATCAGTCGCGGTCTCTGAATAACAAACAACACTGCGAGCTGTTCCGCCTACAGTCCATCGGCTCTCAAACTCACCACAGTAAAATCAAATTTACATTGGAGTTGGGAGGAGATTCTATCAACTTTTTAGACATCCCCATTGACATCAGTAACCAACAGCATTTATTTAAGGTACACAGGAAAGTAACCTCAACAGACACAATTATAACAGCCAGTTCCCAGCACCCCACAACACATAAACATGCAGCCTTCCACTCCACGGTTCACTGCCCAGTACTTGTACCCAAAACCAAACCAGATTTTGAAAATTAATTCAAAACAATTTAAGAAATAGCATACAGTAACGGTTATTGAAAATGGTTTTGAAAATGAATTGAAAATAATTAAAGAAATAACATACAGATATGGTTAGAATCCTACACTGGTTGACAATATGCTTAAGAAAAAGAAGAGACAGAGGGTAATAGCTTTCCTTCATCCACCTCAGACAGCACAGAACCACACTGATAACAAATGTGCCCCAATGCTATATGGGAGTAGGACTTCACATGTTCTTGACAGGAAACTAAAACCCAGGAGATGTGCTCCAGTTTTTTACACTACGAATACTGTTGCCCACCTTCTGTGCAACAGTAAAAATAAGATTACACCTTTAGAACAGGATAGAATTTATAGAATTTCCTAAAACCCGTGTGGCAGATTATACGTAGGTCAATCAGGTAGGGCTGTAACTACCAGAGTGACTGAGAATGAAAGGAGCTGGAGACTGAGAAAGAAAGTTTCCACCTTTGCTGACCATGCTCTGAATGAATGTCATTCATATGATGTGAAATGTGTTCTCCATAAAGGAACTAAAGCGAGAAAACTAACGTTACTTGAAATTCTGGCTATTAATAAACGCGGGTCAAAGAATCCTGACCTGGTCCTTAACGACCAAGCACAGTTCCACTACTCACTCTTATTAAAGTAGCAGCAGTCGTTATTCTTCTCACCATTAGCTAATAAGCTTGTTATAACTGTTGCACACCCATATTTCTTCCCATCCCTTTACTCGGTCTGATCTTCACATTCACCAGTTTGTATATAAGACATAGTAGTCTGTGCCATTACTCAATTTTATAACATTTCTGTTTTACACATTCATATAGTTCTAGTATTTGAATATTATAACATCATGCTTGTGTGTTGTATCGAAATAGCCATGAAATGGCACATATCTTTGTACAACAATCTTTGTAGAGCTATGAATTCTCGCTGAAGTTGTGTGGACTATCTGTCTAGCATTAAGTTATCTGACGATGGCCTAAGAAGCCGAAAGCCGGTTCATAATGAACTAATAAATGTTATAAGGAATGAGGAGGTTCTGCGCAGAATCGGAGAGGAAAGGAACGTGTAGAAAACACTGATAAGGAGAAAGGACTGGATGATAGGACATCTGTTAAGACATGAAGGAATGACTTCCATGGTACTAGAGGGAACTGTAGAGTGCAAAAAATGTAGAGGAAGACATCCAGCAAATAACTGAGGGCGTAGGTTGCAAATGTTACTCTGAGATGAAGAGGTTGGCACAGGAGATGAATTCGTGGCGGGCCGCATCAAACCAGTCAGTAGAGTGATGACCCAAAAAACAGTATTATTGTGGAACATTAATACTTTCTATTCAAGTTGTTGAAATTCATGTTTGCTTCTGAATGGGTAGCTGGTGGCAGGTGCCGGCGGCTATAAATTTGACGGTCTGTAGCCTCGTCGGGTGATGTTTGCGGATACGGGTTCCTATCGTCAATTTGTTGCTCAATACACCCTCTGCAACCCCTGTAAGTCCGTCGCAACATTTATGGGACACCCTGTACATCCGGACGTGTCCCGTGGACGCGGCGTGAAGCCAAGGAGCCGCCGACCGCGGAGAAATGCAGCGGCCGCACTAAGTGTGCCGCGCTCCCATCAAGTGGCCCATCGGCGCGGCCGCGCGCGTCTCGTCTCCAGCGCTGGAAACAGTCGAGGCCGCCGTGGAAAGCAGGCGGGCGGGCGGGCGGGCGGGCCGATGCCTGGCTGGGTGTCGACTCGACTTTTACCCGGGCCGGCGAAAGGCGAAGGAAAGGCGCAGCCAGACACGCGCTTTGCCGAGAACAGACGCAAAGCGGCCTGCGGGCGCCTTCACCTCTCCTCATCTCTCCTCACTTCACTCCACCTGCTACTGGCGTCTCGCCGTAAAGGCGCTCATTTCACGCTTCTCGACTGATGCGCCTCCCCGCTACCTGCTGCCACAGTTTGCTCTCTGCCGAGAGTGAAATTCGACGAGATACCTCTCTTCAATAAAACGTACGTGATTCGCAGCTTGGGACACAGTGTTTCTAGAACAGACTTTTCCGTTTAGTAATCTAAGAGAGTATTCTTGAGTTTTTTTTTTTTTTTTTTTTTTTTTTTTTTTTTTTTTTTTTTTAAGGAGGGGATGACACCGCCCCCACCACCACGGCATGCGGTATGGTACGATTCCCTTTCTTGTTGTTAGTAAAGGAAATAAATTTCCTGACTGAGCTGTTGATCATTTTGCATGATTGTGAATAAAGCCATCAAGATGCCTCAGCATATTAATGTGTTTATAGCGAAGATTCGGCTACAGCCTTCATCAGACCAAAACTAAAACATCGTGAAACAGCTTTCAGTGTCAGTTTCAATAAAGCTTATACTTAAACGGTTTGTCAAATCAAACAACCTGCTTAAGCATTAATTAGAATTAATTTAATACCTTCAGCTGCTGACGGGCGTTGATACACATCAACGGGAACAGGTGAAAATATGTACCCCGACCGGGACTCGAACCCGCGATCTTCAGTTTATATGGCAGACGCTCTATCCATCCCAGCCACCGAGGGCACAGAGCATAGAGCGACTGCATGGACTATCTCGCGCACGCCCCCCGCGAGACCCACATTCTCATCTTGTATGTCCACACACTACATTCATAGTGTCCGAAAGAATAGACACCATATCCATATAAGTATATAGTTCTGGCAATACCGGCCATGACCTTCTTCTTCTGTGCGGATGCACACGTATTCCCCGAACTCTTACGGGACTTGGTATGAATGTCTCCCATGAGTAATGAGTGTGTTGGTGTGGGACACTACGAATGTAGTGTGTTGACATACAAGGCGATAACGTGGGTCTCGCGGGAGGCGTGCGCGAGATAGTCCCTGCAGTCGCACTATCCTCTGCGCCTTCGGTGGCTCAGATCCATAGAGCACCTACCATGTGAGTAGGAGATCCCGGGTTCGAGTCCCGGTCGGGGCACACATTTTCACCTGTCCCTGTTGACATATATCAACGCCCGTCAGCAGCTGAAGGTCTAATTTCGTTCTAGACGGCTGCAGATCCTCAATGGTGTGGACACCATATCCATATGAGTATATGCTTAAGCATTGATTTAACTGATACTTACACTGAAAGTTGTTTTACGACTTTCGTGTTTTCCTTTGAGGATGACAGTTGAAGGGCTTATTTCAATAGTGGCACAAGTCCATTACCTCCAATTTTCTTCCTATAATGCTTCTGAAATTAATGATGCAAACAAACAGAAAAAAGGTTCATCTCTAGCAGGAAGCCATATGCTTGAATATTTCTGGTATATCAACTGCAGATTTTTCAGCGCTCATTTAACTTTGGGACTCTCTATCTCAAAATGAACAAAATGGACTTGTACCACTACTGAAATAAGCCCTTCAGTTATCAATAATTTTTGTTTAATTTATTTCGTATGGCATCAAGCATACATTACTTAGATTGAATAGCAATGGTGTTAATGGCAGTAAAATATACAGAAAGTACAACTAGCACAAATTAGATTAATTCCTGATTAGGAAACTCTTAGATTAAGTCAATAAGACAGTGTTATACACTTGAATAGAATTTAAAAGACCCTTGGATGAATTATACATAAAATAAAAACAACTTAATTTTTTATAAGCAGAATAGATATTCTAAGCCCGTAATAGATTCATCAAATATTTGCAAGAAACTGGTTATAGGCGGTTATCTAAAGTTTTCATCCAGGCTTCAGAAACCTCAGCCGGCCGAAGTGGCCGAGCGCTTATAGTCGCTACAGTTTGCAACCGCGCGACCGCTACGGTCGCAGGTTCGAATCCTGCCTCGGGCATGGATGTGTGTGATGTCCTTAGGTTGGTTAGGTTTAAGTAGTTCTAAGTTCTAGGGGATTGATGACCTCAATTGTTAAGTCCCATAGTGCTCAGAGCCATTTGAACCATTTTAGCCAGAGACCTCATGAATGCTGGACATAGTTCCAGCATGTTTCTGTAGAGGACATTCTGTGACCATGTGCTGTATTGTTTGTCGCTGGTGTCGGCAGACACACTTGGCACTTTCAGCGATTTTCCATTTCAGCTTCAAGCCCTGGCATCTTCCGTGCTTGGCGTGTACGGGATTTTGCGTGGTCCACAACCTCCTTGGTAGGCGGAATCCACGGGGGGCCCGTGTAGGATCGACAGTGAGATCTTCAGAGTCAGAACTGGCTGCGAACCACTCATCCCGACACGCTGTTTTTACCTGGAATCCGACATAAGTGAGCCTTTGCCAAATCTCCAAAGGATTTGCTAGAGTTAAGTCGTTGGCTTTCAGTGACATTACAGTCCTGGTGTAGAGGCAGCTCGGGATTTCTGGAAAATTTCTCCCATTCCCTTTTCAACGCAGCTTGGCGTCGTATCTTCGGTGGTTCTGTATTAGACAGAACAGGTAGCCATTCTGTGGGTGTGGACTACATTGTGCTAGACTCACTTCTCATGGTCACATTCATTTGTGTATCACCATGTCTGCTTGAGCATTATTCAACGATACTGGTAAGCAACATTCACCAACTAAACACACAAGTGAGAGGGCAGTTGTTTTCAGAACTGACGCCTCAGCTCCCCAACTTGTTCCAGAGAGTTTGTGTAATGTGTTGTTTCTGGTTCTCATTTTTGAGGCTGTTTCAGTTAGGTGTTTTCTGTACGTTAGGGAGCGATCCAGGGTCACGCCAAGATATCTTAGGAATGTATTATATTGACAGCAAGTGATATCTGAATGCAATTTGCGGTTTATAGCCAGCATGCTTGTTACTCAGACGGAAGGTCGGAGGTTCAGTTTTCTTTTCCTTTACTTTGAATCGCCATACATTAAAAAGCTCATCTAGACTTCGCAAATCCAGAGTGAGAGTCGTTTCTGAAGTTGTAAAACCATTAGATTGCGTCGCCAAGGCTGTATCATCAGCGTAGATAAATGTTCTTGATTTCGTATTTGGTAATCCAGCAGCATATAAATTGAAAAGTAATGAGGCCTATACGGATCTTTGTGGTAGTCCGTCATTTAAATCGTACACCTTGCTTACTTGACCATTTAGGTGAACATGGAATTTCCTGTTAATAAATAAATATATTAAGCAATATAAATGCCCATATTCACATAAATTCATCTCAGAGTAGCCACTACACCCAACATCCTCAATTGTTTGTGGTATGCCATATGCAATGCAATTTCTGATTTCCTCTGCAGTTTTTGCCTTTTGGGTCCCCCTGTTATTATAACGTTAATCGACAAAAAATATGATGATACTAAAACTGACGCGTTCCGGAAGAGCAGTTATCCATATTCTCATCACAAAGATCTTAATACCTCAACGAATAATATATAGTTATACACTCCTGGAAATTGAAATAAGAACACCGTGAATTCATTGTCCCAGGAAGGGGAAACTTTATTGACACATTCCTGGGGTCAGATACATCACATGCTCACACTGACAGAACCACAGGCACATAGACACAGGCAACAGAGCATGCACAATGTCGGCACTAGTACAGTGTATATCCACCTTTCGCAGCAATGCAGGCTGCTATTCTCCCATGGAGACGATCGTAGAGATGCTGGATGTAGTCCTGTGGAACGGCTTGCCATGCCATTTCCATCTGGCGCCTCAGTTGGACCAGCGTTCGTGCTGGACGTGCAGACCGCGTGAGACGACGCTTCATCCAGTCCCAAACATGCTCAATGGGGGACAGATCCGGAGATCGTGCTGGCCAGGGTAGTTGACTTACACCTTCTAGAGCACGTTGGGTGGCACGGGATACATGCGGACGTGCATTGTCCTGTTGGAACAGCAAGTTCCCTTGCCGGTCTAGGAATGGTAGAACGATGGGTTCGATGACAGTTTGGATGTACCGTGCACTATTCAGTGTCCCCTCGACGATCACCAGTGGTGTACGGCCAGTGTAGGAGATCGCGCCCCACACCATGATGCCGGGTGTTGGCCCTGTGTGCCTCGGTCGTATGCAGTCCTGATTGTGGCGCTCACCTGCACGGCGCCAAACACGCATACGACCATCATTGGCACCAAGGCAGAAGCGACTCTCATCGCTGAAGACGACACGTCTCCATTCGTCCCTCCATTCACGCCTGTCGCGACACCACTGGAGGCGGGCTGCACGATGTTGGGGCGTGAGCGGAAGACGGCCTAACGGTGTGCGGGACCGTAGCCCAGCTTCATGGAGACGGTTGCGAATGGTCCTCGCCGATACCCCAGGAGCAACAGTGTCCCTAATTTGCTGGGAAGTGGCGGTGCGGTCCCCTACGGCACTGCGTAGGATCCTACGGTCTTGGCGTGCATCCGTGCGTCGCTGCGGTCCGGTCCCAGGTCGACGGGCACGTGCACCTTCCGCCGACCACTGGCGACAACATCGATGTACTGTGGAGACCTCACGCCCCACGTGTTGAGCAATTCGGCGGTACGTCCACCCGGCCTCCCGCATGCCCACTATACGCCCTCGCTCAAAGTCCGTCAACTGCACATACGGTTCACGTCCACGCTGTCGCGGCATGCTACCAGTGTTAAAGACTGCGATGGAGCTCCGTATGCCACGGCAAACTGGCTGACACTGACGGCGGCGGTGCACAAATGCTGCGCGGCTAGCGCCATTCGACGGCCAACACCGCGGTTCCTGGTGTGTCCGCTGTGCCGTGCGTGTGATCATTGCTTGTACAGCCCTCTCGCAGTGTCCGGAGCAAGTATGGTGGGTCTGACACACCGGTGTCAATGTGTTCTTTTTTCCATTTCCAGGAGTGTATATACTGTGTCCTTATAGGAGCGATTTGTAGGGGACTGTAACAATTTCTTAGCTTCCTCACTGAATATTCTTCCTAGAAACTTTGTTATCAGGCTTTAGCGGCGGGACAGATTGTGTCGATTGTGAAGCACACACCATTCCCGGTTTTCCAGCACTTTCATAACGCTTTTCCTCCGGCCAAACCTGTCACCGTCCGTATTACCCTTCTCCGCACACATACGTGAAGTTACAATTGGCTGCCAGGTTATTAATATACAACACGAGCAGGAACGGTCCTAACACACTTCCCTGGGGCACGCCTCAAGTTACTTCTACACCTGTCGACAACTCTCCACCCAAGACGACATGCCGCGTCCTCCCTACCCACCTACCTCAATCCAGTCACGAATTTCATTTTATACCCCCTAGAGTCGTACTTTAGTTAGTAAGCATTGGCGTGCTACTGACTGAATTGCTCAGTAAAAGCTCCATGAGAATTCGGAAGGAAGATCAGGCTTTAACGTCCCGGAGACGGAGCACAAGCCCGCATTGTTTCAAGGGTAGGAAAGGAAATCGGCCGAACCCTTTCTACATCTACATATATACTCCGCTAGCCACCAAGCGGTGTGTGGCGGAGGGCACAATTTGCGCCAAAGTCAATCCCCCCCTCTGTTCCACTCGCGGATCGTGCGAGGGAAAAACGACTGTCTGAACGCCTCAGTAAGAGCTCTTATTTCCCTTATTTTTGAATGGTGATCATTGCGCGATTTGAAAGTTGATGGTAATAATATATGCTCTACATCCTCGGTGAAGATCGGATTTCGGAATTTAGTGAGCAGCCCCATCTGTTTAGCGCACCGTCTATCTGCAAGTGTGTCCCACTTCAAACTTTCTATGAGATTTGTAACGCTCTCACAATGGCTAAATGTACCAGTCACGAATCTTGCCGCTCTTCTTTGGACCTTATCAATCTCTTGAATCGGATCCAACTTGTAACGGTCCCATACAGACGAACAATACTCTAAGACTGGACGAACTAACGTATTGTAAGCTATTTCCTTTGTTGAAGGACTGCATCGCTTCAGGATTTTACCAATAAATCGCAATCTAGAGTTCGCCTTACCCGTTATTTGTGTAATCTGATCATTCCATTTGAGATCATTTCGAATAGTCACACCCAGATACTTGACAGACGTTACCGCTTCCAAAGACTGGGCATTTATTTTGTACGCGTACGTTAATGGGGATTTTCGTCTTGTTATACGCAATAGGTTACACTTACTAATATTGAGAGATAACTGCCAGTCATTACACCACGCATTTATTCTCTGCAAATCTTCATTGATATGTTCACGACTTTCGTGTGATACTACTTGCCTGTAGACTACAGCATCATCGGCAAACAGTCTCAGGCTGCTGTCAATACCGTCAACCAAACCGTTTATGTAAATCGTAAATAGCAGACGACCTATTACGCTGCCCTGGGGCACACCTGAAGTTACGCTTCTTTCAGTTGAAGTCACCCCGTTCAGGACGACATACTGCTCCCTGTCTGTTAGAAAAATTTCTATCCAACCGCATATGTCATCGGATAGACCGTAAGCGCGCACATTTTGTAGCAAGCGACAGCGCGGAACTGAGTCGAACCCCTTTTGAAAGTCGAGAAATATGGCGTCAACCTGGGAGCCGATATCTAGAGCATGTTGTTTATCATGCACAAAGAGGGCCAGCTGTGTCTCGCATGACCGCTGTTTCCTAAAACCGTGCTGGTTTCTGCAGATGAGCTTCTCAGAGTCTAGAAAGGTCATGATGTCTGAACACAAAATATGTTCCATGACTCTACAACAAATCGATATCAGTGAAATTGGCCGGTAATTATGTGCATCCGATTTTCTACCCTTTTTATAGATTGCTATGGGCTGGGCCTTCTTCCAGTCCCGTGGAACTTTCCGCCGTTCCAGTGGTCTCTGTTAGATGATGGATAAGAATGGTGCTATATTTGTAGCATAGTCAACATAAAATCTTACGGGGATACCGTCTGGGTCAGATGCCTTCCTGACGTCTAAGGATCTTAACTGTTTTACAATCCCAGATACACTAAACACTATGTCAGCCACCCTTTCGTTTGTTCGATAGTTGAAAGGGGGAATGGTGCTGCAGTCCTCTATCGTAAACGAGTTTTCGAAAGCTAGGTTTAGAATTTCGGCCTTCTGTTTATCATCATAAGTTACATTACCCGTACTGTCAGCAAGAGAAGGTATTGAATTATTTGTAGCGTTCATAGATTTCAAAGGAACCATCCCGGCATTTTCCTGGAGTTATTTAGGGAAATCAGGGAAAACCCAAATCAGGATGGACGGACGCGGATTTCAACAGTCGTCCTCCCGGATGCGAATCCAGAGTGCTAGCCACTGTGCCACCACTGAGGTTTCGGGATTGCAAATGGACGGCGTCGACATCTCGTCACAAGATGGTGGCAAGCTGTTGACATAATCCGGCTGCAATCCCGATACCTCATATTGTATTCATTGTACTGGGGAAACTTCAAGAATTACGCCAAGAACTAGAGCCTCTTCTACCCGACTGCAGTAATTCATAGCTTTCAAGATGACTTCTGAGAAAAACGCGAGTCGAGTTTCAGAATCGGTTCACAAAAGTTAAAAAAAATCATACTATATTCTCTTCGTGAATTGTCCTTGGAAGTCCTCTTGCTGGTCACCATGTAATATTTTTAGTATCACCTGACGTAATTCCACTACAGTCCGTTAAATTTTCTTACTTATAGAGTTGCGTACCGCAGTCCGTAAAAACAGAACCATTACGGGATCGCCTTGTTTCCCATCCGTCTGCCTGTCCGACTGTTAAAAGCCCTTTCCCTCAGCAACAGGTCTACGCATCAAGTTGAAATTTATGTCGCACACTGAGGTTTAAAGTCCTCTGGTGGTGTAACAAGTTCAATCTTCTAAGTCAATGAAATCAAAAGATACGGCCAATTATGCCGCATATTTTGATCCTCGCTCACTCATCAAAACTTATAGTGTGCTTTCCACTGATATAGAATAACAAAATATGGCAAGAAGTAAGATTTCATAGTACAACGAAAGGAAAAAATCCGAACATGTTAATTTGTAATTATAACACAAGAAATTTTTGTTGTTGTTTGTCTTCGGGCTGTTAGTCTGTCCGTTTGTCTGTTAAGACCCATTTTTCTGAGGAAGTGGTAGACGTATCAATTTGAAATTTATGTCTTTAGACCCTTGGCGGTGTACTAATGTAGGCTTCTACCTCAATGCAGCCAAATGACACGGCCATTTACGTCACATATTTAGATACTCGCGAATTCACTCAACACCTATAGGTTACTTCCTGTTGACCTAGAATGATGAAATTTGTCGAGAAGCAAGGTTTACCAGTACATGTAAAATAAAAAAGACCGAGAAGTGTTATTTTGTAATTATGTCCCAAGAAAAACGCATTTTCTTGTCATTTGTTAGCCGACTTCTAACTTAAAACATTCTCGAAAGTCTTGGGAGTCACGGGAGTGATATCTTGCCAGTAACATTGTCGATAACAGGTAAAAAATCGTCCGGATTTTCGATTTCCGGGATGAGCGAACTGTCTGTATGCATGATTAAGTTGGTACAGAACCCTTAGTACACGTGTCCTACTTGCACCTGACAAATCTTTACGCGTGTTTACGTTCACACTACGGACAAGATTTTTTTTCCGCTTTCCTCATGATAAGAAAATCAGAATAAGTAAGTAGCTGGACTCTTTCACGCAATCAGCTCACACCAAAAAATTAAAAAAAGGGAAGGTTTCTAAATTACAGTAATTATTGCAACCTGCAAGTGAATACAAGGTGGGTGCATTAAACTCTGTAGTGAGAGGCATATCCCAGCGGTATCCAGCTCCAGCGTCTTGTATAACGAGTGTAAATTATTTATGCCAAGCTGAGAGCGGAGGCGACGGAGCGTGGACAAGTTAGATTAGCCAACTTCTGGAGATCTTCAAGTGCTGCATAACAACAGCATTTTCTTCCCATCTTAAAACTTATCTGCTTCTTTGTGGGCGGTTCAGTCAAATACGCTAAGAGCACAATAGATCAAATACATGAGTGTGAGGCGATGAAGCAGTATCTACACTGCCATAATTTACAATGTTCTCTCTTCTTGTGAAGTCAAAAGATTTCCCGCTTTCGCCAAACGATGGCCCACGCACGCACACCATTACACTACGGGATGTTATCACTTCACTCAGTAAAGGAAGCATTTTATTGGCAGTCTCAGGCCAACCACATTCTGCTGCATGCATCGCAATACTAAATACACACGAGACTACGTTTTTTTTTCTAATGCCAAATTTGGTCTCTATTGAGCTTTATCGATACCTTCTCTTCTTTAGTCTTCTTAGACGTCCTCTACTACTACTACTACTATTATTATTATTATTATTATTACAGTCATGGGTCTCCTGACTGGTTTGATACAGACCGCCACAAATTCCCCTGCTACGCCAATCTTTTCATCTCAGAGTAGCATTTGCAACCCGTGTCCTAAATTTTTCTGGATGTATTCCAATCTCCAATCTCTGCAGTTCCCTCTGGAACCATGGAAGTTATTCTCTGATGTCTTGGCAGGTGTCCAGTCATCCTGTCCATTCCGCTTGTCAGTGTTTTCCTCGCCGATTCAGCGAAAAACTCATTCCTTCCCTTATCAGCCAACCTGATTTTCAATAGTCTTCTGTAGTCCTCATGCTTCGATTCTCTTATTTTCCGGTTTTTCCACGGTCCATGTTTCACTAATATACACTGCTGTGCTACAGCTATACATTCTCAGAAATTTCTTCCTCAAATAAAGATCTACTTTTGATGCTAGTAAACTTCTTTTGGCAAGGAATGCCCTTTTTGCCAGTGCTACACTGCATTTTATGTTCATCTTGCTCCGTCCATGATGGGTCGTTTTGTTGCCTAGGTAGCAGAATTACTTAACTTCTTCTACTTCGTCATCCCCAATTTGGACGTTATGTTTCTAGCTGTTCTAATTTCTTCTACTTCTCATTCCTTTATTCTTTCTTCGATTTACTCTCAATCCATATTCTGTCCTCATTAGACTGTTCATTCCATTTAATAGATCCTGTATTCCTTTTCACTTTCACTGAGAACAGCAACGTCATCAGCGAATCTTGTCGTTGATATCCTTTCACCACAAATTTTAATTCCGCTCTGGAACCTTTCTTTTATTTCCGTCATTGCGTCTTCGATGTATAGACTGAGCAGCAAGAGTGAAAAAACTACATCCCTGCCTTACACCCTTTTTAATCCGTGAAGTTCGTTCTTGTTCTTCCACTCTTATCTTTCCCTCTTGGCTCTTGCACATAATGTATATTACTCGTCTTTACCTACAACATACCCTTATTTTTCTTAGAATTTCGAACATCTTTCACCTTTTTACATTGTCGAAAGCTTTTTACAGATCGACAAATTCAATGAATGTTTCTTGATTTTTCTTTAGTCTTGCTTCCACTATCAAACCCAACGTCAGAATTGCCTTTCTGGTGCCCTTATCTTTCCTAAACCCAAACTGATAGCTTCTCGGTTTTCTTCTCATTTTTCTGTTTATTATTCCTGTCGGAAACTTAAACTGATGGCGCAATAACTTTCGCACTTGTCGGCTCTTGCAGTCTTCGGAATTGTGTGGATGTTACTTTTCCGAAAATACTCTTTCCAGCTATATGTTCTCTCCTCTGCATTTAACAGTGGAATGGCCGCCCCGATCGCTGAGTGGTCAACGCGACGGACTGCTATGCCAAGGGGCCCGGGTTCGATTCCCGGCTGGGTCGGAGATTTTCTCCGCTCACGGACTGGGTGTTGTGTTGTCCTAATCATCATCATCTCATCCTCATCGACACGCAAGTCGCCGACGTGGCGTCAACTAAAAAAAAAAAGATTTGCACCAGGCGGCCGGCCTACCCTACGGGAGACCCTAGCCACACGACATTTCATTTCAACAGTGGAATTCCCATTGCACTCTTAATGTTAACAACCTTTCTTTTCAGTTTCGCCTAAGGCTGTCTTAGTTGTTCTATATACTCAGTCAGTCCATCCGACAGTTATTTCTTTTTCGATATCTTCATATTTTTCATGTAACCATTTCGCCTTAGCTTCCCTGCACTTCCTATCTATTTCATTCCTAACAGACTTGTATTTCTGTACTCCCAGGTTTCCCTCAACATTTTTGTACTTCCTTCTTTCGTCGATAAACTGAAGGATTTCTTTTGTTACCCATGGACTCTTCGCAGCTACCTTCTTTATACCCACATTTTTCGTTCCCACTTTAGCGGTTGCATTTTCAGGGATGTCCATTCCTTTTCAATTGTAATGCTTATTGAGATATTCATTATCGCAGTATCTGTAGCCTTGGAAAATTTCCAGTGTATCTCTTCATTCCTCAGTATTTCTGTGTCAGATTGGTACAATGATTCTTCTTGACTAGTTTCTTAAACTTCGGCCAGATTAAGCTCCTGTTATTATTAAATCTAGAAACCATTATTTACGTTTATAATTATGTAATTACAATGTATGATATTTGCAAATAGTTGTTATTCCTAGAATAATGTGCACATGTTGTAATGCTGTAAATGCATATCCTCCTATTTCCATCTATTGTACTATAAATTTTTTTCCTTTATTTGTTACCTGAAGATATGACGTTTCTGTGTCTTTATATATTGTAATTGTTTTACTATTTGTATATAATATTTATGCATTTATTTCGATGTATAATTGATTTGTTGTGTAAATATTATTTGTATTTTTACGCTGGGTCTTGCCTAGGCAAAACTATGCTATCGAACGATTACATGGAAAGGTCGTGTGAAGAACCAAAGTGTGTAGGATCTTTGGTAGTGTTAACTCTGCCGCGTAGAGCGCGGGCAGAGCAGAGTCGGGCTGGAGTAGGGCGGTGGAGCAGGTGTGTTGTGTGACGCCCCCGCGAGTTGCCGCACTTTCGGGGTTTGGCAGCATGTAATTGCGCTCGACTTGCTATGTGAGTTTCTGACATGGTGTCGCGGACGGGAAGCATTAGCTAGCGCACATCAAGAGCCCGTTTCGCCTGTCGAGAAGAAGGCGCGCCAACATCCAGCTTCTGCCATAGCGATGGCCGACAATGAGTGACTGTCGCCACCTCCTCGATAGACGACTTCAAACCTTCAATCAACCAACAAGGAAGACTGGAAGCACGTAAAGTTTTAGAACTGTATGGCAGACCTCAGCTTTTCAAACTGTTAAATTTTTCTCACTAAATTACAGCAAAGTAGCATGAACCTTTGTTGCTCATTGTCCCAATTGCATTACCAAGCAGGGTCCCTTCCTTTTCCGGAATGAACCCGAGTGTCGTTGAAATTCAAACGCCAGCATTAAAGTAATATCATTCCATTTCACTGCTTTAATTTCAAAGTTCAGTTAAAGTATTCATAGCTGGCTACAATATTTAGATTACACAAGCACAAATTAAGAGTGCGAGTTTCGTTACCATATTTTAGCTTACCTGTGACTGCAGCTCAGCTTGGTACGTACTAAATTTTACTTTTGTTAATTAGAATCATTTAATTCAAGTTCAATCTCTTATTTCTAAATTGCGTAGATTCAAGTAGCTTTTGAGATGATTGTTGAGGTAGCCCAAGACTAACCTTATTTTATTGAATTTCGTAGTGCTTCAAAAACAAAGTTCATTATTAATTTCAGTCACTAAATTAACTTTCAATTTTCCGGTTTTATTAATTCTTTTGCTAAATTAAGTCAGAGTGTAGCGAAATTTATTACTTCTGAAAAACATTCAGTTTTCACACAACATGTGTCAACCTTCAGTTGCCACGCTTTTAGTGCTAATTATATGTGCAATAACCTTTCCTTTTCAGTTATTATAGTAGTTGACCATAGGACTGGCGACTGCAATTTTCCCCAAATCTCAAACATCTAATTAACGCGAATTAATTGTTAACGTAACGACCGCACATTTACTTTCTTTATTAACTTTACCCCTTTCCAAAATTAATTTCCACCAATTTCATTTCAATTTTTCCTTTCATTTAGATGTAACCCTTTCCTCCCTCTTTACCAACAAATTAACTTCGGTGACAATTGCTTTTCCCAAATTTCCATTAGGCGCACGCAGTTTAATTTTTCACTGTCATTGAGGTCGATAAGTGAGGGGGAGGTTACAATATACTGCGGCTCCCCCCATCGGAGGTTCGAGTCCTCCCTCGGGCATGGGTGTCTGTGTTGTCCTTAGCGTAAGTTAGTTTAAGTCAGATAAAGTAGTGCGTAAGCTTAGGGACCGATGACCTCAGCAGTTTTGTCCCATAAGACCTTACCACAAATTTCCAAATTGCACATGTACTGTTTTGCCACTTGTTCCTCTTCAGTGATTACGTAGATCGATGACTATCCGATGAGCAGTTGAGAATATCATTTGAACACGATGAACTGAAGCAGGAAGGCATCAGCGACTGAGGTAAGCGCGAAGAAGCAGTGGCAATTTGCTGCGAGCAGTCACTCAGTGCAGACACGATGGTCAAGAAATGAGACAGCGCAGCTGTACAGTTCTGTCTATTGTAGTTCAGAAGTCTGCAACGCTCGATTGTTATGAAGCAATAGACTCAATGAAAACGTCTACACTACTCTTCCATCAACGATTATGAGAGAATTATGTGTGACCGACATGTATATAGGAGCATGTGGACTATAGCCCTGGCCTTGTCTCACTTTCTGCTGCAGCCAAATGCCTTTGTACTGAGTGGTATACAAATATTGAATGGAATACAGAAATAGACAACTGTATTAAAGTAAAACAAAATGCTTATAATTCGTATTTACAAACACGGACGAATGCAGCCTGAGAAGTATATAAACAGTAAGGACATAAAACAAAAAATTAACAAATAGTACCATAGTGAATTCTGGGAACGGTTCGTTGCATATGTTGAACATGACATTCACGGAAGACAGGATATAGCGTTTAAACTAATGAAACACATGAATAAAACGGAGAAAGATATTGCAAACATTAATATAATAACAGAAAAACTTTGGAAGTAACACCCTATATTTCGCTCCCGTCTGGATCGTGAGGACAAGATTAATAATTACGGCACACACATACGCTTTTAAACAATCATTCTTCCTGTGCTCCACACGTGAGCGGATGTACCATTTTCCGCACAGTTCATAGCGGGTTGCAGAGTATGGATGTAGATGTACAAAATGTATGCTGTAAAGGAGACCGTGAAGAAATTTATTTTCTTAAATCTGATAATAAGTCTGTGGATCAAACAGACACAAAAGAATTAAAAGAAGCCCTCAATATAACGAAGAATAGAAAAGTTACTGGCCTAGATTGAATTAATGCTGCATTCCTCAAATATGGAGTATCATTTCAGAATTTTGCTTTCTGCATTTTTTAAATATTTGTTGGAAGAATTGTTCTATACCTGGAGAAAGGAATGCAACTCAAGTTATTCCTAAGTGAAGTGGGAAAGATACAGGAAATTATAGAAGAATTAGTTTATTAAATGCGGAATGTAAAATTTATGAGAAAATTGCTAACCACTGCTATCGCTGTCACTGACACATTAATTTCTGAAGAACAGTCATGCTTCAGGAAAGGATATTCGTGCAATGGTAATATGTTTATAAGAACACAAATAAATGAAAAATGGTGGAAATTTGGCTTGGTAATGCATTTACCATATTTTATTGATTGTGAGTAAGTCTTTGATAGGTAAAAAGACCCCTTTTGTCGAAAATATTAGAAATAGAAGTTTTTCTAAAGTCCTTATTAACAGCAAAATGTATCTATACGTAAATACGAAAGTACTTTCATTTTATGATTCAAAAATGTCGGACGAAATTTTAATAAACCAAAATACTCGAGAAATGTGTAGTGTAACGCCCACGTCATTTGATTTATATATTGACTACCTGTTTATGAAGTGGAAAGATGGAATACATTTATGAATTAAAATAGGATTCATAATGCCGCTAAATACTCTATTACATATTGATGAGCAGAGGATTATACAGTAAAAGAGAAGATAATTTACAAATAGCGTTATATAGAATCAGTCAAAACGCAATATAGTACAGTTTATCTCTACCGGCAGATCAGACGAAGATAATGGTTTTCAAAGGGAAGGGTCCAACCAGGTCGAAAACAATGATAAATGAGAAAAAATTTAGACCAACTATCCCACTTAAGTTATCTAGAATGTGATATTAGTTTAACAGTTACTGAGAGCCAGATTAATAAAGTTCAAGATATCTGCGGGACAACTGGAAGAAATTTGGGAGGAAAAACAAGAAATGAAACACAAATGCAATTCTATAAAGTGATGGCTGTGCCTTCTCTTGTATATAGTTCTGAATCATGGACAGCAACAAAAAAGTAAAATCACGGATACAGGTAGCAGAGGTGCCTCTTTGCCTGCCTTCCACGCCGACCGTGGAGCTGTTTCTTTGTTCTGTTGTTTGTAATGGATGCTTACAGGCCAGGTAGATTGTACGGAGACTGCTGCATACTGCCAGGTCGACAAAACCCTCGCAATTGATTCCACAAAGGCAGCGTATTTCTACAAGGCAGTAGTTGTAGGTATCTGTAGAGCATCAACTGATACGCAAATCGCATTGTCCCATTCAAGGAAAGTGACGCAACGCGCTCTTTTGAAATGTATTGGACTACAATGGTCAAAAAATTACTGACACACAGGATTCCAATCAAAAGAAAACACAAACAATGCCAGTCAGCAGTGTTCTGAAAACTTTTTTTTTTTTAACATATCGTTAACATTCTTCATGACAGCGGCTGCAGAAACCAACATATACACACAATAAAAAAAGTTTTGAATCACCCCGGTTCCCAGAACTCCTGATGATAGACGTTGACTATGGGTATTGTATCACAGGCACAGTCCCTTTGACTGTTCAGAGATGTCACTAAACCCACCCAAAGATGTAAACAACCATGCATGAGCAGCGCCTATTAGACGGAGGGCTCCGACAGACCATCAATTCCATTCATTCCACCAGGAAGGAGGTACACGGCTCGTATTGTCTGCAGTTCAACCATGCCTAGACGGTCAATACCGCGGTTCAATCGCGTCCGTATTGTTACTTTGTACCAGGAAGGGTTCTCAACAAGGGAAGTGTCCAGGCGTCTTGGAGTGAACCAAAGCGATGTTGTTCGCATATGGAGGAGATACAGAGAGACAGGAACTGTCGATGACATGCCTTGCTCAGGCCGCCCAAGGGCTACTACTGCAGCGGATGACCGCTACCTACGGATTATGGCTCGGAGGCACCCTGACAGCAACGCCACCATGTTGAATAATGCTTTTCATGCAGCCACAGGACGTCGAGTTACGACTCAAACTGTGCGCAATAGGCTGCATGATGCGCAACTTCAGTCCCGACTTCCATAGCGAGGTCCATCTTTGCAACCACGACACCATGCAGCGCGATACAGCTGGCCCCCACAACATGCCGAATGGACCGCTCAGGATTGGCATCACGTTCTCTTCACCGATGAGTGTCGCATATACCTTCAACCAGACAATAGTCGGAGAGGTGTTTGGAGGCAACCCAGTCATGCTGAACGCCTTAGACACACTGTACAGCGAGTGCAGCAAGGTGGAGGTTCCCTGTTGTTATGGGGTGGGATTATGTGGCGCCGACGTACGTCGCTGGTGGTCATGGAAGGCGCCGTAACGGCTGTACGATGCGTGAATGCCAGCCTCCGACCGATAGTGCAACCATATCGGCAGCATACTGGCGAGGCATTCGTCTTCATGGACTACAATTCGCGCCCCCATCGTGCACATCTTGTGAATGACTTCCTTCAGGATAACGACATTGCTCGACTAGAGCGGCCAGCATGTTAACCAGACATGAAGCCTATCAAATATGCCTGGCATAGATTGAAAAGGGCTGTTAAGGAGGACGTGTCCCACCAATCACTCTGAGGGATCTACGCCGAATTGCCGTTGAGGAGTGGGACAATCTGGACCAACAGTGCCTTGATGAAGTTGTGGATAGTATGCCACGATGAGTACAGGCATGCATCAATGCAAGAGGACGTGCTACTGGGTATTAGAGGTACCGGTGTGTACAGCAGTCTCGACAACCACCTCTGAAGGTCTCTCTGTATGGTGGTACAGCATGCAATGTGTTATTTTCATGAGCAATGGAAAGAGTAGAAATGATGTTTATGTTGATCTCTGTTCCAATTTTCTGTACAGGTTCCGTAACTCTCGGAACCGAGGTGATGCAAACCTTTTTTTCATGTGTGTATTGTTCAAGAGTACCGTTGTAGTTTCTCTCCGATGCTATTCACTTTGTGCTCTGCACAGTAAACAAGCTAAGAAGCAATATCAGAAGGGAGTTAAAGTTCAGGGAGAAGATAGAAAAACTTTGAGGTTCACCGATGACATTATCGTTCTGTCAGAGGCGTCAAAGAACTTGGAAGAGCAATAGAATGGAATGGATAGTATCTTGTAAAGAAGTTATAAGATGACCATCAACACAATTAAATGAGGGTAACGGAATGTTGACGAATTAAATAGTCGGTACAGATGGAATCAGATTATGAAATGAGACACTAAAAGTAGTAAATGAGTTTTGCTATTTGAGCAGCGAAGTAACTGATGACGATCGAAGTAGAGACGAATACACTGATTATCCAGAACATTATGACCACCGTCCTGCTACCGATCGTCCAGGGGCACCTGGCGAGGAATGACTGCTAGTCAGACACACGCACGGTCCTGTAGTATCAGTGAGTGTGCTGTATGTGTTTAGAACGGGGAAAGCGCGCGATGTATCTGAATTTGCTGAATTTGACGGAGGGCAGATTGTGATGATCGGGAGGCTCCGCACGAGCATTTGAGGAACTGGACGAATTGCCAGGTGTTCCAGAAGTGCTGTGGTGAGTGTCTTCATCATGTGGCGAAACCAAGATGAAATCACCTCCAGACGTCGTGGTATTGGGCGGCCATCGCTCATTACAGATCTCGAACTTCGTATGCTGGTGAAACAGGACAGGCGCCGAACTGTAGCAGAACTAACCTCAGACTTTAATTACGGGCAGAGTAGGAATGTGTCTGAACACGCAGTGCATCGAACACCTCTAATGATGGGCCTCCATAGCTGACGACCCATGCATGTGCTACTGTTAACACCACGACATCGGCAACTACGGCTGAAATGGGCACGTGACCACCGGTACTTGTCGTTGGAGCAGAGCGTTGCATTGTCTGATCAGTCCCAATACTTTCTTCATGCTGCCGGTGGGAGGGCGCGTATCCGTCGTCTTCTAGGGGAACAATTCATTGACACCAGCACTGCTGGATGGTGATAAGCTGGTGGCGGCTCCATTAACGTGGGCGTCCAGGAGTCCAGTGGAGCTCATGCAAGGCACCACGGCGGCCAGGGGATAACATACACTGGCTGCGGACAACGTACACCGCTCCATGGATGTTTCCCGACAGCACTGACTTTTTCAGCAAGATAATGCGCCATGTCACAAGGCCAGGAGTGTGATGGAGTGGTTCCAGGAAAACAGTGTCAAGTTCCAATTATTGTGCTGCCCCCCACCTCCCACCTTGCCAGATGTGAACCCAATGGAAGACATCTGGGATGTGATAGAACGTGGCGTCAGAGCTCATCGCTCCCCTCTCCGGAATTAACGGAAGGTCAGGTGACTTGTGTGTGCAGATGCGGTGCCAAATCCCTCCAGCGACCTACCAAGTCCTCATTGCTTCGATGCCACGACGCGTTGCCGCTTTTATCCTTTCCAAAGACAGACATACCGGCTATTAGGTAGGTGATCGTAACGTTCTGGCTGATCAATGTACACTTTAACACAAAAAAGGCGCCCCACGAAGGAAATATCCGAATAGGACGGAAATTGGTAGATGTGATACGCATTTACAGAAAAACAAATGACAGCAGTTTGAGAAAAGTTGGACGACTTATTCGAGAGAATGAGCTTCACAAATAACGCATTGGTTCACTTATGGCCCTAATGCAAGCAGTTATTCGGCTTTGATTGGCAGGCTTATTGGGTGTCATCCTGATGGACATTGTGCCAATTTCTGTCCAATTGGAGCGTTAGATCGTCAAATTCCCGAGCTGGTTCGAGGGACCTGTACATAATGGTCCAAACGTACTCCATTTGGGAGAGATCCGGCGACCTTGCTCACCGAGGTAGGGTTTGGTAAGCACGAAGAGAAGTATTAGAAACTTTCGCCGTCTTCGGGCGGGCATTTTCTTGCTGAAATGTAAGTCCAGGATGCTTTGGCATGAAGGGCAACAGAAGAGGGCGTATGATGTCATCGATGTACCGCTATAATGTAAGGGTACGACGGATGACAACCAATGTGGTCCTGCTATGAAAAGGGCCCTGTGATGACCGACTGATTCGTATCCGACCGCTGTCTGGAGCTTCTCCAAACACGTCTTCGGCCTGTAATCTCAGTGACTAGAGTAGAATTGTCTTCAATGATGAATCCCGTTTCGACTGAGCCTCGATGACCAGCGAAGACGTGTCTGCTTACGCCCCGGACAGCAACGGGGTACCAGCCTGATTGTCGCCCACCATACGGCCCGACAACGAGGAGATTTGATCGGGGGTGCCATTTCTTTTCGTAGCAGGACACCCTTGATTGTCATCCGCAGGATCCTTAGATCACAACGGTCGGTCGATTACATTCTACGCTCCGTTTTGTTGCCCTCCGTGGCAAGCCATCCCGGGCTAACATTTCAGCAAGAAAATGCCCCCCCCCCCACCCCCCCGTTACACGGCGAAGTTTTCCCATCCTTGTCTCCGTGCTTACCAGACCCTACCTCGGCCAGCAAGCTCGCCGGATCTCTCCCAAATTCAGAACGTTTGGAGCATTATATACAGGTCCCTCCAACAAGCTCGGGATTTTGACGATCTAACGTTCCAGTTGGATAGAATTTGGCACGACATCCATTAGGAGAATATCCAACATCTCTATCAATCAATGTCAAGCCGAATAACTGCTTGCTTAAAGTCCTTTTACCGGCGCGTTTTTTGTAGCAAATCAGCAAAGATAATTTTTTGCTATCTTATTACAACTGTGGTGAACTAACTATATTTATTTTTTTATAATTTTATTATTCTCATTTAGGACCAAAAACTGCAGCTGTACATATACCACCATGGCACTCTTGTGAGGCATTAAAACTATGGTGGTGAATGGATTTTCCACCTTCCTTTTGTCAGCTGTTACGATTTGCCATTACACGTAAAAAAATAATGGACAGTGGTTTTTGTTTTTATTTTATGCTTTCTTTTACGTTATTTAAAAATATTTTTTACCGGTATTAAAGTTTACTTACCACAACGTGCAAACAATCCTAGAAACTTTGTCACGTAATAAGGGTATGAGCTGGTCAGGTCACAGTAATGTATATTGCAGTAGTGACAAAATTTGATCCCACGACAAACTGATTGTTGTAGCAGTTTTCATACACGTGGTGCAGTGTACTACCACAAGATGACGGGTGTAGACAGAGGTGGTAGAAGCTTCAGGATACCCGTAAGTCGGTGCTAAGTATCCTTCCCAAGGACCAGAAATGACAGATTAATTTTGTGGTAAGTACACTTCCCAAGCCCACTCCAGAAACTACTTTGATGGTAACCATATTTCCCGAGAACCATTAAAGCAACGTTGTTTGGTTGGCTGTATGTATTTCCCACAGTCCCGAAGGCTATATTTCACAAGAAATACAAACCACAGCTGGTGCAGCGGACTGCCACTAGATGCCTGGAGCGTACAGAAGTGATAATACATATTCTCTTAAAACCTGTAAAGAAATACGTTTAGTGGGAACGGAAAGTACAGGTATACACCCCACGACCCGCGAAAGGGTTAAGGGCCAGAGATGGAGCACCGCGTTATTGACTTGCTCAGTTTGTGAAGCTTCTTCTCTTGGAAAAAGCACCGAATTTTGCTGAAATTGTAGCCATTTGTCTGTCTGTAAGTCAGATCTACCGATTCCCAACCCATTCGGATAATAGCTTCATGGTACGTCTTTTTTTGTCCTATAGTGTGAAAAGCCTTCCTGAAAAACAGGATTTTATTAACATCTGATACAAATGAAAGTGTTACGAGTATAGCCTTTTGCAGAAGTAAAACGTGGAAGATAAGCAGTTCAGACAAAGAAATGATAGAAGCTTTTGGAATTATGTGTGGCGGAAGGATGTTGAAAAGTATATGAGTAGATCGAGAAACTATTGAGGCGGTAATGAATCAAGTCAGGGAATAAAGAAATTATGACGCAACTTGAGTAAAAGAAGGAACCGGTTGATAGGACACATATCGAGGCATGAAGGATTTGTCAGTTTGGTAATGTAAGTGAGTCTGTGAGGTAAAAACTGCAGAGGGAGACCAAGACTCGAGTACAGTAAGCAGGTTCAGATGGACGAACGTTACAGTTGTTACGCAGCGCTGAAGATGCTTTGCACAGGACAGACGAGCGTGTCGATCTGCATCAAACCAGTCTTCGACTGAAGATCAGAACATGGAAGAGTAAGCGAAGTACCGATTACATGGCAGATTTTAGACGTAGCTTCAACCACATGTTGAACAAGTTCACCATATACGTCAAAAGCTTTCCTCCGCAAACCACTTTACTGTCAGTGGCGGGCGATAATTCGTGTCACACCAACATGTCCTCCACTCGCCCTAATTACTTAAAGCACTCCCATCCCTCTGCTTAATGGATTGGTGTACGTGCTGGGCCCTCTGCTACTGTAGTATCTACATTACTGTGACGTCAGGACGAAGGCAGCCAAGTCCGACCCGTCTGGTTGCTGGCAGCTGACACCACACGCTACCGCCACACGTGTTTGAAGTGTAGCGTTTCAAGGCCCGCCACAACATGCACCTCAATCCTTGCATATGAACTGAGGGGCTACGTAATGGTGCTTTAACGTCGTCTATAGTGTCACTAACCGGTGTTTTTATAGGGTTTATGCCCAAGAAAGACAAGTGTGTTGCTGCTTTTCATCACTGTTGTTCAAAATGTGTGTGAATTCCTAGGGGGCCAAACTGCTGAGGTCATCAGTCCCTAGACTTACACACTACTTAAACGTAAATTAACTTATGCTAAGGACAATACACACATACCCATGCCCAAGGGAGGACTCGAACACCCGGCGGGAGGAGCCGCACTATTCGTGACATGGCGCCTTAAACAGCGCAGCCACTCCGTCCGGCCACTGTTGTTAAACTTGTCCGTCGAAGACGCTACAAAGGAAGAGAACGAATATTTAGATACACAAATGGGAGTTAAAGGGAACAGATATTGATGCTGATGTTTGCAGACATAGCCTTTTTGGCCAGGTGTAGGGGAGATTTAGAAGATCTGTTCAAAGTAATAGACGACATACGGAGCACGGAATATGGCTTGAAGATAGACAACGCTTCTGGAAGGGAAATAGTAGCAAGGATAGTAAGGAGTTGCTTACGACGAAAGCTAGGAACGAAGCAGTTGTGGAAAAAACAAAATTACATAGCTTTGCCGCAACAAGGAAATGTCAGAAAAAGGCACGAGGTGAGGAAGACGTTCTTCAGTAAAATAGCTCACTGGTATCTGATACCGATATGGAAATGAGGAGGAACTTCATGATATTGTATGTGTGGGACATAGCATTGCATGTAAGTGACAAGTGGGTCATCCAAAATGTGCAGTTTCGGCAGATGATGCAATTGTGTTTAACGAAGTACTGTCTGAAAAAAGCTGCACAAATATTCTTTATAGGTTTTCAAAGTGATGCAAAGATTGGCAACTTGTTTACAACGTACTGAAACGTAAAACTGCGCATTACACAAAATGAAGAAACACACTTTTCTATGGAAGGAAAAAACGAAAGATCGAGAGCGAGGGAGGGGCAGCGAACAGGTGGATGGATAGAATCAAGATTTCCGGTCTACTCCTCATTAGGCTCTAAGAGGAGCTGGTGACCGTCTGGGACGGAGACGCGATGTCCAGGAATGAGCATAATAGCTTATGACGATGATGATGATAGTGATGATGTTGAAATCACAGTTAGACTCAGTAAACGCATACAAATAATTAGATGTAACCATTTGTTGGGATTTGGAATGGAATGACGCAAAGACTCAGCCCTATGTACGGCTGTTGGCAGACTTCTTTTCGTTGGGAGAATACTGGGAATATGCAGTCAGTCTAAAAAGCAGACCACTTACAAATCATTTGTGTGTCCCATCGAAGAGTATTGCTCAGAACCTGAGCCATATAGGACTTGGAGGGATATTGGGATACACTACTTGATACACTACAGGATAAAAGTAAAAATACTGACGTATGTAGGCACATAAACGTGGGCACGACTGTAGTGGATACAATCGAAGCAAAACTATTGAGATGGTATGGGCATGTATGCCATTTGGGACGAGGACAAGTGGTCTAAAAAGATGATGGACTGGACTCCAATTAATACAAGAGGATACCCGAAAACAACTTGAGAAGGTCAAGTGAGCAGAGTTATGTCAGAGAAGAATTTACAGGCGGAAACTTGCAAATGTAGAAGACTTTGGAAGGTAGGATGCCGGCAAAAAGTGGAATGTTATATTAAATCGCAATAAAAATTGGGAATCTGAACGTATGCAAAGAAGGACACCACGAATGGTCACAGGTATGTCTAACTCACATGAATGCTGAGAAGCCTGAATTGGTAGACCCAAGAAATTAACCCGAGAAAGCCTAGCTGCAAAGTTTAAAGCACCAGTGTTAAGCGAAGAAACTAGACATACTCTTCAGCACCCAAGGTTTTGCCCCCGCAGAGACTGCGAAGACGTGATGAGAGCAATCACGGCGGGCGCAGAGGCGTTTGAGTAGTCAGTCTCCCCGCCTCGTACGAGACTAGAACTGAAAGAAAGCTTACGATGTGCAATTGAACGTACCCTCTGCTATGCACCTCAAAGTCGTTTCCAGTGCAGGTATATTGATGCAGATGTAGAAATCAAGAGAGGAAGAAATACTGAAGCATTACAAATGTGATTCTGTCCAGAAAAGTTAAAAGTTTAGTTGACAGAAAAAATAAAAAATGAATTACTGAAAAGAACAGGGGAGGGTAGATGTCTACGGAGAACACTTAACAGAAGAAAGGACAAATTAGTGGCGCATCGGCTACGATATCAGGGAATACTTAGCCCGGAAGGAGCAGTACAGAGGAAAAATACGCTGCCTGACAAAAAAAAGGGGAAGCATCCAGAAAACATGGTTGGATATCAATGTAACTTCGTACACGCACACACCACTGGTATGTTACGATTATAGAATGACATATAGAACAACCATCAGAGTGCATTAAGTGGTTATTGTTGTTTGCAGGACTAGTAGGGTGTATAAGGGGTGTCAGATGTTCTGTGATATCTGAAGGACACAGAGATGGCACGTACTCGTGTGAGACAGCGCTATCAGCAAGTGACAGTTTGAAAGGTGCCTCATGCGTGACTGCATTTCGCCAGTTGGTCGAATCGTGTAGTGTCCAAATTTTTGGCGCGCTAGGGTGTGGCAAGACTAAAGAGAAATCTAGACACGTTCATAGTATTTGTCGACCTAGAAAAAACATTCGACAAAGTAAAATGGTGCAAGATGTTTGAAATTCTGAGAAAAATAGGGTAAGCTCTAGGGAGAGACTGGTCATATACAATATGTACAAGATCCAAGAGGGGATAATAACAGTGGACGACCAAGAACGAAGTGCTCGTATTAAAAAGGGTCTAAGATAAGGATGTAGCCTTTCGCCCCTACTATTGAATATGTACACCCAAAAAGCAAAAGTGGAAATAAAAGAAAGGTTCCAGAGTGGAATTAAAATGAAAGGATATCAATGATACGATTCCATGATGACATTATTACCGTGAGTGAAAGTGAAGAAAAATTACACGATCTGCTGAATGGAATGAACAGTCTGATGAGTACAGAATACGGATTGAGAGTAAATCGAAGAAAGACGAAAGTAATGAGAAGAAGCAGAAATGAGAACAGCAAGAAACTTAACATCGGGATTGATGGTCACGAAGTAGATGAAGTTAAGGAGTTCTGCTACCTAGGCAGCAAAATAACTAATGACGAACGGTGCAAGGAGGACATCAAAAGCAGATTATCAATGGCAAAAAGGGCATTCCTGGCAAAGAGAAGTCTACTAGTATCAAACAAAGGCCTCAATTTGAGGAATAAATTTCTGAGAATGTGCGCTTGGAGCACAGCATTGTATGGTAGTGAAATATGGACTGTGGGACAACCGGAACAGAAGAGAATCGAAGCATTTGAGATGTGGTGCTACAGATGAATATTGAAAATTAGGTGGACTGATAAGGTAAGGAATGAGGAGGTTCTGTGCAGAATCGGAGAGGAAAGGAATTTGTGGAAGACACTGACAAGGAGAAGGGACAGGATGATAGGACATCTGTTAAGACATCAGGTAACGATTTACAGGGTACTAGAGGGAGCTGTAGAGGGCAAAGACTGTAGAGGAAGACAGAGGGTGGAGTACATCCAGCAGATGATTGAGGACGTACGTTGCAAGTGATACTCTGAGATGAAGAGGTTGGCACAGGAGAGGAATTCATGGCGGGCCGCATCAAACCAATCAGAAGACTGGTGACCAAAAAAAAGCATGTGACTGTGGCCCGATGTTGGACTGCATGGGAACGTGAAGGCACGCAAGCCCGTCATCAACGTTCCGGTCGACAACGCAAGCAGGATCACCTTACTGTGCACCAAGTACATTGTAACAACTTCATATCTGAGCGTGCCACAAAGAACAACTGCTGGACTCGGTGTAACATTTTGTGTCATTGCGCACTATCGGTTGGAGACTAAGGAATTACCGTCCCATGCGTAGCCTGCCGTTGACGCCACAACACAGAAAGCTTAGTTTAGTGTGAACTGCTGACGAATGGCGTTGTTCTGTGTTCAGAGGTGAACTGCGGTTCAGCGGTATCACGGGTGAGCATCCTTGGTGTATATGGCGGTGACCTGAGGGGATCTCCCAATTTTCCAATGTTTTTGAGAGAGAAAGAGGTGTTACTCCTGGTGGCATTGATTAGGGAGCCATCGAGTATGACTACAAGTCACGTGTGGAAATGACTGATGGTACCTCACGAGCATCCTGCGTACTTGTATGTCATTTCTCAAGTGATTGTTTCATGGTCCCATTTTTCAACACGGCAATGTTCAACCACGTACGGCACGTTATTCCATGAACTGTCTGCTTCATGTAGTGATACTCCAGTAGCCAGCAACATTGCTATATCTGTTACCTGCAGAACATGTAAGTGACCAGCTAGAACATAACTCTGCCCCAGTATCTGTCTCCAAGGTACCAAGGGCTCGTTAGAACACTACAACAGCTGTGGGCCAGCTTGACTCAGGAGAGGCTACAACGGCTTTACGGCACTCTTACCGACCGACTCAGTGCGCAGGTCCAGGCCATAGAGGGTAAAACGTCATACTGGCAAGTGTACTCATTCTGTGAAATGCTTTGCAAACTGGACTATATTGTGATCACCGAAATAACATCACATACCCTCTTAAAGGCAACAGAGGATCAAGTACGTAAAAATACGAGGATTAGTTGAAATCCTTGGGTAACACGGGAGATACTGAATGTAATTGATGAAAGGAGAAAATATAAAAAATGAAGCACGTGAAAAGGAATATAAACGTCTCAAAGATGATATCGACTGGAAGTGCAAAGTGGCTAATCAGGGATGGCAAGAGGAGAAATGTAAGGATGTAAAACCATGTATCACTAGGGGTAGATAGATAAAGCCTACAGGAAAATTAAAGAGACCTTTGGAGAAAAGAGTAACACCTGTATGACCATCAAGAGCTCAGATGTAAAACCAGTCCTAAGCAAAGAAGGGAAAGCAGAAAGGTGGAATGAGTACATCGAGGTTCTATACAATGGCGATGTAATTGAGGACAATATTATCGAAATGAAAGAGCATGTAGATGAAGATGAAATGGGACATATGATACTGCGTGAAGAGTTTGACAGAGCACTGAAAGACCTGAGTCGAAACAAGGCCCCGGGAGTAGACAACATTCCATTAGAACTACTGATAGCCTTGGGGGCGCCAGCCGTGACAAAACTCTACCATCTGGTGAGTAAGATGTATGAGACAGGCGAAATACCCTCAGACTTCACGAAGAATATAATAATTCCAATTCCAAAGAAAGCACGTGTTGACAGGCGAGAAAATTACCGAACTATCAGTTTAATAAGTCATAGTTGCAAAATACTAACACGAATTCTTTACAAACGAATGGAAAAACTGGTAGAAGCCTACCTCGGGGAAGATCAGTTTGAATTCCGTAGAAATATTGGAACACGTGAGGGATTACTGACCCTGCGACTTATCTTGGAAGATAGGTTAAGGAAAGGCAAACCTACGTTTCTAGCAATTTGTAGACTTAGAGAAAGGTTTTGACAATGTCGACTGGAATACTCTCTTTCAAATTCTAAAAGTGGCAGGGGTAAAATACAGGGAGCGAAAGGCTATTTACAATTTGTTCAGAAACCAGATGGCAGTAATAAGAGTTGAGAGGCATGAAAGGGAAGCAGTGGCTGAGAAGGAAGTGACACACGGTTGTAGCCTACCCCAGATGTTATTTAATCTGTATATTGAGCAAGCAGTAAAGAAAACAAAACAAAAATTTGGGGTAGGAATTAAAATCCACGGAGAAGAAATAAGAACTTTCAGGTTTGCCGACGACTTTGTAATTCTGTCAGAGAGAGCAAAGGACCTGGAAGAGCAGTTGAACGGAATGGACAGTGTCTTGAAAGGAGGGTATAAGATAAACATCAACGAAAGCAAAACGAGGATAATAGAAAGAAAACGAATTAAATCAGGGGATGCTGAGATAATTAGATTAGGAAATGAGAGACTTAAACTAGTAGATGAGTTTTGCTATTTGAGAGCAAAATAACTAATGATGGTCGAAGTAGAGAGGACATAAAAATTTAGATTGGCTGTGGCAAGGAAAGCGTTTCTGAAGAAGAGAAATTTGTTAACATCGAGTATAGATTTAAGCGTCAGGAAGTCTTTTCTGAAAGTATTTGTATGGAGGGTAGCCATGTATGGACGCGAAACATGGACGATAAACAATTTAGATAAGAAGAGAGTAGAAGCTTTCGAAATGTGGTCCTACAGAAGAATGCTGACGATTAGATGGGTAGATCACATAACTAATGAGGACGTATTGAATAGAATTGGGGAGAGGAGGAATTTGTGGCACAATTTGATTGGAAGAAGGGATCAGTTAGTAGGACACGTTCTGAGGCATCAAGAGATCACTAATTTAGTATTGGAGGGAAGAGTGGAGGGTAAAAATCGTAGAGGGAGACCAAGAGATAAATATACTAAGCAGATTCAGAAGGCTGTAGGTTGCAGTAGTTATTCGGAGATGAAGAGGCTTGCACAGGATAGAACAGCATGGAGAGCTGCATCAAACCAGTCTCTGGACTGAAGACTACAACAAGAACACCCTCTAAAATTTCATTTCGTTTCCTACGGCGATGTAGTAGGGCAAAGTAAGACAGTAGTATGGAAAACAGACAATGGAATATGTTGGTTGCAACAGTTACGTGAATACAACAGTCTCATAATACATTTACTTTGTAATGAAGTCTGAATGTGACTCGATTGTTCTGTTGGAGTCACATTATCAATCCAGGCCTTAGCCTTCAGTCGACGTAGTGTAGGAGGTTCGGACTCCTTATTATGCTCCCCTCCCCCCCCCCCCTCCCGCCCTGTAACTGGAATGGTAAATCCGCTGGAGGTCCTCTAAGAGGACCACGCCAAGTAAAGCACTGTGGTGTCCAAGTACGAGAATCTTCCCATTGAGAAGTGGTTGACATATTTCGTATTATTCTGTTCACGGACGGTTACCATTCGCCACCTTTTGATTCATAAGGCTTGGGAAACCTTTTACTGCTTACGGCAACTTTTATTGAGGTATAGTGAAAGTGGCGCGGCACAACTTGGCTGCCTTTGGCGGCTGTAGAGCTACAGATGGTGGCGACGTGGGCGTCTGCCGGCGGCGGAAGTGTGCGGCCGCCTGCGGCTGCGTGGGAGGGCGGAAGACGGCGCGGCGCCTGCCGGAAGGGCGCGCCCTCTGAGGGCCCCGGAGGGCCTCCGCGCTATCTCCTGGGGGCGAGGGGCGGCAGATAGGGGCTGCCAGTTCACTCCGCCCTTTCGGAGCAGCAGCGCCGAACCTGCCGCGTTCAAGTGTTGCAGGACAACTGTGAAGGGCGTGCCGAACCATTAGCGTCAAAACCACACAGATGGCACAGGATTCTAACCTGAGTAAACTGAGATAAAGAACCAACTGACCTAAACGAATACAGCTAACTTGCTATTATTCGGATTAATGCGAATCCGAGACTGCACGGACAACCGGAAAAAACACACGGATAATAGGAAATTAGCACGCGATTCAGTCCGAGAGGCTACAGTTCTTCCAGTACAGGCCAGCTTCATCGAAGTTATAAATCGGTCCCAAAAAAACCTCTTCGGCCTAACTCAATAACTCTTCGCAAAAAGGGAAGAGCTGTGTTTTAAAAAAAGTTACTTCTGACCTGAAGGCCATACAGCCGTCTGTCAGTGTTTTGGAATTTGATACTATAAGTTTATATTTATCTCAAATTTTAGTAATTACTTTAAAATTAATATATTACGAAGGAGAGTTGCTATAATATTTGACAGTGGTTGACGAGATCTGATTAAACGTTGTATGAAATCAATTTGTTGGTTTGCGTACACTAAATTCGAAAAAAAGTGTGATCGATATCTCCTACTGTTTTATTCCAGCACATCCACAATAAGGTTCATCTCGAACACATATGCGGTAAAGATGGCTAGGTAATGATCTATAATTAAGTCTCATGCCAATTATGGAACTTCTTATTCGCCTTAATTGTGTGGAACCGGCGCTTCGAAGGAATGCTTGGCTCCATTTGACCATATTATTTCCATTTGACGCCTATTGACAATTCTTCATCTCGTTGGCATCTTATTCTTCTATATACCGTAGTCATCCTGTCTGATGGCGGTAATAGAATGGTTTTAAAAGTGCCATTTTGAGCGATGGCTTCCGCTAAGTCATCGACCATTTCGTTATATTTACACAGAAGTGACAAACGTCATGGAATACCTCCTAATATCGTGTTGACCCCCTTTTGCCCAGTATAGTGCAGTACATCGACGTGGCACGGACTCAAATCGTTGGAAGTCCCATGTGACCTTGTGCACGCAATACTACCGCCGTTTGTATATGTGCGTATACCTATCCCATGACTTTTGTCACCTCAATGAATCTTCGGAAGTCGTTGCAGAAATATTGAGCCCCGCTGCCTCTATAGCCGTTCATAATTGTGAAAGTTTTACCGATGCAGGATTTTGTGCACGAACTAACCTCTCGATTATGTCCCAGAAATGTACGGTGGCATCCACGTCGGGAGATCTGGGTGGCCAAATCATTCTCTCGAATTTTCCAGAATGTTCTTCAAACCAGTCGTGGACATCTGTGGCCCAGTTACATGGCGCATTGTCATCCATAAAAATTCCATTGTTTGGGAACTTGAAATCCATGAATGGCTGAACATGGTCTCCAGATAGCCGAACATCCGGAGGATCCAGTCTGTTCCATGTGTAAGTAGGCTGTTTAGGTTTTTTTAATGGTAACGACACGTAGCGCTCTGTATGAAAATCACTGGCTGTGCTGTGTGCAGCCTGTGGCTGGGTGGCATTGTTGGAATTTGCCATTGTAGTGTTGGGCAGTTGGCTGTTAACAGCGCGTAGCGTTGCGCAGTTGGAGGTGAGCCGCCAGCAGTGGTGGATGTGGGGAAGTGAGATGGCGGATTTTTGAGAGCGCATGATCTGGATGTGTGTCCATCAGAAACAGTACATTTGTAAGAATGGATGTCATGAACTGCTATACATATTATGACTTTTGAACACTATTAAGGTAAATACATTTGCTAACTATGCCCATCAGTAGTTAGAGCCTTCAGTAGTTTGAATCTTTTATTCAGCTGGCAGTAGTGGCGCTCGCTGTATTACAGTAGTTCGAGTAACGAAGATTTTTGTGAGGTAAGTGATTTGTGAAAGGTATAGGTTAATGTTAGTGAGGGCCATTCTTTTGTAGGGATTTTTGAAAGTCAGATTGCGTTGCGCTAAAAATATTGTGTGTCAGTTTAAGAACAGTCATGCATAATTTTTCTAAGGGGACGTTTCACATGTAAACGCAGCCTACACTATTATGGAACCACCACCAGTTTCCACAGTGCCTTGTTGGCAGCCGGCCGGTGTGGCCGAGCGGTTCTAGGCGCTTCAGTCTGGAACCGCGTGACCGCTAGGGTCGCGGGTTCGATTCCTGCCTCGGGCATGGATGTGTGTGATGTCCTTAGGTTAGTTAGGTTTAAGTAGTTCTAAGTTCTAGGGGACTGATGACCTCAGATGTTAAAGTCCCATAGTGCTCAGAGCCATTTGAACCAACCTTGTTAGCAACTTGGGTTCATGGCTTCCTGGGGTCACACTCGAACCCTACCATCATCTCTTACCAACTGAAATCGGGACGCATCTGACCAGAAGACGGTTTTCCAATTGTCTTGGGTCCAAACGACATGGTCACGAACCCAGAACAGGAGCTGCAGGAGGTGTCGTGCTGTTAGCAAAGGCACTCGCGGCGGTCGTGTGCTGCCACAGCCCATTGACATCATATTTCGCCGCACTCTCCTAACGGATACTTTCGTCGTACGTCTCCCATTGATTTCTGCGATTATTTCACGCAGTGTTGCTTGTCTGTTAGCACTGACAACTCTACTCAAACGCCGCTGTTCTCGCTCGTTAAGTGAAGGCCATCGCCCACTGCGTTGTCCTTGGTCAGAGGTAATGCCTGAATCTGGTATTCTCGGCACAGTCTTGACACTGTGGATCTCAGAATGCTGAATTCCCTAATGACTTCTGAAATGAAATGACCCACGCGTCTAGCTCCAACTACCGCGTTCAAAGTACGTTAATTCCCATCGAGCGGCCGTAATCACGTGCGACACTTTGTCGCATGAATGAAATGAGTACAAATGCCGGCTCCGCAAAGCACTACCATTTTATACCTTGTGCACGCGATGATACCGCCACTCGTATATGTGGATATAGCTATCCCATGACTTTTGTCACCTCAATGTAGTGTTAGCGCGTCCTTTGACCCACATAAATTTTACCTTCTTTCCGAGAATTTCGTTTTCCATGGTAGCTTTCAAGATGTCCATTATCACTGGATTAGTTTTCTTCAGAAGGGCTGGTGTCAGCATATCTTGGAGCAAGCTTCTACAATCCATTAAAATCAAAATGTTTCTTAAAGTGAGGTTCTGCAAGTAATTTAAAGCAGCGAGTATAGTTGTGACTTCTGCAGAAAATCTAGAAGTTTCACTGGGAAGCGAAGACAGTTCGTTGCAGCCTGTGCTTGGACATACGAACGCGCAACCCACTCAGCCATTATCTGCGTTTTTGGAGCCTTCAATACAAATCATGAAATACTTCGGGAAATTATCACCAATCCAGGTTTTTAATAATTTCTCTGCTGCCGCGTTTACTTTTGTTGGCAAGTACAAAATGCCAGCTGCTGAAGGTATTTCAGCACTAAGTTTCTCGCCCTTCACAGCAGTTTCTCAAATCAAGCAACGATGTTTAAATCGAGTCAGACAGCCTGTTGAAGCGTCAATTTTTTTTTTTTCAGTGTTCATTCATGGAGTATTCCTGTTTTCTCTATTCACGCTGGATCCGATACCGGAACTCTTTCTGTTCTCCCCTGCTGGAAACAGTGCTCCATCTACTAGTAGTTGAAGTTTTGGAGCACTTACGCTGTGATTGTTCTTCTTGATTGTCAGCTTTGGCTGCAAAATTCAACAGCTTTTCTATATTTATCTTTAAGTCTTTCTTTACTTGCGTACCTCATAATTCTGAGAAAGTTACTCCAGATTCGCGTTTTCTTACATGTTTATGACTTTTAATTTCCTCTCGGTTGTTAGAAAATGACGTTTCCATTTATCTGTCGTCCTCCTAGCACATATAAACAGTCTGTAACTTCAGTAACCGCATGAAATTTAATCTTTATTAACACTCATTGTCAATGATTCTTGTTACAAGGTACAGTATTACTGAAATCGGTCCGGTGCTACAAAAGTACGAACAACACCGTATTCGTACCTGTGACTTGTAACAGTATGCTTCCGTTTAGTATCAACACAGAGCAAGAATTCTGAAGGAAACCGCTCCAGAAGAAGACCTAAATCATTTTCTTTTACAGTTGGCTTTAAGTAAAGTCGCCATTACCGACCTTTAGCTTCTAGGAAAAGAGCTAAGCGAAGACACAGTCTGCAAATCGGCCGTGGACGTGTTACAGGGGCAAAGTCCCCGCATTTATCTGAAGGTGAGGTGGTAAACAACGGAAACATGTCCGACAGCAGGATGTCCGACAGCAGGATAGGGGTACGCATCGTCTTCCGGCGGTAAAACGAATCACGTGCATAATACTGTATTCTAGGCGAAAATATTCGTTCTAATTATAAAAGAATTTTATTTCTTTGAAAATGGCTGACATAGTTTACGGATAACCCGCAAGCCGGATGAACTGCACCTCGAGAATCGAGAGCTAACTGTATTTACATTTTTCAGAAGTAGCGTTTCAAACCTCTAGGAGGTACTAAAGAACTATTTTTTTTATTTACGACTAGTTTCATCGACGGATACTATAAATATTGTGTGGAACGGCAGTTCACCAACAACAGACACACACAGGGGAGATATAAGAGCCCAAAGCATTGAGCGTCGTGACTCAATAAATACTCCAATTAATCGCTGTCGGGTGTACGAAATCGTTCTGCGTATGCACTATATTGGCTCTGGATAAGCGAATACAAGCTTCAAGGCCTTTGTTATACTAAAATTGAAGCCTGTTTTCGTGCAACCGCTGTTGGCTTCAGTCAGGTGACCGTGTGGAGAGATGAGTACACGCCAGGCGGTACGACCGCCGACAGCAAGATTGGAGCTCTTCATACCAACCAAAGGTGGCCTCATCCGCTGTCGAGCCAGCAGCGTGGAGTGAAGTTTTTCTTCACCTGACTCAGCTAACACGTTGCCTCCTCCTAAGCATATCTCGCAAAAAGACCGCGAAGGTAAACATTAGAGAGGATTACCAGTAATCGTTCTTCCCACTAACCATTCACTACTGGAACAAGAAAAGGGGGAAATGGCAGTGGTAGTACCCTCCGCCACACACCAGACAAGAAAGCGAGTTAATACTGCATTGTCATCCAGTTCCGAACAATTTTGAAAATTACGACTCTCTAGCTCATCGGAAAGTTAGTTTAAAATCATCTGCAAAATTTGTACCGAATCGACAGGGAGACAAAAGTGACCTTTCAAAAAGTGATAAAAATAATCCTTTTCAGACAGGAAGAGCAGCTTCGTCCACTTGTTCTTGGTGGTAGCAGAACCTCTTGGTGGTAGCAGAACCCGAATAACCTTTCCGCGGACCGTAATTTCACCGTGCCAGAAAGAAAGGTACTTCAATATACCATTATGTTGCTTTAGCTTGCTATGAGTGCACCTTAAAAATTTGTCAGTTGTTGTATCCTTCCGACGTTAGTGTGCCTGTTTCATCAATCAGTATGCAACGACAGGTAGTTCGGCAATCAAATCAACAAAGATCAAATGTCTGTGTTTTTGATGTAGTAACCCTTCCACCCATCTTTCGTTGGTCTGCCCCTTAGACCAATTAATTGCTCATGCATCACTCAGTACTTCGAGCGACAGTGGCAATATGGTGAAACAAACAAAAGATGGTTGCCAGATTAATGTTACTTGACGATTCCTCTGAAAGAGTAGCAGGTCACATTAAGCGAGATAGCATTCGTAGAAATGCTTTGGATCAAATGGCATCGATTTGATCCTACTTGCAGGGTAGTACAGCAATATTGTAACCGTGGATAGATTCCATAACCGCAATATTGGTGGGGATAACAACATGCAATCTATTATTTGGGTTGACCGTGCAAGAAAATTAACGAACACAGGTATCCTGGTAAAAAAAGAGCGTATATTCTTAACGAAATACAGTGCACAGGCTGTGATGATAAAAAGACACAGAATTCCGTTGGACATGGGCGAAGTCACAAGGAGAACTGCCCCAGGGTTTGCTATGCCCGGAGAGTTTAGCTTCTTTCACAGTGCAAAGTGGTTTGCTGCGGTGACAGTTGCCTCAAAGTGCAGGGACCCCGCGTCGGGAGAGGAGGTTCTTTTTCGGAGACGGTCGCACAAAACGCCTTCTCCCTAACAGTTTCCGTCTGGATGCGACCTCTTGTTCGACCACCAAAACCGTTGGACTTTCTTCGGAGGCTGGCTTCAGAGAATCATATGTAACGGCTCCTTCCATGTTGCGAATCCGTTAATCTTGTAAGCACGTTTCTCCCATAGGAGCGACTGAAAACTGTGCCTCTGTAAAGTTTGTCGGCATGGTCGATTTTGCACGAACCCTGCGACTAACATTATCGTTGATCTCTTCGCTGTCAATTCCTGTACAGCCAAGCGCCCATTGTGCAAACTCACCCTGTCACGTGACCTACAGCCTTCAGTCGCCAAATGAACGCCTTGCTGTCCCTGTGTGATCTCCCTCGCTCCGTCATTGGCTGGTTTAAAACTACTTCTACAAGTACTTAATAGAGCCTAATTAGCACACAGGTGAATCAAAATATTGTTAATCATGCTTCATTCCATTTGCAGGGATACATAAAAGAAATCGTCACAAAAAATTGAAAGTTGTTTGTTTTATCATTTCTGATGCACCATAGTTTCCACTGTAAAACTAAATTTTCAGAAGAGACTGATGATTATTTTGCAATACACTGACAAGGGAGGACACAGATACCAAGTCTATACCGAATTACTACATATAGCCAACAAAGGAAGAAAACTAAGCCAGTTAGAAGCACTTGAGATAAACAGAAAAAAATGGTTCAAATGGCTCTGAGCACTATGGGACTCAACATCTTAGGTCATAAGTCCCCTAGAACTTAGAACTACTTAAACCTAACTAACCTAAGGACATCACACACACCCATGCCCGAGGCAGGATTCGAACCTGCGACCGTAGCAGTCCCGCGGTTCCGGACTGCAGCGGCAGAACCGCTAGACCACCGCGGCCGGCTGAGATAAACAGACATTTAGCTTAAAAATTCCCAACTGGTTCTAAATGATCAGTTGAAGTTGAGCACATCCTCACTTTTAAGTTTCACATGATGCAGTCAACCAACCAAGTACCCACAAACCGCCACACGACACATACTGCTACACAAAATTAAAACACAATAGAATTTCCTATTACTTACCTTGCCCATCCTACAAACTTCAACAATGTAACTCGTAACATCTTAATATTGATGTTTTAGCTATGCATTGTGTTTATCATTTCCCACTGCATAAAAATGTAACTTACAATATAAATCATGCTTTTGCGAAACGTAAGTTATTAGTTCTCAGTTAGATAGCTCTCAACCAATTTCACGGCCTCACAAACTATGGCGTCATAACCATACAACCCGAAATACTGTAATATTGTGTATTTTAATTATTGTGTATAATACTGTCCACTGCCTGAAGTTTAGTTTACAATGTTCAAATAACATGTTTGTTGCACAACATAAATGAAGAGTGCTCCGTTTAACAGTTCCTCTGCCAATGTCAAGACCTCACAAAATTTAGCATCATAGCCATTACACCTGTAATACTGTGTAGCTTAACGACTTATTGGGCTTAAGAATATCCATTGTATAAACTGTAATCTCTCTTGTTAAAAAACAAGTTTGATGTGCAACACTCTATGCAAGTGGTTTTATCTTTACTCAGTACTTTTGGTGACCTAAGAACTAGTACTCCTTTCAGACGGTAGTCGATTCTTTCCTGAAGACGACCCAATAAACCGAAAACTAGTTTGAAATAAACAAGAACCAACAGAACAAAACCAGTGTACTTTTTATTCAACCTTAAATATGGAATTGTTCTACCAAGAAGTAAAGGAACAATTCATAAATAGGACACTGGCACATTTACAATACACTGCACTTCAAGAATCACGACTAATTAGCTCCCCCATCATTGAGAAAGTATGCCGTTTCAACAATACCAAACCCACACGTAAGTTCGAAAGGGAACAATGTCTTTGCTTACAGGCCTGATCTCTCGTTTTGTAGCAACAGCCTTGAAATTCGGAAAGGCTACAATTCTTTTCATAGCTCTCACTGTATTCTACAAGGTGCGACTGGAAAGTTCGTTGAATGGTCTCAGAGAATTAAGAGCACACGAGCTACAAATAAAATACCCTTACTGGGCTTCAGAGTAATCACCATTACCTTAAACACACTTCTGACGTTAATCGTAAGGCCGTTCGAAATTTTCAACAAACATCTCTTATGTAACTGCTCGAAGTACTGCGATCTACATTTTCATCTGCATCGACGCGTTGTAGGATATCCGCAACGTCCTGTCCTCAGCTTTATCACTCAGTTCAAGGTAATTGGTTCCAAGCACCCTCCTTATTCTTCAGATTTGGCACCAGCTGATTTACTTTTTTTTCCTCCACCTTAAATTAGCCCTGAAAGGCTTATGTATCTCAGACGTTGCATGGGACCACGGAGTTTCTAGATATTCCACAAAAAGTGCAGACAGTTTCCAGCATCTTTACAGCCTGAGTCACGAGTATTTGTAGCTAATGGTGGTTACTTTGAAGACCTGTAAACATATTTCATTTGGTAACTCTCGTCCTCTTCATTCATAGAACGTTTCAGAGGGACCTTGTGACAGTTCTTGTAACATAATACTTTGAATGACACTGTTATCTGACAGCACATCGTAATTAAACACATCAAAAACAGTTTTGCATCACCTCGGTTCCGAAAGTTCCGGAACCTATACTGAAAATTGGAATACAGATCAACATAAACATCATTTCTGCCCTTTTCATCGCTCATGAAAATCACACATTGCATGTTGTACCACCTTCAGAGATGGTAGTCCAGATTGCTGTACACACTGCTACCTCTAACGCCCAGTAGCACGTCCTCTTGCATTGATGCATGCCTGTACTCGTCATGGCATACTATCCACAAGTTCATCAAGGCACTGTTGGTCCAGATTGTCCCACTCCTTAACGGCGATTCGGCGTAGATCGCTCAGAGTGGTCGCTGGGTCATGTCGTCCATAAACAGCCATTTTCAATCTATGCCAGGCATGTTCGATAGGCTTCATGTCTGGATAACATGCTGGCCACTCTAGTCGAGCGATGTCGTTATCCTGAAGGAAGTCATTCACAAGATGTTCACGGTGGGGCCGCGAATTGTCCTCCATGAAGAAGAATGCCTCGCCAATATGCTGCCGATATGGTTGCACTATCGGTCGGAGGATGTCATTCATGTATCGTACAGCCGTTACGGCGCCTTCCATGACCACCAGCGGCGTACGTCGTCTCCACATAATCCCACCCCAAAACAGCAGGGAACCTCCACCTTGCTGCACTCGCTGGACAGTGTGTCTAAGGCGTTCAGCCTGTCCGAGTTGCCTCCAAACACGTCTCCGACGATTATCTGGTTAAAGGCATATGTGACACTCATCGGTGAAGAGAACGTGATGCCAATCCTGAGGGCGTCCATTCGGCATGTTGTTGGGCTCATCTGTACCGCGCTGCATGGTGTCGTGGCTGCAAAGGCGGACCTCGCCATGGACGTTGGTAGTGAAGTTGCGCATCATGCAGCTTATGCGCAGTTTGAGTCGTAACACGATGTCCTGTGTCTGCACGAAAAGCATTATTCTATATGGTGGCTTTGCTTTCAGGATTTCTCCGAGCCATAATCCGTAGGTAGCGGTCATCCACTGTAGTAGTAGTTCTTGGGCATATCATCGACTGTTCCTGTCTCTCTGTATCTCCTCCATGTGCGAACAACATCGCTTTGGTTCACTCCGAGACGCCTGAACACTTCCCTTGTTGAGAGCCCTTCCTGGCACAAAGTAACAATGCCGACGCGATCGAACCGCGGTATTGACCGTCTAGGCATGATTGGACTACAGATAATACGAAGCGTGTACCTCCTTCCTGGTGGAATGACTGGAACTGATCGGCTGTCGGACCCCCTCTGTCTAATAGGCGCTGCTCATGCATGACTGTTTACATCTTTGGGCGGGTTTAGTGACATCTCTGAACAGTCTGGGACTGTGTCTGTGATACAATATCACAGTCAACGTCTATCATCAGGAGTTCTGGGAACCAGGGTGATGTGAAACGTATTTTGATGTGTGTATATACCGTTTCGTTTTCTTTAGTATTGCTCATAATATAGAACACTTGCATGAAGCTTAAATGAAAATACTGCTTTCTATTTTATAAGGTCTTTACCTATAAGTAGATTTCCTGTCCTACTTGGAGCGGGTATAGCAGAATTTACCATGAGTCACACTGGTGATACTGAGACCGATGGAAGAAACAGGTGGTTCCTGTTGTCCATGACAGCCATAAGCGTATTCCAAAGCGTCGTAAACGTGAGTAAACAGTCCAGGGAAGCGAGCCAGGTGAAGTCAATCACTCAATTATCAATGACGCGTATCGAAGACTCCAGAGTAGAGTTGCACTCTACCAAAACTACGGTTCCATAATTTTGTTGCACTACATAAATGACGTAGTAAATTGTAGGATTACCGGTAATATTGGTAGCAGTTTTAGGGAAAGAAAGAGAGAAACTGCGAGCTGACTATTTCTTTGTTTGATTGTTTCTTTACTTTTGCACATAATTAGAACCGTACATCATTGATTGTTAGTCTACTGTGCATAGTATATCCTTAAAGAATAGAATTTGTATTTGTAAGTTATAAAAATAAGTAGATCGTGTAACTTCTGCGCTTTTACGTAACCAAAGCAATTACTTTTGATGCAAGTGCAGTTTACATGAACAAACATAAAAAATATTTACAATTATTGTTGTTATTTTGTATTCAATAGAACGTTGTTCATTATTATCAAAGGCAAAAGTTTCCTGTTATTATTGATAAGTGCGAAATTTGTTATAAAATAACAAAAACATGTTTGATATATAAAATGGGCGAGGTACTGAAGCTATATTTGATATATTTTCCTTTGTGTTTTTATTTTATTTTACCTTATTGTTGAGGAAATTATGTTTTCTTGTGCTATATGATAAATATGTATTGTTTCCTTTATTTTTACTACCTCTGTTTCACATCAGAAATCAACAACTTTCGAATAAAACCTGTTTCAAATACTGGCAAGTTAATTTTGCTATAAATACTGTTTACAGGATAACCATGTAGAACAGAAATGTTCCATGGGTTATGTGCCCCTAAATACAGCCTCACTCAATTCACAGACGATTTACAGCTTCCAGTTGTTAGTGGGATCTAGTTAAGACAATGACGGCGTATTTAAGAAAGCGTCGTTATAAGATAACGCCTGATAGGTATGGAACACACCTAACATACAGGTAACGTGGGTACAACCTTAACTGACTAAAGCTAATAGGAAAACTACCGCAGTCCACGCTTACTTATGATAGTCTACAATAGCATATTATAGCTTTACAACTCTGATCCAGAGAATGGCGGGCACTGCGAGGGCGCAGTATTTACGAACATCGTCGCTCCGTGGATGGGCTCACGTGACCTTCCTGCATAGGCAGCGCCGCCATCCGTAGTATCAAGATGCGGCCGTGGACTGAAGACCGAGAATCTGTCACCTGTTATCCGTATCGATACTCAGGCTGGCCGGGGAATCCGAATCATTGCCTGATATTAAAGCGAATAGGTAACGTTAAGTAATGAAACAACCTGTGTTGTTTACTATCGTGTATGACGAGATTTATGAATAGACACATAAAGTAGTTTTAACGGGAAATAGAGTCTGCGCCATTCACTGGTTGCGAACTGCAGAAAAACACGACGGGCATTCAATAAATAGTGCAACACTTCTTATTCTCCTCAAATTTCGGCTGAAAACATGCGAAATTTGTTTTGAGATATCTTGTAATATTGCTAATGCCTCTAAAGTTTCATGCAGTTCCGACAGACGGTGGCGCTATAGTAGCCTCCAAAATGGCGTCTGTAACGGAGGTGCGTTGCAAGAAGAGAGCTATCACTGACTTTCTTTTGGAAAACCAGAGCATTGTAGAAATTCATAGGCGTTTGCAGGATGTCTACGGAGACCTAGCAGTGAACAAAAGCGCGGTGAGTTGTTGGGCTAGGCGTCTGTTAACATCGCAAAAAAAAAAGTGCAAACCTGTCAGATCTCCCGCGTACCTTTCGGCCGCACAAAGCTGTGAGTCCTACAGTGTTGGAACGTGCGGACACTCTCATCCGAGGTGATTGACGGGTCACAATGGAGCACCTCATTGCTTGACTGGACGTCTCTACTGGCAGTGCTGACGCACACATCCGCCGGTTGGTGTACTCTGAGGTGTGTACCCGCTGCGCTCCCCGCTGCCTATCAGGAGACCATAAAGAGCGAGGAAGGACCGTCTGAGCGGAACTGCTTGCACATTACGAGGCTGATGGTGATAATTTTTAGTCGAGCATCATCCCAGTCGATGGAACAAGGATTCTTCACTTCGAACTGGAAACATAACAGCGATCCATAGAGTGGCGCCACACCATTCTCCTCCAAGGAAGAAGTTCAAAGCCACACCCTCGGCCGGTAAAGTCATGCGGACGTTCTTCTGGGCTCTGAAGGGGTCAATCTGTTTGATGCCGTCCGACGTATTGCAACGATCAACTGTGAAGTGTATTGTGCTACTCTCAGGAAATTGAAGAAACGACTTCAGCGTGTTCGCCGCCACAAAAATGCAAACAAACTTCTCCATGATAAAGCAAGACGTCATCGAGTCTGCGCGCCCAGGAGGAGCTCACAAAACTTCATTGGAATGTTCTTCGTCATCCACACTACAGTACGGATCTCTCGTCTTCCCACTTCCATCTGTTTGGCCCAGTGGAGGATGCACTCCGTGGGAAGCAGTGTGCCGATGAAGGTGAGGATAGTGATGTAGCAAGATGTTGGCACTGACGTCGACCAGCAGACTGGTACCAACCGGGCACAGAGGTCCTCCCAGTGAGATGGTTTATGGCCGCCGCATAGAATGGAGTTTATGTTGGAGAATAGAGTTTTGTAGCCAAATGAGTCGAGAATATTAGGGACGACCGCGGTGGCCGAGCGGTTTTAGGCGCTCAGTCCGCGGCTGCTACGATCGCAGGTTCGAATCCTGCCTCGGACATGGGTGTGTGTGATGTCCTTAGGTTAGTTAGGTTTAAGTAGTTCTTAGTCTAGGAGACTGATCACCTCAGATGTTAAGTCCCATAGTGCTCAGAGCCATTTGAACCATTTTCGAGAATATTGTAGTGTCCTGGAATGAGATTTCCACTCTGGAAGGTAGGAGACGAGGTACTGGCAGAAGAAGTAAAGCTGTGAGGACGGGGCGTGAGTCGTGCTTGGGAAGCTCAGTTCAGCCGTAACTCAGCGTGTTCGGTTAGAGGGTTAGCTGCCCTCTGTAATAAAAAAAAAAAAAACTGAGTTGGCGGATCGACGACGAACTGAAACGGGTGTCTTGCGACGTCCGCCCCGAGCAGATAAAACGAACAAAATGAGATTAAAAAAAAAAGTTGGTAGAGCACTTGCCCGCGAAAGGCAAAGGTCCCGAGTTCGAGTCTCGGTCCGGCACACAGTTTTAATCTGCCAGGAAGTTTCATATTATAGTGTGCTGGAGTCCTGAATAAAACTAACCTGCTTTCAGAAAAAAAATGTGTTGCATTATTTACTGAACGCTCCTTGCAGATCTGTAGAGCTACTGAGAGCAGTTTACTCAGTAACGTGAACGCTCGTGATTCCTCGGTTGCAGCACTGTGCGTTACGCAATCTCTCGTCGCCCGCACTTGGCTCGTTCCAGATATGGGCGCCACTTTGGTCTATGACGGACTGCGACGCTTTCGCTCCTAAAGCAGACGGCATTATGGTCCACTGCGGGCGCTAAACTCGCCACACAGAGAGCGTTGCGCCCCCCTGTCTGCCGCTTTACGGCGAGCGGCCGCTTAAGGACGTCCCGTGTCGACAGATGGCTTCCCCGAATAAGGCGCGAGTTAGCCAGCCGGTAATTTGCGTCTCCGGGAACGGGACGGGTGCCGTCAGCCGTTGCCTGGGGGAGCAGCACCTGGCAACGGGAAAGGCGGGAGCCGCGACGACGCAGCGGGCGGATACCACAGCGCCGCGCGGCACGGTCTAGAGAGCGCCGCTGACGCCCGGCCGCTACGGCTGCACCTTCCTATTTGGTCGCGAGCCGAGGCGCCGTAGGCCCTTTAAGGGGCGTCCTAAGAGGCCCCCGTCTGTAATTACACGCCGCATATCGGGAGCAGCTCCGACTCCATTCCCGGACACGGACCGTACGCGTGGTAGCGCGTCGCTGCCGACGGACGCTCCAAAGAGCTTCAGCAGCGAGAACATTCCACTCGTTTCTGATTTCGCTACGTCACAGAAGATAATGGAAAAGGGGGAGGGAAGAGAGAGCAAACCGTGAAAGAGGCAGAGGAGGAACTGAATTTGGAATTCGAATTAGAATCAGATGCGGAGTAGCTTGAACTACCAGACTTAGAGGAAGTGAAGATGCATCGAAAACTTAAAGAATAACGAAGGAGTAGGAAAAGACGGCATAGAGACGGTACTATTAACATTTTGAGGGGAAGAATTGAATCTGAATTTGATTTATTGTTCATTTAGAGACGTGTTGCCTTACATTTTACTTTGAAGAGCCAATGAATCTAGTACATCTGCCTAACGTCTTGTAGGGCCGCCGCGAGCGAGCAGACGTACCGCAACACGACGTGGCATGCTCTCAACTAATGTCTGGAGGGTACTGACACCGTGAATCCTTCAGGGCTGTCCATAAACCGCAAGAGTACGATGGGATGGAGATCTCTTCTGAACAATACGTTGCAAGGCATCCCAGATAATCTCAAAAATGATCACGTCTAGGGAGTTTGGAGGCCAGCCACTCTGTAGAAATTCTGCACGTGTGGGATGTCGCATTGTCCTGCTGGAATTGCACTAAGTCCATCGGAATCCACAATGGAAATGAATGGAAGCAGTTGACTAGACAGGATGCTCGCGTACGTGTCACCTGTCAGAGTCGTATGTAGATGTTTCAGGGGTCCCATATTACTCCAACTGCACACGCCCACAGTATTAGAGAGCCCCCACCACCTTGAACAGTCCCATGCTGACACTCAGGGTCCATGGATTCATGAGGTTGTCTCAATTTCCGTACACGTCCATTCGCTCGAAACAATCTCAAACGAGTCTCGTCCGATCAGGCAACATGTTTCCAGTCATCAACAGGCTAATGTCGGTGTTGACGGGCCCAGGAGAGAAGTAAAGATTTGTGTTGTGCAGTCATCAAGCGTATACGAGTGGGCCTTCGGCTCTGAAACACCCCCGTTATGTCCTTTATTGGGTTTTGTGTGATTACCGAAGCCCCCAAACAGTTAATTATTATAACTATATGACCGTGTGCTCAATGGATGAAAGGCTATCGGTTTTTCTGCTGTGGTTTCGGGGGTATTCCAACCAAGTGCGGCTGTTCTGAGACGGAATAGCTAATGACTGAAAGTTTGTCTATCATAAAAGACCATAAAGGTCGCGATGTACAAACTGATATGTATTTTCTACTGACACACAAATTCTGTGGCAGTTGCTGCCTTCGCCTTCCACGTTTAATTACGGTTATATCTTTTTACTGGTTGCTGATTTGAAGTACTTCGTCACACGCAATGATGATGGTTAACATTCACAACAATCCTCACTGCAATCCATGGTTGTTGCTGGCCGACGCGGTTGACGCGAAACACGTAATTCGGCACTTGTCACTTTTGGTTTCATATCACTCGCGAATCGAATCGGCGAGGGTCGACCCTACGACGATCAGGGGGACGCGCTCATTTGTCATACTCCGGTGAATCTGCCGTTTACTACTCACTCGACCACCAGTCTTGCCCGCCTCTCCAGCACTACTGCCCCCTCGACACTAGTCTCACTGCCTCCTGCAGCGCTCGACAATCGATTACTGTCTGCTATCGACCTGGGTGTCGGATACTAATATCTATGTTCATGGGATCACAGATCCCTTACAGCTCCGAAAGCCCATATCGATCATTTTTTGAAGCACATCATCTTTAGGCCAGTGACTGTTATAAGTTTTTATTACACTATTGCAATTTCGGCCTTAGGCCATTATCAAGTGATATTATGGCTTACATTACGTTGACATGGTTTAAAGCCATAATATCACTTGATAATGGCCTAATGCCGAAATTGCAGTACTGTAATAAAAACCTATAACGGTCACTGGCGTAAAGATGATATCCTTCAAAAAAATTTTTATGACTATGAATCCCAGCTACAACAAGTTTATTCATACCGATCATGTTCCGTTGAATGGTTCGCACGCTGACACTTGGTGATGGCCTAGCATTGAAATCTGCAGTAATTTGCGGAAGGGTTGCACTTCTGTCACGTTGAAAGATTCTCTTCAGTCCCCGTTGTTCTCGTTCTTGCAGAATCTTTTTGTGGTCGCAGCGATGTCGGAGATTTGGTGTTTTACCGGTACACTCGTGAAATCGTCGTACGGGTAAATACACACTTCATCGCTCGTCCGCCGACTGTGACACCACGTTCAAACTCACTTAAATCTTGATAACCTGCCACTGTAGCAGCAGTAATCGACCTAACAACTGCACAAGACACTTGTTATATATGCGTTGCGGACCGCAGCGCCCTATTCTGCCTGTTTACATATCTCTTTATTTGAATACGCATGCCTATACTAGTTTCTTTGGCGCTTCAGCGTATTACAGGTCGTTTATTTTACAACTTTTCATGCACATTACAAAAAATACTCCATATTACAAACATCAATTATTGTTGTCGGCAATTGCAATGGAAGTAATAATAAATTAAAAGTACATTAGATATTGAAAGAAGAAAAAACACAAAAATATTCAAATTTTAAGAAGATATGATTATATGATGATAGACGACAGGATAGACTTGGATAGAAAGAGAGAGAGAGAAATGCTACCCTATCTGAGCAAGCCTGGTCTGAAAGCCTCAGAACTGCTTCGGGCCTTGCAGTCCCTGTTCGCTACAGTTTACTTTACGGATTAATATTTCTAAACACTGTTTACAAAAGCACTATTACTATTATGTACATTGTGGAAAGCGCGGTGGTGTGTGAGTGTAAAGCGTGTCATTTCTTGGAGTTATTAATTAACCTTCAGTTCCTGTATTATGTGTCTTGAATTTTACCCACTATGTTGCTTAACTGTTCGTTGCAAGTGCTACATCCCAACAGCAATATAATGACCACGGGATGGGTATGCCTGCTGTTTATACTTAATCTGGAACAGATATACAGGGTTGATTGCATTGCACTGTTTATTCTAATATAGTTTAATTATTCCAGATGTAGTGTAAGGTTGTCGGCGGTACGTGTTGATGAAAATATTCGCTGTTTAAGTGAGTCTTTGTTTCGGTACTGCTGTCTGTGTTGGTGTATAAATTGGAACTGCTGTGTTAAATGCTTCTTGTATGTTGCAGTCTTCTGTTATACGGACTTGTCTGTCTGTATTCGTCATGTAATATCCATGAGACATCATCAGCGATTTTATTTAATATCTCCCACTCGTCTTTGTCTCTTATTGCCCGTATCACGTCACTGTCGAATTGCGTTGGTGTTTGGTGTGCTGCTCTGTATCGGTGACAGCGAAAAAGTATGCGTTCTGGGGATCCACGTTTCCCACATGTACAAGTAGCACTCAGGCTGCGGCCTACGCGGTTTAAGTGCGCAGGGATAGTGAACCATACCCCGGCTGGTATTGATATGGCTTAGTCTCAGAGGTTGCCTGATATGCGGGAAGAAATGATATACCCTACGTCCCTTATCGCTTGACTCCCATTCCCTTTTGCAGGTATCCAGCCGTCTTTTAACGAGTTGGCGCTTCTCGGTGATTTCCTGTCCGGTAATCTCGATTGCCTTATACTATCTCCCCCTCCTCAGCCAGTACACCGCGGCCCGAAACCGAATGATTATGTAGGTAGGGATGGTTCCAACAACCACGAAGAGGTGGAGTTGAAAGTTCCTGAAAGCCTTTCCAGGGCACTTCTGTGCCCTCGCCGCACGATGTTCCTATTCGTCACTTGGTGGGCCCATGCACTGGCTGCAAAACAGACCACAGACTAAAAGAGCGCACAATGGTAAGTGGGAAATAGGATAGAGACGGCTGTTAATGAATTAATAAAGGAAATACATATAAAGGAAGAAATGCGTAAGGACTGGAGCATGGGAATAACCTGCCCATTACATAAGATTGGCTGGATTACTGTCTTAGATACATGAGGTATTTTTTCTTTTCTAAAATTTTATCCGTATTTTGCAGCTCCAGATGTGAATGTGTTCAATACACTGGAAGTATAAATTAAAAAGAAAACCGTCTTCAGTCACAGCTTTTCGTGTTTTATTAAGTACACGATGCGTTCCGGACCCGGTGGGTCCACCATCAGGTGTAATTGTCTTAATACATGATTTATTTTTTCTCTTGAGTGAGGTGAAATTATATGATAGGTTAAAACCTAACATTAATCCTCTTCATAACAGGAATATGAATTTCATCTCATTCAGGAGAAAGAATAAAGCTTGTATTAAGAGAAATTACAGCTGATGATGAACCCACAGGTTATAAACTAACATCAAACCATTTCATGACTGGAATATGGATTTCACCTCATTCAAGAGAAAAAAGTATACCTGATTATGGACTCACAGGGTCCGAAAGCATCGTATACTTAATAAAAAACGAAAAGTTGTGACTAAAGACTTTTTGTTTTTAATTCATACTTCCAACGTATGAGGTGTTTCTTAAGATTTGAGCATCTTAGCTAGAATACCAGATGGAAACGGTGTATGTGGATTATCAGACTGACTTTAGGAGAAACAGATCCAGAACGGACCAGACATTTTCATTCAGACAAGTGCTTTATGAATACGATAAGCATACGACAGCCTAGACAGGAATAAGATTCTACAGTACATGACAGATTTTAGAATTCCACTAAAGTTAGTGAGGATGACGGTAATGACAACGAAAGCAAGAGTTTGCAAGGTCAGAATAAAGCAACAGTTGTTACGGGAATTCCATGTGGGTAGAGGTCTGCGGCAGGGAGGTGCGATCCCTGCGCTAGTCTTTAACTTAGCACTAGAGACGGTAATACGGCAAATACCAACAAACCCAGGACGAGCAATATTTAACCGGCAGGCCCCGGCGGTGACATACACTGATGTTAACTGCAAGGACTAAGAGATAATTGTGCTGCATTGGAAGGTGCAGCGAGGAAATTAGGACTAGAAGTGAATATAAATATACACCGATAAGTCACAACATTATGACTACCTGTTAAATAGCGTGTTGTTCCACTTTTCAAACACAGCAAAACGGAGCTTCTACGAGTCCTTGACAGGATTCCAGGAGTATGTGGCACCAGATGGCTATGTGCAGGTCAAGCAATTCCCTCAAATTACGGGATGGTGGTTTATGGGCTCGCAACTGGCCCCCGATATTTGTTCCAGTGGGTACAGATCAGGCACATTTGCTGACCAAACCATCACTGTGAGCTCACTATAATGCCCCTCAGACCACTGTAGCACGATTCTGACCTTGCAAGACGAACAGTTATCCTGCTGGAAAATGATATCACCGTAGGGGGAGACTTCAAGCATGAAGCGACGCAGGTGGTCCGCAATAATGTTCACGCAGTTCACTGCTGTCATGCCTTCGATTACCAGCGCAGATCCCGTTGAAGCCCAACTCATTGTACCCCATAGCACAGTTCTGCCTTCACCGGCCCACATCTGAGGCGCGGTGCATGTTTCGTGCAGCCATTCGCCTGGATGGCAGTGTGTAAGGACTCAACCATCCACATGGCGCAACAAGAAATGGGATTCTTACGACAGGCGACACGATTCTATTGATCCACAGCGAAAACTCAGTGACACTGTGCCCACTGAAGTCATAATTGACGATGGCGTTGGATCGACACAGGTAGACGTAGGTGTCGTGTGCTGTGGAGCTCCATGTTCAACAATGGCCTTTGAACGGTGTGCGCCGAAACACTTGTGCCTGCACCAGAATTGTACTCTGCCGTCAGATCTGCCACAGATCGCTGCCCATCCTGATTTACACAATGGGGAGTCCTCTGACCTCTACTTTTCGAGATGAGACGTGGTCGTCCAATACCATACGGCCTACTCGTTATTCCACCATCCTTCAACCACTTTCCACAGGTACTCACGACAGTACTATGCCAACAGGTGACCAGCTTCGCCGTTTCAGAGACTCTCGTTTCCAACCTCAGCGCCACAACAATGTGCCCTTTGTCATAACCGCTTACATCAGTGGATTTTCGCATTTGCGGTCCTTATCTTCGCAATAATGATTGCCCATTGGTCTCTCTTCCGCTTACATTCTTTCCTTACTGCGTCACGTGACCGCAACACCACCAAGAGGTATTCAGTGTCGCAGTGGGCAGTGTAACTGAGGGGGAATAAGGGGAACCAGCCCGCATTCGCCGAGGCAGATGTAAACCGCCTGAATAACCATCCACAGACTGGCCGGCACACCGGACCTCGACACTGATCCGCCGGGCGGATTCGTGCCGGGAACCGGCACGCCTTCCCGCCCGGAAAGCAGTGCGTTAGAACGCACTGCTAAACGAGCGAGCAAGACAGAGGTTGGAATACATCCAGGAAATAATTGAGGACGTAAGTTTGCAAGTGCTGATCTGAGACGAAGAGGTTTGCACAGGAGAGGAATTTGTGGCGGTCCGCATCAAACCAGTCAGAAAAAAAAGTGACAACAGTTTCGCATAGATGGATTTTTTATCTGACAACGTTGATTTTATACCTCCCAGTACGATGTTGTAAATTCTTTTATGAATCTTGTGATGGTCTATGGGTCGGAACATGCAATAAAGAATTTTTATCAACAGCTCTTAGGTGTAAATCACGACATTCTTCTATTTACGAGCTGTGCGGCACCGCCATCTGAAAAAGATAACTTTTTTATGTAATGGTAATAAATCCGCAACTCTTATAGTCCCAGCTGCTAGATTTTAACATAGGATGTGACATAACGTTAAAAGAAGTGTTACGTGCCGCAATAAAATTACAAATAGTTCTATGTATACAGACTGTAAAAGACAATGTATAAAAGAGTCAAGTAACAAAAGGACAGAAACATAATTACAAATATGGACAGGAAGGGCGTAGCCATTTTTATTACTATAAAAGGAACCATAAAAATTATTGCTAGTAACATGTGATGCTTATAGCATCATGGTCACAGCCCATTCTCTAAAATTGGGCATGGACATTTTATGACGATAAAAAGGAAGCAATTTTATAATGACTATTAACACGTGACACTGAAAGCACCATAGTTCATCAGTAATTCGATTAGGATAAAGAAAGTCAACCGTCAGTCACACCTACCGTCAGTATGTGCATGGTTTGGTTTAGCCCACTTTCATTTGGATGGGTTCGTCAATAAGCAAAAATGGCGCACTTGGGGGGGGGGGGGGGGGGACTGAGAATCCGCATTTGGCGATCGAGAAGTCTCTTCACCCTCAACGGGTGACTCTGGGGTGTGCAATGTCCCGTCACGGAATAATCGGTGCGATATTCCTTGATGGAACGGTGACTACCGAACGATACGTGAAGGTTTTGGAAGATGGTTTCCTCCCAATTATCCAAAGTGACCATGATTTCACCAAGATGTGGTTCATACAAGACGGAGCTCGAAATCATCGAAGCAGGGGAGTGTTTAATATCCCGGAGGAACAGTTTGGGGACCGCATTCTGGCCCTGGAGTACCCAGTGGCCACTGGCATGGGCCTCGATTTGCTGCCATATTCTCCGGATCCGAACACATGCGGCTCTTTTTTGTGAGGCTATGTTAAAGGCAAGGTGTACAGCAGTAACCCCAAAGTTATTGCTGAGCTGAAAACAGCCATTTAGGAGGTCATCGACAGCGTCGATGTTCCGATATCGCAGCGGATCATGCAGAATTTCACTACTAGTCTGCGCCACATCATCACCAATGATGGCAGACATATCGAACATGTTACAACCTAAACCTGAATATCTGTAGAGGCGTTTACATGTTGAATAACGTGTGTCGATGCCGTGGTTTTAATTTAAATTTTTTCATATAGTTCAATAATAATTCTCACTCTGTGTAATAGAAGATGGCAAAACACCGCCTTCATATGTATATTACAATTACAGAGCAACGTAGAAGAGCTGAAGAAGAAAGAAACACACTGAAAGTCATCAGAAAGAGAAAACGGAATTGGATTGGATATTGAGGAGGGACTGTTTATTGGAGGAAGGAATAGAGGAATGGTGGAGGGAAAAAGGGAAAGAGGAAAAAGAAGATATCAAATTCTGGACAATATCCAAGGAGACAAATACTCAGAAATTAAAAGACTGGCTATGGACAGACAAAAGTGGAAGAGGCTTAATCCATGACAAGACCTGCCGTAACATAGAATACCTACTAACAAAAACGTAGAAACGATAAAAGTGCAATTCAGATGGATTTAAAACGTTACATGCACTCTGTGTAATAGAAGATGGAAAAACACCGCTTTCATATGTATATTGGAAGTACAGAGCAACGTACAAACGATAAAAGCGCAAGTCACATGGATTTAAAATGTTACATGCACAATGATATCTTGGGAAACATCGTTTAGCGGTGGTCTAGCGGTTCTAGGCGCTCAGTCCGGAACCGCGCGACTGCTTCGGTCGCAGGTTCGAATCCTGCCTCGGGCATGGATGTGTGTGATGTCCTTAGGTTAGTTAGGTTTAAGTAGTTCTAAGTTCTAGGGGACTGATGACCACAGATGTTAAGTCCCATAGTGCTCAGAGCCATTTGAACCATTTTTTGAAACATCGTTAGGTAACATTTGAAGTCCATCCGACCTGCACTTTTATCACTCGGACGTTGCTTCTCTAAAGCATACTGTATTAGCGATCGGACCCAGCTTCTCACGGGTAGCATTGAGTACCTTCGGCCTTTGTTACGGGCCATTGCATAGTGTTACGGATAAAATTCAGAGGAGAACGGGAAGTAAATAAATATCGTTCCGTGTTGAACTGGCGTTCGGAGTGGCATCTCATGGCAGTGATGGGCGCACGTTGTGATGTAAATAAATGTTTGCAACCAACGTAAATATTGTATGCAAATCATGATTGTACGTCTGTGTGTGTGACTGATTCAACACGTATCGTAGGCTGGCTGAGGTGCCACAAATAAATGATAAAATGAAAAAAAAACCTTGCATGATGTACGAGCATGTTTGTATCGTGCTACAGCACTCCTCTTGTGAAGTTTGGTAAGCACTGCGATGCAACGTTGAGACTCATTGCCGCAACCGTTTCTCGTCGGCTGCTTATGGCAGGCTTCTTCCCTGTTTCACCCAAAGAATCGTGAGCGAGTCTAGATTTGATTCAAGGAACGCAGAAAGTTGAAAGTCGAGTCATCTGCTGCGCTGCTGAAAGAACGCAGGTATCGTATAAAAACGAAGCAAATTGATGAGGTACTTTTTCGAAAAACGTTTTACTCGTAGCATAAAAAATGAAACACCACATATTTTGGGTTATTCATATGTGTTTACGCTATGGAATTGTTCTAAAATGATTATAGGGAAACTGTTGGTTGAAAAATTTGATTATTTCGAATAGTAAATCTGACATCACAGCCTGATAACGCGGTTATCTTTCCTTTATTGATCATGTTTATTACGACACTACAAACTTAAGTATCTCACTGCACCTAGATCGAAAAATTTCCAGTGAATTAAGAGTGCGAATTGCGATTGCTAATCTCTGGGAAACAGAAATTGGCAGTCTGAAATTCTCATCATATTTCGAAATGCGTCCCTCAACCATCTGTAGAAGTATTTCGAAATGTTCTGAATTCATCCGCAAAAAATTTCTGAATCCCACTCGAGAAAATAGACCAATGTCTTTACTACATTTAAAAGGCCTAAATCTCTTTCTCGCCAGTTTAGCCTGAAAGCGTCCGAACAAATTATATCTTTCGCCCCACTAAACAAAGAATCGTGTTCAGATCTATGTTTGGCTCAAGGAAAGTATAAAGTTGTAAGTAAAGTCAATGTTACGCTGTTGCAGAATTTTCTTTACATGAACGAAGAAAAGGGTCATCTCACGCTGAAGTAGATTTTCTGAGAAGATTTTACGTCATGCAAAATGAACTGGAAACCGTACGTTTTCGATTCGCATGCTTTTTTCACTATACAGCTGTTCTAAAACAATTGGAATCAACTGGATATCACTTAGGCGGCTTGCACGCCCCTAACCAGTTATCCAATAGGGGGAAGGGGAGATATAGTGTAACGCGAAATCAGAGCCACGTTTCGTTTTTGAAGAATCTCCACATCAGTAACAGGTGAAGGCTAGGTTAAAAGCCAGAATGAAAAAAAGTGACGGAGCCAATACTAGACCACACATCATCTCGATTTCCAGGCACATGCTCTACCACTAGTCCATCAAACCATACGGGAATTTGACTTTGCTTTCTGCACTCTTTTGTCACTGCTGCTCAGTCGATTTATGGCGGCTGTTTGCTAGGTAACAATAGTATCGTTTGCACATCTCATCTTTAACACATCGTAATTCAGACAATTTTCACGAAATATTTATAAATGATATACAAAAACCTTACTCGTGAACCAGTGAATTTATTAATGAAAACCGGATCAAAATCCCTGCAACAGTTCCTGAGATCATCCTGCACATACAGACAGACGCGTAAAGGAGACAGTGTATATGCAGTGTGGGACACAGTGCGTCCCCCCCCCCCCCACCTCCCCCGACAAATTTTAGGGACAGGGTCCTCACAGGAGCTATGAGCACCTGTTGATCTTCGCTAGTTGAACCATCTCTTCTATTGAACAAGTGTTCACAGCTCTTAAGATATACATTTTAGAGCCGATGTTTCTTGTTCTGGTCCACTACTTCCTCCCAAAATATGAACAGAAAGAGCTTGCAGTAGAAGAGATGTGTTTCACAGTATCGAAAATGAACAAATGCTCATATCTCTTAAGATATGCGCTGTAGAGCCCTTGTTCACTAGACTTTTTTTGTAGCACCCTGTAGAGAGATCTACACTTATAGTGTGCCTATGTAAGCCTTGTTTTTTCATCTTCTATTACAGTCTTTATTTTACATTGCAAGTACAATAGTAAGCGATGTTGTCTGCTAAAACCTTTTTATCCTTTCTTTGTTTTGTAACATAATCGTTCTGGCAACTGACAACGTGTAGTCACATTTTTTTTGCTACGTTCTTTCCTTTGGCTACGTGACTGTTTCTTTTTCGTACACAGGCTTCAGCTGTCGAACTATACCTCCCCTGCCGCATCGTGCTCGTTCGCGGCTGATCCCCACCACTATCGTTCTTGCCACCCGCACAGTACCGCCTGTACAGGTACTTAATATTTTATTTTGTGCACACACTACAGTGTGGGACAATAGTGTACAGTTTTTGTGGTGTCTGTACTAACGTACATCTCCTAAAGCTAGGACCGAATACACAGTGAGAGGAAACATCTCCTCAGGCAATGACACTCCAGGTGACCCCAATGACAGTTCGAGAGACTGGACGGCCGCTCCGCCTCTGTTTTCTCTGTCAGGACTATAACTCCTTTATGTAGCAGACATTTGGAAGCAGCTGACAAGGTTTACGGTTGAACATGAGTTTGAAGGTAATGCTAAACTAAGCATTACTCAAGGATGAAATGTTTTAGGAAAAGGACGTTTTTGGCAAGTATCAGTTTCGTTTAGTACGACAAGTGAACAGTCGTTGACACGTATTTCGACTGACGAGATGAAGAACCCGAGATGACCAATCCGGTGTAGCACAGGTCCAAGGAAAATTTTGCAGAACACTGCAGGGAGACATCCTCCTACTGTGGGACTCTTTCCTGCAAAGCGTGATCGTCTCTGTACCACACGGTGAGATTCGAGCTGAAAAAAGTGCATCAGAAATACGACTGTAGGATCTAAGTGTCTTCGGCCGCATACTGGGGGAGGAGGTGGAATTGGAAGAAATAAAGTTGATAGGCACGGAAACTATAAACAAGTTTTCTTTCTTACTTCACGTAAGTTCTTCTTCATATTCCGGTTAAGACGACCATAGGACTTACTCTTTGCAGCAGTTTTGCCAAGGCACTGATCCATAAACAAAACAGAAGTAGTCTGCTAGGTGTTCTCTGACAAACTCTGTGCGCTTCTGTTACGTCTAATCATGTCACGGACATGTCACACCGTCCTTATTGTAGCAACTGTCGACAAGTCTCAGATAATTGTGAACTACGAGACATGCTGAAACTATAATGTCAACATCTGCTGGACGGTGCAAAATCCGCTGCTGAGAATGACATCAAATTTGGAAGCAATAAGGGGAAAATGTCATGAAAACAAAAAAAAATTAACGTTGATTTTTCCAATAGATGGCGCTGTAAGCATCTAACGCGAGTGGGTTCGGCTACAAACGACAGATGAATCGCAATACGACAGATATGGCTTGAGCTGCACGTTAAAGCTACCGTACTTTGGAATCTGCATGACCACACAAGCTTGGCATTCAACAGCTGTGGCGCTGTTAAGTAATCCCACCCACCACGGCAAGGTCATACGGCATCGGTTGGGAAAAAATCAGTTTTTAATTGTCCTAAGACCAAAATCATCAAGAAAAGCGACAATAAAATCTGCTTTTAACTGTCGTGAGACTGGCGAAAGACATGTTCATTAAGCTGTCCACAATTTTCTGCTACAAGTCGAAATAGAGAAACAGAATCTACCAGAACAGACACGAATGCCGCAGGGGTCAATTTCAGGACGCGTTGCACAATGTGTACTTTCAGTTAAGCTACGTTCGCACTTGGAGCTCTAAACACAGCATCTATCCGATAACCGCCCAGCCAGAACTGACACGGACTAAGATCAGGTGATCTGGAGGGGCACGCTACAGGGAAATGACTGCTGAAAATGCCTCTGCAGCAGCTGCTTTAGTGGTGTGCAATGTGCGGAGGAGCGCCATCTTGCACAAAAATGATCCTACCCATACATACACGCTGTTAAAGGGGTAAAATGATATTGCGCGTAAAAGACTCTCGTGGCGTTTACCAATGACAGTACAGGTAACAGGACCCGCAGGACTCATTTCCTCGAAAAAATATGGCCCTACGATAAATGATTCCGTCAAACCCAGTACCACACAGCTACCTCTATAGAATGAAGGCGTGCCGGTGTGCGAGCGTATTTCCCGTTGCTCACATACTGTATTTCTATGTATTGACAAGCCCTTGGAAATGAACTTCGTCCGCCCACAGAATGTTCCATGACTATTCACTGTAAGCCGGCCGCTGGTGGCCGAGCGGTTCTAGGCGCTTCAGTCTGGAACCTCGCGACCGCTACGGTCGCAGGTTCGAATCCTGTCTCGGGCATGGATGTGTGTGATGTCCTTAGGTTAGTTAGGTTTAAGTAGTTCTAAGTTCTAGGGGACTCATGACCTGAGATGTCAAGTCCCATAGTGCTCAGAGCCATTTGAACCATTTTATTCACTGTACACTTCTTTGCAACAAATTCCAGAGCGAGCAATGTCTTGCTGGCTGGTCAGCTTGAAGCAACTCCTCAACATGGATAATTTTGTATGGATAGCAATGCAGGATATTTTTTGTAGAATTTTAAGCGCCATGCTCACGGGCATGTCCAACGTTCGGGCAACTCCCCGTGCACTGCATGTCTGCACACAACCGCTCGCCCATCTTGCAACTCTGTGGCGACATCTTCGACAGACGTCTGATGAACTGCTTTCCTCCCTGTACCACATAGCACTTCAAAAGAACCTGGCTTTTCGAATTTTGTAATCATTTTCTCCAGACACTTGACAAGCATCAGATAATGCCTATTTTTTAATACCCCTGAGTGTCCGGAACTTCTGTTGGCGCACAGTCACCGTTCTTGTAAAATATCTTTACCAGCAGTGTGCTCTCTCGCTTTGAGACAGTCATGCCGAGTGCCTTAGCAGTAAACTGAGGAGTAGCCGTGTACCCGCTTCTTTTATTTTGCATATTCTGCCGCTTCGAGTGCTATTTAGTGGTAAAATTTTCGTTACTTTTTTATTTCTGTAACATTTCACCCTTCTTCGATAAAATTGCTTTCAAATTTGACTTCTTTCTGCGCAGTCATTCTTTATTTACAGTGTTTCTAAACTGCAACTCTAATTACAAGCACCCTCTTCTTGCTAAAATGCTACATGCGCTTCTGAGACAAACGCCTAGCTCTATGATTATGTGTAGATGAAGACATTTCTTTTGGACAAGTTTTTTCTGAAAATGGAATTAAGAATTTTTCACGTAAGACAAATGCCTCGACAGCGGCAAATACGAATGAAAGAGGTGTACAGTAAGACAGTTTGCATGAGGTTTAGGTTGAGGAAAATTTATTGTATGTGCATATTTCTTTTTTTTTTCACTACGTCATTGCCTTGACGAAATTTTAACTCCTTCGTGGGTATAGCCTTCCACATCAATGCACCGGAAACATTTATGTATCTTTGCAGATGGGGAAATGCAGCCCCCAAATAATTGTTAAAATGAAACTTCCAGGCAGATTAAAACTGTGTGCCTGACCAAGACTCAAACTCGGGACCTTTGCCTTTCGCGGGCAAGTGCAATTGCATGTTACACACTGATGATAGGATTCTAAGGGCATAACATGCTGATGACATTCTATTTGCAAGTATATTTGTGTGTTCACACAACTTCAACTGAGAATCATTATTCATTCCTAGAAATGTTGCATTTGTTACACAGTCAATAAAGGTACCATCTACATTTAATTTAACATTGTCATTTTCTGTCTTCAAACTGAAATTCATGGCATTAGTTTTCTTTATGTTCAATGTCACTTTATTGGTTATTGACGAACCGTAAACTTCCTTGAGAGCTTCATTTGTTTTCTCTGCAAGGAGTTCTCTTGTTTTCCCAGTGACTATAATATTGCTGTCATCAGCAAAGAGAAGTTATACACCATGAGCAACACTACTGGGAAAGTCATTGATGTATATCAAGAATAGTATTGGTCCTAATATGCTACCTTGCAGAACCCCTATATTAATGTATTTTGGTTCTGATAAGTGTTTTACTAAATGTTGAGATCTATTTGAAGTATGTGTTTTCTCTACTCTTTGTAGCCTATCTGCTAGGTATGATCGAAACCAACCATTAGCTACCCCTCTTATTCCTAATGCTTCTAATTTATTTAATAGAATCTTGTGGTCAGCTGTATCAAAGGCCTTAGAAAGATCCAAAAATATACCTGTGACACACTCATCTTTGTCAAGAGCATCAAGTACAACCTTTGTGAAATCTACTATGGCTGACTCCGTATTTTTGCCACTTTGGAAACCAAACTGTGGTTTGCTTAAAATATTGTATTTATTCAGGTAATTCATTAATCTGTATTTCATAATTGCTTCTATTATTTTTGAGAATGATGATAGCTGGGAAATGGGCCGGTAATTTTCTATGTCTTCTGCATTACCTTTCTTAAGCAAAGGTACACCTCTTGCCCGTTTTAACTGCTCTGGAAATATCCCTGATGTGAAGGATTCATTTATTGTGTTTGTTAAGGGGCCTTGTCTAATATCTATGCATTGTTTCAGTACACACAGTGGTACCTCACCTAAGCCTACTGCCTTTTTTTTTTTAGTCTTTGGACCGTTTTATTGACTTCATTCTCTGTGGCTGGAATTAACATCATTGTATTTAGTGCAACATTATTTACCGGTGTTATATTTATTTTGGGGACTTTTTTATTGTAACTGCTCTGCAGTACTTGAAAAATGCTCATTTACATAGTTTGCTAAGTATTGTGGATCATTTATTCCGCGACCAGTCATTAATGATGCACAGTTAGACCATCATGGCAGGTGTGCTATGACTGTGTTGTACACGACCGGAACAACGCGATTTTTATGAGCCGAGATAGTTAGCAGTGCGCGTCCATAGCGAAATTTGTCCTCATTTATGGTTAGAATCGCGTGGAAATTTTTGTTCAACTAAATATAGAAATTCAGCAAAGGACAAACGAAATGTGTGTGTGACTAGGGCCTCGAGTCTACATCTACATCTACATCTACATGGATACTCCGCAAATCACACTTAATTGCATGGCAGAGGGTTCATCGAACCACCTCACAATAATCCTCTATTATTCCAGTCTCGAACAGCGCGGAAAAAACGAACACCTATATCTTTCTGTGCGAGCTCTGATTTCCCCTTTTTTTTTTTTTTTTTTTTTTTTTGTTTTGTTGATCGTGCCTTTCTATGTAGTTCGGCTTCAACAAAATACTGTATGTTCGAATTCGGAGGAGAAAGTTGGTGATTGAAATTTCTTGAAAGGATTCCGCCGTAACGAGAAACGCCATTGTTCTGATTATGTCCATGCCAAATCCTGTATCATGTCGGTGACACCCTATTTCGCGATAATACAAAACGTGCTGCCCTTCTTTGAACTTTCTAAATGTACTCCGTTAGTCATATCTAGTAAGGATCCCAGACCGTGCAGCAGTATTCTAAAAGAGGACGGACAAGCGTAGTGTAGGCAGTCTCTTTAGTAGATCTGTTGCATTTTCCAAGTGTTCTGTCAATAAAACGCAGTCTTTGGTTTCCCTTCCTCACAACATTTTCTGTGTGTCATTTCCAATTTAAGTTGTTCCTAATTGTAATTTTGTAATGTTGTTGCTTTAATTTGTTCTGAAAGCGGTGCTGATATTCAAGACCATATAAGTGGGTTAAAAGCTGTGAGCTATCTGAGGAAGTTAACCTTGCATTACTGAGCAACTGTTTCACCAGGTATCCAGTCTAGCTTACCAAATTCCCAACCAGACTAACATTAATTATAATCTTTTAGTATTCATCTTAATATATATATAAAGACAATTTAAATAAAAAGAAATAGATCAGTTTATATTTGGAAATTAATTTTAACATTGATCATTGAAATTTCAGCATATTAAACTTGATTCATAACTAAACTGGTGCCTTATTTAGGATTGTGAAAATGTGAATTTGTAATCTTATGGAACACATCAAATAGGGAGCCAAGATTGGGAGACTGCATACAACACTGAATTCATAAAATAACACACGAAGAACGTTGAAACATATGCAAGAGGAAATTAACAACAACCAACCGATTCAATTTTCACCCAAAGAAGTTACGTTCGTAGCGCAATCATGTCCGTCATGTAATCACCACACACTGGTATACTAAATTCATACTAACTCTCTGTGAAATCTTCCCGAAAAGAATAGCTGAGGGCTACTTTGATGCTTACACCACATGCTTCATGTGGTCAACTTCGTTTACACAAAGAGTGTAACTCCACAATAATTTTGATAATTAAAATAAATTAGATCGAAAAGCAATTTACAAAAGAAAAACCTCGAACTGGTTACTATCGTCTTACTATTAACCTGATGCGTCAAACAATTGTATAAGCACGTGGTACTGGTCTCACAAAGTACACCCCACGTGGGTTGAACATAGAGAAAAGTTGCTATATTGAAAAATATTGTCAAGACGAGACGTTATAATCTCACGCACATTCGCATTTAAGATTGATGATCTTAGTTAGAGTTACTGATCAACGCGTGGTTCCACTTTACTCATAAAGTAGTGACAAAGCAGCTACCGGAAGATATTCTGAACTGTGACTCGAATTACACTGCGTTGCAATTTAAGATAACATTAGGTATTTTAGAGCTAAACGTGAAATAAAGGTGATTAAATTTTCAGTTAGGCTGAACTTAAGAAATCCATTGCCCTACGGACTTAGCAGACACGCACTTAGCCGGAGATCTTACCACTTCAGACGCTCGCCGTGGACAGACTGACCTGGGCTCCTACCAAGGGTGCTTCCGTATACAAAACGGAAGTGACCAGAGAGGCAGCTTCCTATACCAACATGACAAGGGACGGACAGGACCATACTAAGGATAGAAACCTCTTTGCTTTTAGAAAGCGTAGCTACCTGTTCCGACGTTGGTCCTACTGTTCTCTAGCAGACAGGCTTGTCTGCTACGATCCAGCATGCATCTAGAAATACATTTGCTCATTCATTCTTTCACACAGAAGGGAACGGGAATGACAGTATCTTAACATATACAGTATATAAAAGAAAGCGGACGTAGGTTCCGTATGAGACTGTGTGACATGAATTACATATAAACTGTGTTTTAAAGTGTAGTAGTGTGACAGATCGTTCTTGTTTATATGTAAAAGTAACACGTTCCACTACTCAGTCTCCTCCCAGATAGTCAGAAACACCACAGTAAATTTAGAAGAGGAATTTATGCCGTAAATGACAACAGATTTAATAAATTAGCATGAAAGGAATCCAACAGAGACCTTTCAATTTCTAGGTATATAGTTTAGTTTACGGTCTTTAGATTTGAGTGATTTACCGTGTAACTGAAGTTTAACGGATTCCTTTTACCACTCATGTGGATGATCTCACACTTTTCATTACTTAGGGTCAATTGCCAATTTTTGCACCATACGCATACCTTTTCTAAATTGTTTCACAGTTTGTTTTGATCTTCTGATGACTTTACTAGACAATAAACGACAGCATCATCTGCAAACAACCTAAGACGGCTGCTCAGATCGTTTCCTAAATCGTTTATACATATCAGGCACAGGAGAGGGCTTATAATACTGTCTTGGAGAACTCGATAACTTTTCGTCAGTTACTACAAACTGTCACCTCTCTGACAGGAAATCACGAATCCAGTCTGGTAACTGAGACTATGTTCCATAAGCAAGGGCGAAACTTTCCCTTGTTACAACAGACTATGTATCTTGTAATATGTATTTATTTTAAGTGACTCTGTTTCCAATGTGAGACTCTGTTTCCAAAGTGAGATCAGTTCAAAAGTTCGCAGTGACAGTATAACTAAAAACATAACGCTCGGAACATATAAGGTCTCCAAAAAATTGTAAGTTAATACACTCCTGGAAATGGAAAAAAGAACACATTGACACCGGTGTGTCAGACCCACCATACTTGCTCCGCACACTGCGAGAGGGCTGTACAAGCAATGATCACACGCACGGCACAGCGGACACACCAGGAACCGCGGTGTTGGCCGTCGAATGGCGCTAGCTGCGCAGCATTTGTGCACCGCCGCCGTCAGTGTCAGCCAGTTTGCCGTGGCATACGGAGCTCCATCGCAGTCTTTAACACTGGTAGCATGCCGCGACAGCGTGGACGTGAACCGTATGTGCAGTTGACGGACTTTGAGCGAGGGCGTATAGTGGGCATGCGGGAGGCCGGGTGGACGTACCGCCGAATTGCTCAACACGTGGGGCGTGAGGTCTCCACAGTACATCGATGTTGTCGCCAGTGGTCGGCGGAAGGTGCACGTGCCCGTCGACCTGGGACCGGACCGCAGCGACGCACGGATGCACGCCAAGACCGTAGGATCCTACGCAGTGCCGTAGGGAACCGCACCGCCACTTCCCAGCAAATTAGGGACACTGTTGCTCCTGGGGTATCGGCGAGGACCATTCGCAACCGTCCCCATGAAGCTGGGCTACGGTCCCGCACACCGTGAGGCCGTCTTCCGCTCACGCCCCAACATCGTGCAGCCCGCCTCCAGTGGTGTCGCGACAGGCGTGAATGGAGGGACGAATGGAGACGTGTCGTCTTCAGCGATGAGAGTCGCTTCTGCCTTGGTGCCAATGATGATCGTATGCGTGTTTGGCGCCGTGCAGGTGAGCGCCACAATCAGGACTGCATACGACCGAGGCACACAGGGCCAACACCCGGCATCATGGTGTGGGTAGCGATCTCCTACACTGGCCGTACACCACTGGTGATCGTCGAGGGGACACTGAATAGTGCACGGTACATCCAAACCGTCATCGAACCCATCGTTCTACCATTCCTAGACCGGCAAGGGAACTTGCTGTTCCAACAGGACAATGCACGTCCGCATGTATCCCGTGCCACCCAACGTGCTCTAGAAGGTGTAAGTCAACTACCCTGGTCAGCAAGATCTCCGGATCTGTCCCCCATTGAGCATGTTTGGGACTGGATGAAGCGTCGTCTCACGCGGTCTGCACGTCCAGCACGAACGCTGGTCCAACTGAGGCGCCAGGTGGAAATGGCATGGCAAGCCGTTCCACAGGACTACATCCAGCATCTCTACGATCGTCTCCATGGGAGAATAGCAGCCTGCATTGCTGCGAAAGGTGGATATACACTGTACTAGTGCCGACATTGTGCATGCTCTGTTGCCTGTGTCTATGTGCCTGTGGTTCTGTCAGTGTGATCATGTGATGTATCTGACCCCAGGAATGTGTCAATAAAGTTTCCCCTTCCTGGGACAATGAATTCACGGTGTTCTTATTTCAATTTCCAGGAGTGTATACTACTTTTCTCTGGTAAAAGGTATAAGAAGGAATAGTGGTCAAAACTTGGAGAATGAAAGTTTGTATACACTAGAAACATAAAGTCCGTATTTGGACATACATGTTGTTCAAAATTTCTATTCACTTTTTGATCTACAATATTTTTGCCTTTGACGAAAAGTTTCACAAACAGAAATAAAATAATCTTGCACAAATATAGGTTATGGTGTACTGAACACATTCAAGAAGCAATCTTTAGTCGGAGACAACATTGTCATTTGCAGATATTTACTCCCTGCTCACAAAACAGTTGACTGTGAATGACTATTACACACATGGTGACCAACTCCACATTCGGAGTAAAATATGAACAAGAAAAAACAAATAGTGATAGTACATAGAGACGATAAAGAAGTAGCCGTAAAAGTAATTGAAGAAACAGCAATTTTCTGAATGAATTACTGCAGTTATTGCATGCCAACGTTTACCAAATGGAATTTAGACACAATATGAATTATGGTTACAGGCAGTACCAACCCCGGGAAAAATGTGCCCTTGAGCATAAAAGGTATATTTTTTATTTGCAATTTTTAAAACTTTCAACATATAAATGTACACTATGGTGCAGTCCTTCATAAGGTGAAAGACAAATAGAAAAAGGCACATAAAAGTAGAAGGATGCTTCTTATGATTAATTTTAATAAAAGGAAAATGTATGGGCAATTACTGCAGTTCGAAGGTTAATACAATTATCATATTATTCTTTTTTTCATTATTAGCGTGTGCTGGAAATACGGAACTTTTTATAGAACAAGTTTTGCAGAAGGATAACTGCAGTTGATTTAGACAGGGTAAAGAAAAGTATAAATTTAAAGGAAATTAAAGCCAAAATGTTGACACATGACAGAAAATAGCAATATAATGCACAGTACCTTTGTTTTTACAATGTTAATTGTCTGCTCTTGTAAGTCTGAAGCAGACTAAAGTGAACTGTCACCTACAGCTAATGAGGAAATGATATCTCAGGCACCTCAACATGGATCTTGACGGCTCGAAAGGTGTCTTGCTTGTTAACAAATATCTCTGTTTCTCAGTGAAGATGGATGTTTTCCTTTGCATTTTGCGAACGTGAGTCGGCCATGGGTTCCGACATTAGCTAAAATGGATTTCCCCACCGCCAAGCATATCGTGTGTCGACACACTTCCTCTTGCGAAGGCTCCCGCAGCTTGCGCTGTGTTCGATGCCAAAGCCTGGGTGTCTGTGACCCCGGGCTACGGCTGGTCTCCAGAAGACTGCCCTGCCCGTCTATCACCGCCTGGAGCCAGCTGCGGAACGCATCGACACAGCTGACAGTCGCACCGCACACGCTGGAAGCTCCGGTTCGCCGACCCTCAGGGCCACGTCGGGACTAAGCGAATATCATCTTATCAGAATCATCCTGGCACCAATCAGTAGACATTACTGTGGGGCGTGTCCAGCCTTCGCCTTTATGACGGCTTGAGTTTCGGTGTGGACACTTTGAATGGGCAGTATGAATATCTGTGGAGGAACGGCAGCCCATTCCTCATCAAGGGCCGAAACCAAACGAGGTCTGGAGTCCGCATCGAGAGCGACGTTATTACTCACTCCAGTCGTGTTCCATTCATATATAAAGCTAGAATTGACTTTTTAAGTTGTAAAGGTTAGCTTAGGAAACGAAGCTAAAGCTATCCATATTTATTTTTAAGAACTCGTGTTGTTTTAATAGGGTTATTTAAGCAATTACCGTTTAACTTTACATTCCGGTGAGAAGAGCGCTAACAACAATTTTATTTTATTCATCTTTCAAGGGGATGTGATACTATTACAGCACGATTGTTAAAAGAAGTTTGAGCAAAGCTGTACGGCGAAGAAATATTAAATATATGGTACAGCTTTAGTGTATTCCATTCGTCTGATTTGTGTCCACATTTCCGAAATCGAAAATTTAGTATACTCACGTTTCTTTTACTGATTATGAAAAAGCATTTGACGAGGAAACAGTACGAAATTACTGAAAAAGGATTTTCTGCGGCGTTTGACAAGACTACTATAAAGCGTGTATGACAGAAAATATATTAAAATTTTTAATGACATGACGCAAGCTGATATGACACAAAAACTTAGGCAAGTGATCCCTCTATCACCCATTTTCCGTGATTTTTATGTTGACTATTTCTTAAATAACTGGCCAACATTATTACCAAAATACTTTAAAATAAATAACACTATTCTAAACAGTAGGCTCTTTTCAGACAACCAGACGATTTTAGCTGCAACGAAATATGATCTACAATAGTGGCTGTACCTGCTTATGAAAGTAGCGAATGATGTAATTTAAATATCTGTACAACAAAAACAAAAATGATGGGATTTAGATAAGGTAATGTGAATCAGTTAGAGCCAAACTAGCTATTAATAAAGAAACCAACAAAGGAAAATAAAGGATTGCCTTATCTTGGGGGAAGGGTTGATACTGCTTACATATCAAATGGTGGTGCGAGTAGAACGCTGCATAAATTACAACATCTGTTGCAAATGTTGGATGCTTACTAAACAACGGATCAAAAGGGAAGAAGAGAAACCTGTAACAGCTATCAAATGAGGCCCAAGTAGAATAGTAGGAGTTTGGATTTGTAATAAATCCATAACATAGTGAACGGATTTAAATTAACATTTTTAAATCATATTTGTGGCTGGGTGCTGTTTTAAATTATAAATGGTGTAAGAGACGAGATTTCTGAGAGCAGCAGCTGTGGCTGTACGTTACTTGATAGCAAGCGAAATGAACAAATCACGAAAAATTAAACATATTTAATATGAATGAAGAAATGGTGAAGTACAGGAACAAATAGAAAGAGAATGTAACAAAAATGGTACACAGCAGAGTACACCAAAGTCACTGATGTACTACTAGCCAAAAGAAGGAAGACTGATCAACGGAGGAGATGGTGGACAAGGCAAAAATACTTGAAGATGGAACAAATCACATGTTGATAATGATGATGATGTATTTTGTTGGTGTTACTGCCTTGTCTATCGCTAGCAACAGAAGCGTCATGTCGAACTGAGGACATGTTAAAATATGAGTTGTTGAATTATTCTGCATTCACACAAGGGCTTGCACGTCTTCTAGTACAAGGTGTTTCCAAATGAATATCAGGGTTTTAAAGCTTTGTAGCATTTATTACAGTCAACTTACAATTATAAATAATACATCAAATGAAAGAGCAAGTCAAAGAGTTTTATTTGTGTATCTACGGGCATGCTCATGCACGGTTTCCTGTATCTCCCGTTAGAAAGCGCTAGTAGCAAAGATGGCGACTAGGGAACAAAAAGCTTTTTGTGTTTTGCAGTTTGCAAAGGCTGAATCTGTTATTACAGTGCAAAATGCTTTCTGTATTAAGTTCCATTATAATCCTCCAAGTGATAATAACACATGTATATGGTATCACTAGTTTGAAGACAAATGAAAGAGTATGCACTGACAAAGGATGACTGAAGAAGGTGTTGGATGAGAGAGAGAGTTTTGCAAGCGTAGCCCCAAGAAATGATTTCGGACGGCTAGTCATGAATTAGCAATTCCAGTGACGTCTGTGTAGAGACATTTAAGGAGACGCTTACAACTATGTCTTTATCGTTTGCAGCTGTTACAAGCTCTAAATCCTAGAGAGCATGGAATAATTGTTGTAACAAGAGCTTTAGTCCTGTTTCTTAAGTCGAGTACATCAGTTGGAGGTGGAGGCTCATACACATGATCCTTTTGAATCCCCACAGGTAAAAATCTCATGGCGTGAGCTGGGTGAACGTGGAGGCCATGCGAAACATGTTCTGCCATCCGGCCCCTTGTGGCCAGTCCAGCAGTCAGATATAAAGTCGTTTAATCCATCGCATACTGAGGTATGCCAATGAGGATATTGCTGCAAAATAAAGTTCAGTGGTTCAGCTTCTTTCAGCTGGGGAAAGGACAACAGTTCTAGCGCATCAAGATGAAAATGACCAGTTACAGATGCTTCACCGAAAAAGGAAGGTCCATAAACTTTCCGTCGGAATATGGCACAAAAAACATTCAAATTAGGGGAGTCTCGTTGCAACTGTGCCATCTCGTAGAAATTTGCTGACTCGCAGATGCGCACTTTATATGTCTTCACATTTCCACTCATGTGAAATGTCGATTCGTCACTAAGACAACGCGATCCAGAAAATCTTCTTCGTCATGCAGCAACATGTCGTTCGCGAATGTCTGCCTCTGACCATCGCCAACAATGTTTGTAGTAAGGGTCATTTTGTTGGAAGATTTCTTTACCTCTGTAAATCTACCTCTGATATCCTCGTTGCTCCGTTTGTCCATTTTAATCTTGAATCCCACAGAGGGCGAATTCTTTTAATTCCCAATTTCATAAAGAAATTGTTACTTCTTTCTATTACTCTTCATAGTAGGATTATACAGCCAACCGGTTGCAAATAAATGTTTGGTGCACTGACCTAGGTTTCTACCCCTCTATGGATGTTTTCATCAGAATGAAATTTTGAGAAACCGTAAAATTACATTGCGAGAAAGCAATGATCAGAATTAAGAGCAGATATGCTCGAGTCAAAAAACAAAATAAAACACTTCACAGCCTTTGGCAGATGTGCCTAGCTAGTCGACTTGGCCACTGTTTCTATGTTTCGATACAGTGTATCGATACATGGAACTGTTTCAGTGTTACGGAACGGTTGTGGTTCACTGTTTCGAAACAGTGGTGTTTCATTCCGCCCCTGTCTCGGATAACCGGACCAGATTCGATCTCGAGCCAGACACAGAAACTGTATCGTTGTTTCAAAATAAGGCTGTTTCAGTCCACGTGTGCTTAGAACGGACTAATTGTATCGAAACAGTGATGTTTCATTCCGCTCTGTGTCGGACGAGATTCGGTCTCGGCACAGGTACTGAAACACAACATAACACTTCATGAAACACTTTCAAGAGTGTCGCGTTCTTTTTGACAAGCAATAGCATGAAGCTTAAGATATCCAAAAATAAAGCTTCGTTTCTAGCTAACTGTCCTATTCCGAAATGACGTAACATCTGCTTTATAAACACTAACCAAACAATAAAACAACGCATATTATTCACATTCAAAATAAGAAATATGTGAAAATCATTCAGTTAAATTACCCTTTTTTTATAACATACGCTTCTCTGTTCATGTACAGTAATCATATTAAGAAACGCAAGTAAGCCTACAACATTTTGAATAAAAAAAGGCGTAGAGTGACAGTTATTAGACATATACATAAATTTTATGTAGGTATAATTGCAAGCAATCTGTTTGAAGTATCACTGATAGTGCAATGGTGAACGGGAAGGGCTGGGAAGCATGGTGAATTTATAGTAACGGTTCGGAACACCTTGCAAGACAACATTTTTTTTCTGTTATATTTTGTTATTTATTCGAATTATTTGGCGTTATTTGTGAGTCTACAGTCGCTGTGCCTACTATCCACAATGATTCCCTTAGTGTGCGTGGAAATTTGCAGGATGGGTATATTACCCATACTAACGGAATGTGGGAATCCCAGTAGCATATCAGTTGTTTCTGCAGTTTGCTCCCATCTCCAGTTCCGTTCGTGGTGGTTCTTCTGTCTTCAGCTATGGCTGTCCTCAGCCAATTGAAAAGTATGAAATTCACACACCACGAAAGCAGCGCATTTGCTGTAGGAAAAACGAAACTGCCAAGACGCCTAAGTGATAGTTTCATACTTTCTGCGATATGATTTGCGCTCTCGCACCTCATTTGTGTTTATATGGGCATACTTATACAGTAGACATTCAAGATGATGAAATGTGTAGGTTTATTACATTACAAAACACAAACTGTTTCACTGTTTCGAAACAGCGTATCGAAACATTTTCATTGTACTGTTCCATTTGTTTCGAAACAGTTACGTGTTTCAGTTTGCCCAGCTCTACTAGCTAGGAACAACATCAGACTCAGAAACTGAAGTTGTGCCATTGGTTACACGTCTCGGTCACCTCTTGTTCGCATTGACGGCACTTTGAACAGTAGACGTTACATTTCAGATGTGTTACGACCCGTGGCTCTACCTTTCATTCGATCCCTGCGAAACCCTACATTTCAGCAGGATAATGCACGACCGCATGTTGCACGTTCTGTACGGGCCTTTCTGGATACAGAAAATGTTCGACTGCTGCCCTGGCCAGCACATTCTCCAGATATCTCACCAATTGAAAACGTCTGGTCAATGGTGGCCGAGCAACAGGCTCGTCACAATACGCCAGTCACTACTCTTGATGAACTGTGGTATCGTGTTGAAGCTGCATGGGCAGCTGTACCTGTACACGCCATCGAAGCTCTGTTTGACTCAAAGCCAAGGCGTATCAAGGCCGTTATTACGGCGAGAGGTGGTTGTTCTGGGTACTGATTTCTCAGGATCTATGCATCCAAACTGCTTGAAAATGTAATCACATGTCAGTTCTAGTATAATATATTTGTCCAATGAATACCCGTTTATCATCTGCATTTCTTGTTGGTGTAGCAATTTTAATGGCCAGTAGTGTATTTACAACTGTACATTCCTATACTAACGTCTTCGCGTCGTTCTCCCTTAAGCCATATTCTATGCTATGCAGCCCGTGGTTTTCAGTAGTTCTTCTAGTGTCTTCCCTTTTTCTTTTTTTTAATAAACCTTTTGTCAACCTTAGCTAACGTATCCGCACCCTCTCTAGACTTATTTCCCCCCTGAAATTTTGTCTCATTTCCTTCGTTGCTTTTTCGACGCACGAAAGCGTGCTCAAAAGTAAGGCCGCCGAATTTTTTATCCTGTTCTCAATACTGAATGAGGTATTAAATGTAATCCTCATTACTCGGTCGACTTTCTCCCTTCGCTGACGCAAATTTCAACCCCCTGCCGCTAGTGGGCTCGGAATTGTAGCGTGTAACGTGGCGGTGGGTAACGTGACTGTGTCGGTGCACGAGACACCTTCAGAAGACTGAAAGCACTAATTGGAAAAGTCGGTCCACACATGGAGCACCCTCTCCTTCAGCATGACAGCACCGGACCACACACGAGCGCTGCGACATCTGCAACAATCCGACGCCTTTGGTTCACTGTCATCGATCATCCTCCATCCGATTTTCGTCTGTTCCCGAAACCTAAAGAACATCTTCGAGGACTTCACGCTGATAGCGACGGAGCGGTGCAGGCAGAGGTGACGTTGTGGCTCCATCAACATGGTCATTCTACGGTGACGGTATCAACTTGTCTCTCGATGTGGGACGTTGACTATGTTGAGAAATACACTCCTGGAAATGGAAAAAAGAACACATTGACACCGGTGTGTCAGACCCACCATACTTGCTCCGGACACTGCGAGAGGGCTGTACAAGCAATGATCACACGCACGGCACAGCGGACACACCAGGAACCGCGGTGTTGGCCGTCGAATGGCGCTAGCTGCGCAGCATTTGTGCACCGCCGCCGTCAGTGTCAGCCAGTTTGCCGTGGCATACGGAGCTCCATCGCAGTCTTTAACACTGGTAGCATGCCGCGACAGCGTGGACGTGAACCGTATGTGCAGTTGACGGACTTTGAGCGAGGGCGTATAGTGGGCATGCGGGAGGCCGGGTGGACGTACTGCCGAATTGCTCAACACGTGGGGCGTGAGGTCTCCACAGTACATCGATGTTGTCGCCAGTGGTCGGCGGAAGGTGCACGTGCCCGTCGACCTGGGACCGGACCGCAGCGACGCACGGATGCACGCCATGACCGTACGATCCTACGCAGTGCCGTAGGGGACCGCACCGCCACTTCCCAGCAAATTAGGGACACTGTTGCTCCTGGGGTATCGGCGAGGACCATTCGCAACCGTCTCCATGAAGCTGGGCTACGGTCCCGCACACCGTTAGGCCGTCTTCCGCTCACGCCCCAACATCGTGCAGCCCGCCTCCAGTGGTGTCGCGACAGGCGTGAATGGAGGGACGAATGGAGACGTGTCGTCTTCAGCGATGAGAGTCGCTTCTGCCTTGGTGCCAATGATGGTCGTATGCGTGTTTGGCGCCGTGCAGGTGAGCGCCACAATCGGAACTGCATACGACCGAGGCACACAGGGCCAACACCCGGCATCATGGTGTGGGGAGCGATCTCCTACACTGGCCGTACACCACTGGTGATCGTCGAGGGGACACTGACTAGTGCACGGTACATCCAAACCGTCATCGAACCCATCGTTCTACCATTCCTAGACCGGCAAGGTAACTTGCTGTTCCAACAGGACAATGCACGTCCGCATGTATCCCGTGCCACCCAACGTGCTCTAGAAGGTGTAAGTCAACTACCCTGGCCAGCAAGATCTCCGGATCTGTCCCCCATTGAGCATGTTTGGGACTGGATGAAGCGTCGTCTCACGCGGTCTGCACGTCCAGCACGAATGCTGGTCCAACTGAGGCGCCAGGTGGAAATGGCATGGCAAGCTGTTCCACAGGACTACATCCAGCATCTCTACGATCGTCTCCATGGGAGAATAGCAGCCTGCATTGCTGCGAAAGGTGGATATACACTGTACTAGTGCCGACATTGTGCATGCTCTGTTGCCTGTGTCTATGTGCCTGTGGTTCTGTCAGTGTGATCATGTGATGTATCTGACCCCAGGAATGTGTCAATAAAGTTTCCCCTTCCTGGGACAATGAATTCACGGTGTTCTTATTTCAATTTCCAGGAGTGTAAATATGTAGACATGAAGGATAAAGACGCAGAATGTCAATGAAGTTTGTTTTATTTAAGGAGCCTTAAGAGTTTTCACATAAAAAAACTCGGAGGTGTTACATTTCAGCTCGTCCTCGTACAAGCAAGGCGTCAGAGGCGATATGCGAAAAACTGTAGTATCATTGCCACAGACACTACAACAACGCCGCGCCAACACAAGGTTGGCAGCCCGTCGTCTGCCGAGCACAGCGCACTCTAGCGGGCTGTGTAGCTCGACGGAATTGGAGTGTGCCTCGTTCACTTCTTAGCTAGATTTCAACCTAGGCAGACGCACTTTCATAATCGGCCCTCAGCCAGTTCTGTTTGCACTGATTCTTTGAGGAGGCCCGTCAGGCTTAGTCCCTGAGAATATGTTGTATTAGTTCATGGTATTCCATGTTTCTAGATTTAGTTCATAGCCGCAGCTTCAGTCCTACAAACTACTGAAGATAAGTAATTTTCATTGCATATTATTGCAACCTGGACTCCTTCAGCTCCTATCAACTCGACCTCCTACTTATTTGCATTTAGTAACGAGCTGAAAACACCCACGCGTTTTGTGCCTCTAAACAGTGAGACACAATAAAAACCCGTCTTCCTTCCTTCTTAACGCGAACTTGTCTCTCTTATTCTTCGCCTCTGTAATATATCCTAACTTACTAAAAAAATGTATGTGACGAATAAGCGAAACAAGAAAAATGTTGCACTTTCATTTCCCTACACTTGATGAAAAATGTAATGAGCTTTACGTTTCATACGACGTCCATATAAGTTGGATATATATAACACTGTTAAGAGAATTATATCCATTTCATGTAATAGTACACGTAATATTAGTAAAACGTCTCATGATTGTTGAAAGATGTGGCTAGCTTCATAAGAGTGTGACGACGAGTATTAGCTTCAACAGCAGATTAAATAGAAGAAGATGAGCTATCTAATTTTCTGGGTAAATGTCGTTTCTGATGACCTGGGAAACATTTTTAAGTAGCTGAAAACAGTGAGAGAAAATGAGCTGCGTCGTTGTTTAACATATGCAACTGTCTGCGTCATGGTGCATCTGTCCATATGTGTTCGCGTTGCTTGCACATTTTACTTCTCTTGATTAATGAAGCCAGTTTTTAGCTAATATGTGGGCGCCACGCCCCGCTTTAGGTGAATTGAAAGACTGTTGCAGCAATGGCGGCCAACAATTAGCGTACATCTACTACACCGAAAACGGCATTAACTCGGAGGAAAGGTACTTTACACACACACATGGACAATAAATAAAATCAGTTATTTTATGTTAACGAACAATAATTATTTTCTGAGATAACAAACAAAAATTATCATATCACAGTCCTTGCCATCCACGTAATAAAATGTTAGCGTACGAGTTTGCGTCTTATTCCTCCAAGTACTCGAACAGAAGTAAGTTTTACTACTATCACAGTCTTAACATTATTACTGTTAACAATGAACATTGTATTTTCTTTGATTTTGTTGCATCGCAGATAAGACTGTTACCTTAGTTTATTGGATATTGTGCTTTTGTCACTTCGTGTCTTTCCACAAGCACGAAAATATTTATTTAGCTCTTTTTCCATTTCCAGGCGACAATACAACTCTTATTACCTTCGCAGATTATTCGACCATTCTGGTCGTTGAAATAGATAGCTATAGAATCAGTGTGTCATAATTGTGAACCCAACACGTGTGTTCCAACTTGTTCATCTGACACAGACCTCACAGTGGAATTTGACACATAACTGGACGTGGGTCGCTACCTCACACTGCAGTCTGCTCTCAACCGATTCACATTCATGAAATTATTGAGCAGAATTGTATCAACATCTGCTTACTGAAACAGTAAAAGTTCCATTCAATGAACGAGCGTTAGCCAGCAGCTCACGGGCTGTTTGACGAGTCTCTTTGGCGCCATTATTTGGAGTCTCTCCCGCACGCAGCGGCAGCAGCGGTATTGGGTGCGAAAAGCCCAGCCAGTGTTTCATTTCTTTTCTCAAGGGAACCTGCTGCGTATTCTCAGCGCGAGCACCCGTGAACTAGTTTTTCTTTATACTGCTGAGAACGGCTTTCTACAGTGGGAGGATCTCAGGAAGTCACTCACTGCGTCAGAGCAAAATATTGGCTGAACTAAGGCACAGATAGATTTCAAAAGGAACTTTAGAGTACTACTCTCTAATATTTTCATAAAAAGGATAAATATGGACGATTCATTTCCAGCTTCTTATATTCTCCCCACATCGCGAACCACACTTTTTCACACAGATAATTCTGCTTTCTGATACCAGACGACGAAGTACTTACATCTACACTATCCGATCAAAAATTTCCGGACACCTGTTAGTGGACATTAAAATGGGGAATGTCAACGGCTCTCCTCCATGACGGCTTGAACTGCCCTGGGAACACGTCCAATTAGGTGTCTGGCCCACTCTTCTTCAAGAACCGAAGCCAGAGAAGGTAGTGACGTTTGACACTAGGGACTGGAGCCAAGTCGACGTTCCAACTCATTCCAAAGGTCTTCCATTGGCTCCAGATCGGGAGCCATTTCATGAATGTTACTGGCTACCTATCATTGGTTCATAGAAGCTTCTTTATGGCAGGGTGGCTTCTCATGCCGGTACAAACTGTCATCGCCTCCGAAATGGTCCGCTAATGTACGGAGTACACAATGTTGTAAAATATTTTTATATCCTAACCAAGAAAACACACACACAAACACACACACACACACAATCCGTAACACCACTCCCTCCGTACTTCTCTGTTGGCAATGCACTTCATGGCAGGTATCACTCTCCACGAATTCACTAAACCCAAACCCTTCCGTCAGATTGCCAATGGGTATAGCATGATTGATCGCTTCAAATCACTCGCTTCCAGCCTTCCGTTACCCAGTGGCGTCGCCGTTTACACCACCTGAAGCGTCGCTTAGCACTGAGTACAGAAACGCGTGGCCCCACCATTGTCCCCCACTCCTTTTAACTCCTTTAACTCATTGTGCGCAGTCATTTTGCTAGGTGGTTGCCCCGGCTTTTGGCGAGATCAGTGCGTAGTATCTTTTTTTGTTTTGTTTTCAAGGACAAGGTTATTTATTTCAGTTGTTATAATACATTGTAAAACTAGCTACAATTTTTACTTTTGCACAACAACCATCACCTTTAAACGATACATAAACTGATTCTGTCTCATAGGCCTTTCGGACATTGCGAGTCGTTACAACCAAAGGCATACCAGAACTAAAATGTCCCTATCTCGTACTACCGTTTATAAATTTGTTGACAACTTATCAGTTACTACTCAGGGCCAATTGGGAGCTCAACCTGTTCTTCACGGACCGTCTGCTTTTGTTGAGGAGTTTTGAACTTAACGTTTACGAAGAACGATACTGTTTAACCTGGTTGGGTGGACAGCAGCCGCAATTGTACGTTGTGGTGATGTTAAAGGTAAGCTTGGGCTTGAATCATTCAACGCCCGTGACATTGTTACTTATCACACATTTCAGATATCATTAGTGTTTAATAGGGTCTTGGAACATCATATTTTAGTTCTAGTATGCCTTTGTTTGTAAGGGCTCGCTATGTCCGAAAGGCCAATGAGACAGAATCAATTCATGTATGGTTTAAAAGTGATAGTTGTGCAAAAGTACAAATTTTAGCTTCTTTTACAATGTGTTATAAGAATAAATTGAAATAAAGAACCTTGTCCTTGGAACCAAAACAAAATATACTACACATGATTTTATGCTATTTTTTCCTGCCACGCTCCCGCAATGTCCTTTCCAAACATAGGACATCATGGTCAAATGTTACGATATATCCTAGCATCTGTGATACTCATATGTTTGTAAGCTCTTTGTATGTATCAAAACATGTGGTGCGTGGTAGAAATCTTCTCAGTGACAAATCTAAAGTGTTCAGTGAGAACAATTTACGTGTGCAACAGTAAGAATGCAGTGGGAATGCATTTACATGTGTTGGACGAATGTTATGTGTAGTGTCACCGCCAGACACCACACTTGCTAGGTGGTAGCCTTTAAATCGGCCGCGGTCCGTTAGTATACGTCGGACCCGCGTGTCGCCACTATCAGTGATTGCAGACCGAGCGCCGCCACACGGCAGGTCTAGAGAGACTTCCTAGCACTCGCCCCAGTTGTACAACCGACTTTGCTAGCGATGGTTCACTGACAAAATACGCTCTCATTTGCCGAGACGATAGTTTAGCATAGCCTTCAGCTACGTCATTTGCTACCTCCTAGCAAGGCGCCATTATCAGTTACTATTGATATTGTGAATCATGTACCGTCCAGACCGACGTTCTTCATTAACGGATTAAAGTTAAGTATTCCACCAGCTACGTCCGTTTTTCTAAATTCTAATTTCCTTGTCCTGTTCCAGACCTCACGCCAGCCTGCGTGAGCTAAAACGCGTGCCTTTCGGCCTCCTCTAGTAACACGGTGTTGGCTCTCCTGCCAACCAAAACATTATGGAAACAAACACACCAAACCGACGTTTCACGTAAGTCACGTGCAGCGAAAATCTGTAACGCAACCATCTGTGTGTGACGTGTTTATAATTATGTATTATTTATATTTTAGGACAATTAATCTGTAAAAAACACACCACATGTCATAAAGAAAGCGTGTAGACCGTCTGAGGATGAATCGCAACGATTCGAAACCGGTAACGGTACCCTCTGAATAAAGGAACTGAAAGTAAATTTGTTGTCTTCAAACAACAGCCACGGTCTCCATCATGTCATCATATGACAAAATTGCATCAACTTTTTCTGTCCGTTAGCATTCGAGGTCTGCCTGATCTTGATTTAGTGGTGCCACCTCACAATCACATTACTGTCGACTTAGGCAGGCTTATAAAGGTTGAAATGTTCCTGATGGATTTGTTACTCAGGTGAATAACCCATGATCGAACCTCTCCCTGCCCACCCATTCTGCCGTTACTGCCTCTCTACTGACAACACGATACTTGCCGCCCGCCTCCTTCTATACTCTCGTGTTCTCTAGTGCTCGACTGCGCATTTCATAGGAGCGTCCGGAAACTTGCAGACAGTGTACATTCATTGCACCTTTCAGCCTTCCCTTCTACAAGCAATAAAGAACTTACGGGGTCACAGTGACCTAGGTATACATTACTGTTTGATTCGTCACCTGAGCGAGCTGCGACAAATGGACTTGCGGGACCCGGAAGTCCCAGTAGCCCAGACTAATTAATGAGGCTGGAACAGGAGCTGAGTGAGGAACAATTAGTAGCGCTGCTGCTCCCAGCACAGAGGCAGGCTTACGTCTAGGCGTCGCGGCAGTCGCTAATTGGCAGAACGGCTGCCTCCCTGGAGAGCAACGACTGGAGTATCGCCCGCTCCACATCTAGGCTGTGAAACTATGCCCCATCACCAGCGACCGAGCGTGTGGCAATGCGGCACGACGGCTCGTGTTCTCAATATACGAGGGACGTTCAGTAAGTAATCCACCTTCTTTTTCTCGGCCAGTTTCGGTCGATAAAATCCGGAATTTGTTGCGCGACATCGTGAAATATTCCCGCTTCAGCTCCTACAGTTTCATGAAGTTCCGATAGGTGGCGGCGCTCTACGTTTCAAAATGGCGTCTGTAGCGGAGATGCGTTCCAAGCAGAGTATTGTCATTGAGTTTCTCTTGGCGGAAAACCAGAGCTTCACAGATTTCACAGGCGCTCGCAGAATGTCTACGGAGACCTGGCAGTGAACAAAAGCACGGGGACTCGTTGGGCGAGGAGTCTGTTATTATCACAACAAGGTCGCACAGACCAGTCCGATCTCCAGCGTGTCGGTCGGCTACAAACAGCTGTGACTCCCGCAATGTTGGAACGAGCGGACACTCTCATTCGAGGTGATCTGCGGTTCACAATCAAACACCTCGCTACTCAACTGGACGCCTCTGTCGGTAGAGCTGACACACTTGTCTACCAATGTGTGCCTGCTGGCTTCCTCACCGCATAACAGAAGAACATAAAGAGAAATCAAGGACCATCTGTGCCGAATTACTTGCGCCTTATGAGGCTGGTCGTGACAGTTTTTTGTCGGTTAATAACTTCGAACCGGAAACAAAACGGGAATCCATGAAGTGGCGCCACACCGAAGAAAAAGTTCAAAGCCGCACCATCACCCGATAAAGTCATGCTGAGGCTCTTCTGGGACTCTGAAGGGACTATTCTGTTTGATGTCCTCTCTCACGGTCCAACGATCAACTCTGAAGTGTTTTGTGCTACCCTTAGGAAATTGAAGAAAAGACTTCAGCATTTTCACATCAACACAAATGCAAACGAACTTCTCCTTCTCCATGAGAACGCAAAGTCTCACACAAGTCTGCGCACCCGAGAGGTGCTCAAGAAACTTCATTCGATTGTTCTTCCTCATCCACGCACCTTCCGACTTCCATCTGTTCGGCCAATGAAGGATTCACACTGCGGGAAGCAGTACGTAGATGATGCGGAGGTAATTGATGCAGCACTACGTTGGCCTCGACATCGACCGGTAGAGTGGTACAGGGGGGGCGTACGGGCCCTGCCAGTAAGGTGACGTAAGGTCGTCGCATTGAATGGAGATCATGTCGCAAAATAGGGTTCTATCAAATGGTTTTTATTCCAGTCTTTGATCACAATATCAATTCTTTTGACGATGACTGGTTTCAGTCAGTAATGACCATCCTCAGATCTACGATATACAAATATATACACCTAGTGAGCAGTGCGTCTTTCAACACAATACAGCATTACGTATCGCAATATACTATCATACAACCAGGGAAATGTACAGATAAAATACGGTAAAACATACCTTTTCTACACCATGTCCTAAAGTGATAAGGCCGTAATGGCATCGTCAAAACATATAAATATACGCAGCACAGCATCGTCTCATAGATCTAAAATAAGGTTTAGAATAGGCCACATCGTCCACACAGTCATTTTTGCAACTGGCTACTGAAGTATAGTAGCTACCAGAAATCTGTTTGTCTACATCCTACATACATATCGCTACTGTGGACTTAGATGTAGCCATCATTTACGTAAGAAACATAATTGATAAAAACACATTAAGTAAAATACATGTAGCAGCAAATGATGCTATGCACCCTTACAATAGGAAAAAAAACAGAAAGTAAATAGTAGGCAGACCCGCAATCATCTAGAAAAAAGAAAGAAACTGAAAACTATTCCATCCAACAGGATAGTCATTACTGACTGAAACCGGTCATCGTCAAGAGAATTGATATTGTAATCAAAGACTGGAATAAAAAGTATTTGACAGTATTGGATCACTGTTCATATATGCGACTATGTCGCAGCTGGTGAAAATAGGGTTCTATAGCCGGAAGAGTGGGGAACAGTGTGGTGTATTGGGATCCTGAATAAAACCAACTTCCTTTCGGAAAAAAAAAACATGTTGCATTACTTACTGAGCGTCTCTCATAAGTTCATTAGATGTAACACTACTCATGTGGCACGAAGTCCCGGTCGAGTTCTATACAAAGTGTCACGTTTACCTCGACCATCCCACATAACTTTTCGTCAAGAAGCAAAAGAAAAAAATGTATCAAACGAACGTTGTTCAGCTACCAGTGAGACACAAATCAACATGATTGATTTTCGTGTTACTTTGTTTTGTTACGAAGTTATGAACAGCTATTTTTAAATAGCTCCCTATATTTTTATTCAATCATCCACATCCTCTCTTCAAGATCTGTTCGAAAATGTCACATATTCACGTAAACATAATATTCAAATCAATAAGAAATAGAAATGAGGATCTCTGATACCATTTTGTAGCACTGTAATTCATTGCGGGCAGAAAAAGGGGTAGAACACTGAGATGTACTCAAACTGGTGACTGAGAAGGTGATACAATGGTCGACGTGTTGCAAGAATCGTGTTCTGAACGAAAGGCATCATGTCAGATGGACTGATTTTGGAGAAACAATAGATTGGCTTGCTCGGTATCCAGACTTAACTCCTCTGGATTTCTATCTTTGGGGATGCATATTAGAAGTTGTCTAACGCAATATTCCAACAATTCCAGACGACATGCGGGGAGTTGGGTTGTTTGGGGGAAGAGACCAAACAGCGAGGTCATCGGTCTCATCGGATTAGGAAAGGATGGGGAAGGAAATCGGCCGTGCCCTTTCAAAGGAACCATCCCAGCCTTTGACTGGAGTGATTTAGGGAAATCACGGAAAACCTAAATCAGGATTGCCGGACGCGAGATTGAACCGTCGTCCTCCCGAATGCGAGTCCAGTGTGCTACCACTGCGCCACCTCGCTCAGTCTAACATGCGGGGACATATCGAGCTTGCTTGTAATTCAGTTCAGCAGGCAACAGTGGGAACAGTTCAATGTTCTGTCCCTTTTTCTGCCCAGTAAGGTGACGTACGGCCGTCGCACTGAACGGAGATTATGTTGAAAAATAGGGTTCTGTAGCCGTTCCTTCTCAAACAAAGGACGGGTAAACGCAAAGAACATGCATTATTGGTCCAATGGAAATCCGCGATTGCTTAGACAGGTGGAACACCAGCATCAGTGGGGATGCTTCGTACTACAATTACTGGCCCTTATTTCATAAGTAGTAACCTAAACGGCAGAGCATGTTCCAATCTTCCACACACGAATTCATCCTCGTCTTCTGGATGAAGTGCCGCTAAGGATCAGAATGGTTATGTGGTACCAACACGATGGATGCCCAGGACATAATGCATTGTGTGCACATGGTGTTCTGAACGAAAAGTGTCCCGCCAAATGAATTGATCGTGGAACGAAAGGTATACTGCCAGGTGGTTTGGTCGTGGAACGAAAGGTATCCTGCCAGATGGATTGGTCGTGGCAATACCATGTGCACGCAATGTATTGGGTATTGGGCATCCATCGCAGTGCTACCACATGATCATTATGGCTCTTAGTGGCACTTGATTCAGAAGACAAGTATGAATTCGTATGTAGAAGCTGGAATATGTTCTGCCGTTTAGGCTACTATTTATGAAACAAGGGCCAATAATTGTAGTACGAAGCATCCCACAGCAGACGTTAACTCCCATTGATACTGTCTAAATAATTGTGGGTTTTCATTGGACAAATAGTGCATGACCTTTGCATTTACCTGTTCTTTGTTTGAGAAGGAACACTCACTGGTAAAAAGAACATCGGAGGAGATGATATTGTTGGCGAGGATTTTTTTTTTTTTTTTTTTTTTTGTCTACTTACAGAATTGTACACGATTCTGGAACTCATTCTCATCCAGTCCTCACTGTAAGTGTACATGGAAGTTCGGAATTGGTAACGTGTGAGACGTGTGAGAAAGCGATACACACTTGTTTTAGGAACGCCAATCCCCTGTTCGTTCTGTCGTGTGCCTACGTGCGGACTTACTGCAACACAAACGAGAGCACTGCTTCGTCTCTGTGATTTATACGTCGGTTTTGTCGGCTGAAATTCCCCATTTCCTGTAGCGTCACAACCAGACAAAAATAAGTCTCGCAGGAAGGTAGGTTCTTGTCAGGATATTGCTCTTTGCAGAATTTCTCTGGCTGAGAGGCATTATGACTGCTTTTATCCGCAATAAAAAAAATAACGGTAATGCAGTTTTAATCAAAGGCTGCCTTTACTGAACATAACAAATCGTTTAAAAGTACGAAAGTATCGAACTACATGTACTCATATAGGCAGTAAGAAAATATTACTACATTTACTGTTCTGTTAACTTACACCAAATGAATAGAATTTGGTGTACGTTGTTCTTACACAACTAAAGACGGTTGGCTGAATAAGCAATGTGCATTTTCGTTGCGTTCCCACTTCTGTCACGTCTACAAAGCAGACGAGTTACGTCAAATGGGGTAAGTACAATGTCAAAGTCAATTTCGTATTACATTTTTAGTAAATCCTCGTTTACGCGATGGTACACTGCGATACGTTTCTAACAGGTCCTGAGGGAGGAAGTGGATTACCAAAAGAATATAGGGTAACATTTAAAAAAAGACGTACTGCTCTTCATATGTCGGTAGCGAACAAAAAAACCGCAAAGCAAAGTTCCTAAAAACAGCTATAGACAGAGAGATGCTGAATGAAACGCACTTGCCAGTCGAGAGAGCAATACGTAAGCCTTGGATGACTACCGCAGCAAAATACTGTCGAAAGATCTTTATTAAAACACAAAGAAATTCTGGAGATATGTAAAAGCTGTTAGTAGCACCAAAGTTAGCAACCAGTCACTCTTGGACAAGGCAGAAACTGAAATTGAGAGCAGCAAAGCAAACCATGATAAACTTAACTCGGTTTTCAAATGTTCCTTTACAAACGAAAATCCAGGAAAAATGCCCCAATTTAATTCTAGTAGCACTGAAAAGTTGAATGAAATAGATATAAGTGTCGCTGACCTTGAGAAACAGCTGAAATCGTTAAAACTGAACAAAGCCCATTGCCCCATGAAATCCCTGTCGGATTCTATACACTATGTGCGGCCGAAATAGCCACTCTGTTCACTATAATCTGTCGTAGATCCCTCAAACGAAAACCCGTGCCTAGTAGTTGTAAAAAGGCACACGTCACACCTGACGCAAGAAGGGTAGCAAAATTGATCCACAAAATTACTGTCTAGTATCTTTGATATCCAGTTGTTGTAGATTCTTGGAACATATTCTGAGGTCGAACGTAATGAGGTGTCTCAAACAGAACGACTTCATGTGAACCAGCACGGATTTAGAAAAAAGAAAAATAACTCTCGCTACTCTCACGTGACATCCTGAAAGCCATAAATCGAGGTTGTCAGGCAGATGCAGTATTTCTCGATTTCCAAAAGCATTTGACTCACTTTAATAACTTTTCTGGTGTCTTGCCCTCACTTTTTTGATTATTTCCAAAATCCTTACGCGTTTCGACATTCCGTAGTTTTCAAAGGCTATAAAATGCAATACAAAACTGGTAACAGAAAACATGAAACTATGTTACATTTCACCATTGATTAGAGATCCCTAATGAGTAGAATATGGCTTTCTATGTTACCAGTGTTATGTCAATCATATAAAACTGTCCATTAGATGAATCTTACCTTGTCAACATTCTCAACCACGACACAAGTGCAAACATCTACCAAGGCACAAATTGGAAGCCAAGTGAACTAACCCGCTAGGCGGCGATCGATACGTGGTATACGGGTACCACATCCACCCTTATTATCAAAAGTACGATCGTATGAGGTATCAGGCGAAATTTGTGACCAAACTGAGGATTTCTTGTGTTCGCAGCATGTTATCTTTGATGAAGGGAAAGTGCGTTGGATCCCTTGGTGTTTATGTTGTGTATTAGCGACCTTGTGGTTCATATTTATAGTAACCTCGGACTTTTGCAGTCGACGTAATTATCTGAAATGGAGTAGAGTCTGAATAAAACTAAAAACTAACTCCGTCTACAGGCCGCAAGCGACCCATCGGGACCATCCGACCGCCGTATCATCCTCAGGTGAGGATGCGGATAGGAGGGGCATGGGGTCAGCACACCGCTCTCCCGGTCGTTATGACGGGTTTCTTTGACCGGAGCCGCTACTATTCGGTCGAGTAGCTCCTCAATTGGCATCACGAGGCTGAGTGCACCCCGAAAAATGGCAACAGCACGTGGCGACGGGATGGTGACCCATCCAAGCGCCGGCCACGCCCGACAGCGCTTAACTTCGGTGATCTCACGGGAACCGGTGTATCCACTGTGGCAAGGCCGTTGCCAGAGTCTGAATAAAGCTGCACAAATATGAGTCAGGCCATTATAAGATTTTAAAATGGTGTAAAGAGTGACAACTTACTTTAAATGTTCAGAAATGTAGTAGAGCACTTCACAAATCATAGTATCCTATAAATGTAACATCAGTGAGTCACAACTGGACTCGGTTAATTCATACAAACACCTGGATGTAACAGTTAGTAGGGACATGACGTGGAACGATCACATAGCCCCAGTCGTGCGTAAAGCAGGTAGCAGACATAGGTTTATTGGTAAAATTCTGGGGAAGTGCAAACAGTCTATACAAGAGATTGCTTACAAAGCACCCGTGCGACCCATCCTAGAATATTGTTCAAGTGTGTGAGACCTGTATCAAACAAGACTGGCAGGGGATATTGAACGTATACAGAGAAGGGCAGCACGAATGGTCACAGGTTTTATTTAATCCGCGGGAGAGTGCTGCAGAGATACTGAAGGGAAGATAGCCTTTGACTATTCCGCAAATGCCTACTTCCAAAGTTTCAAGAACTAGGTTTGAATGATGACTCTAGGAATCTACTAGAACCCCCTACATATCGCTGCCTTAGGGACTGTGAGGACAAGATTAAAATAATCACAGCACGCGCAGAGGCATTCAAACAATCATTCTTCCCGCGCTCCATGCGTGAATGTAACCGCAAAAAGCCCTAGTAACTGGTACAGCGGAACGTATCCCCTGCCATTCACCTCACAGTGGTTTGCAGAGTAGAGATGTAGATGTAGAGGTTACAAGAAAGGTAGTCCTGTTGGTTAATGTGCCACTGCTAGCCCAGTAATGTTTCAACAATTTTTTTTTTTTTTCAGACGACTGTCAACAGCATCAATATACTTGGAGAAATGCATGATCAAACCGTCTCCGGTAGCTGAGTGGTCAGCGCGACAGACTGTCAATTCTAAGGGCCTGGGTTCGATTCCCGGCTGGGTCGGAGATTTTCTCCGCTCAGGCACTGGGTGTTGTGTTGTCCTAATCATCATCATTTCATCCCCATCGACGCGCAAGTCGCCGAAGTGGCGTCAGATTGAAAGACTTGCACCAGGCGAGCGGTTTACCCGACGGGAGGCCCTCGTCACACGCCATTATTAATGCATGATCGACACTGTGATGTCTTACAATATATTTATTCACAACCTGTTTCGATTATGAGCCTACATAACAGTGGAAAAATATCTATTGTGACAACTTCACATTTCGTACATGCTATTTAACCAGAAAAGTATACGCCACTGCTGACTTTAAAATGTCATAAAACGATACTTAACGCCATAATACGGCTTAAGGAAGCAGAAAACATGAAAACACGTAACAGCATCATTGAGCACAGAAATGGTGCTGTCCACTTACTGTTGTTACGTGTTTTCACGTTTTCAATGATTTCTGCTTGCTCAAGCCGGTATTAAGGCTTTAAGTATCATTTTATGACGTTTTAATGTCAGCAGTGGCGTATACTTTTCTGGTTCAATAGCATGTATGAAATGTGAAATTGTCACAATAGATATCTTTCCACTGGGGTCCATGATCGAAACCGGCTATGGATATATATATATAATTATTTGCTGTGGCCAGGATACATGGGACACTCGTTACGGCATTTGTGAATGAATTACCTGCGCTCTTGGCTGTAATTTACGGCAGAGCTATTTAAAACGTTTTTGGTAAGACGTTCTCTTCGCTTTCATCAATGTGTAATTACTGTTAGGATACCAAGTATCAACGCTCTATTCAAAATGGATTATTCAGTTTACAGGAACAGTCACACATAATACAAGCACATTTGAAGAGGTATTAGCGAGCCCTGGAGACATCGTGCTGATACGATATAACGCCGCCTCTAGGCTTGGAAATGTCCTCCGTTTGGTGAGCAAAGGAGTCCACAAGTTTACTTAAGTGTGCCATATGAAGCTGAAATCGCCCATTGACGATTAGATCCCCTAGATACCAGAGCCACGGAACCGCGGAAACGCTGACTGCTACGTTTATACGCTGTTCCAAATGGTCCCAAATATTTTCTGTGGGATTAAGATCGGGTGGGATAGGGCACCTGAGCCTTCATCAACTCAGGAACGTATGCCTGCAGCCTCTGTGAATACAGCTGTTTTCATTTTGCCCACAGCATACTCACCATGAAGATGCAACAGAAAGGGCAACGCTTGGTCACCGAGATTGTGAAATAGACATCCTGTTTCATGTTGATGGTAACGAACAAAGCTACAACAAAGGCAATCAAGGTGGTTAATTTCCCCTTGGTAGCTATACAAAGTTTGTCTGATACACATTTTATTTTGTTTCCGGACAAAAAGTTGTTTGGACGGAGGGAGGGGGGAGGGACGGTGAGATAACTGAGACGCCACTTATTTTCAGAGAAAGTAAATAAACACCCTAGTCACGATGACATTACAGACGTGAAACACGTTTGGCTATGTCCGCTCTTGCCACAAGCCTGCTGATCAAATTTTATTCGAACGCGGACACAGAACTTAACAATATGCAACTCGTTTTTTAAACGGACTAAAAAGTATAAAATAATTTCTCCTATGCCCATACAGGTTCCTGGACCCATGCAGGTAGTTCAGAAAATATTTGGTTGTGAATTTTTAATATTGGGCTGGTGCAGAACTTCGTAGTGTTTTTACATAAGTATAATAAACAGATATACATAGCAGAGACTATAGTTACCAATAACATATTCTCCTTCACTATGTACAACAATCGGCCAATATTGGGGTAACTTCTCGATTTCGCGATGTGGTGGTGTAGCGGGGGACTCGTCGGGCCATATTCGGACGCCATGTTCATCCGGAAAGGAAGTTCCTTGAAAGTACGATATTGCAGTGCCTGTTTTATTCCAAATTACGACGCAAAGTTCTTTCGGAGATGCATGCATGTACGAGTACAAGTGATAGTCATTGGTTGACGACGCATGGAAGTTTAAGTCTAGTCGTTAGTCGTGTTCGGATAGGCGAATGATGAGAAAACCGCTCGTGATTTGTGGGAAACCCGGGTTCGAGTCCCGGTTCCGCGAAGATTTTCATTGCCATCATTCCATTATACAGGTGGTGGTTGTCCATATTAGCAACTCCGAATACATTTCTTGTATTCCTTGGAGGTTATTCGACAGAGAGCGGAAAAGGTGAAAAATCCGACGGCACAAGATTAGGTGAATAAGGTGGGTGCGGAATAAATTCCCAATCCAGATCCTATATAGTGTTTTTTGTTAGTCAGCAGATTTCGGGCGGGCGTCATCGTCGAATAGCATCACTTCACGCAGTCTTCTTGGTCGTCGTTCTTGGAATACGTCTGCAAGACGTCTCAGTTGTTGACAATAAATGCTAGCAGAGATGGTTACACCTCGGGGAAGCAATTCGTAGTACACCACACCGTCGATATTACACCAGATGCACATTACCTTTTGTGGATGCGTGTAGGTCTTTGTAGGAGGAATTGCTGCTTTGTTTGCGCTCGACAATTCCTTTCTTTTCTTTATGTTGTCATGAAGACACCATTTCTCGTCATCTGTACACGATAGGAATGGTTGGTGTTGTTCACGAGCCAACTGATGAGATGCACATACAGATAGCAACCCGCTGATTTTTCAGATTTTGACTTAGAGCATGCGGTGCCACACACCCGATTTTCGAGCCTTCCACATTGCACGCAAATGCCGCACGATGATGGACTGATCACGGTTCATCACATTAGCTGGTTTTCGAGATCACTGACTTGGATCATTGGGGATTAATGCGTTTAAACAATCTCTATCTGTCCCCGAAGGTCTTCCTGAATGTGGAGAGTCACTAATGTGAATCGATCCTCTTTGAAACGAGAAAACCATTTTCCTGCCGTGCTCTGTCCAGTGGCATTATCCCCATACACGGCGCAAATGTTTCTTGCTGCCTCTGCTGTTGTCACCCCTCCACTGAACTCAAAGAGTAGAATAGGTCGGAAATGTTCCGATTTCTCCGCTAGGCACCCCATTTTCTAGCCAGATCCACTCAGTATCTCCAAATGACAGAATGACAAAATGCCAACTCAAATAGCAAAAGTGAACTAGAAATAAAAAAGGTCAATAGATAAAGGAATCCATAGCAACCGGATTAACAACAGGCAGAACAAAAACCCTATGAAGTTTTGCAATGTGGGGCCCTTGCAGTAAATAACAGATGCATGAATAACAATTTTATTACACTGCACGCGATATGAACTGTTGTGTGATTTTTTTTTTTCAGTGACAGCTACTGTCTGCACTCCTTAACATTATCTATTGCATGTGCCCCACATTTTTCATTTTAATTTTACAAGTATTGTCATAGCTATTAAAAGTTTTCAATATTATCTGTATGGGGTCAGGAGAAATTATTTTATACTTTTTAGACCGTTTCAAAAACATGTTTTATTGAAAAGTTTTTCATTTCAATAATTTTTTCTGCTGTTTAGTATTGTGTATGTGAAAAATTCCAATTGATTTTAAACATTTTCCTGGGATTATAACAGAGACATGTAAATTTCAGGTTGATTGCAGTCTCTTAACGCAGCGCCGGCCGAAGTGGCCGCGCGGTTCTGGCACTGCAGTCTGGAACCGCGAGACCGCTACGGTCGCAGGTTCGAATCCTGCCTCGGGCGTGGATGTGTGTGATGTCCTTAGGTTAGTTAGGTTTAACTAGTTCTAAGTTCTAGGGGACTAATGACCTCAGCAGTTGAGTCCCATAGAGCTCAGAGCCATTTGAACCATCTTAACTCAGCAATATATTGCTTCCTTCTAAGAAAATCTCTCGAAAAGACCACGAAGTTAAAAACTAGAGAGATCGAGCTCACTTGGGTGCTTATCAGCAGCCATTCTTCTTGCGAGACATACGTGACTGGAACAAGAAAAAGGTTGAAGTAGCGGTGGTACACACAGTCCACCCCGCCTCGCAACAGAGACGAAATCGATGTAATATTGCACCGTCATCCAGTTCTGACCTATGTTGAAAGTTTCAAGTCTGTGATTCATTGGGAAGTTAGTTTGAAGTCAACTGCAAAATTTGTACCGAACAGAGACACAGCCAAGAAAGCGACCCAGTAAACACGTGTAAAAAAAAAAAAAAAAAAAAAAAAAAGCGCAAGATGCTTTGGAGGTTGAAATTTATTCTCATTTGACTGTTTGAAAATAGCGACTATTTCTGGGACAGCTACTGGGCTGTGTGCGTATATCTGAGCACCGTTTGGAGTGGAGCAGAATGCCAGAACTGAGAAGGTCGGGCAGTACCGGACAGAAACTCGGGGAAGGACGCGGCACAACTCAGCATTCTGGAGGCGGGCTTCCCTTCCGGCGATTCATACACGGAGGACACGAGGGAGAATAAGATGCCCGCCTGGCATATCTACACAGCGGGCAGCGCGGCTCACACAGATATACATTCCTAGGCTGGCAATATCGTATATAGTATCACTGGCGTCACCGGAGAATAGAATAGAAATATGGCGGCGAGCTCAAAGGACGTGTAAACAGCTGTGTATTTACTGATAAAACAAAAAAATGGTTCAAATGGCTCTGAGCACTATGGGACTCAACTGCTGAGGTCATTAGTCCCCTAGAACTTAGAACTAGTTAAACCTAACTAACCTAAGGACATCACAAACATCCATGCCCGAGGCAGGATTCGAACCTGCGACCGTAGCGGTCTTGCGGTTCCAGACTGCAGCGCCTTTAACCGCACGGCCACTTCGGCCGGCTACTGATAAAACAGTCACAAGAGATGGGGATCAACTGATAACAACTACGTTTCCTTTGGAGTTGGATGTGATGGTCAATAAATGCGTCGTGTTTGGCTGTAATTTTTAGTAAAGCTGACGAAACGTACAACGAACGTGTCTCAGAGTAAGCATAACTGGAAACATCTAACTTATTTTTGCTCTTGTACTGTACCTAAGCCTACATAATTGCATTACAGTTTGTCTTATCCGAAATACCGGCAGTGTTTAAATAGTATTGTGTATTTTAAAGGATTTCATAATCTAGTGTTAACAGGCTTTTCTTCGAATCGTATGCTCGTTATAAAAGACCTCCTACAAGTAGAATGTGCTATTTGTAGTTGATAACAAGTATCTTTTATTCAACAATATGGGAATCCTGGGTCCACCTTGATGACAAACACTTTTGTTGTTTATTTATTTATTCCCCAAATACCCACATTGCTAATTAAATCGAAACCCTTAGCTGCCGTCAGGTGTTGTGGATATACATAAATGGGGCAAGCTGAAAATGTGCGCCCCGACCGGGACTCGAACCTGCGACCTCCTACTTATATGGCAGCCACTCTATCCATCTGAGCCACCGAGGGCACAGAGGATAGTGCGACTGCAGGGACTTATCCCTTGCACGCCTCCCGCGAGACCCACATTCCCAACTGTCCTCAACCTTACGGGACTCGTCAGCTTAGTCTGGCGAGAGTAATGTGTGAATGGGCAAATATCTATTTGGAGTACTACAAATATACGTTGTGGACAGTTGTTCTTTCGGGAACAGATACCATCTTCATATCCCATGCCGGCCGGAGTGGCCGAGCGGTTCTAGGCGCTTCAGTCTGGAACCGAGCGGCCGCTACGGTCGCAGGTTCGAATCCTGCCTCGGGCATGGACGTATGTGATGTCCTTAGGTTAGTTAGGTTAAAGTAGTTCTAAGTTCTAGGGGACTGATGACCTCAGCTGTTAAGTCCCATAGTGCTCAGAGCCATTTGAGCCATATCCCATACTGCTCTTTTTGTATGAAACACAGACCAATGGAAGAGTTCCAAGATGAAATTATAGTATCTTTATTAATCTGAGTGTTTTTACGAAAACTACAGTCTGCTTTAAACGTTTGTATATGTAACTTGATGTTTTTCTCATAACACGATTCTGCACTGTATTTGTTAAGTGAAATAGTACGATAATATATGCTCAACTGCAGAATTTCTTTAGACCATCTCGTAAAGCTTACAATGCCATTTAGTTTTAGAAACTCGTACTAGTACCGTATACAAGCTTCCTGACGCCACCATATTACCACTCCAAACAACAGGCTTCAGGAAAAGCTGCGTCTGTGGCATGCTAGTAATGCACACTGAAGAACCGAAAAAACCGCCACACCTGCTCAATATCGTGTAGGGCCCCAGCGAGCACGCAGAAGTGCTGCAGCATGACGCATCATGGACTCTAATAATGTCTGAAGTAGTACATGAGGGAACTGACTGGAGGGAATTGACACCATGAATCCTGCAGGGCTATCAATAGTACGAGAGGTGGCGATCTCTTCTGAACAGCACGTTGCAAGGCATCCCAAATATCCTCAATAATTATCATGTCTAGGGAGTTTGGCGACCAGCGAAAGCGTTTAAATTCAGAAGAGTGTTCCTGGAGCGAATCTGTAGCAATTCTGGACGTGCGGGGTGTCGCATTGTCTGCTGGAATTGCCCAAGTCTGAGGGAATGCACAATGGACATAACTGGATGCAGGTCAGACACGATGCTTACGTACATATCACCTGTCATAGTCGTATCTAGACATATCAGGGGTCCCATATCACTCAAACTGCACACGCCCCACACCATTTCAGTGCCTCCACCAGCTTGAACAGTTCCCTGCTGATACGCAGAGTCCATGGATTCAAAGGTTGTCTCCTTACCCATAAAAGTCCATCCACTCGATACAATTTGGCACGAGACTCGTTCAACCAGGCAACGTGTTTCCAGTCGTCAACAGTCCAATGTCGGTATTGACGGGCCCATGCGAGGCGTAAAGATTTGTGCCGTGCAGTCATCAAGAGTACACGCGTGGGCCTTCGGCTCCGAAGGCCCATATCGATGATGTTTCATTGAATGATTTGCTCGTGGAGACTTGTTGATGGCCCAGGACTGAAATCTGGAGCAATTTACGGAAGGGTGGCACTTCTGTCACGTTGAACGATTCTCTTCAGTCATCGTTGGTTTTGCGGCCGCAGCGCTGTCAAAGATTTGATGTTTTACCGAATTCCTGATATTCACAGTACAATCGTGAAACGGTCGAATGGGAAAACCCGCACTTCATCGCTACCTCGGGGAAGCTGTGCCCCATGGCCCATGCGCCGACTATAACACAACGTTCAAACTCACTTAAATCTTGATAACCTGCCATTTTAGCAGCAGTAACCCATCTGACAACTGCGCCAGACACTTGTTGTATTACACTACTGGCTATCAAAATTGCTACACCACGAAGATGACTTGCTACAGACGCGAAATTTAACCAACAGGAAGAAGATGCTGTGATATGCAAATGATTAGCTTTTCAGAGCATGCACACAAGGTTGGCGGCGGTGGCGACACCTACAACGTGCTGACATGAGGAAAGCTTCCAACCGATTTCTCATACACAGACAGCAGTTGACCGCCGTTGCCTGGTGAAACGTTGTTGTGAAGCCTCGTGTAAGGAGGAGAAATGCGTACCATCACTTTTCCGACTTTGATAAAGATCGGATTGTAGCCTATCGCGATTGCGGTTTACCGTATCGCGACATTGCTGCTCGCGTTGGTCGAGATCCAATGACTGTTAGCAGAATATGGAATCGGTGGGTTCAGGAGGGTAATACGGAACGCCGTGCTGGATCCCAACGGCCTCGTATCACTAGCAGTCGAGATAACAGGCATCTCATCCGCATGGCTGTATCGGATCGCGCAGCCACGTCTCGATCCCTGAGTCAACAGATGGGGACGTTTGCAAGACAACAACCATCTGCACGAACAGTTCGACGACGTTTGCAGCAGCATGGACTATCAGCTCGGAGACCATGGCTGCGGTTACCCTTGACGCTGCATCACAGACAGGAGTGCCTGCGATGGTGTACTCAACGACGAACCTGGGTGCACGAATGGCAAAACGTAATTTTGTCGGATGAATCCAGGTTCTGTTTACAGCACCATAATGGTCGCATCCGTGTTTGGCGACATCGCGGTGAACGCACATTGGAAGCGTGTGTTGGTCATCACCATACTGGCGTATCACCCGCCGTGATGGTATGGGGTGCCATTGGTTACACGTCTCGGTCACCTCTTGTTCGCACGGACGGCACTTTGAACAGTGGACGTTACATTTCAGATGTGTTACGACCCGTGGCTCTACCCTTCATTCGATCCCTGTGAAACCCTACATTTCAATAGGATAATGCACGACCGCGTGTTGCATGTCCTGTACGGGCCTTTCTGGATACAGAAAATGTTCGACTGCTGCCCTGGCCAGCACATTCTCCAGATCTCTCATCAATTGAAAACGTCTGGTCAAAGGTGGCCGAGCAACTGGCTCGTCACAATGCGCCAGTCACTACTCTTGATGAACTGTGGTATCGTGTTGAAGCTGCATGGGCAGCTGTACCTGTACACGCCATCCAAGCTCTGTTTGAATCAATGCCCAGGCGTATCAAGGCCGTTACTACGGCCAGAGGTGGTTGTTCTGAGTACTGATTTCTCAGGATCTATGCACCCAAACTGCGTGAAAATGTAATCACATGTCAACTCTAGTATAATACATTTGTCCAATGAATACCCGTTTATCATCTGCATTTCTTCTTGATGTAGCAATTTTAATGGTCATTAGTGTATATAGGCGTTGCCGATCGCAGCACCGTATTCTGCCTGTTTGCATATCTCTATATGTGAATACGCATGCCTACACCAGTTTCTTTAGCACTTTAGTGTATATCTTTCGCGCTTCAGACCGGCCTTGGCGCGGGGGGTGCCACAGGGGTGCGTGCTAGGTCCGGAGACACAGCTCTCCTCTGGGGTGACGCGCCTCGCCTCTTCACACAAATGGCGGAGTTCGTATCACTTCTACGGAGATGAAATGTGTCGACATTTCTACGGAACCCGAATCACTTCAGGTAGCTTTTTGCTCTCAAAATCGTTGGCTTCGTCAACTCACATCCAAACTGCCACATTGCAACTCAACCTATATCTTGTCTAAAGATAGTCAGACCAGCCTGAAACTGCTAAAACTGGTAAAAGACAAGTAGCGAAGCCCTTCAGAAACTTAGCTTACCCAAAAATTTGAACGAAACTTTCAACATTATAGTAAAAATATAGCAGTGCATTGAAAACATTGTATGTTATTACACTTTCATTCAGTCCATTTGTGATTTGAGAGTTCAGTCCGTTATGTATGCTATCCAGCTTAACACTTTACTGGAGGCTTCTGGACATAGCCTCTTGTTTCCATAAGGCAGATGGCTGGATGACAGGCGGTCACTTGCGTCTCAGGAGCGTGGCAGCGAGGCTTGACTCAGCTGTGAAATTTTGTGTCATTTCGCGCGCTGTTCAGGCCTGCTTTAACAAACCTTATTTTAGCAGCATAATTCGTGAGTGAAGGTGATATCTGAGTATATTATGGCTTGCACAGAGGGAATGCTTGTGTCTTTATTTTGAGAATGAGATGAAACCATTTTCAAACTGGACTTAACGAAATAAAGTGCGCTTATAAAGACAAGCGATTCACACCACACCTTGGTTGATGGGAAACAAAACAGAAAGTTTCCGTTTTCTTGGACTAAAATGTATCCTTGGCTTACTGGTTTCTCTGTAACAAATACATTGTATTTACTTTCTTTGGTGGATCTGCGATTGAAAAAGAATGCATGTCAGCTTCTTTCGGAGAATGTGTGACAAAACATTTTGACAGAAAACACGAGAAGCACGAGATTTCAAGAAGACATCTTCTTAATCACAGAGTTCTCAGTTTTCGGGTCATGGACGAACTGAACATTGAATTTCAGAAAGAGCCAAACTTCTAGCTATAAAACATAATACTAGTGTGAAAGAAAATATATTCGTAAGCGGGAGACTTATTGATGTTGTTTGTTTCTCGGCAAGCAAAAACTCGCGTTCACAAGAAACTTTGAAGATGAAAGTTCCGACAACAAAAGGAATTACCTTGGATTATTGGAACTGTTGTCTACAGAGGAACAATTTATCCGCGACCGCTTGCAGATCATCTGGTTCCAAAGGAACGTCAAGCACAATTCAAAGCGAATTAATCGAATTCGTTAGCAATGCCTTTAATGATTGCATTAAAGATTAGTTACAGTCATGTGAGTTTCTCAGCTTGCGAGCAGATAAAACTCTGAACGTTTCTTCTACGTCACAAATGACTATTATTCTCAGGTTTTCTACACAAGATGGCCCCATAGAAAGATTGATTGGTTTCCACAATATTTCTAGCGACAAAATTGCTCGTTGTTCATCACAAATTGTACACAATGCGCTTGATGTTTGGGGAGTTACTGACAAAATAGTGAGCCAAACATATGACTAAGCCTCAGTGACGGCGGACAAACAACGAAGTGCTCGGATTAAAAGGGGTGTAAGACAGAGGTTTAGTTTATCGCCCCTACTGTTCGATCTATACACCGAAGAAGCAATGAGGAAAACAAAAGAAGGGTTCAGGATTAGAATTATAATTCAAGGTGAAAGGGTATAAATGATAAGATTCGCTGATGGCATTGCTATCCTGAATGAAAGTGAAGAAGAATTACATGATCTGATAAATGGAACGAATGGTATAATAAGTACAGAATGTGGATTGAGACTAAATCGAAGAAAGACGAAAGTAATCAGAAGTAGCAGAAATGAACAACGAGAAACCTAGCATCAGGATTGATGATCGCAAAGAAGATGAAGAATTCTGCTACTTAGGCAGCAAAATAACCAATGACGGACGGAGCAAGGAGGACATAAAAAGCAGACTAGCAACAGAAAAGAGGACATTCCTGGCCAAGAGAAGCCTTCTAGTATCAAACATAAGCCTTAATTTGAGGAAGAAATTTCTGAGAATGTACATCTGGAGTACAGGATTGTAAGGGAGTGAAATATGGAATGTGGGAAAACCGGAACAGAAGAGAATCGAAGCTCTTGAGATGTGGTGCTACAGACGAATGTTGAAAATGAGGCGGACTGATAAGGTAAGCAATGAGGAGGTTCTGCGCAGAATCGGAGAGGAAAGATATACGTGGAAATCACAGGATAGGATGATACGATATCTGTAAAACATGAGGGAATGACTTCCATGGTGCTAGAGGGAGCTGTAGAGGGCAAAAACTGTGAAGGAAGACAGCGATTGGAGTACATCTAGCAAATACCTGAGGACGCAGGTTGCAAGTGCTACTCTGAGATGAAGAAATTGCCAGCGGAGTGGACTTTGTTAATTCCTGAAGGACGGAATGAAGTCAGTCAGAAGAAGACTGATGATTAAAAAAAGGCAGGTAAACATGGATGTGTCCAAAATTACGTCAAATAAAAATGTCCGGGGCCTATATACACACATCAAAAAAAGTTTTGCATCACAACGGTTCCCAGAACTCCTGAAGATAGACGTTGACTGTGGATATTGTATGACACACACAGTCCTTTTGACTGTTCAGAGATGTCACTAAAACCGCCCAAATACGTGACAACCATGCATGAGCAGCGCCTATTAGACGGAGGGGCTCCGAGAGCCGATCAGTTCCAGTCATTCCACCAGGAAGGAGGTACACGGCTCGTGTTGTCTGTAGTTCAACCACGCCTAGACGGTCAATATCGCGGTTCGATCGCGTCCGCATTTTTACTTTGTGTCAGGAATGGCTCTCAACAAGGGAAGTGTCCAGGCGTCTCGGAGTGAACCAAAGCGATGTTGTTCTGACATGGAAGAGATATAGAGAGACAGGAACTGTCGATGACATGCCTCGCGCAGGCCACCCAAGGGCTACTAACGCAGTGGATGACCGCTGCCTACGGATTACGGCTCGGAGGAACCTGGACAGTAACACCACCGTGTTGAACAATGCTTTTCGTGCAGCCACAGAACGTCTTGTTACGTCTCAAAGTGTTCGCAATAGGCTGCATGATGCGCAACTTCACTCCCGACGTCCATAGCGAAGCCCATCTTTGCAACCACGACACCATGCAGCACGGTACGGATGGGCTCAACAACATGCCGAATGGACCGCTCAGGATTGGACTCACGTTCTCTTGACCGATGAGTGTCACATATGCCTTTAACCAGTCAATCGTCGTAGACGTGTTTGAAGACAACCCGGTCAGGCTGAACGCCTTAGACATATCGTCCAGCGAGTGCAGCAAGGTGGAGGTTCCCCGCTGTTATGGGTTGGTATTATGTGGGGCAGACGTACGCCGCTGGTGGTCATGGAAGGCGCCGTAACGGCTGTACGACACGTGAATGGCATCCTCCGACCGACAGCCAACCATACCGACAGCATATAGTCGAGGCATTCGTCTTCATGGACGACAATTTGCGTCCCCATCGTGCACATCTTGTGAATGACTTCCTTCAGGATAACGGCATCGCTCTACTAGAGTGGCCAGCATGTTCTCCAGACATGAATCCTATCGAACATGCCTGGGATAGATTAGAAAGGGCCGTTTATGGAGACGTGTCCCACCAACCACTCTGAGTGATTTACGCCGAATCGCCGTTGAGGACCAACAGTGCCTTGATGAAGTAGTGGATAGTATGCCACAACGAATACAGGCATGCATCAATGTAAGATGACTTGCTGCTGAGTATTAGAGGTGCCGGTGTGTACAGCACTCTGGACCAACACATCTGAAGGTCTCGCTGTATGGTGGAACAACATGCAATTTGTGGTTTTCATGAGCAATAAAAAGGGCGGAAATGATGTTTATGTTGATATCAGTACCAATTTTCTGTACAGGTCCTGGAACTCTCGGAACAGAAGTGATGGAAACCTTTTTTTGACGTGTATATTTAACATTGTTGAGCTCGTAAACTTAATCTAGTGCTAGTATATTGTTCTAAAAATATCAACCTTGCAGCATTCCATTCATTTTTAGGAAGTCCTCAAAGACAACAGAATTCTTAGAAAATTAAGGATTCAGATTGCCTCAGACAAGCACTACACGATGGAATTTCAATTCACGAGGTGTTCAGGCAACATATCTTAAATACGATGAGTTGAAAAAGAGTTTCCAAAATACCCCTGCAGACGATGAAGACTGGGATGCAGAGTCGTTCACCAGTGCTTCTGGCTTGCTTAGCATTCAAAATAAAGCTCAATTCCTTTTCTTGCTTTGCCGTTACAAAGAAAAATTTGTATATGTTTGGCAGTCTCTATGCACCTTTTCAACACAAAATTCATTTGATACTGGTATGAGCAATGCTGAAAACAAGAAGCTCATGAACTCTTTAAAAGATATGATATCAGAACAAACTGTGTAACAAGAACTTTCACGCTGAAATAAGTGTTCGTAAGAGTGACTTCCAGTCCTTAGGATGTTATCTTACGAGATCTCAGAAAACATGATAGAGCGAATGGAAATGCGTTTTGGTCTTAAGAATATACAGTTTATATAGTTGCTTGATAAGAATCAGTTTGGAAATTATAAATCAAATTTCTCAACAATGAAACTGAATGGTCTTCTCACAACTTAGCCATTCTCCAACAGAGAACGACTGGAAAATGAGTTAAGAAACATTTGTTTTGTTACATTTTTTATATTTATGTTTGTCAAAACAAATGTTTCTAAACTCATTTTCTTTGTTGAAGAATGGCTAAGTTGTGAGAAGAACATTCAGTTTCATTGCTGGGAAATGAGCTTCTTAAATTCGTAATGGACAATGATCTTCAAAATATTTATAATGAAGTAACAAAGCTTATCCCCTGTCACAACAGATTCTTCTGAAAGAAGTGTGAGTACTCACAAAAGAATTAAGAATTGCATTCGCAATTCAATGACAAATGAGAGGTTATGTTTTCTCTGCACAATTGTCATAGAAAAAGAAAACTGGTTTAAACAACTTACAAGTGATCAAAAGTTTAAGGATAACGGACTGATAACTTTGTTACCAAGAAGAATCGACGTATGGATCACCTGTATAAAAAAATGTAAGGTAAGCCTACGCACAATTAATTCATTAGCCTCGCCACTGAAAGCGACGCCGCAGTTTTTCAATGACTCGGCGTGTATTAAAACTAATTCCTAGTGACACTTGTCGTAGACTACACCACGCTACGCTGCTAGACGGGAAACAAATTCTAAGCCTGTGTATTACCTGCGAAAAGACATTTGCCCTACCGAGAGCCCTTTGCTCCCCAGATGTATCTGTCCGCAGAAATGTCACTCCGCACAAGTATTCAAACCGGAAATAACCTTTTACTCAATAAAGGTATTTATTATCTCTTTCCACCAAGACCCATAAGTCGTGGGAGGTACAGATTCAGGTAACAGCTTTCGGTGGAAGCACGGGCGTTGACTTTCGGAATGCAAGAGGCATTCCACAGTTACACGCGGAGGAGAGAGAGAATACGTGGAAAGAGTACATTGAGAGCCTGCGTGCATTACGTATTCCCACCTCTGGCCACATGAGGGTGTGTAATGCACGCAGGAACATTGTCGAATATGATAATTTTGGTGGTCCAGGTGTTATGTCCTGGGGAGGCATGATATTTCACGGCGTACTGACCTCCAAATGTTTGAACACTGTACACTCACTGGTCAACATTGTTGTGACACTGTATTCGTTCCCCTTGTGAGCCTTTTCAGGAAAGCTGCCGGCCCTGACTTCATTTGTATGGTTGACAATGCGCGGCCGCATCGAACTGCGTAGGTTGAACAGCTCTTGGAAGGAGAGGATATTAGGTGAGCGGATATGTCTACCCGTTCCCCCGACTTAAACACCATCCAGGACGTGTTGGATGCGGTGAGGATACGTGTTGCAGCACGTCCACCGCGCTGCTGGTGCAATGGCACTTCCTATCGTAACAACTTACCAACATTGTAGCCCAGCATGGGAGCGCGGAGCACAGCACGTAATGCAGTCAAAGGTGGTCAGACATCCTACTAAGAACCATGTTCACCTATTGTAATGTCAGCGGAAAATTACAAATGGCGGTGACTTCAATGTAATTATTGTTTCTGAATAAAAGTGCCATTTCTGTTCGTCGCATTACGTCTCTCTTTCAGGTGCCTTCTGTACTATACTGTAGCAGTTATTTTTATGTATGGTCCAAGTTTCAGCGAGCTATGTCCCTTCGCAGTGACACATCATACAAAAGTGACTTTGGTCTTTAAATTTTGCACAGCCCTGTGGAAACGTTATACAACTAAAATAAGAACTACAAAAAATGTACGAAGTTATGTATGTTATTTAATAAAAATTATTGTTATATACGTTACTTGATAAGCACCTTTGTATCAACCACTGAAGTCATTCATACAATGTACATGTACCTGGGATGAATAAATAAATCAGTCAATCAATCGCTTTTCAAAGCGCTGTACATTCCATTTTGAAAACATTACTGCAGAAAGTCTGGGATCACAACGTAATATTTAAAATTAAAATAAATCAGTCAATCAATCGCTTTTCAAGGCACTATCTATTCCTTTTTGAAAACATTTTTACAGAAAGTCAGCTATCATAATGCAATATGGAAAATTAATCATAAAACAGTCTAGATCGCTGAATGTTCCTGCTCAATGCACAGCCATTGTCCATCGCTATGATTGATGGTGTGAAGATGATCAAGTGACGATCGAAACCAGTCACCTTGAGATCTAGAGTGTTTTACAATTATTTTCAACCATCCATTCCGTCCAAGAACTCTTCCAACTCCTTATCCGTCTCTGACAGAATTCAAGACACTATCCATTCCTTTTTGAAAACAAAACATTGTTGGAGAAAGTCAGCGATCACAATGTGATATTTAAAATAAATCATAAAATAGTCTAGATCGGAAAACCGAAAAGTTTGTATTTCTGCATTTCTTCTTCCTGAACTGCAATTCCCTTTACTAACTGATCGTTGGCTTCTCTCACATTTTGCTCAATAAATATATTGACTCATGTCTGGGACAGGCTACAACTCTGTCTCACTCCCTTCTCAACCACTGCTTCCCTTTGATGCCCTTCACCTCTTATAACTGCACTGTGGTTTCAGTGTTAGTTGTAAATAACTTTTCGGTTTAAATTTACAAATGCTATAAACGTAGGTCTGCCTTCCTTCAACCTGTCTCCTAGGATAAATTGCAGGATCAGTATTGCCTCACGTGTCCCCAAATTTCTCCGATGTCCCAACCGATCTTCCGCAAGGATCGCTTCTACCAGTTTTCCATTCTTCTGCAAATAATTGCAATCAGTATTTTGCAGCCATGACTTATTAAACTCAAGGTTCTGTATTATTCACACTTGTCAGCGGCCTCTTTGGAACTCGAAGTATTCAATTGTTCATGTAGCTGCAATAATTTCTGCTATATCAAGCACACCAGGTGGAATAGTTTTGTCATGGTTGCCCCGCCCAGTGATCTGAATAATTCTGAGGGAATGGCTCAAGGGTCCTTCAGTGCTCTGCCAAATTCTTCTCGCAGTAGCATATTTCACATCTCACGTTCGCTTACTTCTTCTCTTTCTATACTATTGTCCTCCAGTTTTATTGCCCTTATTTAGACCGTCTACATATTTCTTCCACCTTTAAGCCCTCCTTTCTTTACTTAGTATTGGCTTGCCATCTCAGGTCTTGGTATTCATACAGTTGTCTTCAGTTTCCCTATAGGCGGCACCTATCTTTCCCCTAGTTCTGCATGCTTCTAGAGCCTTGCATTTGTATTCTAGCCACTCCCGCTTAGCCTTTTTGCAGTGTCTGTCAATCGCCTTTTTTGATGTCTGTATTCCCTGTATGTCTGTATTTGATTAGTAATCAGAACATTCTCGGTCCCTGGTTCGAAACCTGCCATCACTTAAATTTTGATTAATGGTGATCGAAGACTTCCGGCATAGGAAATCACCCTCATTCTGCCAACTGCCTTGTCAAAGAGGACGGAGGAGTGGAGAGAGGTTCAGTGCACTCGCTTGTCCTCATGGCAGTTTCCCACCAATGATCAACGGCATGAGGATGCAGAAGACTATGGAAACCACTGCATCCATAGGACATGTGGCCTGTAATTGAAAAAAATGTCATGATAATCTCTCTATTGGCAAAAGATTCCGAAATAGTCCTCCATTCGGATCTCCGGGAGGGTACAGCCAAGGGGGAGGTGACCGTGGGAAAAAGACAAAAAAAGCCAACGAAAGGACTTCTACGAGTCGGGGCGTGGAATTTCAGAAGCTTGAACGTGGTAGGGAAGCTAGAAAATCTGAAAACGAAAATGCAAAGGCTCAATCTAGATGCAGTCAATGAAGTGAACTAGAAAGAAGACAAGGATTTCTGGTCAGATGTGTATAGAGTAATATCAACAGCAGCAGAAAATGGTGTATCGGGAGTAGGATTCGTTATGAATAGGAAGATAGGGCAGAGAGGGTGTTACTGTGAACAGTTCAGTGATACGGTTGTTCTTATCAGAATCAATAGCAAACCAACACCAATAACGATAGTTCAAGTATAAATGCGGACATCGCAAGCTGAAGATGAAGAGATAGAGAACGTATATTAGGATATTGAAAGGGTAATACAGTACACAAAGGGAGACGAAAATCTAATAGTCGTGTGGGACTGGAATGCACTTGTAGGAGAAGGAGTAGAAGAAAATGTTACAGGAGAATATGGGCTTGGGACAAGGAATGAGAGAGGAGAAAGACTAATTGAGTTCCATAATAATTTTCAGCTAGTAATAGCGAACACTCTGTTCAAGAATCACAAAAGGAGGAGGTATACTTGGAAAAGTTCGGGTGATACGGGAAGTTTTCAGTTACAGAGATTCCAAAATCAGATACTGGATTGTAAGGCGTATGCAGGAGCTGATATAGACTCAGATCACAATGTAGTAGTGATAAAGAGTAGGCTGAAGTTTAAGAGGCTAGTTAGGAAGAATCAATATGAGAAGAAGTGGGATACGGAATTACTAAGTAATGACGAGATACGCTTGAATTTTCTCATCATCATTTAACAGTTCCAGTTTCCTGGGTACTGGTAATGAGCCTCTTCCACTTCGTCCTGCCCAAATACACCTGTTCACGGAGAACATCATCCACTGTCCATCCTCTGGTCACTAGATCAGCATTAATCAAGTCCATCCATCGGGTTCGAGGTCTTCCTTAGTGTCTTTTCCCATCTATCTGTCTTTCCAAATTTATTTTGGCTGTTCTAGTTGGCTCCATTCTCATCACATGCCCGTACCATCGAAGTCTAGATGCGCCAATTCGATCTAATAGGGATGTCTTTATTCCGGCTTCTTTCCTCACCTCCTCATTCCTTAACTTGTCCATCTCAGTCTTCTGGATGGTGGATCTAAGAAATTTCATCTCTGATGCTTGCAGCCTTGATGATTGAGGGTACATGTTTCAATACCATAGGTCAATAATTGTATGAAATAGCTATTAAACATCATAAGTTTGCCCCGTTTTGGAATAAAGTCCTCCCATAAAATTGAACTTGCTTGTTGGTAGAATTCAGATCCTTTTTGCACTCTGTTGGTGATTTCATTTCTGACCAAATTATCACTGGGGATTACACATCCGAGGTAAGGAAATCTGTCCACACACTCTAGTTGTTGGTCTCCTAGTTTTACACTTGCTGGTTGTCCATCTCTGTTGACTGCCATCACCACTGTCTTGGTCTTGGTGATATTGACTTTATATTTCTCGAACTGAGATTTCCATTCATAGAGTCTGATCTGTACTTCCTCTTCAGTTTCACCCCATATCATGATGCCATCAGCAAAGGCAAATGCATTCAGTTCACCTGACTTCTCCTTGATGTTCTTCATTATATTACCCACAACAGTGATGAATAGTAGTGGGGACAGTGCACTTCCTTGCTGAACTCCACTCTTGGTTTCAAACCATAATGATCATCCTTCCCCACTTTGTACACAGCTAGTACAGTCTTTGTACAACATCTGTATTTTTCTTATTATTCCTTCAGGCACATTCTTTTTCCTTAGGCATTCCCAGGTCTTATCTCTCATAACACTATCATAGGCTTTTTCTGTATCCAGGAATACAATGACCAAGTTCTTGCCTTTCCCCCAATACTTTTCCATCTACATGCGGGTGCTAAAAATTAGATCTACTGTTGATCTGTTACTTCTGAAGCCATATTGTTCCTCCTCCAGCTGTGGTTCTATGATATATCTCAGTCTCTTTTCTACGAAATTCTCAAGTATTTTCAGCTCATGAGACAATTGGGTTATTTCTCTATAGTTGGTGGGTTTCCGCCTGCTACCTTTCTTAAACAGCAGAGGAATTATTACGCCCCTGCCCCAATCCACAGGTTTTCTGTTATCTGCCCATATGGCATTGAGTACTCGGTGCAGGTTATCTGCCCATATGGCACTGAGTACTCGGTGCAGCCATTGTATGCCTTGGATGCCTGCTGCCTTTATCATGTCTGCGTTCACCTGAAGATTTTCCTTTTGGCATAGATTTTAAGGCTGCCTCTGTTTCTGTCTGGGTGATGGGAGTTTCCACATTGTAAGTGTGGATTCCCAGTTCTGTATTTGGTTCTTCAACTGTTTCTGTCCAGGTAATGGGAGTTTCCTCATTGTAAGTGTGGATTTCCAGTTCTGTATTTGGTTCTTCAACTGATCTATTTAATAGGTGGTCTAAATTGTTTTTCAGGACTTCTCTCATGTCACTTTCTGTGCTAACGAGATTTCCATTTTCAGCTTCAAGTGCTTTTATGGTATTCATTGGTTTCCTTTTACTTCTGATAACCCTATAAAACAGTTTCTTATTGCCTCTACTGACCTCCTCCAATTTCTGAGTGAACATCTTCCATGCCTTGGTCTTTTTTTCTGCAACTGTTCTTTTAACTTCCAGTTTCTTGATTCGGTACATTTGCTCGGTGTTTCTGATCTTTGCCTCATCCGTAATAAGTTCCGGTTTATTTTTCTCCTGATCCCTCTCTTTCCTGAAGAGACTTCTTTCCCTGATTACTGCTCTCGCACTTTAATTCCACCAGGGTGTTTCCTTCTCTCTTGTCATCATCATACTTGTCTTTCCACAGACTTCGGTGGCTTCCTTTACCAATGTGTACCTTAGTCTGGTCCATCCTGCCTCTCCACTTTTCCTTTCATCTCTTGGTAAAAGGGATTTTATCCGGTTATGATATTCAGCTCCCTTCTCTGTTTTCTGGAGTTCCCATACTTTGATTTTTGGCATTTTCTTGTTCTGTACTTTTGGCACATGAAAGTTTCTCAGGTTCGCTACTAATAGACGGTGGTCACTGTCAAGGATCTCGCTAGGAATTACTCTGGTATCAGTTACCATTCTACTCCTCTCTTCATCTGTGATGACATAATCAATTACAGTCTTTTGTAATCCATCCCAACTGTATCGTGTTATCTTATGGCTCTGCCTCTTCCAAACCAACTATTTTTCACCACCAACCCATTCCACATACAGAAGTCGAGGAGATGCTCACCTTCTATATTTCTTCTACCGTATCCATGGGGTCCCATTACATTTTCATATCCTGTTCTATCTGTCCCAATCTGTGCATTTAGGTCTCCTATAATGATCACTCTCTTTACTAGTGACTTTTTCTAAATCTTCAAGAAACTGGTTCTTATCCTCTTGGCAACATGCTGTTTGAGGTGCATACACCTGTGTTAAAGTTAGTTTTTCTTTCCCTAAAGGTACAGTCATCATTATTACTCTCTTACTAATGTACTGAATGTCAGTGACTCCTTCTAGACCTTTATTCATGATGAAACCGACACCATTCTTCATCTCTTTGTTATTTCCATGCCAATACAGTGTGTAATGTTTCCTTAATTTCTTCATGCCTTTCCCTTTCCATTTTGTTTCACTCGTTCCCAGTACCATTAATTTCCTCCTTTCCATAAGGTCCACTAGTTCTTCACATTTTCGTGTGAGGATGAGTAAGTTGATGGTCCCAATCCATGTAAGTCTTCTTTGCATTTTTGCAAAACTCTGTCTATCATCAGGCCGTAAATCATCATCCATGACATGAGTCTGCTCATGCTGTATCTTATTAATCGAGTTGATCGCGTTCCGAGGCTCTTATGTGTCTCGAAAACAACTACAAGTAAGCTCTTTTACTGGCTTGCTAGGCCTAATGTAATTAAGGATTTTCCTTCAGGGATAGGTCCCTCAGCCTTTGATAAGCCAATATCATACTACAAGGCAGCAGCTGCTGGTCTTGGTCCACCCTGGGTATTTTATTTCCCCGGTACCCACCATATCCGGTGAGCATTCCCCTATCCACCACCTGGGGAGGTGCCCGATGGGAGACCAGCAAACTGGCTGTAGATATAGCAACAAAGAATAGCTCAGTAGGCAGTACAGTTGAAGAGAAATGGACAACTCTAAAAAGGGCAATCACAGAAGTTGGAAAGAAGAACGTAGACACGAAGAAGGTAACTGCGAAGAAGCCATGGGAAACAGAAGAAAGTACAAAAATGCTCAGCGAAATTCAGGAATACAGAAATACAAGTCCCTGAGGAATGAAATAAATAGGAAGTGCAGGGAAGCTGAGACGAAATGGCTGCAAGAGAAACATGAAGAAATCGAAAAGGAAATGACTGTCGGAAAGACTGACTCAGCGAATAGGAAAGTCAAAATAACCTTCGGTGAAATTAAAAGCAAGGGTGGGAACATTAAGAGTGCAACGGAACGGGAATTCCGCTGTTAAATGCAGGGGAGAGAGCGGATAGGTGGAAAGAGTACATTGAAGGACTTCCATTAGAATTTCTAAAATCATTGGGGGAAGTGGAGACAAAACTACTATTCACGTTGGTGTGTAGAATGTATGAATCTGGCGACATACCATCTGACTTTCGGAAAAATGTCATCCACACAATTCCGAAGACTGTGAGAGCTGACAAGTACAAGAATTATCGCACAATCAGTTGAACAGCTCATGCATTCAAGTTGCTTATAAGAATGATATACAGAAGAATGGAAGAGGAAAATTGAAGATGTGTTAGATGATGATCAGTTTGGCTTTAGGAAAGGTAAAAAGGTACCAGAGAGACAATTCTGACGTTGCGGTTGATAATGGAAGCAAGACTAAAGAAAAATCAAGACACGTTCATAGGATTTGTCGAGCAAGAAAAAGCGTTCGACAATGTAAAATGGTGCACGATGTTAGAAATTCTGATAAAAACGGGGGTAAGTTATAGGGAGAGACGGGTAATATACAATGTGTACAAGAGCCAAGAGGGGCTAATAAGAGTGGACGACAAAGAACGAAGTGCTCGGATTAAAAATGATGTAAGACAGGGATGTAGTCTCTCGTCTCTACTGTTCAATCTGTACTTCAAAGAAGCAATGATGGAAATAAAAGAAAGGTACAGGAGTGGAATTAAAATTCAAGCTGAAAAGATATCAATGATACGACTCTCTGATGACATTGCTATCTTGAGTGAAAGTGAAGAAGACCTAGATGATCTGCTGAATGGAATGAACAGTCTAATGAGTTCAGAATAGGGATTGAGAACAGATCGAAGAAGAAAGTAATGAAAAAAAAAAAAACAGAAATGAGAACTGCGAGAAACTTAACATCAGGCTTGATGGTCACGCAGTAGGTGAAGTTCAGGAATTCTACTACCTAGGCAGCAAAATAAGCAATGACGGATGGAGCAAGGAGGACACCAAAAGCAGACTAGCACCGGCGAAAAGGGCATACCCGGCCAAGAGAAGTCTACTAGTATCAAACATACTCCTTAATCCGAGGAAGAAATTTCTGACAATGTACATTTTGAGCACAGCATTGTATGATAGTGAAACATGGACTGTGGGGGTAACCTGAGCAGAAGAGAATCGAAGCATTCGAGATGTGGTGCTACAGACGAATGTTGAAAACTAGGTGGACTGATAAGGTGAGGAATGAGGAGGTTCTGCGCAGAATAATAGAGGAAAGGAATATGTGGAAAACACTGACAAGGAAAAGGGACAGGATGATAGGATATCTGTTAAGACATCAGGGAATTACTTCCATGGTACTAGAGGGAACTGTAGAGGGCAAGAACTGCAGAGGAAGACAGATATTGGAATACATCCAGCGAATAATTGAGGATGTAGGTTGCAAGTGCTGCTCCGGGATGAAGAGAGTGGCACAGGAGAGGAATTCGTGGCGGGCTGCACCAAACCAGTCAGATGACTAAAAAAACCAAACGCCGTCACAGTTTTCCACGGATAGGCGCCTCTGACGCTTCTCCTGTTTAGCATTGGAGTCACTGCCCTGCAGTCCTTAATTTACCTCGTTCGTATCTGGATCGAGACAATACAATGAATTATAGTAATGAATATTAAACAGAGATAAATTAAGTTAAGGGATTGGCAAAATATGTTTCATACAAACTGTCGGCGCTTGAGCATGGCCTTTTCTGTTAAAGGTCCGTTCATGTATTTTTAACCGTGTTTCTTCTCTCTGTGTTTTGACTAAAATCGAACTTCCTAATAAGACAGCACTCGAAGACGACGGTGGATCGAGATGGAGGACTTTTTGCTTAGAACTATGGAACCTTTTGCCATTCCACGTCACCCAACAATCTTACAGTCACTAAAGATACAAAATAAAACATACATAGGTTATTAATAATAGTATATCGTGAAATAAAAAACAATTAAATTACGACACTTACATTGAGACTTGCGTTATGCAATTACGAATGCCGATTGGTTGCAACTCGTGAATGTATAAATAAAATAATGTAGAATTAATGGCGCTGTCACAAAATACGTCCGATCTGGACAAGACCTAGAAAACAAAAAGTGCCTCTTATTCCGCCAATAATCTGACGATCAAAAATGTTCAAATGTTTCCAGCGGCTGCATACAATATTTATAGAGCCGTCGACTATATCTATGGCTCAGATTATTTCTTTATTTCATTACATATAATTACGTTTTCTGCTAATAAAAGCTCAGCATGAAAATGTGCCTTTAAAAGTCATCCTGAGGCGCTGCAGCGGCCGTGCTAAGTGACACCTGCGCCGCACTCGGTGGTAAGAGATAAGATACTGTGGGGTCGGCGGCCGGCAGTGTAATGCGGGAGGTGCTCTATCTGCCGCTGGAGACGTGGGCGCTCCCCGGAAACTTGTCACGGAACAACTTCCTTCTCCTCGCATATGGCCCCACCCGTCGGGTGATTATAATTAAAGTTCAGCTACCCACATACTTCCAGTGCGGGCTGTAATTATCGTATGGCAGCGAAACTTGGTAGATATGCTAATGCGTTAATGCGGAACCGATTTACGCTGGAAAAAAATTAGTTCCAATTTTGGACACCAGGTGCAAATCTGGCGCTGCGAATGCAAGAAAGACGTATAGAATTGTTCCCACGCGCAAAGGATTAGGAACGGGACACGGGCAGAAAAGACCAAACAATTGAGAGGCAAAAGCATGATTTAATTGTTAACCGCTGCTTACACAATTTGTTCAGGAGAAGTCGACGAGATCAACAACGCCAGATTTACACCTGGTGGTGGAAATTGGAACTACTTTTTTCCAACGTAAATCGGTTCCGCATTAATTCATCAGCATATCTACCAAGTTTTGCTGCCATACTATAATTACAGTCCACCTAGAGCTCTGTAATTAGCTGCACTTTAGTTGTAACCATCCAGTACTTTGCTGTGGTCGAGGGTCAAACGACATTCTCCTTCAGTGTCCGCACAGTCGCTATTTATACATGATATTTGCAAAAAATTTCTCTGGAATGTATTCTCCTGTAGCAGAAGCACAATTCCAGTTTTATATTGTCTTTGGAATAAAGTTATTAGAAATACAATACAGGGAGTAAAATGCTACCTACAACTAGTAGCCTACAGAGTACCAGCGGAAAAAATTTTCCTAATGGAGCGCAAAAAAGGCGAATATGCTCCTGTTTAAAAGACTCTGAGTGAAAAGTTGTGTTCCATCTGTCTCATTCTACCTTTAAAAGTTTTCCCAGTGATTTTGACATGTGAACATATTTGCGCCCTATTTAACATGCAACTCACATCTCAATCCCATATGCTCCCCTAGCTGTAACTTGCCCACACCCACCAGTCCATCGCTGCAAGTCGCTTATACCCATCCTCTCACTTGCCCATTCCCACTAGCTCATCCATCCCAACTCAATATCATCATCTCTTTGTGCCTTTCTGTCAGTGTCTCCTGCCTCACACCCACATTCGCCTTCATTCTGTCCTACTACTACTGTCGCTGTCTCCTTCTTACTATCTCTTGTTGCTACTGTCTCATTCATATCTTCCTGCCGCTGCTGTCTCTTCTCTACATCTACATCTACATTGCAAATCGCATTTAAGTGCCTGGCAGAGGGTTCATCGTACCACCTTCACAATTCTCTATTATTCCAATCTCGTATAGCGCGCGGAACAAACGAACATATATATCTTTCCGTACAAACTTTAATTTCCCTTATTTTACCAGGGTGATCGTTTCTCCCTGTGTAAGTTGGCGTCAACAAAATATTTTCGCGTTCGGAGGACAAAGTTGGTTATTGGAATTTCGTGAGAAGATTCCGCCCCAACGAAAAACGCTGTTGTTCTAATGGCGTCCTTCCCAAATCCCGTATCATTTCAGAGACACTCTCTCCCTTATTTCATTGTACTCCGTCAATCCTATCTGGTAAGGATAGCACATTGGGCAGCAGTATTCTAAAAGAGGACGGACAAGCGTAGTGTAGGTAGTCTCCTTAGTAGATCTGTTACATTTTCTAAGTGTCCTACCAATAAAACGCAGTCTTTGGTTAGCCTTCCCCACAACATTTTCTATATGTTCTTTCCAGTTTAAGTAGCTCGTAATTGTCATTCACAGGTATTTAGTTGAATTTATGGCCTTTAGATTTGACTGATTTATCGTGTAACCGAAGGTTAAATGGATTCCTTTTAGCACTCATGTGGGTGACCTCAAACTTTTCGTTATTTAGGATCAATTGCCAATTTTCGCACCATTCAGATATCTTTTCTAAATCGTTTTTCAATTTGGTTTGATCTTCTGATGATTTTACTAGTCGATAAACGACAGCTTCATCTGCAAACAACCTAAGACGGCTGCTCAGATTGTCTCCCAAATCTTTTATATAGATAAGAAACAGGAAAGGGGCTGTAACACTACCTTGGGGAACGCCAGAAATCACTTCTGTTTTACTAGATGACTTTCAGTCAGTTACTACGAACTCTGACCTCTCTGACAGGAAATCACGAATCCAGTCACATAACTGAGACCATATTCCAAAAGCACGTAATTTCACTAGAAGGCGCTCGTGTGGTACAATGTCAAAATCCTTCCAGAAATACGGAATCAATTGGAAATCCCTTGTCAATAGCACTCGACACTTCATGAGAGTGAAGAGCTACTTGTGTTTCGCAAGAACGATGTTTCCTAAATCGGTGCTTACTGTGTGTCAATAGACCGTTTTCCTCGAGGTAATTCATAATGTTCGAACATAACAGTTGTTCCAAAATTCTTCCGCATATCGACGTTAATGATATGGGCTTGTAATTTAGTGGTTGGTTGGTTGGTTTGGGGAAGGAGACCAGACAGCGTGGTCATCGGTCTCATCGGATTAGGGAAGGATGGGGAAGGAAGTCGGCCGTGCCCTTTCAGAGGAACCATCCCGGCATTTACCTGGAGTGATTTAGGGAAATCACGGAAAACCTAAATCTGGATGGCCGGACGCGGGATTGAACCGTCGTCCTCCCGAATTGTAATTTAGTGGGTTACTCCTACTACCTTTGTTGAATATTGGTGTAACCTGTGCAACTTTCTAGTCTTTGGGTACGAATCTTTCGTAGAGCGAACGGTTTTATATGATTGTTAAGTATGGAAATATTGCATCAGCATAGTCTGACAGGAACCTAATTGGTATACAGTCTGGACCAGAAGACTTGCTTTTATTAAGTGTGTTAAGTTTCTTCACTACTCCGAGGATATCTACTTCCACGTTACTCGTATTGCCAGCTGTTCTTGATTCGAATTCTGGAATATTTAATTGGTCTTCTTTTGTGGATGCTGTGTTTAGTAACTCTGCTATGGCAGCACTGTCTTCGATAGCATCTCCATTGCTACCGCGGGGAGAAGGCATTGATTGTGTCTTGCCGCTAGCATACTTCCCATACGACCAGAATCTCTTTGAATTTTCTGCCAGGTTTCGAGACGAGGTTTCGTTGTGGAAACTATTATAAGTATATCCCATTGAAGTCCGCGATAAATTTCGAGCTTCTGTAAAAGATCGCCACTGTCATTACCTCTCTCTTCCTCGTTGTTGTTGTCATAGACTCTGTCTCTTACTATCACTGTCTATCACACACTTCCGCTTTCTCCTACTCTTCATTCCTCTCCCACCTGCATTGTCCCTTCACGCTTTTCCTGGCACTGTTCTGCCACTGTCAGCTGTGCTGCATTGCCACTGTGTCCCTCTCTTACTCTCACACTACCACAGTTCCCTTCGCTCTTTATATTCCACAACCACTGTCGTCTCTCTTCCAGTTTTTATTTCTTTTCCATCCTTTTCCATTGCCACTGCCTCCTCCCTCAGCAAAGAAAAGTGCGAATCTGTTCGCATGTCTAAATTTTTCGGAACATTTTTAAAGCTGGCGAGGAAGGTACTACACTTTTCAGTCAGTCTTTCAAACAGGAGCATATCGCCTTTTTTTTGTGCTCCGATAGTGGCATTTTGCCGCTGATCCGCTTCTTTTCCCTGCTACAGCACTACATGTCACTTATAAGACCCTTTAAGGCCGAGCGTAGCCCACATAAAATGCGAAAGAACCAAACAGTTTGCTCCCTATAAATTATGGGTCAGTAAAATTTTGATAGTTTACTTATCTGAAATTGAAATAACGCAAAACTAATTTTACACTTAAGACCGGATTTAACGTGCACAACATCTTGCATGTACTTCACTACCACAACATGGGGTTCCCAGAACCCTTGTGATGATAACGGAGACACTTTACAGCATACCTCTCTTGACGTCGCTTTGTAAACTACGTTTCGCCTCATACTGGATTTTACGAGCGTATTTTACATATATATGTAAGGTAACTTTGAACCTCTGTATCTCGGAAACAGTTAAAAATATTAACAAAATTTACAAGACTGTTCGAGATCGTGATATTAGGGATATATCGCAAAATTTTCGGCCATTTACTGTGCATAGCTGTTTCTGAATACGCGGCTCGGATCTGGTACGAGAAAATGGTTAAAAGCTCTTTTTGTAGTTCTCTAAGGAACTGCCCATGAACTGTGCCTTCATAAGCCCCTTTAAGGCCAAGCGTAGACCACATAAAATGCAAAAAGAGCCAACCGATTTGCTCCCTTTGCGTAGGCAGGAAGAAATGTGTAATATTCATTCTTTGACATTGTACTGTAGGATGATGATGATGATGATTAGTGTTTTAGGGCGCACAACAGCGAGGTTATCAGCGCCCGACTGTAGGATAGTGGCACTAACACAACACTTCTGTTGGGTATACGAATGGTCCAATGCCCAAAGGCTATCTTGAACACTTGACCCTACCTTTCTACCGTCAAAAGAACCGAAGATATGGGCGCCGGAAGACCCTCGTTTTTATGCGCGGTGTCCTGGAACATACTGGACATCGCATGCTGTTGACGGCGTACCGATTGCCTGGAGAGTAAGAGTCGAAGAACACTAATGGGATGCAGCAACTGAGAATGGAGAGAGTGGGAATTATACCCTATCCCCATGTTATTTAATGTGTAGATTGAGCGGTCTGTAGAGGAAAACTAATTAAAATTCGGAGAGCATGACTTTGTTATTTAGTCACAAGTGCCAAAAGACGAGGGAGAGCAGTTAAACGGAATGGATGTTGTTGTTGTTGTTGTGGTCTTCAGACTGAAGGCAGGTTTGATGCAGCTCTCCATGGAATGTATAGTGCCTTGAAAAGATTTTACAAGAGGAACATGGAAGAAGGTCATGGAGTGTAGTCTACTTAAGTCAGTTGTTGTTGAGGAATTACATTAGGAAATGAAACGTTGAAAATAGAGGACGAGTTTGCTATCTAAAGGAATAGACTGGTAGGACACATCCTGCGGCATCATCTAAAACGTTGTCAACCTAAATAAACTTCTGTTGAAATCGAGATTTTTTAATTGAATTTTAACATTTTTACCGATCGCTGCTTACGCTCCATTAATAGAATGCTTTCTGAAATTTTAAGCCGGCCGAGCTGGCCGAGCGGTTCTAGGCGCTTCAGTCTGGAACCGCGCGACCGCTACGGTCGCAGGTTCGAATCCTGCCTCGGGCATGGATGTTTGTGATGTCCTTAGGTTAGTTAGGTTTAAGTAGTTCTAAGTTCTAGGGGACTGGTGACCTAAGAAGTTAAGTCCCATAGTGCTCAGAGCCATTTTTTTTGAAATTTTAATATGTTGAAACTGGGGACTAATGTTGATAATTATTTATAGAGAGAGACGTGTATGTGCGCCAGCGGGTGCGTGTGTGTGTGTGTGTGTGTGTGTGTGTGTGTGTGTGTGTTTTCCGGGAGAGGGTGGATTGTAATAGGGGAAACTAGGACTTATATTAATTAGGTTCAACTGGATGTAGGCTGCGATAGTTATGCAGAGATGCGTATGAGATCAAGTACAGAAATAGGAAAAAGGAACGATCAGGGGTCTCTTCCCATGACAACATTGACGGTCAGTGGTCACTAACGTTGAGGATGAATATTTGTCCGTATTGCAGTGGTGGTAAACAACGCCAACACCGGCCTGTTGCGCAACTGAAGGGTTTTCTTATACACTGACCAACCACGGTTCTCACTGCAGTATTCACAACGGTGCCAGAGGACCTAACACACGCACTTTCTGGTCGGAAGCATCGAATACCTATTAGTAGATGTTAATATGGGGTGAGTCCACCCCACCGCCTTTATGACGGCTTGACATGAGCTGGGGACAAAACCCTGTACCACAACTAGTCGTTTCCTTTCCTGTTCCACTCGCAAACAGAGCGAGAGGAAAACGACTATCTACATGCCTCCCTATGAGCCCCAATTTCTCGTGTCTTATTTTCGTGCTCCTTATGCGCAGTGTTTGTTGGTGGCAGTAGAATCATTCTGCAGTCCGCTTCAATTGCCTGTTCTCTAAATTGTATCAATAGTGTTCCTCAAAAAGAACATCGCGTTCCCTCCTGGCATTCCCATTTGAGTTCCCGAAGCATCTCCGTAATACCTGGGTGTTGATCGAACTTACCGGTAACAAATCTAGCAACCCGCCTCTGAATTGCTACGATGTCTTCCTTCAATCCGACCTGGTACAGACCCAAACACTCGAGCAGCACTCAAGAACAGGTCGTACTGGCGTTCTGTATGTCGTCTCCTTTACGGATGAACCACGTCTTCCTTCAATCCGACCTGGTACGTATCCCAAACACTCGAGCAGTACTCGAGAACAGGTCGCACTAGCCTTCTGTATGCCGTCTCCTTTACGGATGAACCACACTTTCGCAAAATTCTCTCAACAAATCGAAGTCGACCATTCGCGTTCCCTACCACAATCCTCACACACTCGTTCCATGTCACATCTCTTTGCAACGTTATGCTCAGATATTTGATCGACGTGACTGCGTCAAGTAGAACATTACTAATGCTGTTTCCGAATATTACGAATTTGTTTTCCCTACTCATCCGCATTAACTTATATTTCAGTACATTTAGAGCTAGTTGCCGTTCATCACACCAACTAGAAATTTTTTCCAAGTCGTCTTGCATCCTCTTACAGTCAATCAACTTCGACAGTTTCCAGTACACCACAGCATCATCGGCAAACAACCACGGACTGCTGCCACCTGTCTGCAAGATCATTTGTGTTTATAGTAAATAATACCGGTCCTATCAGATCTCACTCTGACGATACCCTTGTCTCTGATGAACATTGGCAACATACTGGGTTTTATTACTTAAGAGGCACTCACATATCTGGTAACCTATTCCGGCCGGCCGGGGTGGCCGAGCGGTTCTAGGCGCTACAGTCTGGAACCGCGAGACCGCTACGGTCGCAGGTTAGAATCCTGCCTTGGGCATGGCATGGATGTGTGTGATGTCCTTAGCTTAGTTAGGTTTAAGTAGATCTAAGTTCTAGGGGACTGATGACCTCAGCAGTTAAGTCCCATAGTGCTCAGAGCCTTTTTTTTTTTTTTTTTTTTCTTTTTTTTTTGTAACCTATTCCATACCCTTGTACCTTAATTAACAGCCTCCAATGGGCCACCGTGTCAAATGGTTTTCGGAGATCTAGATATATGGAATCTATCTGTTGCCCTTCATCCATTGTTCGCCGTATATCAAGCGAGAAAAGGGTAAGCTGAATTTCGCGTGAGCGATGCTTTCTAAAACGATGCTAATTCGTAGACACAAGCTTCTCGGTCTCTAGAAAATTTATTATATTCGAATTGAAAAGGATTCTGCAGCAAACTGATGTTAGTGATATTGGTCTGTTAACTTTGCGAGTCCGTTCTTTCGCCTTCTTACATACAGGAGGCACCTGCGCTTTTTCCAGTCGCTTGCGACTTTGCACTGGACCAGAGAATCGCGATAAATGCAAGTCAGGTAAATGGCCAATGCCGTAGAGTACTCTTTATACGACCGAACTGAGATTCCATCCGGATCTGGCGATTTCCTTTTTTTTTTTCATCTCTTTCAGCTATTTCTCTACGCCAGGGATGCTTATTACTATGTCGTCCATACGGGAGACTGTTCGACGGTCAAACGACGGTATGTTTTTACGATTCTCCTGCGTCAACGATTTTGCTAAGGTATGATGGAGGTAGTTGTCCTATGCTTCCCGCATAGGTCTTTTCAGTGACGTACGAATCTGTACGAACCTTTGTCTGCCGTCTTTTCCGCGTTCTCTTTTGAACCGAAAGTGCTACAGTCTTTGCTTCCCCAGCATTTTCCGATCTTCGTTGTTAAGTCATGGTGGGTCTTTTCCGTCCTCAATCCACTTAATAGCCACATAGTTCCTGAGAAGACGATTTTAAATCTGTTAAACTTTTCCCATAATTCCTCTACGTCCGCCTTACTGGAACTAAGTGATGAGAAGTGAGATGCTGACAATTGCTTATCTGCTGTTTCAAAAGAAGAAATACTCTTCTAGCCTTCATGACTCATTTATGAACTTCCGTAACCATAGTTGCTATAATGACACCAGATCACTAATCCCCGTCTCTATACTAACGCTCTCGATAAGGTCCGGTCTGTTTTTAGCTACAAGGTTTAAGATATATCCATTGCGTCTGGGATGCCGAACTACGTGCTCAGAATTAAAAATTAAGAAAATGGCGCGAAATTTAAAGACGTCTGTATTGCCATTCGACTTTCCCTTCTCGTGAAACAAATCGATTAGTAAATTCATGTCGCATTGTCGTGACTCGTGGTGCCAATTATATGTGTTTTGGGGTTCAAGTGGTGCATTTGTTTCGCTCTTATCGTGGACAAATACATTGAACAGCCAAAAAAACTGGTACACCTGCCCCCGCGAACATGCAGCAATGCCGCAAAACGATGTGGAATGGACTCGACCAATGTCTGAAGTAGTGCTGGAGGGAATCGACACCATGAATTCTGCAGGGCTGTCCATAAGTTCGTAAGAGTAAGAGGGGGTGGAGATCTCTCCTGAAAAGCACATTGCAAGGCATCCCAGATATGCTCCATAATGTTCACGTTTGGGGAGCCAGGTGGCCAGCGGAAGCGTTTAAACTCAGAATAGTGTTCCTGGAGCCACTCTGTAGCAATTCTGGACTTGTGGGGTGTCGCATTGTCCTGATGGAATTGCCCAAATCCGTCGGAATGCACAATGGACATGAATGGATGCGGGTGATCAGACAGGATGCTTACGTACTTGTCACCTGTCAGAGACGTATCTAGACGTATCAGGGGTCCCATATCACCCCAACTGCACACCCCACAACAGCACAGAGCCTCCAACAGCATGAACAGTATGGTGTTGGCCCACCCTTAGTCTTGATAACAGCTTACACTCTTGCAGGCATACGTTCAATCAGGTGCTGGAAGGTTTCTTGGGGAATTGCAGCCCATTCTTCACGGAATGCTGCACTGAGGGGAGGTACCGATGCCGGTCAGTGAGGCCCGGCACGAAGTCGGCGTTCCAAAACATCCCAAAGATGTTCTATAGGATTTCTATAGAATTCAGGTCTGGACTCTGTGCAGGACATTCATTAGAGAGATGTTATTGTCGTGTAACCACTCCGCCACAGGCCGTGAATTATGAATAGGTGCTCGATTGTGTTGAAAGATGCAGTCGCCATCCCCGAATTACTCTTCAACAATGGGAAGCAAGAAGGTACTTAAAATATCAGTGTAGGCCTGTGTTGTAATAGTGCCATGTCAGACAACAAGTGGTGCAAGACCCCTCCATGAAAAACCGACCACACCATAACGCCACTGCCTCCGAATTTTACTGTTGGCACTAAACACGCTGGCAGATGATGTTCACCGGGCATTCGCCATACCCACACCCTGCCATCGGATCGCCACATTGTGTACCGTTGTTCGTCACTCCACACAACACTTTTCCACTGTTCAATCATCCGATGTTTATGCTCCTTACACCAAGTGAGGTGTCGTTTGGCATTCACCGGCATGATGTGTGGCTTATGAGTAGCTGCTCGACCATGAAATCCAAGTTTTCACACCTGCCGCCTAACTGTCATAGTACTTGCAGTGGATCCTGATGCAGTTTGGAATTCCTGTTTGATGGTGTGGAGAGATGTCTGCCTATTACACATTACGACCCTCTTCAACTGTCGGTGCTCTGTATCAGTCAACAGACGAGGTCGGCCTGTATGCTTTTGTGCTGTAGGTGTCCCTCCACGTTTCCACTTCACTATCACATCGGAAACAGTGGACCTTGGGATGTTTAGGAGTGTGGAAATCTCACGTACAGACGTATGAAACAAGTGACACCCAATCACCTGACCACGTTCGAAGTCTGTGAGTTTCTTAGAGCACCCTATTCTGCTCTCTCACGATGTCCAATGACTACTGAGGTCTCTGATATGGAGTACCTGGCAGTAGGTGGCAGCACAATGCACCTAATATGAAAAACGTATATTTTTGGGGGGTGTCCAGATACTTTTGATCACATAGTGTACGTGTCAGCTGTAGGAGTAGTAACTAGATGTACCAAAGGTCCCATATCACTCCAACTGCACACACCCCACACTATTAAAGAGCCTCCACCAGCTTGAACAATCCCCTTCTGACATGCAGGGCCCATGGATTCATGCAGTCATCTCCATACCCATACACATCCATCTGCTTGATACAATATGAAATGAGACTCATCTGACTAAGCATCATGTTTCAAGTCATCAACAGTCCAATGTCAGTGTTGACGGGCCCAGATGAGGTGTAAAGCTTTTTTTCATGCAGTGATCAAAGGTACAAGAGTGGGCTTTCGGATCCGAAAGCCCATATCGATGATGCTTCATTGAATAGTTCACACTCTGACACTTGTTGATTAGCTAGCAATGAAATGTGCAGCAATTTGCGAAGGGCTGCACTTCTGTCATGCTGAACGATTCTCTTCAGTCATCGTTGGTCCCATTCTTGCAGGATCTTTTTCTGGCCGCAGAGATGTCGGAGATTTAATGTTTTATCAGATTCCTGATATTCACAGTACACTCATGAAATGGTCATAGGCAAAAATCCCCACCTCATCGCTACCTCGGAGATGCTGTGTCCCATCGCTTGTGCACTGGCTATAACACATCGTTCAAACTCACTTAAATCTTGATAACCTGTCATTCTAGCAGTGCCAGACACTTGTTGTCTTACACAGGTGTTGCCAACCACAGTACAGTATTCTGCCTGTTTACATATCTCTGTATTTGAATACGCATGCCTATACCAGCTTCTTTGGCGCTTCAGTGTAGTAGACTGGCAGCGGAGCTAGGTTTGAGCAAAAGGACTTATGTTGTGTCTAGATGCACAGGCTTGCTGGCAGTTTTGCATGTACACAAAGCTCCAGCCCATCACTCTTTCAAACTTCATTCAGTTCATGCAAGACAGTCTAACTTCCGTCCACATGTAATATTTTATTTGACAAATCGGGCACGGTCATGCAAGACTGATGACAAAATGGTGTTTGTGGACCAGGCTTTAGATACAAGTGAACAGGAAGCATTGAAATGCGGACCTCCTCCTATCCCACATTCAGCTAGGCCTCGTAGTAGCAATTTTGAAGTAATCACAAATCCAGATCCAGGCACTTGGCCTAATACTTCAACATCTTCCATCATAAATAAAGTTGTAGTGAAAGGCCATGTTAAAACTGTAAATTCTGAGTATTCTTTAAAAGAAAACAAAAGAAAATTTTATGTAGTAAATAACCAAATGGAGAAAAAAAGGTGGGGTGCCAGCCCTGTTTCAGAGATAGGCAGTTTCAGCTTTATTTCTTCTGTTGTGCCCCCCTTTTGTATCTTCTGACTTCGTGCATTGTAGTGGCAGATCTATAAACAGAGTGCATCTGGTATCACTTTCCAAACTGCCAATCTCTGATAGCTTTGTTACTGTTAGTAACAGACAGACATACCATATTTAGTTGTGAGGCAGAAAATCTGGAGACCCGTAACAAATTTCTGATCTGAAATGCAAAACATAAACGTGGAGAAGTCAGTTTGTGATAACTGTGGAGATCAGCTTCTTCCCAATCGTAGGAAGACAGGCCATAGTAAGTTACTAAACGTGGCTGCATTAAAAGTAATGAACTGCCAAAGCAATATGTACTACTGAAAACATGTAGAAGTACCATGATGTTGACAGCGTCTCCTTGAACTCCAGAAACCTGGAAATGATATATCTTTTAAATTTTGTTAATCCCGATAAATTTGTAACTTCCAGAAAAATGATATTTTTAAATAGAAACTTTTCTAAACTGATATGAACAATGTGCAAAACCCTCAGGCAATGAGCATCACGGGCAAAGCAGGATCATCACATTGACTGATTGACTGATTTTTATTTGGTCTCACTCGATTACGATTTGTACAAAGTGTGTACTTGTAATATAGGACAAGTCAACTTAAACCTAATTTCTTGCAATATTTAACTTATTTATTACAATTTAATACATCTAAGTGGAACTACTTATAATAATGTTGCATACATTTTTTCCCCTTTTTTTCGATCCTGAAAATTATTTACATACTACATTATACTCATATTTACATTTTTCTCTCAGTATTCATGTTCTCATGTTATTTACATATCATAATATGTTCAGTTAGTTACAGGCTCAGTGGCATCATCTTCCAGCCTTTTTATGAAGTTTGAAACATGTATCTTTGTTGTGTGGATGCCTGTGGCCAGTGTTTCTGTAGTGTAGCATTGTGTTTATTTTATTATGACTGAAAAGAAGGGAGAGAGTGAAATCCAGTGCCAGCACACAGCCTACTACTCTCAAATAACACCAAGAGGCCTGCCAAGCTGGCAGAAAGACATAATCTTCAACAGTTAAATGTCCCAAAATATAAAATTGTGCACTTAACAAAATGTGGAAACATAGTCTCCTATGACTACAAAATTAATGAGTCACAACTAGAGTCAGCCAGCTCATACAAATAGCTTGATGTAACAGTGTTTGGAACCTGAATATGAAATGGAATGATCACACAGTTGTAGGTATGTCAGGTATCAAGACTTTGGTTCACTGGGTAAATGCTGTCTGCAAAAGAGACTGCTAACAAAACACTTGTGTGAACCATCCTAGAAAGCTCCCGAAGTGTGGTGGGCCCATACTGCATAGGACTAACAAGGAATATTGACTGCATGCAAAGAAAGACTGCACAAATGGTCACAGGTTTATTCGACACAAGGGAGAGTGTCACAAAAGGCTAAAATACATTAAATGTGTGATGCTTGAATACAGATGCCAACTATCCTGCCAAAGCAAACTTACAAAGTTTCAAGAACAAGTACTCCTATTAAGTAAGAAACCTAAAAATATCCTACAATCGCAAACACATGGTTCCCAACAGAACTGTGAAGACAAGATTACACTAATTACACATGCACAGAGGCATTTAAGTTGTCATTCTTTCCGTGCTCATACGTGGCCAAATGGGAAACACCCTCTACCATACACTTCACAGGGGTTTCCACAGTATGGCTGTAGATGTAGAAACAGTGTAATTTAGTGTCACTTAGTGTGACTCTGTAGGGAGATTTCGACTGTAGTCCAGGGTATCCCCCTCCCACTGACCTTTGCCAGCCAAATATTACTCACGTATCCTCTATCAGTATCAGCCCTATGCAAAGTAAACAAATGTGGTCACTTGAAAGAAACAAACAATTTTATCTCAGATGAATAAGATGAATGACAGGATTTAAAAAAATTACAAAAATAAAAAACTATAACCACAATCAAGCTCTTATGACCACACAAATCTGACCCACTGCCTTCCCATCATCTGCCAACAGCACCACTCGATGGGAATCTGGGAGGCAATGCCACTCTACCAACTGCTGTCATCTTTTTGAATATTAGACCAACTCTTCAAACTAGCTCTTTAGCTGGCCTCACGAGCATGAGTGCACTCCATTAGAGCCCTGCCAAGGAAAAATCCCAGGCAGTAACAGTATGTTGGTCCTCAGTATGGTAGTCAACCATGTTACTAAAAGGCATGTGCTGTTTCCTTTCTTATTTTTCCCTATCCATGCTGGAGCAACATCTTCACTTTCGACTTGACACTGGACTCTAATTGGAAGATCTGTGATCAGTGGATCACAATAATTGTGGATTGTGTTGCAAGTCTTTCAGTAAAATTTTGTATTTGAAGACCCCCCCCCCCCTCATTGACACTGTGTGAAGGGAGTACGGAGTACGGAGTACACTAATGCCACACTGAGCTTCACACAATGCCGCGATTTCATTACCATTTCATATATAACATCCCAAACTCAACAATGCACATAGTGTATATTCATTACAGTTATGAATGAAGCAACATAAGAGTTAATCATGAGAAAATTTTTAGATGGATGGGGAAGGAAATTAATGTGTCCTCATGGTATTTCCCTTAAGTGATACATGAAACTCAACACCCCTGGATTGTCAGATGGAGATTTTAATTATGATTCCCTTGAATGTGAGCCCAATGTCCTGCTCAGCACCACAGCCGTGTCTGCTACACAGTTACATAAATCATGTGTGATACACAGATTACAGCAAGCTGCCACAATGCCATCTGCACTAGGACCATCTCCACAGTCACAGCTGTATTTGAAACACCATCCAATATTCACTAATCAACTTGGAGCACTTCAGTCTAATAACATTTAATTGAAGTATATATCTTAAGTTCAATGGGAAACATGAATTTGCAGTCCTCTTAGAAACCTGAGTTAAATGAACTGAAGATTAAAAGTGATTAAAGGAGGGAAGTAAATGTGAATGACTTCTTCTGACTGTGAAGCAAAATATCTATGTTAAGGTTACATAGAAATACATGTTTTGAGTACAAACAAAGGTTAGAAATATTAAAATGTTCTGTTGTAGATGACAAAAAGCAAACTGTCATAAACATAAAAAAAATAAATGTGGATTAGGTACAACCTTTGACAAAATAGACTTATCCTATGGAAAGGCTGAATGCTGCAATACATCCAGCAGAAAGCTTAACCAATCACTCCATTAACAGATCGCACAACAGGGAGAGGGGAAAGAATTGCAGTATTTGAGAAGCTACAAATGATAAATGTTTGGTGAGCATGGGCACATGAAGAGAACAGCACATACTACATATAATGGAACATCACAGAGGCTATAAATCTCGAGTACAGCTTTGGACAGAAATGGATCATCAACTGTGGGAAAGCTGGAAAAGAAGGGAACTGTAGAGCTTGGGATGAAGTGTCACAGAAGGAAGCTAGAAAATAAGATGTCTGGTAAGATAAGAAATTCAGCAATAAAAGGGACACTATTTAAATTAAGATGCAAAAGAACAGTATTCATGGTATTAGAGGAGACATAGGGCACAAAAATGGCAGAGGGCAGAGACTGGAGTACGTACAGGTACTACTCTGAGACAAAGAGAGTGCTGCAAGAGAGGAAGTCACATTAGGCCACATTAAGCCAGAAGCTCAAAAAAAGAAATTGGCTTTGTTTTGCTCGTGCTAGATGCTTCTGGTAGCTAGTTGCAAAAGCAGCACAGTAGCCTACATCATTATTTGGCATATGAGTTTATGACAAGCACTACTAGTTGCCATGTAACTAACGGAAATTGTCAATCCCTAACTCCAGATATTCAGAGAATTTGTAGAAAACAAACAGCTACTGAGGTATTTTTTTAATTTTCTTTTGAACTGGTACGAATTCCCCTTTTCTCACTTTATATTAGATGGGATTACTGCTGCAACTGATTTTAATTATCAGCAACAGAAACCATTAAGGAGTAAATGTACTGGGAAGTGAGTGAAAGAATTCCAAGATCCTTAACAAGGCTTTTGCAGGACATATTGTTATTTACTTCTTCATCTAAATCTACATCTATAATCTGCAAACCACTGTGAGGTGCATGGCAGAGGGTAGTCCAATTTTACCATTTATGAGGGTTTTTTCCTGTTCCATTCACATATGGAGCATGGTAAGAATGATGGTTTGAATGCCTCTGTGCGTGCAGTAATTATTCTTATCTTATCCTCCAATCCCTATGTGAGCGAAAGGAAAGGGGTTGTAGTATATTTACACAACGTGCAGAACATGCATGTTACTGGCAGAGAGGCAGTGCAACCAATCAGATTCAAGTGTGAACACTACTCTCTCAAGAACTGTTCTCAGTGCATTTGCATTTCTGCAGAATGCTTCATTCTTGGCTTACTTTATTGCTTGCACACTCATCTACAATTACAGAATTTGATGTACCCAGATCTTTGCCATGGCCTTAATCACAGATGAATAACTGAATTGTGCACTTGGCTTACAAATGTTAGTCATCTCATAATCATCACATTGAGAGTTCTGTACCAGTTCTGAAATACCCCCATATGAAGGCCACCAAGCAATAGGGTCCTCTAATTCTTCTTAACCCAATCCTTTTTAACATTACCCCACACCTTAGGCTCTGTACAGTTAGTCTTTCAGATCTTATTTTGTTGTCTGTATGCTTCTGTCCAAGAACTCTGAGGCACTAAGAGTTAAAATAATGACATCAGGAATCAATGTTATCAGTTATGTCAAATTCATGAATAAACTGTTGCACAGTTTCACGTTCCATGGATCATTTGCATGATAAATCATAATGATGTGGAATAGACATTTTATGTACATATTGTAGCTTAATTTTTAAATATGGCAACATGTAGAGCATTTATAAAGTTTTTTTGTTTTATATTTACAGATGTGAGTTGGTATTTCCTGCCCATCACCTTTTACACATTACTGTGAAAAAAATTCTCCCTACAGAACAGAAGGAGTTGTTAAGGAGAATTTTTTTTAGTTTGTTTTCAAATTTTACTTTTATATCTGTTAGGCAATTTATATAACAGTGTAAGTTGTCAAAAATCTCTGTTGCAGCATTGAGCACCCTATTCTGTGCTAAATACAAGCTTAATTTGGAGTACTGAATGCCATTTTTCCTTATAGTATCGCATTATGTACATCATTGTTCCTTTTGAACTGCAGTGGATTATTTACAACAAACTATATGAGGGAATAAATATATAGTGATGCAGTAGTCAGAATGTCGAACTCCTTAAACAGATGTCTACAGGATGATTGAGCGTGTGCACCGCATATTAATCTTACAGCACGTTTCTGGACGATGAAAACTTGCTTTCTACGCAATCAGTTGCACCCAGAATATTATTCCAAATGACTAAATGAATGAAAATATGCGAAATGTGTCACCTTACTGACTCACATAAACATAACTAAGACTTTTGCAGGAGACCTGTAAATGAAAGGCTTGCAGAGTGAATTTGTTTGTTCTCCTGTATCCTATCCTTTTGGAGGTGTCCAGTGCATCTCATGACAACAGAAGGGGATGTCAAAGCTGCAATACATCCACCAGAAAGTTCAAGTTGATACTGCAAACTGTTTCTCACTGTGGGGTGGCACATATATTCATACTCCCCTTCGTCTGGCGGTGCTGCTTTTACTGTTTCTCACCATGTTGTGGCAGTTGTACTCAAACACCCTGTGCTACTACTTTAATATATTGAACTTTTATTTTTAAAACAGTGACAGATCATATAAAATAATTTGATGCTAAATTAATCACAAATTAAATGATACATTATTTGTTCAGAAAGCTCTCTTGTTGATGGGTCATGTAAAATTGCATTCAGAGCTGTTTGTTGTGTCCGGCTGACAGGTAATATATCACATGTTTTTGTATTGCTGGTAGGATAATTGGTAGAGTCGAACATGAGCCACCGGTGGTACATGCTGACCGGTGGGAGGTGTAAGTGTGAACCGCCAGTGGTACATGCCAGCGTGAATGGGTAAATGGAACACACAACAGGGAGAAAGAAAAGGATTGCAGTATTGGACAAGTTATGAATGACATTGCTTTAGTGAGCATGGACACATGAAGATAACAGCATGTACTACACACAATAGAATATTGCAGGTGCTGTAAATCTTGAGTACAGCATTGGATGGAAGTGAACTGTCGACTGTGGGAAACCTAGAAAATAAGGGAATTGAAGAGTTTGAGACATGCTGTTGCATACAGAAGCCAAAAATTAAGTAGTCTGGTATGTTAACAAATGAGGAGGCTCCCCACACAACTGGAGAGAAAAGGATTACATTGAAAACACTAATAAGAAAATGACCAGAAAGAGTGTTAAGATATCAAGGAACAATTTTCATGGTACTAGAGGAGCTTAAAACACAAAAATGGCAAAAGACAGAGACTGGAATATGTACAACAAATAACTGAAAGACATTGGGTACATGTGATACTCTGAGTTGGAGAGATTGGGGCAAGAGACAAATTTATGTTGGGCCACATCAAGTCAGAAACCTGTGGAAAAAAATAGAAATAGGCACTGTTTTGATCAAACTAGATGCTTCTCGTAATGAGCTGCAGAAGTAACCTGTTACCAGAAGCATACAGATTCATTCATTCATTCGCCATATTTTTATTGATTTTACCACAAATTAGGATTTCTTCCTGTTCCAAGGGAGCAAGGGAAGAATAACTGCTTAAATGCCTCTGTGCACACTGTAATTAATACAGTTTTGTCATGCATAGGATGTTGTAGTTTAATGCCAATTATCTCACTTAATACTGATTGTGGGAACCTTATAAATAGACTTTAGCAGTGTTGTTACAGTCTATCTTCGAGTGTCTGAAAGTTCAGTTTTATCAGCATCTCCATGACACTCTGCCAGTGCATCAAAAAACCTGTAACTATCTTTGTTGTCCTCTGTATACATTCAGTGCCTTCTTTTAGTCCTGTTTGGTATGAATATCAGACACTTCATGAATATTCTAGAATTGTTCACACAAGTATTTTGTAAGTGATCTTCTTTGTAGACTGATTGCATTTTCCCATCATCCTACCAATAAACTAAAGTATGTCACCCAATTTATGCTCAGTTTAGCTTATGTGATCATTCTATTTCATATTCCTAAAAATTGTTATTCCCACGTATTTGTACAGTTGACTGATCCCAAGTCTTTGTAGACTGATTGCATTTTCCCATCATCCTACCAATAAACTAAAGTATGTCACCCAATTTATGCTCAGTTTAGCTTATGTGATCATTCTATTTCATATTCCTAAAAATTGTTATTCCCAGGTATTTGTACAGTTGACTGATCCCAATTACAACTCTTGGATTTTGGACTCACAGATTACTTCATTCTTATGCAAAACAAAGTGTACAAATTTTAATCTCTCTAAACATTTAAACCAACTAGCCAAACTTTGCACCACTTCGAAATCTTATCAAGATCTGATTTAATATGTGTTTTGCTTTTTTCAAATAGTACCTCATTATAAATAATTGTGACTTCCACAAAAAAAATCTGAGGTTGCTATTAATATTGCATGTGAGGTCACTATCATATATCATGACCAGCAAGAGTAGCAGCACCAGCAAGGTACCCTGGGGCACACCTGGATTATGTGGGCAGAGCAATTGAAAGCGGACTGTTTCAAACTAGCTTTTGGAAAGGCAGATGCCAGAATGGGATTGATGGAAAGAATGTTCATGAAATGTAATTCATTCAAGGCGAGGTATCTTACAAAAATCTTACACAACTAATTTTTGAGCCTTGTTTGTCATTCTGGGTATGATATATTTACTTTATTTATTCTTGTCAAATCATCATCAAACTTCAGCACACAAGATACATACATATACAAACATAATAACATTTATAAACTATTTGCTGATTTTAAAAAAATTGATGACAATGTTACATCTTACATCAGTCATTTTTTCCACAGACAATTGAAGACTCAAACAGGAAAGGAAAGAAATGACAATGATGTCCATAGTAACCTTTGCTACACAATGTAAGGTGCATTGCAGAGTATAGACTGAAGTGAATGTGGATGTAGCACATAAACGTGGGAACTTTCAGTTGCTATAATAAGTATCTACAAGTGCACTGAATGAAAACTTTCTTAGCTTGTGGTTGTTTCATGCAGAATATGCTTCCATATGGAATAGGTTAACAGAAATACCCTAAGTTTGCAGATTTTATTAGGACAGATGTTGAGACAATGTTGCAAGTAACAAATGTTGTGCGGTGTGGACCCTCAACACAGGTTCAGTGTATGTGGTGAGTGCTGCTGATAAATAGGCTCAGGAATTTTGAAGTATTAATACTTTATTAACTCATTCATTCATCACATTCTGTGGAAGCCATCACCAAAAAGAAGTTAGAGGGATGTAGAGCAAGTCAAGGTATACATTAGAATGGAAAGGAAGCTATTATAAACAGCATTACTAAGTGACTAGAAAGTACTGCTGTCCACAACCTGAAGGCTGGTTTGAGTACTATACTCCTTTACTAAGTGTGGTCCTATTGGAGATAGTATGCTCTCTCCATTTTTCAGCCTTTGAAATGGCTTACCCAGCCATTTATAGAGCAAGCTACAGTTTAACTTGGATTCTGAACCACAATAGAACTTGCCTTTTCTGCATTAATAAGTAACTGCCAGAGGTGAAAGATGTGATAAGAGGAAAAAAAGTCCTAGGACCAACTGGAGATGAAACCTGGTAACTTTCGACTTGTGCTCTGACATTTAGTCACACAGTAATTAACCATCATTTTTAAATTTTATGTTCTTATCCTCCAAAACACACCCGTCAACTACTATACCTAATCGAAGTCCTCAATCTTTCCTCTCCCACATCCACACCGGCTGTTCAGAGCATCCTCCTACAGGTCAACCGCAAATTAGAACAGCATGCCACACTCCACCTCAAAAAACTGGTTTCCCACCTCCGGAAAGGCAACTCACTCAACCTCCTCTCATTGCACACAGACCCAGTCTCTCCCATCTACTCAATCTCTCACTTCCAGCTCCACTCCCACCAAAACCTCAAAATTCTAGTCAACACAATCCGGAACCACAACACCCCAATTCAGTAGTTAACATTTCCTCCAAACCTCTCTCCCAATCTTAAACCTCTGTCCTATCCAAAGGCCTCACATTCAGCCCCACTTCCAGATTCAACCAAACAGCCCTCGTCAAAGATTTACTGTCCTACACTCGTAGTCTCTGCTGGGAATATCACTTTGCCATGAAGAAAAATAATCCTAATCCTACTCCTAATGATCCAACTCCCCAAGACACTATCCAAATTGAACCCTGCCTGGATCAGTTCCATCCTCCATCACAGCGGGACCCACCTCCTCTTCCTCAAAATCACCCTCTCCAAACCTTCCAGGAATTTCTTACTTCCAGCCTTGCCTCTCAATCTTTCTTGAAAAACCTTAATCCTACTCCCAACATCACCACAGCTGAAGCCCAGGCTATCCGTGATCTGAAGGCTGACCGATCCATTGCCATTCTTCCGGCTGACAAGGGTTCCACGACCGTGGTACTTGATCGTCGGGAGTATGTGGCTGATGGACTGCGTCAGCTTTCAGACAACACTACATACAAAGTTTGCCAAGGTAATCCCATTCCTGATGTCCAGGCAGATCTTCAAGGAATCCTCAGAACCTTAGGCCCCCTGCAAAACCTTTCACCTGACTCCATCAATCTCCTGACCCCACTGATACCCCGCACCCCTATCTTCTACCTACTTCCTAAAATTCACAAACCCAAACATCCCAGCCGCCCCATTGTAGGTGGTTACCAAGCCCCCACGGAACATATCTCTGCCTATGTAGATCAACACCTTCAACCCATTACATGCAGTCTCCCATCCTTCATCAAAGACACCAACCACTTTCTTGAATGCCTGGAATCCTTACCCAATCTGTTAACCCTGGAAACCATCCTTGTAACCATTGATGCCACTTCCTTATACACGTATATCCCACACGTCCAGGGCCTCACTGCTATGGATCACTTCCTTTCACGTCGATCACCTGCCACCCTACCTAAAACCTCTTTCCTCATTACCGTAGCCAGCTTCATCCTAACTCACAACTTCTTCACTTTTGAAGGCCAGACGTACCAACAATTAAAGGGAACAGCCTTGGGTACCAGGATGGCCCCCTCATACACCAACCTATTTATGGGTCACTTAGAGGAAGCCTTCTTGGTTACCCAGGCTTGCCAACCCAAAGTTTGGTACAGATTTATTGATGACATCTTCATGATCTGGACTCACAGTGAAGAAGAACTCCAGAATTTCCTCTCCAACCTCAACTCCTTTGGTTCCATCAGATTCACCTGGTCCTACTCCAAATCCCATGCCACTTTCCTCGACATTGAACTCCATCTGTCCAATGGCCAGCTTCACACATCTGTCCACATTAAACCCACCAACAAGCAACAGTACCTCCATTATGACAGCTGCCACCCATTCCATATCAAACGGTCCCTTCCCTACAGCTTAGGTCTTCGTGGCAAATGAATCTGCTCCAATCCTGAATCCCTGAACCATTACACCAATAACCTGAAAACAGCTTTCACATCCCGCAACTACCCTCCCAACCTGGTACAGAAGCAAATAACCAGAGCCACTTCCTCATCCCCTCAAACCCAGAACTCCCACAGAAGAACCCCAAAAGTGCCCCACTTGTGACAGGATACTTTCCGAGGATGGATCAGACTCTGAATGTGGCTCTCCAGCAGGGATACGACTTCCTCAAATCCTGCCCTGAAATGAGATCCATCCTTCATGAAATCCTCCCCACTCCACCAAGAGTGTCTCTCTGCCAGACTAATTGTCCAGAGTCACAAGGCCAGAATTATGCTACAGTGTTTTGAGGAGAATGACAGTGAACTCATGTCTTGGTCACCAAATCTGAAAAAACCCCAGCATGTAATTTATGAGAATTACATGATCGGTGCCACAATTCCATGAAAACCTACCAAGGACTTTTTGAATCCATGCCAAGAAGAATCACTGCTGCACTGCATTTTAAAGGTGAGTCAGCATGATATTAATTAGGACGTCACAAGGTTTTGCTAATCAGTGTATATTAATCAAGTACCAAGGAGAAATTTGGAAAATGAACTAATATTCAGGAAGAATAAATAAATGTTCTAAGGTTTACTGATGGCATTGTAATTCTGTCAGAGATAGCAAGGACTTGGGTGATCAGTTGTATGGAAAGGATAGTGACTTGATAAGGACTCATAATATGAATACCAAATGAACGAAAGTATAACAAAGAAAATAATCAGTTTTTGATCATATACTGTAAAAGGACAGATAAAATATATACCCTCTACTCACCAAGCGGCAGTAGGGAAACACACACACAAAAGGATTTAACTTTTACAAGCTATCGGAACCAGTGGCTCCTTCTTCTGGCACAGGAGTTGAAGGAGAAGGAAGAGGGGTGAAGGAAAAGGACTGAAGAGATTTAGGGATAGGGGTACAGTTCAGAAAAATAACCCCGAACCCAGGGTCAGGGAAGACTTACCCAACAGGATGGGAAGGAAAGAGGTCTTTGCTTCTCATCCTGTCAGGTAAGTCTCACCTGACCTGGGGTTCTGAACAGTACCCCTTTCCCTAAACATCTCCAGTTGACCCTACTTACTTTACAGTTTGTTCCAAGCATGAAACTTTCTTTATTTTTAGTTTCATACCAACACAGGAAGAAACAGTTCAATTAGAAATTACAAGTTAAATATGCAATTTATCTTGAACATATATTGTTTTCAATGTATTTCTCTACTGTAACAATGAAATAAAAGAATTATTTACTGATTACTGTTTGAAAGCTTATGTGATCTAATGTCTATGCTACAACAAATGTCTTGCCAGTTCCAAAAACTTTTACAAATAAAATAAACATTTCTGCTTACTGTTATGACACCACGATCTTCTGTTTCCTCTATTATTGTGGGCAGCATTTACTCAACAAAAATGAATTTTATTTCTCAAAGTACAGCATGGTGCTTCAATATTATTCCTGCAGCCCACTTTCTGATCTTTTATCATTTACTTTCTTTCAATTCTTTGTGAAAATTCGTTCAGATTAAATCGAATTTATCTCAGTCCTAGCAAGAACTGCCATTTTTCCACATCATCACACATACATGATACAGTATATTGTTCAATATATTGTGTGACAATATTTTTAAAAGTCTGTAGTCTCTTTCAATATATTCTGCAAACTGTCAATACCACTCTCAGATGGTCAATATTATTGAGCAACATTCAGTATTGTGCAATAAATATTGAGCATGCGAGGGCCCCTTTAATGGAATCAAGTCAAGGAATCAAATAAACAGATGTGAAGGTAATTTCATGAGTACTTCGAGAAAGTGTTATAGGATCATTTTTGTTTGTAATATACATAAAAGCAAACCCAGTAGCCTGCAGTGAATGAAATGCAAGAAGACCTGCAGAGGATGATGTGCAGGGATTGGCAATTTATACTGAACATTAAAAAAATGTAACATATTGTATATAAATGGGTGAAGAAACACTGGAAACAGTAACTACCACAAAATACCTAGGAGTAACCACTTGGAGTGACCTAAAATGCAATGACCATACAAAACAAATTGTAGGAAAAGCCATGAAGAGAGTCATTGGATGTATCTTAAGAAACATAATTTGTCCATGACTGAAGTGGTTACAAAACAATTGTTCAAATGAACCTTGAGTATTGGTTATCAATCTGGGACACTTATCAGGCTGAATTAATACAAGAGATCCAACAGAAAGAAATGCATTTCATCATAGGAACATTTAGCCAGTGTGAGAGTGTTGCAGACACGCTACAAGGGAGGTGTTCTGCATTATGGAGAGGTCTACTATTGAAATTCCAAGAGAGTATGTTCTGGGAAAAGTAAGCCAACATATTCCTTTCTCCAACATACATCATGCAAAATGCCAGCAACTAGAAAATCAAAGAAATTAAGAGTTAATACGGAGGTTCTCTGACAAACATATTTCCCGCAGCCCATTTGCAAATGGAACAGGGAAGGTGGGAAATATAGGGGTATCTGGAGTACCCTTCACCGCATATCATAAGAAGGCTTCCGCAGTGTAGATGAAGATGCAGATAGTGCATCAACAGAATTTCTGATTAGATTCAAGATTTCTTGGTAGATAAAAAGAACCAAATTATCTTACAGGAAAATTCATTGATAAATGTAGAACTGTGGTGGCCTGGTGTCCAGTTACCTCTATGCAGAGATGAAGAGCTGTCGTTTTAGTTGTCATGATTGTGTTCATCTCTCCCACCTGGCTGCTGTGGATTCAATGGGTTGGTGAGGACTACAGGAGTAACGTGGCTGCAGCAAGACAGACGACATTCTTGAAAACTCTTCATTGTTCCAACAAGCTTTTGAACCATGACATTCTGGTTTTCTATCACAGTCATCCTACTGCTATCCTTCACATTTTTGTTCCAGCAGGCCTTTTTTAATGTATGTTCTCAATTCTTGAGTCAGTGTCAACCCACTGCTACTCCATAACACAGCCAACCTCATCTGGTGACTGAGAACAACTTCATCAGGTTGCCCTCCATTCAGAGGCTGTTGCACGCAGCAACTGTTATTGACTTGTAAATAATAGATTTCAGCTATCAGTCGTCCTTTTGAAATTTTATTGGCAGATCCAGATTTCAGCTAGAAACTAGCCATTCTCAATGCACTATCATTTTTGATCAATGCATGTAATGCCTGTTGGTCGGGCTTCATTCACAGTTCATTGAATACTAATTAGCATTCAATGGTAGTGCTGGAATGGGAACAGAGTAGGTGCAGGATGGGAGAGGACAATGACTAACGAATTTTGAGTCCAGGAGGGTCACAGAATGTAGGATATATTGCAGGGAAAGTTCCCACCTGCACAATTCAGAAAAGCTGGCATTGGTGGGAAGGATCCATATGGCACAGGCTGAAAAGTAGTCGTTGAAATGAAGGACATTCACTGGTACTGCTGCTCACAGTGTGGCCTCAGTTGCCTCAGACTGCAGTCGTGTGTGTGTGTTGCATTTGCATGAGGGTGGATGTGTGTGTTTGGTGTCTAATTTTGACAAAGGCCTTACTGGCCAAAAGCTATATTTGTGAGTCTTTTTCTTGTGCCTATCTGCGACTCAGCATCTCCACTATATTGTGAGTAGCAACTTTTCTTTTCACAATATTGTTACAATCCATCCTCGATTTTTCACTGTTATTGTTGTTGTGGTCTTCAGTCCTGAGACTGGTTTGGTGCAGCTCTCCTGTGCAAGCTTCTATCCTGTGCAAGCTTCTTCATCTCCCAGTACCTACTGCAACCTACATCCTTCTGAATCTGCTTGGTGTTTTCATCTCTTGGTCTCCCTCTATGATTTTTACCCTCCACGCTGCCCTCCAATACTAAATTGGTGATCCCCTGATGCCTCAGAACATGTCCTACCAACCGATCCCTTCTTCTAGTCAAGTTGTGCCACAAACTTCTCTTCTCCCCAATTCTATTCAACACCTCCTCATTAGTTATGTGATCTACCCATCTAATCTTCAGCATTCTTCTGTAGCACCACATTTCGAAAGCTTCTATTCTCTTCTTGTCTAAACTATTTATCATCCATGTTTCACTTCATACAAATACTTTCAGAAACGACTTCCTAACACTTAAATCAATGCTCGATGTTAACAAATTTCTCTTCTTCAGAAACGCTTTCCTTCCCATTGCCAGTCTACATCTTATATCCTCTCTACTTCGACCATCATCAGTTATTTTGCTCCCCAAATAGCAAAACACCTTTACTACTTTAAGTGTCTCATTTCCTAATCTAATACCCTCAACACCACCGACCGTTACTACTTTAAGTGTCTCATTTCCTAATCTAATACCCTCAACATCACCCGACTTAATTCGACTACATTCCATTATCCTTGTTTTGCTTTTGTTGATGTACATCTTATATCATCCTTTCAAGACCCTGTCCATTCCGTTCAACTGCTCTTTCAAGTCCTTTGCTGTCTCTGACAGAATTACAATGTCATCGGCGAACCTCAAAGTTTTTACTTCTTCTCCATGAATTTTAATACCTACTCTGAATTTTTCTTTTGTTTCCTTTACTGCTTGCTCAATATACAGATTGAATAACATCGGGGAGAGGCTACAACCCTGTCTCACTCCTTTCCCAACCACTGCTTCCCTTTCATGCCCCTCGACTCTTATAACTGCCATCTGGTTTCTGTACAAATTGTAAATAGCCTTTCGCTCCTAGTATTTTACCCCTGCCACCTTCAGAATTTGAAAGAGTATTCCAGTTAACGTTGTCAAAAGATTTCTCTAAGTCTACAAATGCTAGAAACGTAGATTTGCCTTTCCTTAATCTAGCTTCTAAGATAAGCCGTAGGGTCAGTATTGCCTCACGTGTTCCAATATTTCTACAGAATCCAAACTGATCTTCCACAAGGTTGGCTTCTACTAGTTTTTCCATTCGTCTGTAAAGAATTCGCGTTAGTATTTTGCAGCCATGACTTATTAAACTGATAGTTCGGTAATTTTCACATCTGTCAACACCTGCTTTCTTTGGGATTGGGATTATTATATTCTTCTTGAAGTTTGAGGGTATTTCGCCTCTCTCATACATCTTGCTCACCAGATGGTAGAGTTTTGTCGGGACTGGCTCTCCCTAGGCCGTCAGTAGTTCTAATGGAATGTTGTCTACTCCCGGGGCCTTGTTTCGACTCATGATTACTGCCAAGTTATCAGTTAGGATGAATGGGCGTAGGCAGAGGATGTATACTGGTAACACACAATATCCTGCTACACACCATCTGGATGTTTCTTCCAGACACCAGTTTCTCAGAACTCCACAGATGGGAACTAGCACTACAACATGTCCTTGGTTCTCACCACCCACCTGGCCTTAACTTACATTAATTTCTTCCATCTCAGCATTTCCTCACAGTAACTACCCCTTTCCTCACTCTGTTTTAGTTTTCAACGTCTCTCATTTTCTGACCTGTCCATTTTTCACCATCCCCCTCCCATCTCTGTCACGTGCAATGCACTTACCTTATCACTCTTATTACTCATGCATGATGTTTTACCAGTAATCTCTGTCTTGCATATTACCCTGTCTTCCATCTTTAAGCTCTCAGGTTTTCAAATCACATCTGGTGCATACCCAAACAATCAGTCTTTCCTTCTCATTCGGTAAGCCTCCCCTGTTTCAAGTCCTTTACCCTCACCCCTCTTCCTCCCCCTTCAGCCAGAAGAAGTAGTTACTGGCTCCAAAAGTTTGCATAAGTGTAACATTATTTTATGCATGCGTTCTCCTGCTGTTCCTTGGTGAGTAGATTTTTCTGTCTATCCAATTTCCTTACAGACAGCAATGTAAATTATAAGTTCACAACATTGAAGATGCGGTCAGCATTATGGGATGTATAATAAGCTCTGTGCAACAGTAAATGTAACCATAAATGTAACCCATACCGCAAGTTAAGTCACTATAGAATCTTCCACAGCTGTTCAGCAGAACAAAATAAACAATGGATGTTCTGTAGTTGACTATTTAATTTGTATTTTCATTCATAAATCACTTCCTATTTACTACTGTTCAGGCATTTAGATGTAGTATCCTGTACCTTCATTTTTCTTCTTAGCTCTGAAAAGATTTAGTAGACTTGAACATGCATTACAAATTTTTTCTTTTCTCCCTGTGGTATATCTACATTTTACTTTCAAATTATTACTCTCTTATGAAAAGAATGTTCCTATGGCACTCAAAACTGGATATTCTTAGGAGACTTATCAGCACAGGTATCTGTAAGAGGGATGGGGGCAAGGGAGATACTTCCCCCCCATCCTCACCTTCTTCATGGAGTCTGGAATTTTTATTCATACATTGAGTGGATAACCATCATTCCTTTGGGAGATAATATGTTTTTCATATCACCTATAAAATTTAGTTCTTATAGCATGACTGTCTCAGACCTGACCAACTCATTTATATAAAAAATGGCAACTTTAGCGCCTTGTTCCCCTCTACAAATATTTCTGCAGTCGCCCTTGCTTATTGGACTAACTTACTGATGCTCTGTGCTCAGTTGTTCCATTAATAAGATGCATATTCAGCACTGCCAGGTAATTAGTTCACTTTGCTGGTGGTTCATGAATTTTTCATCAGGTGTCAGAGTTTTACAGTGAAATAACACTCGTGTTAATTTGGAAAGTAAATTGTAAAAACATGTTTGCAGGTTATTTGATAACATAATTAACAGTGATGAACTGCATTAAGACATGAATGAGGTATAGCAAAACCCACACTTTGCTGCAGCAGGTACTTCAATCATCCATAAACTGCTTCATCCTTTTCCTGAACAAGGCAGGATTGCACATCAAGTCAAACTGAAGGCATTCTCGATATCTAAGCCAGAACTCTGGTTCACGCAGGATGAGGGCATTTTCTGCCAACGTGGTGTTCATGATGTCAGAACTCAATTTCACTGTGGTGCTGGACATTTAATCCTCCACTGGATAGAATCTGTCAGACAGACACAGCTGACGTACTTTCATTCTCTTCTCCCCAATTAGGTGGTGTGGAATGTCCCCACCATTAATACCTTCCTACCTTCATGTGCTTTTAACAACCCCCTCCATTAGTTTTCACAGTTTTCTTAGTGGAGAGGAGATGTGACATTAGTGGCCTCTCAAGCTCATTGCACCCGATTAAGATTCATTGAGGTGTGTAGTTTAGGTCCTTTATTGATATTTATTGATCATTCAGTTTACCATAGCCAGTGATACAGGATTTGTCATATGTTGATACAAAAGAACTTAAATAAGACTGTTGTATACAAATCATACAGATAACTAAATACATAAACAGAAAAAAATCATACACATATAGATAAAAGTTGTACAGATAACTAAATACATAAACCAAAAAATTCTAATTTTACATTATATACTGTGGCATATGGCTATGTTAACTTATGTTATGGATGTCCTCAAATTTATAAAATTCATATACTTGTCAACACTGTAACAGCTTTCACTTATAAGCATTTTCTTAAGCTCATTTTGAAAATGTGCATCTTTGATATCTTTTTATTTCTTAACGGAAGGGTGCAAAAAAGGATATTGGGATGATATATTACACTTTGATGGCACTGGGATTTCTTATGTACTTGTCTGTGGAAGTCAGTTCTGTGTCTAGTTTCATAGTCATGGTAATCACTGTTCGAAGAAAAGAACTGGGAATGTGATTTCAGAAAGCATGTACTTTCGTAGATATATACAGATGGGAGAGTCATAACTTTTTGAATATTTCCCTACAGGACTCCCTAGGAGCAACCCCTTTTATAATTCTCATTGCTCATTTCTGAATAGTAAAGGAGTGTTTTGCTAGACTTGAAATAGCCCAAAATGAGACACCATATCGCGGTAGACTATTCGTGAATGCGTAATAAGCACTCATCACTGTCACTTCAGTGAATGATGTTTGAGCATTCTAAATATGTAACAGTGTTTACTTAATTTTTTACTGGGTCATTTTATATGTTTATGCCATTCAAGATGTTTGTCTAACCAAATTCCTAAAAATTTAGTATTTGAAGTTTGTAGTATTTTCTGTTTGCCTAACTTCACTATTATATTACGTTTTACTTTATTTGATGTATGCCTGAAATTCATCCATAACATTTTCTTCTCATTAACAAATAAAATCTTACCTCTTCATTAACAGATCGACTTATCTCCAAACCATTTAACTGCTTCTTCAGCTGTTATTTCTATTTTCTTGTGCAAGTGAGTCACATTCTGAGCTCTAACAAAGAGACTAATATCATCAACAAACAGTACAGCTTCATCTTATATTAAATAACTTGGTAAATCATTTATGAATATCAAGAACAACAGGGGTCCCAACACCAATCCTTGGGGCATTTGATGAGTTACTTTCTCATATCCAGAGTTGCCTTCATGAACTATTTCTTCTTTCTAATACCTATCATATATGTATGATTTAAACAACAAATGACCAGTGCCATGGACTTCCTAGGAGTATAGTTTGTCATGCAATATTTTATGATCAATTAACATCAAATGCATTAGATAAATCTAAAAACAATCTGCAGTTTATTTAATTATAATCAATGGAATTCAGAACAAGTTTCAGGAAATTATATTTATTTATCAATCCATAGACAAAAAATATTGGTATATATAGCAGGTTCAGTCAGTCTGTTTTTTCTAAAACCATTTTGCTCTTTCCACTTTTGTTCAAAAAAGCAGTGTCTTTCGTTCATTATTCTTTCAAAAATATTTGAGAAACATGATAACTTCGATATAGGTCTGCAGTTTTTTCATAATAAGGATCACTGTTTTTAAATAACAGTTTTATTATTCAAATACAAATGTTTTATTCCACTGTTGAGCATATTTACATGCAATTGGTGTCATCAGTGTTTTCATAATAATAGTAACATAATAATAATATAAACTTAGACATAACAAATGTTATTAACTACAATATAATAATCCAGGATGCATGCAATGCATATTTATGCAAATGTCAATAACAACAAGAAGTTTCCTAATAGATCAATTACAAGATAAATAAACTACATGGTTCAGTGAATGACAAATAAATAATCAAACAGAAGTACATGAAACAAGTAATAAAATAGTTGCACAGTGTGGCATATGTATAGTTTGCAGCTAATTTATAGTTCATTCTCATACGAAAAATGGGTCATTTGTTGCATACTCAAGGAACTCTTGAACAGAAGCCGTGTGGGGTTAGCTGCACAGTCTGCGCGGCTCCCCCCGTCGGAGGTTCGATTCCTCCCTTGGGCGTCTGTGTGTGTGTGTGTGTGTGTGTGTGTGTGTGTGTGTCTTGTCCTTAGTTTTAGTCTGAACCACCTTGAAAGACTGGTTTTAAATTTATTTACTGGCACTGTGTAAGCATTTTCAGGTAATTTGTTGAAGTAGACAGGACAAAGATATTTGTAGCTGTTCTCTAGAGAAGGTACCAGTGCTGAAAGAAGCATTAATTATATCAACAATCAGAGGAACAATATATTTGTTGTGTTTAATTACTTTATCTGGAATACCATATGTACCACAGGACAATTCATTTTTTGGTTTGCTGATAGCATTCTCTACCTCTTGACTGCTACAGGGTACAAAAACATAGTTTTGGGATTTACAGAGAAGTTATGATTATCCTTTATATGACTTCAGTTTTTTATAATATTCTGTACTATATTTGTATAATGACTATTGAATATAGTGGCAATATGTAAAGGCTCATTTACAGTTTGCCCGCACTTTTAATAACAATGTTGATGCTTTGCTTCTGTCCAGGTTTATTATTTATCACATTCCAAACTGATTTAATTTTTTTGTTACCGTTGTTTCTGTTGATGTATGAATCACTGCTTAATTTTTTTGCTGCTATAATGACTTTCCTATATACACTTTTCTGTAACAGTTTACATACTGTTTCAGAGTTGGATTTTGTCTAGCTGAGATTCAATTAACTTTCTAGTTGCTCTGGAGATTTTCTTTCTGCTGTGTTATCCAAGGGAATGCAGCTACACAGTTATGTTTGTAACAAGCTAAAAATGACTCAAACTTCAAATCTGCATTGTCATATTTATCCAAATCCCAGTTTGAATTTTTTTTTAAAGAATTAAAATTCTGCAGTAGCCACCAGAAAGATCGCGGGAGGCGCACATTGGCACGGCGTGTCACGGACGGTAGTTGCCGCAAGTAGAGTCCCGTCCACCAGAGGGCACGCGAGAAATTGGACGCGACCTCTGCCGGCATAACAACAACAACAACAACAACAACAACGTCAGCACGGGCCGTGCCCAGTCAGTTAACATCGGGCATGCCTAGTACACAGTCCCGGTCTACGCTAAGTGAAGTGCGACGTAAACGTGAACAGTGTTACTACACAATTGGCGACGAGTAGGGTCGTTCTTTCGCGTGTTGCGTCGTTGTTCCGGTTTTGCAGCTTCTCCACGGCATGGAGGATTTGGTGCGGGTTTTGGTTGCGCAGCAGACGGAGCTCATGGCCACCATGAAACAAGTGCTTCCGGCGTTGCTCTCCACGCCGTCTGCTCCGGCGCAGTTCCCTCCTCCCTTTGCCCCGTATGACGAGACGGCGGAGGATTGGGACGCATATGAACATCGCCTTCGGCAGCATTTCCGGGCGTTTCATGTTGCCGATGCGGAGGTATGTCGTGCTCTCTTCTTGTCTTGGATATCTCCCTCGCTGTATCAAGTTTTGCGGCAGCTAGCGCCGGGCGTGGGCCGCTACCCTGCACGGTCATAGTCGCAAGTGTCATTTTGTCACGGAGCAGTCGCGAGAGTCGTATGCCCACGTTATGGTACGCGACGTCATTGTTCGTTCGGCCCCTGATAGGGAGGTCCGGCAACGGGCGCTGCAGTTAGAAGACCCTTCCCTCGAGGAAGTCCTGTCCATTGCTCAATCGTATGAAGTCTCTCACGCAGCAGGTCAACAGCTGGAAGCGTGGTGCGACGTCGCGGAGGTTCAGCGCGGCGCGGCCGCGTCCACTGTGTCCGGGGTGGACGACGTGCGAGCGGTACAATCCGGCCGTTACGGCCGCTCCCGCACGGCGCGTAAACAGAATTCCGGCCGCCGGCCCCTGTTGCCGTCCTGTGCGTCGTGCTATATACATCATGATCGGTCAGAGTGCCCCCAGCGTTGGGCCGTTTGTCGCAAATGTAATAAAAAAGGTCACATTGCTAAATTTTGCCGCTCAGCCTCAAAAGAATCGAAGGAAGCAGGTACAGAGGACATGGACGTTGACATTCAGGAAGTTTCATCGGGCCAGGCTCCCGACGCATCGGCACGCAAACACTTTATCGAGGTGTCGGTTCGGTCGCGCCGGTTACAACTGCAAGTAGATACGGGCGCGGCAGTTTCGTTGTTGAATGCACAAACTTATTCCGACCTTGGATCGCCCCCGTTGGCGCCAGTTTACCGGCGTCTACACGGTTATGGTAAACAGTTCATTCCCCTACTGGGTCAATTCACTACCGACGTGACTTACAAATCAGTCACTCAGCCTATTACTTTTATTGTTGTCAGTGATGCGAGCTCAGCTAACCTTTTTGGCCTGGATGCCTTTCAAGCTTTCGGTTTTTCTATCGCTGACACCGTACAGTTGGTCTCCGAAGACGTTCCCTATCAATCATTGGAATCTTTGATCTCAGACTTTCCAGATATTTTTGAGGAGGGCCTGGGGCGTGTTTCAGATTTTGAAGCTCACGTAACGTTGAAGGCGTCGGCTCGCCCGCGTTTTCTACGCGTGAGGCAGATCCCTTGGCTCTCCGCCCTCAGGTACAGGAAGAGCTCGACCGGCTGACAGCCCTAGGGGTCGTTCTTCCCATTTCTTCCAGTGAGTGGGCTTCGCCCCACATTATTGTAAGGAAGCCCTCGGGAAAATTACGTCTTTGTGGCGATTTCAAGGCCACCATTAATTCCCAATTGGTGGTGGACACCTATCCTTTGTCTCGTGCTGATGAATTGTTCTCCGCCGTGGAGGGAGGCCAATATTTTTCGAAAATCGATCTGTCGGAGGCTTATCATCAGATACCACTTGATGAGGACTCCAAACGGTTGGCGGTCGTCAACACCCCGTTTGGCCTTTGGAATATCCAGTGCCCCGGCGATATTCCAGCGTTATCTTGAGCATGTCACGTCGACAATTCCTCATTGTATTAATTACCTGGATGACATAATTGTCACAGGCCGCAGCACGAAGGAACACTTGCACAACCTTCGCACCCTCTTACAACCTTCGCACCCTCTTTCTCAAATTCAGGTCTGTGGGCTTGCGTTGCACCCTGCATAAGTCAACCTTCTTTCAACCCTCCATTGAGTATGTGGGCTACACCATCTCTCGGCACGGTATCCAGCCATTAGGAAGTTTGGTCCCAGGTATCGTCAACCTTCCTTGGCCCACTTCGCTTTTTTAGGCAAGATAGCCTATTACCACCGGTTCATTCCCAGGGCTTCCACTATAGCCCACCCCCTGTACTGCCTTCTGCACAGGGGTGTTCCTTTTGATTAGTCGCCTGCATGCGAGCGAGCGTTCACCTCGTTGAAGGGCCTCCTCACGTCAGCCCCTTGTTTGGCTACTTTTGATCCCCATAAGCCGTTGGTCCTGGCTACAGATGCTTCGCAGTATGGGGTGGGGGCGGTCCTGGCCCATCGCAATGCAGATGGTTCCGAGCAACCACTGGCGTTTGCGTCTAAAACGCTTAGTCCCGCGCAGGCCCATTACTCCCAGGTGGAAAAAGAGGCTTTGGCCATTGTCCACGCTGTTACCAAGTTTCACCCTTTCGTGTATGGCACGAAGTTTCAGTTAATCACTGACCATAAGCCGTTAATATCGTTGTTTGGCACTGCCTCTCAGATTCCGGATAGGGCGGCCCACAGCCTACAGCGCTGGGCCTTGTTCCTCTCTAAGTACCATTATGACATTCATTTTCGCCCTACAGGACAGCATGCCAACGCCGACGCTCTTTCCCGTCTTCCGGTGGGCCCGGATCCTACGTTCGATTGAGAGGAGATTATGTGTTTTCATTTGGATGTGGCGTCCCGCCAAGCGATTGATGGCTTCCCGATCACTAGTTCTCGAGTCGCCGGGGAAACGGCAGCTGACCCGGTTCTCCGGCAAGTAGTTCGCCTCATTCAGCAGGGCTGGTCATCCCGCCCTCCGGGCCAGGCCTTGGACCCTCTTCGTAATTATTTTCTTCTACGAGACCGCCTCTTGGTCTTGGAAGGCGTTCTCCTTCTGGCTACCGATGATGCAGCTCCTCGCGTGGTTGTTCCTGCAAGTTTACGACGGGAGGTCCTCACGTTATTACATGCGGGGCACTGGGGTGTTTCCCGTACTAAAACCTTGGCTCGCAGACATGTGTACTGGCCTGGTATTGACAGAGAAATTGAGCACTTGGTGGCCCCCTGTTCCCAGTGTGTGAGCCAACAAGCATCTCCCAGGGCAGCGTTCTCTTCATGGCCGCCGGCAACCCAAGCATGGGCACGTGTTCACATCGATTTTGCGGGCCCGTTTCTCAATGGTTTTTGGCTCATTGTCATTGATGCTTATTGCCGATTCCCATATGTGGTTCGCTGCTCCTCAACCACTTCAGAAGTTGCAATACAGGCACTAGCAAAAATCTTTTCTGTGGAAGGTCTGCCAATCACCCTGGTCTCGGACAATGGACCGCAGTTTATTTCGCAGACCTTCCAGGATTTTTGTAGGCGCTTCGGTATTCGGCACGTTTGCTCTCCCCCTTCCATCCATAATCAAATGGGGAAGCCGAGCGCATGGTGCGCACATTTAAGACGCAGATGAAAAAGTATGTGCACGAATTTCCTGTGGAGGAAGCATTGATGTTTTTCTTGACGGCATACCGGACCACACCAATGGGAGAACGCAGCCCCGCAGAGCTCCTCCACAGGCATCAACCTAGGACTCTGCTGCACCTCCTCCGGCCTGGTCCTCGCCAGTCTTCACAAAACGGAGTACCTGGCTTTCCACTGGGTATGTCGGTCTGGGCCCGTGGGTTTGGTCGCAATCCACGTTGGATACCGGCGGTGGTCCTGTGCCGAAATGGCCGCCGGCTCTATACCTTGCAGGCGGGGGACCGGGTGGTACGTCGTCACCAAAATCAGCTACGTCCATGTTCGGGCACCCACCCTCCGCCCTCTCGGACACCGGCTTCCCCATTGCCGGCATCTGTGTTGGTTTCACAGGGGATGTCGCCTCCTCTCCCCGCTGTGCCTCTGCTGCACTGCGATAGTTCTCAGCCTTGGCAGCCTCCAGTAGCTCCAGCACCGGCATCGCCATCGTTCGAGATGCCCCAGTGAGAGCCGGCCCCCCTAGCAGGCCCGGTTTCTCAGGAGGTTGGTTCACTTGTGGTCGTCCCTTCCCCTTCGTCCCCGCCACTGGGTCTTGCCCCTCCCGGGGTGGAACAGGATCCGGAGTTCGACAGCTTGTCGCCCGTTCTGTCCCGGGCTCCAGTTGTGGGACGACGGGGGCCTCTTCGTGTGGGTCACTTCCAGCCATATTCGAAGGTTCCGGCTCGAGGGTTGGCAGATCCCCTCGACTCCGGCCATCCAATGGATGTGGAGGTCATCGCTCCTGCCCGATGCTCCACCTTCCGACGCAGTGGATCACAGTGGCTTCACCCCCCGAAGGAGGAGGAGGAGTGCAGTAGCCACCAGAAAGATCCCGGGAGGCGCACATTGGCACGGCGCGTCACGGACGGTAGATGCCGCAAGTAGAGTCCCATCCATCAGAGGGCACGCAAGAAATTGGATGCAACCTCTGCCATCATAACAACAACAACAACAACAACAACAACAACTCCGGCATCACAGGCCGTGCCCAGTCAGTTAACATCGGGCATGCCTAGGACACATTCCCGGTCTACGCTAAGTGAAGTGCGACGTAAACGTGAACAGTGTTACTACAAATTCCTTCATGATCTGAGAATCCACAGTCAATCACTTCTATATTGTGATCAAAAGTTTGCAAGTCAAAAAATATTTGATCAATTGTAGTTTTAGAGGTCTTTCCATGTATAGGGTATACATGGACAGTTGGTGATAAATTATTTGAATATAACAAATTATTCAGTTGACATTTTATTTTTAAGTTTAACTGAAATCTCCAGCTACAATAATGTTTTCTTTAATATTCCTCAGTTCACTAATGAGTCTTTCTACACTATCCAAAAATGGCATAAAGTTGCCTGATGGGGAACGGTATTACACACAATTATTTTTGATTCTTTAAGTTTGCAAACACAATATTCAAACACTTTTTCAATGTTATTTGTTACTGACCTAAATTTCTTTGCATTCAATTCCTTGCCCAACACACAAGCAAGTTCCTCCAACTATAAAAGTCTCTCTATTCATGCTACTTACAATTTCAAATCCTGTTATTCTAGTACCACAAGCTTGGTTTTTCCTTTAATCAGTGTTCACTCACACATGAAACTAAAATATACTTTTGCTGATCAAGTAAAAATACTTATAATTCAGCCATCTTACTCATTATATCCTGAACATTACGGTAAACAGGTTGTTATTTTTCTCACTTGATGGATGAGTATTGGGAATTTCGTGAATATTTTGTGCAAATATGTAGTATACTGAGCTCGGCCTGGTGTTCTCTCTTTTACACTCCAGCTTCTCCACATATATGGCTTGGAATTATTACAATTTGTCCAACTCACACCATCTTGAAGGAATACAGGATTTCCTGATATACAAACATGAAAATTTCTGTCCAAGGATTTTGGTGATGAGAGTGACGCTGATTCATATGATGAGATGGAAGAATGTGAAAAGAATTCTGTAACAGAGCAAGATCTTGAGGATAGTGCTGAAGATGAAGAAGGAAGAGACAACAAAACAAGAAAGTTTTATTTGGGAAGAGATAAGACCATGTGGGCCAGAAAGCCATCTGGGAAAATACATCACATGGGGTCCACATCATCACCACTCACCTTTCTGGAAATGCTAAGAATGCTAAAAGTGCACCTGAATGTTGGAATAGTTTATTCACTGATATCCTTGACACAATCAGAAAATACACAAACCAATACATTGAGAGAGAGAGAGAGAGAGAGAGAATCATCGAAGTCTGGAGGAACTATGGGGGGCTGAAGGCGATGGCATTTAAAAATCAGTCTTGTGATGAATCTCAAATGTTTTAAGAGTCTGGTATGTTGCCTTTGTTTTTCCAATTGAACTACCAGTGCCCAATGGAAAGAATGACCGACTAGCTCTTATTCATTAAGTTTTCGAAAAGGTTATGGAAAATTGTCAAAATAGCTATTACGCCAGGAATAACATCACAACAGACAAAATGCTTCAGGTTTTTGTAGTAGATCATACAGATAATGTTGTGGCTAGGGCAAATCAATGACTGTGATTCATTGGCAGAATACTTAGAAGGTGCAACAGATCTAGTAAAGAGACTGCTTACACCACAATTCTCCCCCCTATTCTGAAGTATTGCTGTGCAGTGTGGGATCCGCATCAGGTGGGACTGACAGATGACATCGAACAAGTTCAAAGGAAGGTGGATCGTTTTGTATTATCGTGAAATAGGGGAGATAAAGCCACAGACATGATATGTGAATTGGGATGGCAATCATTAAAACAAAGGCATTTTTCATTGCGACGGGATCTTCTCATAAAATTACAATCACCAGTTTTCTCCTCTGATTGTGAAAACATTCTGTTGGCACCTACCTACATAGGGAAAAATGAGCATTACAAAAAATTTAAGTGCTTTTTTTTCCCACATGCCATTCGAGAGTGGAACGGTAGAGACAGCTTGAAGGTGGTTCATTGAACCCTCTGCCAGACACTTAATTGTGAATAGCAGAGTAATCACAGATGTAGATGTGTTTTTCAACAGTACATACCTTAAAAACAAACAAATATGGAATAAAACGTTTTGCTCTTGTTGATGCTAAAATGATAGATACAGTCAACATTGAGAGCTATGTTGGGTGACAACCTGTGGGTCCTTTCTGTGTTAGCAATAAGCCAGGTGAAGTTCTTGTGAGAATGGCTACACCTGTATACGGATCTGGTTACAATAACACTGCCGATAACTGGTTTTCTGATTCTGACCTCATAGACTATTTGAAGATAACAAAGCTGTTGTATACTGGAACTGTCAGAAAAAAGGCAACTGCCATCAGATTTTGTTGCTACAAAAAGAAAGAAACCATACAGCAGTATGTTTAATGATTGAAAGGTTTTGGTTTCCTACACACTGCATCTGAATAAAAATTACATTCTTGTATCTTTGCTTCATGATATCAGTGTCTGATGCTGAATCTCGAGAGAGAAATAAACCACAGATAGTTACTTTATACAATTCAACAAAAGATGGTGTTGATATGGCAGATCAAATCTGTGCTACTTACAGTGTGAGCTGAAACACAAAATGCTGGCAGTGACCATTTCTTTCACAATGTTGAATGTGGGTGGTAATATGAGTGAGTGTGAAAGACATGAGAACCAAAATAGTGACTTACAATTGGAGTTTTTTTGCATAATTTACTCTTTAATAAAATTTTTTGTACCTAGAACTTTAACTGTCTGATTGTGGTTTCAAAATTTCAGTCCTTCATATTTTGTTCTTTTGTGTTCAATAAAAGGTGTTTTTAACATCCATTTTCATATGTTCTTCTTCTAAACAGTTTCTAAACAGTTCCACAAAAGATACTGATTACATTTAGGGCACTTATGATGAAAATATGAGATAATAAATGATTTTAAAAACCTGTCTGTCATGCGCATTGTGCCTAAATACAGACATCCTGGAATTGTGCCTGATACAGTGTTAAATGAATCACACTCTGTGCAGGTGAAGAAATTTTACACACATATACAAAGTTATGCTGCATTTAAACACTGCTTAATCAAACAGTTCCATCTACTCTGGAGTTTAGGTTACAGAGATTATTAGTGGATGAGCACACAAACAACTCTTACTAGATCCTTATTCACAGTCAGGTTCAGATCTGTTGCCCAAGAGGTCATTGAGAATGCTTTGGTTAAAAAGCTCCTGATACAATGAGAATGATACTAGCAATGGACATGGAATTTTCTGTATCAGTATTCGTAGAAAAAGCAGTAGCCATTGCTGCTTGTCTACAATTCAATGTTGTCAGCACTACTGCTACAATCAACACAGCTTGCAGTCCCAAATCCAGTATTTCAGGTGTAGGTACACGAACCCCTCTGGCAAATTCCACAGAGCAGCTGGCAAAGACTGTTCAAGCACTTAGTCATGCTACTACAGAACAGGGAACATTCAGAGAACAAGAAAACTAATGGAGGGAGTCAGCCCCTGACCAAGCAGTATAAAGGTAGGACAGATAAGGAAAAAGATCATTGGTGTCAGTTTCACCAAAGTTTTGGAGACAGGGCATGCAAGCGCACAGCCCCTTGAAAACGCTCAAAACTCTTGATGGTCTATAAGGGGTGCTAGACCACCATGCTGCATTTTTCAGCCATCCCTCTACCCTCTTCTCCTGCCACAATGGGTATGCAGGTGATACCTGTATCCATAAAGTTCTGTAGTGTGTGGTGTGCATGACGCGCAATACAAGATTTCTGTAGAGGTGTCGTCACAGTGTTTTCCTGTACACAGCACTAAATGGATGAATTGGTCTAATCATAGAGGGTATCAGGTCTCTCAAACAGAAGAGGTTCTCAGCCATAGTGTACAGAATAACACATAACAAAACAAAAGACATTGGTACGTAGCAAAATGCAGCCCTGCAACATCGTAAATTTCACTCTGCCCGGCACTGAATTAATCAACACACAGGACACAATTGCATTAATTTCGCATCTAGCTGCAAGAACCTCAGCTTTGAGGAATTAAGATTATATTTTCATGATACAAACAGTAGTCTTAAGATGGCTGGTCATTATCCTCAAACAACTGGTTTTGCGAGTGCACTTATCATATGTCATTGGGTCCTAAGTGCATATGTCAGTGGGTCCTTGCAGTGTGCACATATTTAGGAACAGGTTCAGACCTAAGCACGTTACCAATAAGTCATTTCCAACTGAACAGTATGGTGGCTCCGCTATGTCTTACAGTGGTGAATAATTCATTTATCAAGGCTTATAGCAAGAAGACCATGCAATTAGACATCAATTTAAACAAACGATACAGGAGAATACATGGGCAGAACAAGGAAGAATAAATGAGAAACTGAGGAAATGACAGATTTCGACAGAGTCAAGGAGTCCACAGCACAAGTTGTATTACTCAGCACCTAGACACACCACTGTTAAACCTACAGTGCAATTCTCATGTATTCCTGTGGATATGGAAGGTTCGTTGCCATATTCAGACAATTAAGTGTTACTTGCTCATGGTTGCAGATCATTTCTCACAATGACCTGAGGCATACCCCACTGCAGACATTGATACAGTTACAGGGTCAAAGACACTGGTTAATGGCTGGATTTCACAATTAGGGCCTTCACAAATGATCACCACCAATCAAAGCAAGCAGTCTGACGTATTATTGTCTCAGGAGTTCTTTTGACTATATAAGTGCTCGCACATTTGCACCAACAGTTACCATTCTGCAAGTAACAGAACGAAGGAATAGCTGCACTGCACCTTGAAGGTGGTGTTGATGTGCGTAGGTGAAAAGGTGGGTTGAATTTTTGGTCCTTTTGGCTTTAAGGATGTCGCTGCATGATGACATAGGACAAACAGTGGTCCAGTTGGTCAATGAGGCAAATTTGAGATTGCTCATGAGCTTATTACAGACAAAACCAAACAGATTCCACCAGCATCGAGTACTTCTAAATTCAGAAAGCAATTCTGTGAGACTCTGTCTCTGCTGAGGGTGCCCACACCTAACCCTCTTGGGCACAAAACGTGTTATTTTGTCAACCCATTTTTAACACCACCATACACTGGACCTTATGGATTGATACAATGAAGGCAAAAGAAGGCAGTACACTCTTAAAAGTTTTTGGAACATGTGTCCACAAAGTGGGGAGGGGGGGCTGGTGCAGCAACCTGAAGATCTCAATCAGGAAATCACATGCAACAATTGACTGATCCAGCAAAATATATTTTGTCTTTTGTAAGCTCTCTCTATTCTGCGTGGCATGCTCTCGTGTGAGCTTGCAGCTTTGTATTGTGTAAGCTTTAAGCTTATTAATATAGTTTATTAACAAGTTCTATGTGCTATCATTCTGGTTCAATGCCTCACTCAAAAAATTCTACAAGCCAAACTGCAAAACTGTCACAAGGAAAAAAGAAAATATGTATATTATAAAGATGCACATTCTCCTGAGTTTTATTTTATCCATGTTTCACAAACTTAAAAAAAATTACCTAAAACATACATTTTGTAGTACAGTAATCTCACTAAAAAAGCCTTTAATATAAAAGAGGGAATGCATCAGGAACACTATTAAAAGGAGTTTTGAAGTTGTAAAACAAATATTAAATAAAAGACAGTAATTACAATGCTCAATAAGTTTTATTTGTCAAAAGGAAATTAGAATTCAATATAGTTCAGCCAAATTTGCTTACACATGACAATTTGTTGAATAATTGATATTCATTTTGTTGCACTATTTGGCAACACAGTGGATAATCATCACAGTATAGCACACCAGCCTGAACTGCCACTGTCAGCTGGCCTATTTCCCTGGTAGCGCCAATTGTTTGGATTTAACTGATTGGCATGATTGTTACGATCACTCTGAGACCCAAAACCAAGGTAACCAGAAGGGCGACCTGGAAAACAAAATAAAAAAGAAAATAGTATATGCTAAATCAACAACTTACATGCCAGCTAATACAATAATCACCAATTAAAACAAGTACAGATGCTGGGCGAAAATTGATAGGAGTGAAGAAAGCCTTCAGAAAACAATTAATTCATACTTTCTTTAATTACAGGCAGTTAATTTACAGGAACACATTTTAGAGAGCTGAATTTAAGCCAAATAATACTTGTACAGACACTGCATGCATTACCAACAAACATTTTGAAAATTACAACTTCTAAGGAGATTACAGAATATGTAATGGCACTAAAATGTATTATGCTGATTACGATTATGATTATGATTGTGTTTCTGGTAGAACGTTGAGACCCTGTTCAGACATAATAGGATTGATCTTGAACTGTCTTTGTAATCAGTCAATGACCTGGGTCATTATTTCCCCTGACAGACACAAACAGGCTGTCATTAACACCCATCTACAAAACTGCAGGTAAGCAAATAACTTCTAATTAGAGATCTACACTATTCCTTCCAGTTTTTTCAGAAATATTTGAGAAAGTGGCCTATAATAGAATACTGAACCATTCAACTGAACAAAGCTTGTTAATCGCCCCTCAGTTTGGCTTTCGTAGAGGATTCCGCCCACAGAAACCAATACAAAATCTCACAAATAACGTACTAGCAGAGATGAACAACAAAAATTATCCTGCTGATATATTCTGTTACCTTGCCACAGCATTTGATTGTCCAATCACAAAATTCTACTTAGCAAACTGAAGTGTTAAGGCACTAATAGTATTCCCCTTGCATGGACGGAATTTTACCTCCATAACAGAATGCACATGGTCTCATTTACACACTGCATCTCAGACATGAAAATAACCTCACAATGGTGGAACATAACATATGGAGTGTCACTAAGATCTGTACTGCACTCACTCATTTCTAGCCAATGTAAATGATTTTCCAGTTACTGAAGTGCTCAAACTCAACCCTTGCAGACAAAGTTCAGATCATAGCTGAACAGGTTTACAAGTGGTTAACAGTCAATAGTTTAAGTCTTAATCTCAGAATCACTTTCTAGCAGGCGTACACATTAATAGCCATACAATGAATGAACCACTATGTGTAAAATTCCTTGTGGTTAGCCTGATGACAACTTAAAGGAGTAAACACATGACGAAATGCAACAGGGAATAACAATATTAATGTGCTAATAGTAAACTGTAGGAGCGTCTATAGACTAGTCCCAGAACTGCTCTCATTAATAAACGTTCACAACGCCCATATAGTACTAGGGACAGAAAGTTGGCTGAAACCAGATGTAAACAGTAATGAAATCCTAAACTCAGATTGGAATGTATACTGCACAGACAGGCTGGACAGTGAAGGGGGAGGCGTGTTTATAGCGATAAGAAGTGCAATAGATCCGAAATGTGAAATAATTTGGGTGAAGGTCACGGTTAAAGCAGGCTCAGACATGGTAATTGGATGTCTCTATAGGCCCCCTGCCTCAGCAGCTGTTGTGGCTGAGCACCTGAAGGATAATTTAGAAAATATTTCGAGTAGATTTCCCCACCATGTTATAGTTCTGGATGGAGATTTTGATTTGCCGGATATAGACTGGGAGACTCAAACGTTCATAACGGGTGGCAGGGACAAAGAATCCAGTGAAATTTTTTTAAGTGCATTATCTGAAAACTACCTTGAGCAGTTAAACAGAGAACCGACTCATGGCGATAACATATTAGACCTTCTGGTGACAAACAGACCCGAACTATTTAAAACAGTTAACGCAGAACAGGGAATCAGCGGTCATAAAGCAGTTACGGCATCGATGATTTCAGCCGTAAATAGAAATATTAAAAAAGGTAGGAAGATTTTTCTCTTTAGCAAAAGTGACAAAAAACAGATTACAGAGTACCTGATGGCTCAACACAAAAGTTTTGTCTCAAGTACAGATAGTGTTGAAGATCAGTGGACAAAGTTCAAAACCATCGTACAATATGCGTTAGATGATTATGTGCCAAGCAAGATTGTAAAAGATGGAAAAGAGCCACCGTGGTACAACAGCCAAGTTAGAAAACTGCTGTGGAAGCAAAGGGAACTTCACAGCAAACATAAACATAGCCAAAGCCTTACAGACAAACAAAAACTATGCGAAGCGAAATGCAGTGTGAGGAGGGCTATGCGAGAGGCATTCAATGAATTCGAAAGTAAAGTTCTATGTACTGACTTGGCAGAAAATCCTAAGAAATTTTGGTCTTATGTCAAAGCGGTACGTGGAACAAAACAAAATGTCCACACACTCTGTGACCAAAATGGTACTGAAACAGAGGATGACAGACTAAAGGCCGAAATACTAAATGTCTTTTTCCAAAGCTGTTTCACAGAGGAAGACTACACTGTAGTTCCTTCTCTAGATTGTTGTGCAGATGACAAAATGGTAGATATCGAAATAAGACGACAGAGGGATAGAGATACAATTAAAATCGCTCAAAAGAGGAAAGGCCGCTGGACCTGATCGGATACCAGTTTAATTTTACACAGAGTACCCAAAGGAACTTGCCCCCCTTCTTGCAGCGGTGTACCGTAGGTCTCTAGAAGAGTGTAGCATTCCAAAGGATTGGAAAAGGGCACAGGTCATCCCCGTTTTCAAGAAGGGACGTCGAACAGATGTGCAGAACTATAGACCTATATCTCTAACGTCCATCAGTTGTAGAATTTTGGAACACGTGTTATGTTCGAATATAATGACTTTTCTGGAGACTAGAAATCTACTCTGTAGGAATCAGCATGGGTTTCGAAAAAGGCGGTCGTGTGAAACCCAGCTCGCGCTATTCGTCCACGGGACTCAGAGGGCCATAGACACGGGTTCACAGGTAGATGCCGTGCTTCTTGACTTCCGCAAGGCGTTCGATACAGTTCCCCAGAGTCGTTTAAAGAACAAAGTAAGAGCATATGGACTATCAGACCAATTGTGTGATTGGATTGAGGAGTTCCTAGATAACAGAATGCAGCATGTCATTCTCAATGGAGAGAAGTCATCCGAAGTAAGAGTGATTTCAGGTGTGCCGCAGGGGAGTGTCATAGGACCGTTGCTATTCACAATATACATAAATGACCTTGTGGATGACATCGGAAGTTCACTGAGGCTTTTTGCAGATGATGCTGTGGTGTTTCGAGAGGTTGTAACAACGGAAAATTGTACTGAAATGCAGGAGGATCTGCAGCGAATTGACGCATGGTGCAGGGATTGGCAACTGAATCTCAATGTAGACAAGTGTAATGTGCTGTGAATACATAGAAAGACAGATCCCTTATCATTTAGCTACAAAATAGCAGGTCAGCAACTGGAAGCAGTTAATTCCATAAATTATCTGGGAGTACGCATTAGGAGTGATTTAAAATGGAATGATCATATAAAGTTGATCGTCGGTAAAGCGGATGCCAGACAGATTCATTGGAAGAATCCTAAGGAAATGCAATCCGAAAACAAAGGAAGTAGGTTACATTACGCTTGTTCGCCCACTGCTTGAATACTGCTCACCGGTGTGGGATCCGTACCAGATAGGGTTGATAGAAGAGATAGAGAATATCCAACGGAGAGCAGCGCGCTTCGTTACAGGATCATTTAGTAATCGCGAAAGCATTACGGAGATGATAAACTCCAGTGGAAGACTCTGCAGGAGAGACGCTCAGTAGCTCGGTACGGGCTTTTGTTAAAGTTTCGAGAACATACCTTCACCGAAGAGTCAAGCAATATATTGTTCCCAACTATGTATATCTCGCGAAGAGACCATGAGGATAAAATCAGAGAGATTAGAGCCCACATGGAAGCATACCGACAATCCTTTCCACGAACAATACCAGACTGGAATAGAAGGGAGAACCGATAGAGGTACTCAGGGTACCCTCTGCCACACACCGTCAGGTGGCGTGCAGAGTATGGATGTAGATGTAGATGTAGAAACTAATTAGGGGACTTAGCTCATTGTCTTGTGGGTTAGAGGATTCTTTCATTTTTTTTGATCTAAGGACAAGGATGTTGGCTTGTTCTGCACATTTTTCACTCCTTGTTGTCTTATGAAACTATCACAATGCTGGGAACTACCTAGGAGCAGAAATTTCTTCTTTCTGTTAAGACTTTGCAACTAACCTAGGCCTCCTAACTGCTGAGGACTACTGCATGTTCCCTACATCTACAGTTACAAGAGACTCCTCTCCACTCAACTCTGACAGTTGGTCAAATCTATTGTATAAACGCAAAGTATAACTGTCTGAATATCTCCCCCTCCTAGCTGCCTTCTTGCTAATGCCTGTTCCCATTCCCCACCACCCTTCACCCTTCTCAACCTATCTAGTTCCTCCTTTGCACATTGTAACTGCACCTGAAGGGCACAGATCTTACAATCCTGCTCCTCTATCAACTTATTTCTACTACAGATTCTGCATTCCCAGGAGAGGAATGCAGCTTCCTTACAGATTTACTCAAATTTAGATGGCATCCATGTGACCAGCATTAAGCAATAATGTGATGGTTCATTATTTATACAGAATACAGATTAAGCTCCTGTGATGTCCTCATCTCACGATAATGTACACCTTGACTTGTTCCACATCAACAATCGTCCTCCGTCATGAAATCTACAGAAAATGATGAACAAATGAATGAACCCATTCTTTCCTCATTTTCTGCATATTTCATTTGTGAGAATCTTCAGGACTGTAGATATAAGTCAATATATACATACGCAAGCAAAGAAAGCTTTTTAGAGTTAGAAATGTATTTCACTACCCCCAAAACTACTAACAGAAAAATGAAAGCTCAGTGTGCTTTGCATTCAAAGCCATTTCTTACTTAGCTGACACAGAAATAATGCTATTGTCATATTTTGCATATTTACATTCTGTAATATCTTACGGTATAATCTTCTGGGGAAATATTGGAGGTGTTGGAAAAGCTTTCAAACCTGCAGTGAGATTAATATGTGGTGTCTCTGACAGAACACCCTGTAGGGGTCTCCTCAAGTAACTCAGGAGAAATATTATTAATTATTCACCGATGATGTTTGTAGCCAAAAACGTCAGACAACTTGTGACATACTTAACAATGACATGAGGTGAAAAATTATCACCAAGGCTCTGCAACTGTCATGGAAGTACATAAGGGAGATACTGCATCACGTATAAAAGTGTAAAATATGCTTCCCATCAATATAAAAAAGTAAATTAATTATACACATGTATTCAGATCAAAATAAAATTAATTATATACAAGTATCAAATGGAAAATAAAAACATTTCTCATAGATCATACTTTCTATAAAATAAATTAATTCTTGTGCTGTAAGGCATCCCCTTGTGAATGAACTAAGGAAAACACTCTTCACAAAAAATGTGATACTTTCACTTATGTCCTGAAGCTAAAAATCTTGCCAATTTGAATTATGACAAAAACATTAATTTATTTATGTCATTAGGATAAAACTGCGCACTTCCATTTAGTCTGCATCTATAAGTACTCAGTTATAACTGATGCCAGTAAACTTCAGGTTATATTATATTCAACTAATGGTTGTTCTCAGGATATAGGTGAAACAGTAAGTATACGTATAATATCTGAAATGTACATGTAATTATTGTATTCTTTCACCCAACTTGTGCTACACTACTAACACACAACTTGTACAACACATAATGCTACTACTATCAGCTTCCTATTTCACAACAGAAAACTATTTTGTCTTCCTCATCAGGTTTGCTCACACAAATAATAGCAGGGCCTAATATGTCCAATCTACAGGCTCCCAGCCAAGGGCGTACCCAGGATCTGAACTAGGTGGGGGGGGCAGGTCACAGGTCATCCTAGTCTCAGGAAACAAGGACTCGAGACAACATACAGCACTTCTTATTAAATAAAACAGTAAACCAGTGAAAAACTGCTTTTAATAAACATTTTAAATACAAGAATGCACTTGTACAATCCGAGAAAACATGCAGCATTTCTTATTAAATAAAACAGCAAACTAGTGAAAAACTGCGAATATCTTCTAGGGGGGGGGGGGAGTGGGGGGGGGGGGGGGGGGAAGGCAGCTGCCCCCCCCCCCCCTCCCCTCGCTGGGTACACCCATGCTCCCAGATGTGTTGCAATGTACTGTACTGAACATACTTGGCCCATTAACCATTGGTACACGTCTAGTACGGTACATTATAACCCACAGCAATAGTGATATCAAGGATTACCGATACGTGTATAAATGGTGGTGCGACGAGCATATGAATTAATGTGGTGATATATATATATATCTTTGTGATATTCAATTACTGCAATACCTGTTCGATAACACATTCTATTCTTTTCTGTCGTATCGTGCCTTCATATATGCCGCCTGATTTTGAAGGTATGTTAGCAATCTTAGTAATAAAAATTTGCCTGATAGAGTTTAATGCTACAAATTAATTACTGTATGCTGTGTTACTGTTTCTGAGCACACCTGGTAGCATTTAAATCGCCCGTTACACCCGTTGAGATGTCACTCATAAACTTGCATCTATGTTATGTCACTCGATAAATAATAAAATCTACAAGCAGAAGACGATGTGGATAACTCATGCTTACCTGGGCCGGTCTTGTAATGATTTGGATTTAACTGGTTGGCGCGATTATCCCGAGCGGCTTTGTCCATTTTCCTGATCTTCTGCACACTCTCTTCTCTAAAATATGTCCTCGTCCAAAGTATGTCTCTCTCTACACAGCCGATGCTCCCTTTATATGTGGAACGACGCCACCGTGGCGTTCCCCTACAAGTCGACAACTTATCATTTTACCTTGCCGTACACTGATCATAAACAGACATGACATGTATGGAGAGATAATGCGTATGAAACAACGAGATAAAAATAAAGCCAGCAGTGATAATCGTGTGATAACTGAACCAAGAAATGTAATTGTATTCTAGTGATGATCTTAATAAACCGCACGATGAAAGTTGGTCACACTGCGCGGGGATTCCAGGATAACCGAGAAAGTCGGCCACATTAAATACCGAACGTATTAGTATGACAGAAACCAGTTTCCCTCCCTCGTGCAACATCAGTCTGTATTTTAAGCACCAAATAACAACCTACTTTTTAAAAAAAGTCTTCGAAGGTATTCATAAGAGCAGATATACAGGAATTCTGAATTGGACGTCATTGCTTTTGAAAATTTTAGTCATATTTCACTAATTCTGCGTTAAACGTGCTGTTATAACAGGCAGTCTACTACAAGCGAAACTGTTGGACAGTTAACTATATTGTGTATGTCATGTGGCTTGATGCATTCACGAAATTCCAGACTTTTTTTTACGTTCTGTTGTCCCGCAGCATAGTATACGTCGGTATAAGACATTATGGAAAAGAATGCTCCAAACCAGCTGCAGTAAGGTAATATGTTTTTTTAAATATTTTACACGACAGGCTTGTTGCGGCATATTGCCATTATCAAGTGATGTCTAGTTAGAAGTGAATATCATATTGCATCTATAGTAAAGGCTTTCTGTCATGTCTCGGTAAGTATAATACTTCTTGTAGCTACGAAATGTAAAAGTACGTTTTTGTCAGATATTTTGACGGTTCAGTAAAGAACTGTCAAAACTGTATTGAAAATATCTGACGAAAACGTATTTTACGTTTCGTAACCACAAGAATTATTATACTTAACGAGACTTGATAGAAAGACTTAACTATAGATGCATCATGATCGTCACTTCCAACTAGGCATCACTTGATAATGGCAGTAAGCCGAAACAGGCCTGTGTGTAAAACATTTAAAAAAGTATTATCTTATTGCAGCTGGTTTAGAACGTTATTTTCCATAAATTCCAAGCTGTCTCTATGTACCGTACACACTTACTCATAGGCGCTCCCAGGGGGAGGAATTAGTCGTGAACTTTCGTGTTCTTCGACTCCTAACTTAGTAAAGGAATATTACCATGAGGCAATTCTCTAGCCGCAAAATTATTTTTAAATGGTAAAAAGAAGCTATCAGGAGCATTGAAGAATGCTCTACTATTTCAAGCAAATAAATACAACTGCGATCAGAAGATAAAACGTGGCATGCAATTAACATGCCATTTGTTACCCTACAAATATCTCGGCCTTGTCTACTTCAATCAATCATGTGAAAGTCCTTAGACAGTGGCGGTAAATAAATTTGCTTGAAAATGATTTTTCGCTGCTAAAAGAGTAATGGCCTTTCCTTATGCGAGTGAACTATAAACAAACAACACATTTGATTATATAACCGCAAGTCGTGATGTGTGACTATTTTATTACTGTACTGTACTTACTGTTATTTACCTGTATCTAAATGTCTTTATTGTCTTTCTCATTCACCTAACAGTGAAGTGCATTTATCGAGTAAGTAATTATTTATTGTCATTTTCATTTACCTAATAATGCAGTATATCTATCGTGTATTATTTTCTTGTGTGTAGTGACTTGTGTCTAAATATCTTCTTTTTCCCACAACATAGATTGCATACAAAGATGCTGAAATGCGAATAAAGCATTGTATTTGTAGAATCATACAGCCAGTTGAAGCGAAATCCACAGCTCAGCTCAACATGGTTTCTGAACCACGAGGCAGTCTGAAATTTTTCTGGTACCATATATAAAACATTGACAGAGGTAAAAGTCAACAATATGTGGCAAAAACAATTATGTGGCACATGATATGGAGACCGACCAGAGAACTTTCTCAGTCTTTGTGACACACCCTGCAGAGGCAAGAAACACATGGATGAATTTTACTGCTCGTTTTCGACGTGACGTTTCAGCTACTGAACACGTACATGTACACGTTGCAGTGATGTCAGCGCTTTCGTCGATATCCCCGACGCTTGTGTGCGCCGTAGCACTTTCCAAGGTCAGACGCTCGCACAGGGCTGCAGCTAGGCATCTGCTGTTGACTGTAGCGTCACGTCGCGAGAAAAAAAAAGCCGTGCGCTGCCTCCTTTCACGTGAACGAAAACACGACAGGAGCGGGCGCCAGCTACGCCTTATTCTGCCGCTTTTTGCTAATTGGTTAGCTTTTGCGTAATTGATATTAACGTCAGAGCAAACGTTTTGTTTTTGCCAATTTACTAATCAGTATTCTTCTGTTGCAAAAAACACAGTAACTGCTGATCGCAATCAAACTTTCGCTTTTTATGGTCGTGGCAGGTACGAGTACGTAGTGTCGAAAGCTTATTGAGCTTCAGCTTGAGCGTCAAGAATGTAAGGTGCGACTATGCTTATTTTTCATCTTTGCGCATGCGCTTACCCTTCCAACAGTGCAGCCACGCATGCATATTTGTGCATGCGAAATTTCTTCGAATTGCAGGGCGTGCGTCATAGCGCATTGCTTCTTGGGTTCGGTGGGAATCTCTTGCGGTATTCGGCAGACAGATCAGGCTCTTGTATGTTTCGTTTTGCAGCTTGATGAGGTCGTACTTTAAGGCGATGTATGAGCATAATGTCTCTTGACTCCAAAGGAAGCAAGCTTAAATTTATAGCTGGTTACAGACAAAGAGAACACACAAAATCCCGCATCCGCATATTACCGGTATTTGAATAAAATTTTGATATGTGATGCACTGAGCGTCAAGTATTAGATAAAAAATCTCAGGATCATATTACTGTAAAAAATAAGATAACTCTCGAAGTAGGAAAGCAGAGGAGAAGAGGTTGCAAATTTATGAAAAGTGTATATGAAAACTATGGACGAATAGTCGTGTTATAGCGACTTAATAGCACAACTGAGTAGCCTGACATCTGAACAAAGGAAAAGATGGGATGGTTGGAGTTCCTCGACGAACTGCTAGGAACTGATGTGAAAGACATGTATGATGCAAAATCTACGAAAGTGGAAGACACACACAATCTCCGTACAAGTGCATTCTAGAGTACATTTTCAAATTTGTTGAGTCCGAAGATGTTTATACATATTCTTCTTTGAAGTTGTGTAAACAGCTGTTTATAATATAAAATACAAATTACTTATTGAAAGTCAAATTAACTTTCACACAGTGACTAATTGTAAGATCCTAGCCTAAGTGCTTCTCAGGCTGAGGGATATTCACTGATATTCTTTGTTTTGAAATCCGAAATAAATAGCTCAAATTGGTATATAAGTCACTGGTTGCCAGCTAACGCAATGTTATTGTCAGCCTTATTGTTCCAGTTTCCCAAGCAGAAAATCTAAGCTCTATCTGTGACCTCCTTCTGAAATTCGCTGATAGAATGTCGCCGGCACTTTGTCCTTCTCGTACCTCTTTCATGTATATACTGTCTCACCCATAATAGCCTTAGTGTTTTCTTTCTCTGTCGGGTTTCATCACAATAAACTCAGCACATAGAGAACACGCATGCGTACGTGCGTTCTTTCTACCAGTTTTTGTTCCCATGCGTCTGCTACTGCGTACAAAGAGAGAGACACAATGCTGACATACCTATTCTATTTGATCAAAAGTATCGGGACACCCCTATACAGACAGGGTGTTTCCGTACAAGCGCGCAAAAATTTAACAGGGCATAGAGGATGCTCCACTGAAGAATTTGAAGTAGTGAACTTGGGGTCGGAGAAGCCCGCTTAAGGAGATAATAGGAATAAAATCATATGACTGTGTACATTTTTACTTTCATTAGTTAGCTGCAAATACCATCATTGATGCAATGAACGTACCATTTGTACTTACGAAATGTGCTGAAAGTGACGGCCAGTAACCTCAATGCGAATATGACAGCGGCGAACAAGATTCTGACACCCCCTGACAAATATCCCTGGTGTGTTCAGAATCCCTCCCTTGCGGTGCCGGCCGCATTGCCAATCGCACCGCCCCCGTCAATCAGCCCGCACGCTATCCGTTTGTTTCTTTCATCAGTCGACTCGGCTGAATCGAGTTATCGAGTAGTACAGACTAATGGGAGAGATTCTTTAATAAACGCAAAGAGCATAAACGCCCTTGACGATCGTGATTCTGTTGTGCAAGCGTTGTCTGTTTGTGCTAGATCTGGCTATCCTACTTTGCACATGCAGTACAAAATATTTGTTTCTCTACCTGCAACTATTGCTACAGAAGAAAGAAGTTTTTCAACATTGCGGCGTACGAAGACATGGCTGAGGTCGACATTGAAGTAGGATCGACTTAAAGGCTTACCTCTGTTGAGCACACACCCTGACATTGATTGTCCTATTGACGATGTAGCCGGCCGGGGTGGACGAGCGGTTCTAGGCGCTACAGTCTGGAACCGCGCGACCGCTGCGGTCGCAGGTTCGAATCCTGCCTCGGGCATGGATGTGTGTGATGTCAAAAAAAATGTTCAAATGTGTGTGAAATCTTATGGGACTTAATTGCTAAGGTCATCAGTCTCTAAGCTTACACACTACTTAACCTAAATTATCCTAAGGACAAACACACACACACCCATGCCCAAGGGAGGACTCGAACCTCCGCCGGGATCAGCGGCACAGTCCATGACGGCAGCGCCTTAGATCGCTTTTTTTTTTCTTTTAATCTCATTTTGTTCGTTTTCGTTCGTTGTATCTGCTCGGCGCGGACGCCGAAAGACACCCGTTTCAGTTCTGTTTTGATCCATTAACTCAGTTTTTTTATTACAGAGGGTAGCTAACCCTCTAACCGAACACGCTGAGCTACCGTGCCGGCTAGACCGCTCGTCTAATCCCGCGCGGCTGTGTGATGTCCTTAGATTAGGTTAGTTAGTTTTAAGTAGTTCTAAGTTCTAAGGGACTGATGACCTCAGAAGTTAAAGTCCCATAGTGCTCAGAGCCATTTGAACCATAGTGAACCTATTGACGATGTAATTAACCAATTTGCCAGGAAGAATAGGCGCATAGAATTCATCATTTAAGGAAGAGAACCGCAACTGTCACTTTTTTATATCATAAGATGGCATTGTCTTGTATATGTGTATGGTCAGTTTGCATGTGACTTCAATATTTTTTATTACGGTAAAAGTAAAGATATCTCAAGATATCTGTAGCGCTCCCCCCCCCCCCCCCCTCCTCGAGGTTTTTCTGTATCCGCCACTTGTAGAATCACATCACTGGCAGCTACAATTCTGGCAACTAATTCCATCTCCTTATCTACTGTGGTCTCACACGCAGGTGACTTAGATACCCTCATAGGAAGTAATCTAGGGAATTCAGGTCAGCTGAGCTCGTAGGTCATAGAATAGAATCTCCCCTTCCAATCCAGCAGCCAGGAAATACTGTAATGGTATTGGCTCTGAGCACTATGCGACTTAACTTCTGAAGTCATCAGTCGCCTAGAACTTAGAACTAATTAAACCTAAATAATCTAAGGACAACACACACATCCATGCCCGAGGCAGGATTCGAACCTGCTACCGTAGCGGTCGCGCGGTTCCATGTAATGGTATTGCTCTGTCGTATTGTGCTGTACATCGCTGAATAGCACTGAGTAATGAATGGGTCTGTAGTTGATTCACAGCACGTTCCGTCATGGGACAATATACATTCGATACAGAAGGGCCGCCTTGAGGACAAGTAAAGTAAACAAAAACTGGATCATGACTTTCTGCTAATCAGGCTCGTCCTCATTGTTTCCTTGCAGGAAATGAAAGAGTGTACATGTAAATAAACAGCACAGTATGTGTAAACTTGCAAGCATGTTACTTGCAAATAAGCTGGAAAACAGTAATGCTAGACAAAGCGGTAGACAAGTTTACGTCCTGGCTTCTCCGCCCCCACGTTCCCTATCTCAAATTGTTCAGTGGAGCATTCACTGTGTCCTGTTACGTTTTTGCGCGCTCTTATGGAAGCACCCTGTATAATGCGGAATTGATCACAAGATGTCTCTACTAGAGGTTCAACCGTCAGTATTACACTGAAGGGTCGAAGAAACAGGTAAATGCATGATTATTCAAATACAGATACGTAAACAGGCAGAATAAGGCGCGGCGGTCGGCAACGCCTGTATAAGACAAGTGTCTGGTGCAGTTGCTAGATCTGTTACTGCTGCCTCAATGGCAGGTTAGCAAGATTTAAGTGAGTCAGAACGTGGTGTTATAGTCGGCGCACGAGCGACGGGACACAGCATCTCCGAGGTAGAGATGAAGTGGAGATTTCCCGGGCCGACCATTTCACGAGTGTACCGTTAGTATCAGGAATCCGGTAAAACATCAAATCTCCGACATCGCTGCAGCCGAAAAAAGATCGTGCAAGAACGGGACCTGAAGAGAATCGTTCAACGTGACAGAAGTGTAACCCTTCCGCAAATTGCTGCAGATTTCAATGCTGGACCATCAACAAGTGTCAGCGTGCGAATCATTCAACGAAACATCATCAATATGGGCTTTCGGAGCCAAAGGCCCACTCGTCTACGCTTCATGACTGCACGACACAATGCTGTATGCCTTACCTGGGCCCATCAACACCGACATTGGACTGTTGATGTCTGGAAACATGTTGCATGGTCGGACGAGTCTCGTTTCAAATTGTATCGAGCGGATGGACGTCTACAGGTATGGATACAGCCTCATGAATCCATGGTCTCTGCTTGTCATCAGAGGACTGTTCAAGCTGGTTGAGGCTCTGTAATGGTGTGGGTCGCATGCAGTTAGAGTGATATGGGACCCTTGATACGTCTAGATACGACTCAGACAGGTGACACGTTCATAAGCATCCTCTCCGATCTCCTGCATCCTTTCATGTCCATTGTGCATTCTGACGGACTTGGGCAATTCCAGCAGGACAATACGACACCCCACACGTCCAGAATTGCTGCAAAGTGGCTCCAGGAACACTCTTCTGAGTTTAAACACTTCCGCTGGCCACCAAACTCCCCAGACATGAACATTATTGTGCATATCTGGGATGCCTTGTAACGTGCTGTTCTCCACCTCTTCGTAGTCCACGGATTTATGGACAGCTCTGCACGCTCGTGGAGTCAGTTCCCTGCAGCACTACTTCAGACATTTGTCGAGTCCATACCACGTCGTGTTGTGGACTTCTGCATGCTCGGAGAGGGGGGGGGGGGGGGAGGGGGGGGGGGACCGACACGATATTAGGCAGGTCTACCAGTTTCTTTGGCTCCTCAGTGTAAAAAAAGGACAGGAGAGCTCAGTAGCTTGGAACGTGGACCGATCATTGGATGTCACAGGAGTAACAAGTCTATCAGGGGCATTTCAACCGTTCTATAGCTGCCCAAGTCGACTGTTGGTGATGTGATTATGAAGTGTAACAAATGTAGATAGCTAAACCAAGACCAGGAAGACCTCACATACTGATGGTCAGAGACTCTCAAGCATTCTGGCTGTAAAAAATCGCACTCGTGAGTTCCAAACTGCTGCCACCCGCTATCCAGCTTGCGAGATGAGTAAAAACAGGAATGAGGTTCAATGGTCAAGCAGCTTCTTATGATCTGCACATTTCTGTAGTCAATGCTAAGTGACGCTTGAGATGGAGTAAAGGGCGGCGCCATGGGCAATGAATGACTGGAAGCGAGTGCCAAATTTAAACGGACGCAAAATCTCCAAGATTGGCGATCTTTTACAGAAGCTCGAAATTTAGCGCGGACTTCAATGCGAGATGCTTATAATAGTTTCCACAACGAAACTTTGTCTCGAAACCTGGCAGAAAATCCAAAGAGATTCTGGTTGGTTGGAGGGAGGGGACTAAACAACAAGGTCATCGGTCCAATTGGATTAGGGAAGGATTAGGATGGACATCGGCCGTGCTCTTTCGAAGGAAGCATCCCGGCATTTGCCTGAAGCGATTTAGGGAAATCACAGAAAACCAAAACAAGGATGGCCGGACGCGGGTTTGAACCTCGTAGGTAAAGTATACTAGCGCTATGACGCATTGAATGCCTTCTCTGCGCGATAACAATGGAAATAATATCGACGACAGTGCTGCGAAAGCAAAGTTGCTGTAAACACAGCCTTCCGAATTTCCTTCACCAAAGAAGACGAAGTAAATATTCCAGAATTCGAATCAAGAACAGTTGCCAACATGAGTAACTTAGAAGTAGATATCCTCTGAGTACTGAAGCAACTTTAATCACTTAATAGAAACAAGTCTTCTGGTCCAGACTGTATACCAATTAGGTTCCTTTCCGAGTATGCTGATGCAATAGCTCCATATCTGACAATCATATACAACCGCTCGCTCGACGAAAGATCCGTACCGAAAGACTGGAAAGTTGCACAGGTCACACCAAAATTCAAGAAAGATAGTAGGTGTGATCCACTAAATTACAGGCCCATATCACTCACGTTGATATGGAGCAGGATTGTGGAACATGCAGAGGGGTCCAAAAAATATATCCACTGTTTAAAAGTCCATAACTGACAAACTAATTGACGGAGTTGTCTCATCTTTGGTAGTGTAATAGTTTGTAGTTCCGGCAATCGCCACACAAGCATTGTATTGCGCTGTTTTGTTCTGTCAGATGACAGTCGCCAGATAGTCAGTGTTTTGTTCTTAGTTGCACCTAGTTACTCGAGTAAACATGGCTGGCGCAAGGCTTACATTCGATGAAAGGAAGTCAGCTTTGAAGTAGTATTTTAAGTACGAAAACATTAATGAGGTTCAACGGTAATGGCGACATGAGTATCAAACAGAGCCACCGACACGTTTAACGATTCGTCGCATTCGAGACAAATTTGAAGCCGAAGGCTGTGTTAAAGATGTACACCAACAACAATCTGGACGACCTGTAATAGTAACAAGTCCAGCTAACTCCCGTCGTGTGTTACAACAATTCACTCGCTCACCACAGAAGTCTGTGAGACAGTTTGCCCGTTAAACTGGAGTGAGTCGCTCAAGTGTTCGGCAAATTTTGAAGACAGCAAAGTGGAAGTGCTACATCCTACGATTGCTACACGCAATGAACGAGGACGACCCAGATCGTAGAATGGAGTACTGCAAGTAGTTTACTAACATTGTGCGCATCAATGAAGAGTTTGGAGAGATGATTGTGTGGTCTGATGAGGCACAGTTCAAACTCAGTGGTACAGTAAATCACCACAATTGCATCTACTGGGCCGCCGAAAATCCGAACGTCCATGTAGACAAAGCGGTGAATTTGCCAGGAGTAAATGTGTGGTGTTGGTTGTCATACCGGGGCTTGATTGGGCCATTCTTCTTTGACGGCACAGTTACCGGTGAGGTGTACCTTCAGAAGCTTCAGACATCCATTTTACCTGCCATCCGAGACTTGTATGGAGACGGAAGAGTTTACTTTCAACAAGATAGTGCCCCAGCCCACTACCAAAATTGTGTTAGGGCGTATCCGACGAAAATCTACCAGGAAGATGGATAGGCCGTAGAGGTGCTGTGGAGTATCCACCACGTTCCGCAGACCTAAATCCTCTGGACTTGAACCTATAGGGAACACTAAAGGACGTCGTTTATCTACAAAAGCCACGCACATTGGATGAACTTCGAGAATCCATCGACATTCATGTGCAAATGTCCAACTGAACACGTTGCAGTCAGTAGCTCGTGCTGCAGTTCGGCGGCATCGTTTGTGTGTGGAACATCTACAGTGATATCTTTAAGTTGGACTTTAAGCTACACTTTCACCAAAAATGAGACAACTCCGTCAATTAGCTTGCAAGTTATGGACTTTTAAACAGTGGATACATTTTTTGGACCCGTCTGTATATTGCGTTCGAACATTATGAATTACCTCTAAGAGAACGGCCTATTGGCAGTTAACAAGAATTTAGAAAACAACATTCTTGTGAAGCACAACTAGCTCTTTACACACACGAAGTGTTGAGTGCTATCGACACGGGATTTCAGACTGATTCCGGATTTCTACGTTTCCAAAAGGCTTTTGACACTGTACCACACAAGCGGTTTGTAGTGAATTGCGTGCTTATGGAATATCGCCTGTGACTGGATTCGTGATTTCCTGTCAGAGAGGTCACAGTTCGGATCGTAATAACTGACGGAAAGTCATCGAGTAAAACTGAAATGATATCTGGCGTTCCCCAAGGGAGTGTTATAGGCCCTTCGTTGTTCCTTATCTATATAAACGACTTGGGAGACAATCTGAGCACCCGTCTTAGATTGTTTGCAGATGACGCTCTCGTTTATCGACTAATAAAGTCATCAGAAGATCAAAACCCAATCCAAAACGATTTAGATCACATACCTGTTTGGTGCGAGAATTAGCAATTGACCCTAAATAATGAAAAGTGTGAGGTCATCCACATGAGTGCTAAAAGCAATCCGTTCTACTTTGGTTACGCTATAAATCCGCAAAATCTAAAGGCCGTAAATTCAACTAAATACATAGGAATTACACTTACGAACAATTTAAATTGGAAGAGAAGGAATAAAATCCTTTGGTAAATTTCCATTCCAGTCGCTCAGTGTTAAAAATACGATGGGTTACGGGGATTCCACGAAAATTCCAACAGAATCGCCAATCAGTTTTTGTGTGAGTTGTTAACCTTTTCTCATTCGAAGAAGCATCACCATTTATGAGTAAAGGCCACATTTCTCTTGGTGACTGGTTTAATTGTACTTCCTCTGTCACAATGTAATTTGCCCAACTCATCTCACAGCAGCTATTGAGACAGAATTCCGAAACGGAGTGCCTCATTAAACAAGTAATTGGCAATCACAGAGTTCAATAGCTTACGAAACACCTCATAGTATCGGTTTGCAGTAACATAAAAGAAGAAATTTCATGTTTATTTTCATACTAGGAAGCTCTTGTTGCGCTAGGTGACGATAACTCTTAAAAAATTACAGTCACTGGAGTGAAATAAATAAAAAAGAAGTATAAGTAGTGATATATCGCCATAGATAAGAAAGTTCCCTGTGTTTAATAATTGGCAAAACACTCTCCTCCTTGTGTGCTATCATTCGCCAAACTTCCGTTTCGATGTCTCGAGCGGTTTAGGAGATACGAGAGATGTTGCGAGTATTTCATTCTCGCGGGCGTGAGATTGGAAGTGAGCGCGCTACATGGGATCCATTTTCTCGAGATCGGAGGCAGATAGAGATCTCCTCCCAAGTCCAAACAAAAATTCAGCACGTAAGCTAAATTTCATAAGCAACAACATATGGTGTAATACGCACCAAACGCAAAATCATAGCGACCCCTAATTTTCGTTGTAAACTTTTTGAGTTTTGCGTAGTGTCTTACTAAAATGTGTATACCACGATAAGAATGGTCATTAGCGAGGTGATGGGCACTTCGTCACGAAGCTGACATATAACGCTACAAGTAAGGCAAAAATCATATATTTTCAGAGAATATTTTCTGTAAAATCGTTTGAGAAAGATAAGAGGTTGCGCGCGTTTCGGTTCAGTCAGCGCACAGCGTGTCGTGTTCACTACAGGGCGACACGCACGTGCCGCAAGGGTCGCGCGGGTCCAGCGCATATTGCGACGCGTACAACATACTTCTCACACGCCGACTGGCGACGCTCTGCGCTGACTGAACCGAAGACTTGGGAGGAGATCTCTATCTGCTCATAAATGGTTCAAATGGCTCTGAGCACTATGGGACTTAACATCTATGGTCATCAGTCCCCTAGAACTTAGAACTACTTAAACCTAACTAACCTAACGACATCACACAACACCCAGTCATCACAAGACCTCTATCTGCCTCCGATCTCGAGAAAATGGATCCCATGTAGCGCGCTCACTTCCAATCTCACGCCAGCGAGAATGAAATACTCGCAACATCTCTCGTATCTCCTAAACCGCTCGAGACATCGAAACGGAAGTTTGGCGAATGATAGCACACAAGGAGGAGAGTGTTTTGCCAATTATTAAACACAAGGAACTTTCTTATCTATGGCGATATATCACTACTTATACTTCTTTTTTATTTATTTCACTCCAGTGACTGTAATTTTTTAAGAGTTATCGTTACCTAGCGCAACAAGAGCTTCCTAGTATGAAAATAAACATGAAATTTCTTCTTTTATGTTACTGCAAACCGATACTATGAGGTGTTTCGTAAGCTATTGAACTCTGTGATTGCCAATTACTTGTTTAATGAGGCACTCCGTTTCGGAATTCTGTCTCAATAGCTGCTGTGAGATGAGTTGGGCAAATTACATTGTGACAGAGGAAGTACAATTAAACCAGTCACCAAGAGAAATGTGGCCTTTACTCATAAATGGTGATGCTTCTTCGAATGAGAAAAGGTTAACAACTCACACAAAAACTGATTGGCGATTCTGTTGGAATTTTCGTGGAATCCCCGTAACCCATCGTATTTTTAACACTGAGCGACTGGAATGGATTTTACCAAAGGATTTTATTCCTTCTCTTGATCTGAGCAGTATTAAAATAATGACGAGCGTTCCTTCAGGCGGAATGATAGGCACATGCCAGATGCTGTTCACTCACCTAGGGCTTGCCTGACGCGTGATCGCGAATAAAATAATTGTTATTGAGAAAAATAAACAATTGGTCTGTCGCACAACACAATGGTCAGTGTATTGTCAGCAGCGAAGGATAATGCGCGCGACAGGAATGCACAAGCTAGCCATGTGTGCCTTATGAGATGTAGTTCGAAAAATATTGTCATGAAAGTAGATCTGCCTTTGTCAGCAGCACATTTCAACAAATTAAATATATAATAGCATAACACTCTTTTAGGATATTCCTACTTTCGTAATAATACCGACCATTTTCTTCATTTGTGTAGCCTGTTGTTATATAATTAGTTTATTAATGCTGATAATGTCCATGCAACAATTGAAATGCTTTTTCTCATCAAGACGAACCAATTAAAACATCGTTATTTGTGACAGCTTTTCGACTGTTTCTAGCTTGCAGTGGAAATATGTTGTTCACATGCATGTAGTACAGTGTGTCGTATTACATTATTACATCCATATCGGATTAATCACAGTGAAACTTCTATACTTCCGATCTTGGACGGTTTTTACAGCCGGCCGAAGTGACTGCCGACACGGTAGCTCAGCGTGTTCGGTCAGAGGGGTAGTTGCCCTCTGTAATAAAAAAACTGAGTTAATCGATCAACAACGAACTTAAAAAACGGGTGTCTTACGACGTCCGCCCCGAGCAGACACAACGAACAAAAGCGAACAAAATGAGATTAAAAAAAAAAAAAAAAAAAGTGGCCGTGCGGTTAAAGGCGCTGCAGTCTGGAACCGCAAGACCGCTACGGTCGCAGGTTCGAATCCTGCCTCGGGCATGGATGTTTGTGATGTCCTTAGGTTAGTTAGGTTTAACTAGTTCTAAGTTCTAGGGGACTAATGACCTCAGCAGTTGAGTCCCATAGTGCTCAGAGCCATTTGAACGGTTTTTACCACAAGCACAAAGGGATCACACCTGTGGAGATTATCCCTTTCTAAGTTTTTGTAACAGATCGTACAGATACGCTAGCTTACTAGGCAGCGAGAATATAACCTTGCCTTACTTCCCTGCCTTGATTCTTAATCACATGATTTTATAATATTCCTTGCTTCCTTAAACCCTCTGTCCGTTCTTGCGATCTGAAAACATCGCGGAGGCATATGATACAATTCCAGCGGCCAATGGCTCATCTGTTACTGAAGTATACATTTTTCTTGACAGAAGAAAACCAAAACAAAACTATGCAGATATAAATAACAGAAAAGTATAACGTGCTAACGAAGAAAGCTGGAGCGTTTAAATGGCGAAAAACGAAACACTACCCAAAGGCAATAAAATTCAGTACACAGTAAGGCAAAATTTATCGTATTGGCAATACTACCACTGCTGATATGCACCGTTCCGATGTGAGCATATGGCAGGGCTACTTTTCCGCTCCCCACCTCAAATTTCCCACGGTGCTAGCGAGGCAAGCGCGATGCGCGGCGTGAGAAACTGTGCCTCAACCACAACGCCGCGCGACCTGGCGCAGGCGCGTGTCGCGGCGCTGCAGTCACAGACTGTGCGGCTGGTCTCGGCGGAAGTTCGAATCCTCCCTCGGGCATGGGTGTGTGTGTTTGTCCTTAGGATAATTTAGGTTTGTAGTGTGTAAGCTTAGGGACTGATGACCCTAGCAGTTCAGTCCCATAAGATTTCACACACATTTGAACATTTTGAGAATGTTAACGAGCGTCATGAGTAATGTCAACAATGAGGTATGGAGCAGGTAGTCTTACGTTATGGGACTGCTTTTCGTGGTTAGGATCTGGGCTATTTGTTGCGCTTAAGAAAACGCTGAATGTGGAAGAATATGACAACAGTACTGTGTACGTTAGAGGAACAATTCGGAGACAATGAATCTTTGTAGCAGCATGCCAATGCACCCTTTCATAAAGTAGCAGCTGCGAGGTAACGGTGTGTGTCGTCAATAAGATTCCTGAAATGGCTTGGCCTGCCCATAATCCCGACATGAACCTAATATAATACCTTTATGATGCATTAGAACATCGACTTCGCGGACGACACCATCGTCCAACATGACTGTAAAGTCTGGTTTCGGCTCCTGAGGAAGAATGGGCGGCTTTTCCTCTGCAGACATTCACTCTTCGTCATTGAAAGTGTCACCACCAGAATTCAAACCGTCATAAAGGCGAAGTATGGTTCCCCTATGTTAAGGGAAATGGCTCTGAGCACTATGGGACTTAACATCTGAGGTCATCAGTCCCCTAGAACTTAGAACTACTTAAACCTAACTACACTAAGGACATCACACGCATCCATGCCCGAGGCAGGATTCGAACCTGCGACCGTAGCGGTTGCGCGGTTCCAGACTAAAGCGCCTAGAAGTGCTCGGCCATTCCTGTCGGCCCCTGTGTTAAGGTCCACAATAGGTTACTGGATGCTTTTGCTGAGTTAATATATGTTACAGTCTGGGTTGCTTCAGAGTTTCAGCTAATGAGTGGGGGCTTTCACCGCAAATAGCTTTATCTTTGCTAGTTACATTGCTTATTGTACTACGATGCCCCATCAGTTGGACTAAAAACAGGCGGCTGTCAAAATTTAAGTGTTTCCTTTCGTTTTTAGCAGATTGCCCTGGCCGTACAAGTCTTTGCAGAGCCATTTCCTCAACAAATAAGCCCATAATATTTTTTCCATTTGTTCTATGCTTCTTTACCAGAAATAACTACTGTTTTTGTTTATTGTCATAATTATTGCTTCAGGACTGACCTCTACATCTGAACTACTCTCACAGTCACCCCTCTTAGGAGATACAGGTCAGGGATTTTGCTCCTGTCTCAGTGGGTCTCCGCCGATACAGTAGAACTGTCTGCTGCCAACACAGGTTTTTTGGCAGCGCAGACGCTACGAGAAAAACGTCACAGGTCGCGTTTTTTTTTTTTCTTCCCTTTGACAAAGTAGCCGCAAGTGAGCACGATCCAATGAACTACGAGACCGCGACGCGTAAAATAACGCACGGTTTTACTGCCCCGCTGCAAAACATAGAAGTGCACACCAAGCCTTAAACTGTCTTCTTCTTTCCTCGGATGAAGACGCCATTGCGTGGCATATATTGCAGAAAGACGATCCGGTGATTTTTCGTTGTGGAATGTTCCCTGAATAGCCAGAATACTATCTTCTGCGACCAAGGTCTCCACTAACAAGAAACCCTTAAGTACGAGGTCGCAAGTTCAGTCTTCAGTAAGGCTCTCTTGAGAATGTTGCGTTAACAGTTGTAACAGGTAAAATACTGCCTGTTAATGATTCACCATGTGCATCAGAGGAGCAACGGAAAATGAGTGTCTAGGAGGTGCAGAGATCAAGTTTCTGAATGAAGTATGTATTAAGCTTCACAAAATGTACGTCATCGACATTCAAGAAATGTTCGAAACATGTCATTAACTTGCACCATGAACACCGAATGAAAAATGGCGCCCCACAATGATAACAAAGTTTCGCACCATCAAGATCGAAGGCGAACTCCTTGGGAGTTACAAACGTTCGGTTTGGTATCCATACAGTCACATTGATGTAACGGGGTGACGAGAACTGATGAAATGTGTTAGCATGCAACCAGCTTATCGTGAAACTGATTATCCTTTAAGGCGTACCTGCAGATAGTGCGAGAATGTGTTTTAGAGGTACGAAAAAGGAAACATCCAGAGGCTCAGTTTGTCCCTTGGTTTCAGGTGGTATGAATTGCAATGTCACACGCTTTTCAGGAGGTGTAGTTTGCTCTAAAGGAGTATTATTTGTGTAGCAGACTGGGAATCAAGCAAGAACAAGTTATTTTGATCAGTTATTGGACAAAAACAGTGCTCATACCATAGTCTTAGTTCTCTTACGCCCATTTTCCCACTCCTGCTTGCTGTGACGTAAATATTCCCTACCGCTCTTGCAAGATCACGCACATGAGGGAAAAATCGTTAGGGGTAGAGCACTAGCTTCTCGCACCACAATAAATAACTTTGCAATTTACCATCCACATTAAGGGTGGGCGTAATTGTTTGCGGATAAGTTAAGGCACTGATATTAGTTTATCTTGATACAGCTCCCTCGGTACCTCTAATTTTTGGGGTTCCTTTCGTATGCATCTCCTCTACAAATCTGATTGGTAGGAGTTGAAAACAAATTCCTTACTGAAGATTGGGATAAGTTTGTCTGTCTCAACTACAAATTTTCGGGCTGATTCCGCAGTTTGCTGTGCACCGTCAGTTTGACACTTTGTTTGAAATTTCATTATATTAAGTCTTCCAATTCCGTAGCACTTTTTGAAGCTATCCAATCATCCTCTGCTTCCCTTGAAATCATTGTAATCCATGTCGCACGCAGTGTCATGTGCATAACGTCATAGGTCACTATCATGCACATCCTATAAATTGTATCGAGCGTCCTTGAAGCGCGCAAACACCAGTTTTTGTAACACGTGCGCCTTGTCTTCCATTGAATGGGCGTAGTTTTTCTTCTTCACTACACGGTCATATTGCTGCGGACTTATTCGTAATCTGTTCGGATCTTCCACGCACATGATTATGTTTAGTGCCTGCACCGTGGACTACGGTTGTCCTTTACTACGTTTCGCTGGAGACGTCATTTATGGCTCCCTGTTCGACAAGGATGGCGAACTACGTGACCCGTTTCAGTACCACTTCGACTTCTTAAGCATGATTGTACTACTCATGCACATTGTCCGCACAGGCGAACGTATACGACACCACCCATTACACTGACTCATCTTGCAGAAACGTTAATATTTCATTTGCTACTTCCTTCTCATTCTGCGAAATTCCTAGGGTTTCTTTCTGACGAAATGTCAACTTCGACAGCTGTTGTTATAGATATAATGCAATGTTTGCTTTGTTTACCGTCGCCATTGTTCTGATTTGTATTAGCACCACTAGCACTGTAGCACTGTTGTTGAGTTACTCGTCTACTAAGCAGTTCGGCTACGCTCCGTAGCCTTATGCTGCACTCACCATTGGATATCTCCAGTCCCGCCCCCTGTTGCCATTAGCAGTCAGTATTGTGGTTGCGTGGTAGACAATATGAGGGTCGTCGAATGCCTTAAATAGTATTGGCCTTTCACGACCTGGCACTCAAGGGGTTCCTTTAAGTCACACGTCGTTGGGAAGAATGCGTCGCATTGAAGGGAAAGTATGTAGAGAGGGGCAAATGCCATTACAATGTTTCACGGGCAGAAATTCTTTCTTTCGGGGTGCTAACTAAAACTTTGTGGCTACTCGTAGTTAATTAAAACTTTCTCACTACCTCTGTACATAATTAAAACCTTGTGACAACTCCCGTAGATAGTTAAAGCTTATGACTATCCCCATCGATAATTAAAACTTTATGACCACCGTCATAGATAATTAAAACCTAATGACTACCATCCTCTATAATTAAAACTTTATGTCTATCCTTGTAAATAAAATTCTCGCTCTCTGTAATTTATCCCTGTTACTTTTATAATTTCAAAACGTGTATTCCTATCAACATTGTCAAACACTTTCTCTAAATCTACAAATATAGGTTCACCTTTTTAAAATATATATTTTTAAGACAAATAGTAGATTCAGAATTAACACGCGTGTTTCTTCATTCCACCGGACCCCAAACTGATTTTCTTTAAGGTCAGTATCCACCAGTCTTTCCATTTTCATTGAAATAATTCGTGTTTGCGCTGTAAAGAACATTCTCCCAGAGATATCACTAGTTCTGAGAGAATGTTCTCTATTGTTGAAGTCTTTCAGTGCTCTGCCAAATCCTTTTCACAGTTCCATATCCCCCATCTCATCTTTCTTCACTTCCTCTCTCCCTTCCATAGTCCTGGCTTCAAGTTTTTTCTCTTTAGTACAGCCCTTCTACACGTTCTTTGTATACTGAGCCTCCCCTTCTTTGCTTAGCATTACCTTGCCATATGATCTGTTAATGTCCAGACAGCTGCTTCACTTTGCTCCAAAGGTTGCCTTAAATAATTCATGGTGATAAAACGTTATGTTAGGTATATGTGTATGTTATTTGGGGCACTTACGTACCTCATTCTATGTGTGCTATATTATGCAGGTGGCAGTATGTTTCGTGAGATATGTTGTTAGCATTTTTGTTCATGGGTATTTGCGGCCGCTGATGCCGAATGGTTCTGGGCGCTTCAGTCCGGAACCGCGCTGCTGCTACGGTCACATGTTCGAATCCTGCCTCGGACATGGATGTGTGTGATGTCCTTAGGTTAGTTAGGTTTACGTAGTTCTAAGTCTAGGCGACTGATGACGTCATATGTTAAGTCCCATAGTGCTTAGAGCCATTCATGGGTATTGGAGGGGGGGAGGGGAAGTGGCCTACATTTGGTCAGATACAGCATTTCTGCTTTTGCTTTGCTGCTCTTAATTTCAGTCCTTGTAGGATCTATGATTGACTTGGAAAATAACTTTGTTGCTACTGACAACCATAACACATGGCGAAAATTGCTTTAGGTTTTGTGAGAGAGTTTTCGATAATATTTTGCTACAGGTGTTGTTGGAGGCTCCGTGCATTGTCCTCTTGACAGCCAAACACGTTTCATCCAGCATCTCCCTGTCTACTGCCCTAGGACTTGTATTTCACCTATTCTACCGCAGCTTCTGTTTCTTTAGAAGTTTCTTTACGGTGACTGTGTAGCACGGAGGCTCCTTCCCATTACGAACTGTTCTACTAGGTACATATCTGTGCAATGCATGGTCACTTGTTCTGTTAAGCCTCAGTAATAGGTCTTCTACACACTCCTGTCCATAGCTAAATGTTTCAGGTTACTCTTTGAGATATAAACTATTGACTCTTTATCTAATTTGGCGAATCTTTCAACTTGTTTTAGTTCTTCTTGGTGCTTTGGAAGTAATTGTTCCCACGAATGCGTTATGGTCACTTTCACTAGTTTCTCCGTGGACATCCTCAAAAAAGTCAGAGCTATTTGCTACCATTACATTCAATGTCTTTCCATCATCAGTAGACTCCGGAAATATCTGCTCCAGGTAACGCATTTGGTATTGTTTTGTAGGGTGTCTTGTCATCTCCAGCACTTACAAAAATGTAATTATCCTAACTGATTGTCGGAAAGACTCCTCTGATGATAACGGTATGACTGAAGAACGTATGTAGAAGTGCACTGAAGTTTTCTCTAGGTTTTTCGGTATCTCTGGGGTTGAATCTGGCGGTCGGCAGCAAATCCAATTATAAGTTCATTCCCACCCCCGACACTGTTTCTTGTCCAGCTCATCTAACATACAGTTTCAATTCCTACCTCAACTGATTTGAGTTCTTGTCCACTGCGACAAATACACCTCCTCCATTTCTCATTAGCCTTTACTTTCGATATAGCCTTTAATTTTTGCAAAACGTTTAACTGCTGTCAATTCTGCTGTTGTTTACTTAGTATTATTAGAGCTCCAGTACTTTTTAAGAGTGCTTCCAACTAGCAGTTCACCGCGAGTGCTTTGGCAGTTGATTACTAGAATTTCAATGCTTTCATCTGTGGGGGCGTTTCTATAGAACATTCACTGATACGTCTCTTACAGCTGTCGTTATCTGGACTGGACTGAGTGTTGTCTAATCAAGAAATTCTGTTGTGCACACCTCACAGCCAAGAAGGTGCAGGCACATTGGAGGGTATCTGCGGAGAGCCAAACTTACACATGGTTCCTGAAAATGGGCAGCAGCCTTTCCAACATTTGCAGCAGCAACGTACCGATGAGCTGATCTGGCCTTGTAGCATTAGCCAATATGGCTAAAAGCAACGAGAAACTGCACACGTTTTCTTCCCGAGGGCATACAGCTCTGCGGCATGGTTTTGGTGAGACGTGGTGGCACCCCAACCATCTCCCCTCACGTGATGTTTATCTCCAAGTTAGGTAAATATACGTAACTATTAAATATTCACTGAACACTTAAATACCTGAAACGCCAAAGAAAAAGGTATACACACACGTATTCAAATACAGAGATATGTAAACAGGCTGAATAAGGCGTGGCGGTCGCCAACGTCTGTATAAGACAACTGTCTGGCGCAGTTGTTAAATCGATTACTGCTGCTACAATGGCAGGTTATCAAGATTTAAGTAAGTCTGAACGTTGTGTTATAGCCGGCTCCACGAGCGATGGGACACAGCATCTCCGAGGTAACGATGAAGTGGGGATTTTCCCGTACGACCATTTCATGAGTGTACCGTGAATCCGGTAAAACATTAAATCTCCGACATCGCTGAGGCCGTAAAAAGATCCTGCAAGAACGGGACCTGAAGATAATCGTTCAATGTGACAGAAGTGCAACCCTTCCGCAGATTGCTGCAGATTTCAATGCTGGGCCATCAACAAGTGTCAGCGTGCATACTATTCAGCGAAATATCAACGATAGGAGCTTTCGGAGCCGAAGACCCATTCATATACCGTTGATGACTGCACAGCACAAAGCTGTATGCCTTACCTCGGCCCGTCAACACCGACATTTGACTGTTGATGACTGCAAACATGTTGCCTAGTCGGACGAGTCTCGTTTCAAATTGTATCGAGCGGATGGACGTGTATGGGTGTGGTGTGCGTACCGTAAGACCTTCGGTACACACACCATCAGATTATTTGACTTGTCGCTCTAACGAAGTAGGCGAGTGTCAGCAATATGTCTCGTGGTCTTATCGTGGTGTGTTTATCTTCTGCCGTTAGGTCAGACGATAGAAATGCCACTTGCACGCTTAGAGTAGCAGATTGACGGTGACCAACTTTAAACAGAACTTGATTAATTTTCATACACATTTATTAAAATGATAACAAGCATGAACATTATGTAACTTGATTCTGGATGCTATTTACAATTGACAATCTGAAGCTCCTTTGGCCTTGGTACGTTAATCTTATTCTCACATATCTCTGATACTTGACAAAGTGTCTATACATTTATCTTCATGGCTATGTACAGGAATATGATAATCTTCTTAGGTGCAGACTGAAACTTGACTATAGACTGGTACAGACTAATGCAGACTGGTACAGACTGGTGCAGACAAATGCAGACTGACTAATCGGAGGTCTGTACACTCGTTATAATACCTGTATCACTGCGTGAGTGTGATCTGCGAGGAGAAAAGGTTCTGCGTTAGCAGCAATCTCATTGGCTACGTTACATATTAATACGCGGATCGGCGGAAGCAGAATTTGGTCCGTCTCTAAGGCAGCGCCATCTCGTTGTGCGGAGACGGACGAGCGCTGTGCCTGCACTGTTGTGCTTAGCGGGGCGCGCTCTAGTGGGAAAGTTGTGTACGCGCTGACTACACGGAACTATGTACACAACAATGGGTATGGAGACAAGCTCATAGAGCCACGGACCCTGGATGTCAGTAGGGGACTGTTCAAGCTGGTGGAGCTCTGTAATGGTGTGGGGCGTATGCAGTTGGAGTGATGAGGGACCCCTGATACGTCTAGATACGACTCTGACAGGTGACACAAACATCAGCATCCTGTCTGATCACCTGCTTCCATTCATTTCCATCGTGCATTCCGACGGACTTTGGCATTTCCAGAATTGCTACAGATTGGCTTCAGGAACACTCTTCTGCGTTTAAACAATTCCGCAACCCACCAAACTCCCTAGACATGGACGTTATTGAGCATATCTGGGATACTGCTGAGAAGAGATCTCCTCCCCCTCGTACTCTTACGGATTTATGGAGAGCCGTGCAGGGTTCATAGTGTCAATTCCCTCGAGCCCTACTTCAGACATTAGTTGGGTCCATACCACGTCGTGTTGTGGCACTTCTGCGTCTCGCTGGGGCCCTACACGATATTTGACAAGTGTACCAGTTTATTTGGCTCCTCAGCGTAAAAACATGTTTTATTTAGAAAGTGTATTAAACAGTGTTTTTAACACGTGTATTGTAAACATGCTTACCCCCCAGTAGTATCTGGATGGATGACCAGACAGTGACAGAGGGACAAAAGGCTCCACTAAAATACTATTAACTCTTTTGTCGGATCCCTAAATAAATGACCTTTTATTGATATACAGGGTGTCTCTATAAGAGTCGCCAGGCGCCTTTACTTTGGTGTTTCGGCACACATTTGCAGTTCCTTTTTGAAACGTGTAGCTGGAGGTAGTCCAAACAAATACTGCTCATTACGCCTTTCCTGCGAAGCCCAGAGTCGATAGAAAACGTCGTTTTCTCTCATTATGAACAACATTTTTTTAAACTGAGACGTTACGTGCCCATTCGACAGAGTGGTCCCAAATTAATCTAGTGTGATGTTCGTTTTATCGATGTGTATCAATAGGGACAGTAAAGCAGGAGGAATAACCAGTACTCCAGCAGCAACAGTACCGCCTTGGTCCGCACTAAAGCTCCGTATACAGGGTGAAGCGAAATTCGCGCACTCAGGCTTTGTAGCGCGACTCCTCATATGCCAGAGATAAAAAAATGTGTCTCACAAAATTTCGTCCGGCGAGTACATCCGGCAGAAAAAGGACGTTAAAGAGTGGCTATCTGACAACACTGTAACCACATGCATGGCAACTCTGTCTGTACAGATTAGTGGTACTGTACTGTCGGGGCAGTGGATAGAGTTCTCAGTTAACATACGAGAGATCGAGCGTTCGATCCTGGGTTGGGACGCGTTACTTTATTTGCCAATTTCATTCCGATATATCATACTGTAATATACACCGTTTCATGGGTCACGTGTATCCTAAATTTACAACGTTTTGTGACGCTGAACATGGCAAATACATGGTTAGACAAATAAGAAATAGACAGTTGAAACAAATGAGCAGTCATAGGACAGAATAACTACAAAAACAATATCAATTTCGAGACGCTAAAGATGATAGCACAGTACAGTAACACAACATCTACTTGTTATTTATACTACATGTAATATGAGCGCTCAGATGTAGCACATTAATAACCAGTGACAATAATAATGTCCGTATTAATGACAACATGACCTTCACAACAGAATTCATTGTCCTTAGAACAACAGATGCTCAAAGAGACCTCACTACACGTCCAAACATTGCGCAACCCGACAGATCATACAGCTCTGGACCATTCGCAGCAAAGCTGCGTCCACAGTAATAAGAGCAGCATGAACACGCGCTACCAATTCTTCCACATTCGTTCTCGGAATAGAATACACGCACTCCTTCAGATGTCCCCACAGGAAGAAATCCAGGGGATTTAGGCCAGGGGAACGCCGTGGCCATGCAACTGGACCTCCATGTCCGAGCCATTTCCCTGGAAATATTCTGTCCAAATACTGTCGCACATTAATTCCAGAGTGTGGAGGTGCACCAACATGTTGGAACCATATCCTCTGCCGAACATGCAATGGAACATCTTCCAGCGTATCAGGCAGATACTTTGAGAGGAATGCATGATACCTTCCTGCAGTCAATCGGTCAGGCAACATGTAGGGACCCAAACACCTGTCGCCCAATATTCCGGCCCAGACGTTGATAATAAAGCGAACTTGATATCGACAGTCATGGTTGACATGCGCATTGACCTCACACCAATGGTGGGTATTGCGCATATTGAAGACACCCTCACGAGTGAATGCTGCTTCATCCGACCTAATTACGGTGTTCACGAAGTCATCGTTGCCCTCCTGTTGTTGTTGGAACCATTCACAGAACTGCTTCCGCTGATGGCGATATGCAGAAAGCAGGTGTTGCATGAAAGCATAATGATGGAGGTGCAGCCCCTGCTTTTGCAGCACGGTAACGACCGTGCGTTGTGAGACACGCAGCTGCCTTTCTACGCTACGTGTACTTAGCTGAGGTTCTTGGTGTATGATTTCCAGACTAGCTTCCTCAGTAGCTGGAGTACGGCGAGAAGACGACCTCTGTCACGCAACAATGGAAAGAGAGAACCTGACTCCTGAAGGCGCAGCTCCATATGACGAAACACATTTTTATCTGGATGGCGTCGACGAGGACATCCAGCAGCCTATTCACGAGCGACAACACCAGCCGGTTATCAGATGCACCAAGGACCAGAAGCATATCCACATATTCATCGTTTGTGTACGCCATACGTCTGCCACACTGGTTTATAGATTTACCATGAGAAAATTCGGTGCGTGTACGCATGTGCATTGGAGTCTGTCACGGGCGCGTTACTCTGCCCGCAACTAGTACCTTTCTAGAATGAGATTTTCACTCTGCAGTGGAGTGTGAGCTGATATGAAACTTCCTGGCAGATTAAAACTGTGTGCCGGACCGAGACTCGAACTCGGGACCTTTGCGTTTCGCGAAAGGCCGTCAATCCTGCGCGCTGTTCCACCTATCGTGCATATCCCTGTGACAGATAATGTTCTGCGTGATTCATCCTGACACCGCTAATTGTGAAATGTTTGGTTCTGAATTACACTGTTTCCCTAACGGTAATAGACGTGATGTTTCCACAATGCCGTCGATAGAATAATAAGAACAAGAATAAGAATAATGCATTGAGATAGGTACTAAACAGCATGCGGTTAGTATTGAAAGGCGTAATTGATCGGACCATGGTTATAACACAAACAAATAGTAGCCGAGTTTGAGCATTATTTGTAAAGCATGTTGCTAGTCCTACTGGTAACATAAGACTCTAAAGAAATGTAATGGACCTGAACGAGGCAAGAATAATAGTTGGTACTGATCTTTGGGACCATTGGAGGAGGGTACAAAGTAAGCAGGTACATGAAGTGGTACGAATAAATTCACGTCCAAAACTCTATGATTTTAGTCACTGCAGTTCACTGACAGAATAATTTTCGTTTTCTTATTATGTAGATCCACTTTCAACGCAGCATCAAACCAAAGTACACGAGGTGAAAGTGAATGTACATAACTTGAAAGCGAAAATAAAAATACAGCATAAGCCCCTTATTCCGACTTCCGACAAGCCGACATGTTTAATAAACCGTCATCGCTTGATACGCGCTGACTGTTTCGTAGGCATTCGGTAGCGCTCGGCAGCGATCGACAATTTCGAGTTGCGTAGTGCCAACAATTGTTTCGTCCACCTGTCGAGCACCGATTGTCTACAGCGATAAAAAATGGTGTTTTAAACTGTAGTCACGAATAGTGTTATTCTATATCGCAATTACAGCAGTGGTGCGTATTGTTGTGGGAATATTTTCTCAAACCAAACACCTTTAAAAACAAAGAGGAAGTGAAACGTAAACATGTTACGCTTACAGTACAACGAAAGCTTGTTATCATTAATCGGGCAGAGAAAGATGAGAATAGAAATAAGATTATGGAAGAATATAAAGTTGATTCTCCAACAATCTTTGATATCAAAAAAATAAAGGTCAACTTCAACAGTTTGCCTCACATACAGTTGCAGTAAAAGGCACTGAATCACGAAAAACGTGGAAAGAGCTCAAACTAGATCAGTCAGATGAAATTTTACGCAATTGCTTCCGTCCCAAAAGGTTTGTAGGAAAACCAGTAACTGGACCTATGCTTATGCGAAAAGGTAAACAGTTCCGTTACGATTTGGGGTTATCGGAAACTGAATGTGTACTTTCTACTGGTTGGTTGTAAAAATTCAAAACTCGTCATGGAGTTCGGAAACTCAACGTAGGTAGGGAGTTACGACGTGCAGTTCAAAATACAGCTGAAGAACACAAAGAAACTTTTTGCAGTTTGGTTAAGCACAATAAATTAACTGCTAGTCAGATCTACAATGCCGATGAAACGGGCCTACTTTGGCGTTATCTGCCTACTTCAATTTTGACAGGTAAAGAGGAAAAGTGCGCCGAAGGTTAAAAACAAAAAAAGAGATCGGTTGACAGTTTTATCGTGTTCAAATACTTGAGGTGACCACATGATGACTCCTTATATTATTGGCAAGTACAAAAAACTAAGAGCTTTTAAAGGTGTTTTAAACTTTACCGTAATTTATGAAGATTATTCCAATGGATGGATGACTTCAGAATTGTTTATGGTCTGGTTTTTCCATAATTTCGTACCTTCTGCGAGAGACACTTTCAAAAAAAATTTGGTCTGCCTGAACAGCGATGGGTTATACTGTTGCTAGATAGTCCGCAGCTCGTGGTCGTGCCGTAGCGTTCTCGCTTCCCGCGCCCGGGTTCCCGGGTTCGATTCCCGGCGGGGTCAGGGATTTTCTCTGCCTCGTGATGACTGGGTCTTGTGTGATGTCCCTAGGTTAGTTAGGGTTAAGTAGTTCTAAGTTCTAGGGGACTGATGACCATAGATGTTAAGTCCCATAGTGCTCAGAGCCATTTGAACCATTTTTTTGTTGCTAGATAAATGTACAGCCCCCCCCCCTCCCCCCTTCCAGTGTCTGTATGATCTCAGGGAATATATTCGCCACCTATCTTTCAGTAAACGTTACTTCCCTGATTTAGCCAGTTGATCAGGAAGTCATTCAAGATTTCAAATATTTTTACAGAGCTTCTTTTCTTCAAGAACTTATCAATTTAGACTGTTCAGTGGTGGATTAAAAAAAACATTAAAAATGCTATCTTTGGAACCTTTTTGACGTGGAATAAACTTAAGCCTGCTACTCTTAGGCAGTCCTGACCAAAAAGCATACGAAGAAGAAACGGACTCTATAAGTCCAATCGAAAAAGATGCCGTCGTTAACCTGTTAGATATTGCTCAAAATTAAATAAGAAATATGCCTCGAGATGAAGTTTTGTGCCGGATAGATACTAACAATTATAAAGAACCTGCAGTTGAAGAAATATCAGACGAACTGTTAATAAAAAGTGTGATAGGACCGCAAGAACTTCAACCACCAGATATCATATCCGATGAAGATGGGGCTGACGCAACAAACTAAACATCTCCACCTAACTGGAATAAAGCAGCTGCCGCTATTGATACATTTATTAGATTTCATGAAATCAGCAAATCGCACACGCTGCAGAGCTTAGAAATCGGTGTTTTTGAAGAGAAAATCGGACACGAAAAAAAGGTCATTAGGTCTTATTTCAAGAGAATGAAGTATAGAAGTACTTATGTTCCGACGTATGAAACACAGCACTGTACTACAGTGTAATACTGAACTGTCCTAACTTCAGATGAAATCTTAAAACTGTGTTGCAGGACGTATGCAGTAAGGTTTTGTCACATGTTCCCTAAAATTTTGTTTTAATGCAGTATTATATATTTTGATCATCATTTTAACAGAAGCAGAGGTCATACGAGAAACAAAGGCCGGTCGTCGGTCGCCCACTGTTTACCTTGCGTCTCATACTCCGTACATTGCTATTCTTGGATGACGTTCGGTAACTCGCTACTTCCCGCAGTCCGGCACCGTCAAGACCCCAACGGCAACGACAGCGGAGAAAGTCTTTCAAGACGGTGAAGCTGGCGGAAGAGGTACCTTTTCTCTTTGGGTACAAAAAGAGTACAAGTAACGACTGTACCCCAGAGAGGCGGCTACAGACAGCTTCTTACTCATAGTGAGCGGCTGATTTTAGGCTGGGCAACCTACTGCCTATGTGGAAAGTACCGCAATACATTCCCAAGCACTACATGATATGTCTATCCATGTGAAAGATTCCAGAGTTAAAACTTCTCCTCATTCGGATTTCAGGGAGGGGAGCACATTGAGAGCACACATATCTGAAAGGAAGAAAGGGACAATGAAGGAAGGAAAGATATGAATTGGATCATGGAATGTGAGGACACTATTGCAAGCAGGAAAGTTGGAAAATGCGAAACAGGAGATGAAAAGAAACAGATTAGGTGCCCTTGGTTTGTGTGAAATGAGATGGGGAGAGAATGGAGAGATAGAAAGTGGAGATTATAAGCTCTTTTACTCAGTGGAAATCAAGAGTGGTAAAAACGGACTAGGAATATTGGTAGGGCAAAAGCTGAAAAATAAGGTAACTAAGGTGCAATATATTGTTGGAAGACTGATGATATGACTGACGGGTAGTTCAAAAGATTTGGTGTTAATACAAGTATATATGCCAACCAGCCATCATATAGATGAGGAAGTGGAAGAATATTGTTAGAAAATACAAGAAGTCATTGAGAAAGAAAATAAAAATGCCTGCATTATCATCATGGCGGCTGGGATGCAGTGGTGGGTGAAGGAAGAGATGAAGATACAGTAGGAAAATTTGGATTAGGAAAAGGAATGAGAGAGGTGAACGATTAATTAGTTTCTGTAAAGAAAATTCATTACCGGTGGGTAACACATTATTTGAACTCCGCAAAAGAAGACGTTACACATGGATATCAAATTTGAATTGGGAAATATATCAGTTGGACTACATACTGATACAAAAAAGGTTTAGGAACTGTTTGAAGAATGCCAAAGCTTATCCAGGTCCGGATATAAATTCAGACCACAATCTAATAGTGGGAGAAATACAAGTGAAGCTGAAAAAAGTATGGGGAGGTAAAGCAAAAGAAAGACTAAACATAGAACGACTCAAAGACATAGGAAAGGCATCAGATTTGGAAAACATATTTATGGAAAAATGGGAAAGAGGTGTTGTTGATGAAAGATCATGGACGCTGCCAAAGAAGTACTAGGGATTAGCATATCCCAAAGTACCAGGAAAGAATGGATAACAGAAAACATGTTGAAAAAGATGGAAGAGAGGAGAAAGTGGAAAAATGTAGAAACTGAAGAAGGCAAAAGAGGTACTGGAAACTGAATAATGAATGAAGAAGAGTAACTGAAGAAGGAAGGGAAAAATGGATGAAACAGAAATGTGATGAAATAGAGAAGATGGAGAAAGAGGAAAAGTATGAAATGATGTATAGACTGGCTAGTAAGATAGTTTTTGAACGTAAAAGAAAGAGGAATAACATGGAAATAGAAATATCGGATGGTACTCTAGCAGAAGAACCACAGGACGTTTTGAACAGATGGCAAGAATACATTGAATGTCTGTATAAGGAGGATGAAATACAAAGCCAAATTAACGTCGAAGAGGAGCAATATGTGCCGGAAGATGGGAAGGGATTCAGCATCTTGGAAGCACAAGTAGAAAAGGAGCTGAAGGAGATGAAGAATAGGACGGCATGTGGAATTGATGATTTGCCAGCAGAACTGTTGAAGAATCTGTGAAACAAGGCAAGAAAAGAAATAGTCTTCCTCAGTAATGAGATACATGACAAAGGGGAGTGGCCTGAGGACTTCCTTGCAACAGTTATGATTCCAACAGAGAAAAAGGGAAAAACTAAACAATGTGAAGAGCACAGCACTCAGCACTCCGTCATCAGGCCACAAGTGGCCCACCGGGACCATCCGACCGCCGTGTCATCCTCAGATGGGAATGGGGATAGTAGGGGCGTGTGGTCAGCACACCGCTCTCCCGGTCGTTACGATGGTTTTCTTTGAGCGGAGCCGCTACTATTCGGTCGAGTAGCTCCTCAATTGGCAGCACGAGGCTGAGTGCACCCCGAAACATGGCAACAGCACATGGCGGCCCGGATGGTCACCCATCCAAGTGCCGGCCACGCCTGACAGCGCTTAACTTCAGTGATCTGACGGGAACCTGTGTATCCACCGCGGCAAGGCCATGAAGAGCATAGACATCAGTCTAATTTCTCATGCAGCTAAAGTGTTGCTGAGAGTGTTGAATAGAAGGCTATATGGCAAGCTGGATAGAGGGATTGCAGAGGACGGTTCGGATTTAGAAGAGGAAAAGGAACAAGAGATGCTATTGGCCTGTTAAGAACTGTAGGAGAAAGATATATGGAGATGGGTAGAGAAATCTTTGCTCTTTTTATAGATTTAGAAAAGACTTTTGACAGAGTTCAGTTGAACAAGCTAATGGATATTTTGAAGAGGAAAGGAGTAGATTGGAAAGAGAGAGGACTGATACAGAATCTATATTTACACCAAAAAGTAAGGATAAGGACTGGAAATAAAATGTCAGATGGAAGCAGCACTGGAAGAAGTGTTAGACGAGGCTGTTGCCTTTCCCCACTGTTGTTTAACAAGTGAAGTGCAATGTACTAAAATCGAACACGTGTGTATGGAAAACGTTAGGAATAAAGTAGGAGGCAAGAAAATAAAATAAGTAAATAAAAAACACGAGCAGGACCTGATTCTATATCTAGGTAGGCAGCGGCAGAAAAAAACCGGAGGGATGGCGTGGGGGGGGGGGGGGGGGGGGAAGGCTAATGTGTTCCTAGTTCTATACAAACTACAGCACAATTTTCGTCACTCATCCTTACTTAATCAAAATGGTTCAAATGGCTCTAATCACTATGGGACATAACATCTGAGGTCATCAGTGCCCTAGACCTAGAACTAATTAAACCTAACAAACCTAAGGACATCACACACATCCATGCCCGAGGCAGGATTCGAACCTGCGACCGTAGCGGTCTCGCGGTTACAGACTGTAGGGCCTAGAACCGCTCGGCGACCCCGGCCGGCCATGCTTAATCCATTTTAAGTAGATATAATACGTTTTCAAATTTTTAATTTCTATAAGTCACTGTTTTTGGAGTAGGTATTAAAATCCGTGGAGAAGAAATAAAAACTTTAAGGTTCGCCGATGACATTGTAATTCTGTCAGAGTCAGCAAAGGACTTGGAAGAGCAGCTGAACGGCATGGACAGGATATAAGATGAACATCAACAAAACAAAACGAGGATAATGGAATGTAGTCAAATTACGTCGGGTGATGCTGCGGGAATTAGGTTAGGAAATGAGACACTTAAAGTAGTAAAGGAGTTTTGCTATTTGGGGACATGTTCGGTTGGTAGGACATGTTCTGAGGCATCAAGGGATCACCAATTTAGTATTGGAGGGCAGCGTGGAGGGTAAAAATCGTAGAGGGAGACCAAGAGATGAACACACTAAGCAGATTCAGAGGGATGTAGGCTGCAGTAGGTACTGGGAGATGAAGAAGCTTGCCCAGGATAGAGTAGCGTGGAGAGCTGCATCAAACCAGTCTCAGGACTGAAGACCACAACAACAACAAGTAGCTGTGTACTTGAAGAGTTTTTAATCCGCATGCCACTCATTCGAGATGCAGCCACACCCATGCCCCACTACCATTGCCATCCGCCCACCCCGCGAGAATATTTCCTTTTCCATGTACAATGAGTAGGAGGCAGTGGTGCCTTGAAACTTGCTCGGGTGTGTAACACCACTTCCTTTCTAAACTCCTCTTCAGTTCCAGGCGCGCGTCCTCCAAATGTAAGCGGGTTTATAAGTACAATAGGCACTGGCTGAGTGCTACAAATCCGTGTTTGGTTTGGTCCATGTTTTGTCTGTGATGAATGAGCAGTAAAACGCAAAGTCTTCAAGTATTTTTTATTGTAAAGAATAGAAATTAAACTGCGTCAAAGATATATACATTATGTAAGTCAATCAACATAACTAGATACATATAAAATATAATAATTTATTTATGTAAAATCACTGTTTTTAGCAGAAGGTTCAGTATCATCAGTATCTGATGGAATTTTGTGAACACGTTTTCTTGTCATCGGTTCAGACTTGGTTAGTCGTTCTGATTGAATCCTTCAGTTGCGCTTGGAGGACCCTTCTCTTTGCGGCGATCGATCGATGTAGTTTGAATATTAATTTTTCTGGATCGTTGCCCATCATTTTTTCGACAATAAATGATATAATACTTAACGGAGTCTGTAGCTTCCACAAATCAGAGCCAAACTTGCTGAGAATTTTTGTACCGTAAACCGGCGCTACTTTGTGACGGATTTTAGTATTTTCCTCGTTTTCTGAGAAGGTTTAGTGCATTAAATGACTAAATGCAAGTTAGTTTCATATATTTAACCTTTCTCTTTTTGAATATGAAAGGCATTTTGTTCTGTAACCAATCCTTGGCAAGTAAGCCCCTATGATTTTGTCCCAGTTTTACTCCATCGGTTGGGGTAACATTGGGACAAGTCATTTTTCACGCTAAAATCAATAAATTAAAATAACTATCCAAATGTTAGACTTACAACTCTTCATTTGGACCAGTACTGCCTCCACTACAATGACATAAAAGTAATTAGTAACATGGAAATTAAAAAAATAATAGATTTAAAACATTAACGACTTTGATAAACTATGAACAGATACAAAATCATGAAAAAATTTTCGAATCAAAAAATTAAAAAGGCATCTGATAAAATTCAGTCCATTTCACACAGTCCTAACTTCTTTACATAAAAAATGCCCCGACGACCAACTTGCTCAGTTGGGCTGATGATTTGAATAACGTCTCCTGCAGCATATTCCAGAACATATTCTTTCTTGGTCCACTTTCACCTGTTTCCACATTTTTCACTGGAGGACACCATGTAACCTGTCGTTGTTCTCTTTGTGACTCGTCCTGGATACAGTTTACTTTCCTATGTGACAGTTACATACATCCCCTTACACACGTTCTCTGTTTGGTCCCCAGGGGACGTAACGAAGTGGGTTGGTGCACTCATCAGTATCTTTAGATCCATCTTCCTCATCCAGAACATCCATGGTTACACTGTTATCTGATACTACATAAGGTACAGCAGACGATCTCTCGTCAGTGTCACTTTCTGTATCATCTTCGTTTACTGTTGTCTTTGTCAGTGAGGAGCACTCTGTGCAGTTTTAGTTCTTTCTCTTGAAGTGGTGGCTCGTTCATCCTGTCAGCAAGAGCGTCTTCTACAGAAATGGTCTTTCCTGCAGGAACATTTACCCTTCTACCCCTCACCGTTTGACGCTTCTGAGTTGCTTCATTTCTCTTTTGCACAAGCTGATCCGTAAAGGTGTCACTGATGACTGAAGTGAGTTTTGTTTCCCAGGCCATTCACGAATGACGGAAGCCTTCCCAGCACTATTTGGCTATTCGAGGGGTGGATGCCAGTTTTCCGGAAGCCTGCTTTCAAGTTATCTCCTCTTGAGGTCACGCATTTCCACAGCTTCTTAAGTAAGGTGGGGAATCGGTTCTTGGGCATAGAGATGCACCTGCTGCCCACTGCCATCTCTTTCCAGTTCCCAAGGATCTTCCGCCATTCTGCTTTCAAAGGTCGAAAGTACGCAACATCAAGTGGTTGCAGAAGATAAGATGGGTTGCATTCGGTGGCAATGCAACGAATTTTATGTTGTACTCTTTACACAATCGGAACACTTCAAGATTGATATGCGAGCTCAGGTTGTCGCCTACTATAAGCTTAACAGCATCTTGTCGTTTAATGATAGAAAGGAGTAACTGGATAAACCAGTCCTCAAAGCACTCACTGTAAACCGTCCACTTTTGGTTTTGTTACACCTAGCTCCTGTTGGCCCGTTTTCCGTAAACGTGTCCCACAATTTTTCGGCCTTGTAATTTGCACAGAAGGGGGGGCGAGTGTTCCCACTGCATTGCCACTTACCATTAAGGAGGTGCTTGCTTTGACGAGTTCCGTATTTTTTCCTGGATAATTTGTTCCCCTTTTAGTAATTATTTCTGAACACCCTGGATCATCAACTAAATTAGTTTCGTCATAGTTCCTCAAATTCTAAGAGGGAACACCTTCCATCTCTTTCTCCAAATTGTCAAACAATGTTTTCACGATTTCTTCGTCGTTTGCTGCACTTGCATACGAGATATTTTTGCGTCAAAACAACATTGCGCCTTTGCATAAATTTCTTTGCCCAGTCTATCCCAGAAAAGTTTTTTTTTATACCCAGCTTCCATCCTGCCACATTTGTCAAGGTATGCCTTTACCATATATCGGAGGTCGAATGTCCACATGGGGAACCCACAACTTGATTAAGCTATTGCACGGGAAACAAACCGCTCCTCTATACAATGACTGCCAACTGTTCCCCCATGCCTTTTTTTAACTTTTGGTGGAAGTTTGTTTTTTGGAATGCCATAACTTTGAGACGCCTTCAGTACATCAGGGTTTCCGTTTTAAAAGAGTTAGTAGTCTGTTTGAGACTTTCCTCGGTACAAATTCTGAATACCCTTTACCCGAGGGCCGGTTTATGTTTCCGTACCATATTTTGACGGTTCCTAAAACAAAAGAGAGAATGAAAATCATTTAAAACGTACGTGTAGGGTAACTATGGGACAGTCCCAAAGTTGCCCCGTGAAAGTCTCATTATTGACAAAGCAGCCAAACTTGATACTGATTGTAGGACGTTTTGTAACTGATCTACAGCAATTGTAGCTAAATCACGTACGATATGTTATATTTACCTGTCTATCGTGGTCCACCTGCCGTTCCGCTTGCGTATGTAAAATTTTGGAGCGAACTTATAACACATCAACAATGATACGAATATTAAAATGGATGCGGCACGGCATGGAAATTTAGGAGACGGCCAGTAGATGTCAGCATTGAACAAAGTTTATATAGACCTCACAAGCAACAATGTATCTCGCAAGTTGTGTCGGCGGGAAATTTAAAACGAACTTAAGTGTCACTATACTAGTTGTACCCCACCAGTCCCAAAGTAGCCCAGATATGTTCAGCATTTGAATTTCTTTCCCAGATATCAATAATTCGTTGCCACTGGGCTTTAATATTTTCAACAGAACTGCACTGTCAAAGCTTTCATTACTGATAGTTATCCTGCTTTCTTCTCGATTTATTAGAAGTTGAAATGTTTCTGGTACTTTATCTGCTATAACAGAGTCAGTATGACTGCATTCATTATTTGCACTTGATCCACCAGTAACATTTTCGAGTTCCTGTCTCTCTATATCTCTTCCATGTCCGAACAACATCGCTTTGGTTCACTCCGAGACGCCTGGACACTTCCCTTGTTGAGAGCCATTCCTGACACAAAGTAAAAATGCGGACGCGATCGAACCGCGATATTGACCGTCTAGGCGTGGTTGAACTACAGACAACACGAGCCGTGTACCTCCTTCCTGGTGGAATGACTGGAACTGATCGGCTCTCGGAGCCCCTCCGTCTAATAGGCGCTGCTCATGCATGGTTGTCACGTATTTGGGCGGTTTTAGTGACATCTCTGAACAGTCAAAAGGACTGTGTGTGTCATACAATATCCACAGTCAACGTCTATCTTCAGGAGTTCTGGGAACCGTTGTGATGCAAAACTTTTTTTGATGTGTGTATATAGGCCCCGGACATTTTTATTTGACGTAATTTTGGACACATCCATGTTTACCTGCCTTTTTTTAATCATCAGTCTTCTTCTGACTGACTTCATTCCGTCCTTCAGGAATTAACAAAGTCCACTCTGCTGGCAATTTCTTCATCTCAGAGTAGCACTTGCAACCTGCGTCCTCAGGTATTTGCTAGATGTACTCCTTTCGCTGTCTTCCTTCACAATTTTTGCCCTCTACAGCTCCCTCTAGTACCATGGAAGTCATTCCCTGATGTTTTACAGGTATCGTATCATCCTGTCCTGTGATTTCCACGTATATCTTTCCTCTCCGATTCTGCGCAGAAACTCCTCATTGCTTACCTTATCAGTCCACCTCATTTTCAACATTCGTCTGTAGCACCACATCTCAAGAGCTTCGATTCTCTTCTGTTCCGGTTTTCCCACATTCCTTATTTCACTCCCTTACAATCCTATACTCCAGATGTACATTCTCAGAAATTTCTTCCTCAAATCAAGGCTTATGTTTGATACTAGAAGGCTTCTCTTGGCCAGGAATGTCCTCTTTTCTGTTGCTAGTCTGTTTTTTATGTCCTCCTTGCTCCGTCCGTCATTGGTTATTTTGCTGCCTAAGTAGCAGAATTCTTCATCTTCTTTGCGATATCAATCCTGATGCTAAGTTTCTCGTTGTTCATTTCTGCTACTTCTGATTACTTCCGTCTTTCTTCGATTTAGTCTCAATCCACATTCTGTACTTATTATACCGTTCGTTCCATTTATCAGATCATGTAATTCTTCTTCACTTTCATTCAGGATAGCAATGCCATCAGCGAATCGTATCATTTATACCCTTTCACCTTGAATTATAATTCTAATCCTGAACCTTTCTTTTGTTTTCCTCATTGCTTCTTCGGTGTATAGATCGAACAGTAGGGGCGATAAACTAAACCTCTGTCTTACACCCCTTTTAATCCGAGCACTTCGTTGTTTGTCCGCCGTCACTGAGGCTTAGTCATATGTTTGGCTCACTATTTTGTCAGTAACTCCCCAAACATCAAGCGCATTGTGTACAATTTGTGATTAACAACGAGCAATTTTGTCGCTAGAAATATTGTGGAAATCAATCAATCTTTCTATGGGGCCATCTTGTGTAGAAAACCTGAGAATAATAGTCATTTGTGACTTAGAAGAAACGTTCAGAGTTTTATCTGCTCGCAAGCTGAGAAACTCACATGACTGTAACTATTCTTTAATGCAATCATTAAAGGCATCGCTAACGAATTCGATTAATTCGCTTTGAATTGTGCTTGACGTTCCTGTGGAACCAGATGATCTGCAAGCGGTCGCGGATAAATTGTTCCTCTGTAGACAACAGTTCCAATAATCCAAGGTAATGCCTTTTGTTGTCGGAACTTTCATCTTCAAAGTTTCTTGTGAACGCGAGCTTTTGCTTGCCGAGAAACAAACAACATCAATAAGTCTCCCGCTTACGAATATATTTTCTTTCACACTAGTATTATGTTTTATAGCTAGAAGTTTGGCTCTTTCTGAAATTCAATGTTCAGTTCGTCCATGACCCGAAAACTGAGAACTCTGTGATTAAGAAGATGTCTTCTTAAAATCTCGTGCTTCTCGTGTTTTCTGTCAAAATGTTTTGTCACACATTCTCCGAAAGAAGCTGACATGCATTCTTTTTCAATCGCAAATCCACCAAAGAAAGTAAATACAATGTATTTGTTACAGAGAAATCAGTAAGCCAAGGATACATTTTAGTCCAAGAAAACTGAAACTTTCTGTTTTGTTTCCCATCAACCAAAGTGTGGTGTGAATCGCTTGTCTTTATAAGCGCACTTTATTTCGTTAAGTCCAGTTTGAAAATGGTTTCTCATCTCATTCTCAAAATAAAGACACAAGCATTCCCTCTATGCAAGCCATAATATACTCAGATAATCACCTGCACTCACGAATTATGCTGCTAAAATAAGGTTTGTTAAATCAGGACTGAACAGCGCGCGAAATGACACAAAATTTCACAGTTGAGTCATGCCTAGCTGCCACGCTCCTGAGACGCAAGTGACCGCCTGTCATCCAGCCATCTGCCGTATGGAAACAAGAGGCTATGTCCAGAAGCCAAGTGTTAAGCTGGATAGCATACATAACGGACTGAACTCTCAAATCACAAATGGACTGAATGAAAGTGTAATAACATACAATGTTTTCAATGCACTGCTATATTTTTACTATAATGTTGAAAGTTTCGTTCAAATTTGTGGGTAAGCTAAGTTTCTGAAGGGCTTCGCTACTTGTCTTTTACCAGTTTTAGCAGTTTCAGGCTGGTCTGACTATCTTAAGACAAGATATAGGTTGAGTTGCAATGTGGCAGTTTGGATGTGAGTTGACGAAGCCAACGATTTTGAGAGCAAAAAGCTACCTGAAGTGATTCGGGTTCCGTAGAAATGTCGACACATTTCATCTCCGTAGAAGTGATACGAACTCCGCCATTTGTGTGAAGAGGCGAGGCGCGTCACCCCAGAGGAGAGCTGTGTCTCCGGACCTAGCACGCACCCCTGTGGCACCCCCCGCGCCAAGGCCGGTCTGAAGCGCGAAAGATATACACTAAAGTGCTAAAGAAACTGGTGTAGGCATGCGTATTCACATATAGAGATATGCAAACAGGCAGAATACGGTGCTGCGATCGGCAACGCCTATATACACTAATGACCATTAAAATTGCTACATCAAGAAGAAATGCAGATGATAAACGGGTATTCATTGGACAAATGTATTATACTAGAGTTGACATGTGATTACATTTTCACGCAGTTTGGGTGCATAGATCCTGAGAAATCAGTACTCAGAACAACCACCTCTGGCCGTAGTAACGGCCTTGATACGCCTGGGCATTGATTCAAACAGAGCTTGGATGGCGTGTACAGGTACAGCTGCCCATGCAGCTTCAACACGATACCACAGTTCATCAAGAGTAGTGACTGGCGCATTGTGACGAGCCAGTTGCTCGGCCACCTTTGACCAGACGTTTTCAATTGATGAGAGATCTGGAGAATGTGCTGGCCAGGGCAGCAGTCGAACATTTTCTGTATCCAGAAAGGCCCGTACAGGACATGCAACATGCGGTCGTGCATTATCCTGTTGAAATGTACGATTTCACAGGGATCGAATGAAGGGTAGAGCCACGGGTCGTAACACATCTGAAATGTAACGTCCACTGTTCAAAGTGCCGTCCATGCGAACAAGAGGTGACCGAGACGTGTAACCAATGGCACCCCACACCATCACGGCGGGTGATACGCCAGTATGGTGATGACCAACACACGCTTCCAATGTGCGTTCACCGCGATGTCGCCAAACACGGATGCGACCATCATGGTGCTGTAAACAGAACCTGGATTCATCCGACAAAATTACGTTTTGCCATTCGTGCACCCAGGTTCGTCGTTGAGTACACCATCGCAGGCGCTCCTGTCTGTGATGCAGCGTCAAGGGTAACCGCAGCCATGGTCTCCGAGCTGATAGTCCATGCTGCTGCAAACGTCGTCGAACTGTTCGTGCAGATGGTTGTTGTCTTGCAAACGTCCCCATCTGTTGACTCAGGGATCGAGACGTGGCTGCGCGATCCGATACAGCCATGCGGATGAGATGCCTGTTATCTCGACTGCTAGTGATACGAGGCCGTTGGGATCCAGCACGGCGTTCCGTATTACCCTCCTGAACCCACCGATTCCATATTCTGCTAACAGTCATTGGATCTCGACCAACGCGAGCAGCAATGTCGCGATACGGTAAACCGCAATCGCGATAGGCTACAATCCGATCTTTATCAAAGTCGGAAAAGTGATGGTACGCATTTCTCCTCCTTACACGAGGCTTCACAACAACGTTTCACCAGGCAACGGCGGTCAACTGCTGTCTGTGTATGAGAAATCGGTTGGAAGCTTTCCTCATGTCAGCACGTTGTAGGTGTCGCCACCGCCGCCAACCTTGTGTGAATGCTCTGAAAAGCTAATCATTTGCATATCACAGCATCTTCTTCCTGTTGGTTAAATTTCGCGTCTGTAGCAAGTCATCTTCGTGGTGTAGCAATTTTGATAGCCAGTAGTGTAATACAACAAGTGTCTGGCGCAGTTGTCAGATGGGTTACTGCTGCTAAAATGGCAGGTTATCAAGATTTAAGTGAGTTTGAACGTTGTGTAATAGTCGGCGCATGGGCCATGGGGCACAGCTTCCCCGAGGTAGCGATGAAGTGCGGGTTTTCCCATTCGACCGTTTCACCATTGTACTGTGAATATCAGGAATTCGGTAAAACATCAAATCTTTGACAGCGCTGCGGCCGCAAAAAGATCCTGTAAGAACGGGACCAACGATGACTGAAGAGAATCGTTCAACGTGACAGAAGTGCCACCCTTCCGCAAATTGCTCCAGATTTCAATCCTGGGCCATCAACAAGTCTCCACGAGCAAATCATTCAATGAAACATCATCGATAAGGGCCTTCGGAGCCGAAGGCCCACGCGTGTACCCTTGATGACTGCACGGCACAAATCTTTACGCCTCGCATGGGCCCGTCAATACCGACATTGGACTGTTGACGACTGGAAACACGTTGCCTGGTTGAACGAGTCTCGTGCCAAATTGTATCGAGTGGATGGACTTTTATGGGTAAGGAGACAACCTTTGAATCCATGGACTCTGCGTGTCAGCAGGGAACTGTTCAAGCTGGTGGAGGCACTGAAATGGTGTGGGGCGTGTGCAGTTTGAGTGATGTGGGACCCCTGATATGTCTAGATACGACTCTGACAGGTGACATGTACGTAAGCATCGTGTCTGATCTGTATCCAGTTATGTCCATTGTGCATTCCCTCAGACTTGGGCAATTCCAGCAGACAATGCGACACCCCGCACGTCCAGAATTGCTACAGATTCGCTCCAGGAACACTCTTCTGAATTTAAACACTTTCGCTGGTCGCCAAACTCCCTAGACATGATAATTATTGAGGATATTTGGGATGCCTTGCAACGTGCTGTTCAGAAGAGATCGCCACCCCCTCGTACTATTGATAGCCCTGCAGGATTCATGGTGTCAATTCCCTCCAGTCAGTTCCCTCATGTACTACTTCAGACATTATTAGAGTCCATGATGCGTCATGCTGCAGCACTTCTGCGTGCTCGCTGGGGCCCTACACGATATTGAGCAGGTGTGGCGGTTTTTTCGGTTCTTCAGTGTGCATTACTAGTATGCCACAGACGCAGCTTTTACTGAAGCCTGATGTTTGGAGTGGTAATATGGCGGCGTCAGGAAGCTTGTATACGGTACTAGTACGAGTTTCTAAAACTAAATGGCATTGTAAGCTTTACGAGATGGTCTAAAGAAATTCTGCAATTGAGCATATATTTTCGTACTATTTCACTTAACAAATACAGTGCAGAATCGTGTTGTGAGAAAAACATCAAGTTACATATACACACGTTTAAAGCAGACTATAGTTTTCGTAAAAACACTCAGATTAATAAAGATACTATAATTTCATCTTGGGACTCTTCCATTGGTCTGTGTTTCATACAAAAAGAGCAGTATGGGATATGGCTCAAATGGCTCTGAGCACTATGGGACTTAACAGCTGAGGTCATCAGTCCCCTAGAACTTAGAACTACTTTAACCTAACTAACCTAAGGACATCACATACGTCCATGCCCGAGGCAGGATTCGAACCTGCGACCGTAGCGGCCGCTCGGTTCCAGACTGAAGCGCCTAGAACCGCTCGGCCACTCCGGCCGGCATGGGATATGAAGATGGTATCTGTTCCCGAAAGAACAAGTGTCCACAACGTACATTTGTAGTGCTCCAAATAGATATTTGCCCATTCACACATTACTCTCGCCAGACTAAGCTGACGAGTCCCGTAAGGTTGAGGACAGTTGGGAATGTGGGTCTCGCGGGAGGCGTGCAAGGGATAAGTCCCTGCAGTCGCACTATCCTCTGTGCCCTCGGTGGCTCAGATGGATAGAGTGGCTGCCATATAAGTAGGAGGTCGCAGGTTCGAGTCCCGGTCGGGGCGCACATTTTCAGCTGGCCCCATTTATGTATATCCACAACACCTGACGGCAGCTAAGGGTTTCGATTTAATTAGCAATGTCGGTATTTGAGGAATAAATAAATAAACAACAAAAGTGTTTGTCATCAAGGCGGACCCAGGATTCCCATATTGTTGAATAAAAGATACTTGTTATCAACTACAAATAGCACATTCTACTTGTAGGAGGACTTTTATAACGAGCATACGATTCGAAGAAAAGTCTGTTAATACTAGATTATGAAATCCTTTAAAATACACAATACTATTTAAACACTGCCGGTATTTCGGATAAGACAAACTGTAATGCAATTATGAAAGGCTTAGGTACAGTACAAGAGCAAAAATAAGTTAGATGTTTCCAGTTATGCTTACTTTGAGACACGTTCGTTGTACGTTTCGTCAGCTTTACTAAAAATTACAGCCAAACACGACGCATATATTGACCATCACATCCAACTCCAAAGGAAACGTAGTTGTTATCAGTTGATTCCCATCTCTTGTGACTGTTTTATCAGTAAATACACAGCTGTGTACACGTCCTTTGAGCTCGCCGCCATATTTCTATTCTACTCTCCGGTGACGCCAGTGATACTATATACGATATTGCCAGCCTAGGAATGTACATCTGTGTGAGCCGCGCTGCCCGCTGTGTAGATATGCCAGGCGGGCATCTTATTCTCCCTCGTGTCCTCCGTGTATGAATCGCCGGAAGGGAAGCCCGCCTCCAGCATGCTGAGTTGTGCCGCGTCCTTCCCCGAGTTTCTGTCCGGTATTGCCCGACCTTCTCAGTTCTGGCATTCTGCTCCACTCCAAACGGTGCTCAGATATACGCACACAGCCCAGTAGCTGTCCCAGAAATAGTCGCTATTTTCAGTCAAATGAGAATAAATTTCAACCTCCAAAGCATCTTGCCCTTTCTCTCTCTCTCTTTTTTTTTTTTTTAACACGTGTTTACTGGGTCGCTTTCTTGTCTGTGTCTCTGTTCGGTACAAATTTTGCAGTTGACTTCAAACAAACTTCACAATGAATCAGAGACTTGAAACTTTCAACATAGTTCAGAACTGGATGACGGTGCAATATTACATCGATTTCGTCTCTGTTGCGAGGCGGAGTGGACTGTGTGTACCACCGCTACTTCAACCTTTTTCTTGTTCCAGTCACGTATGTCTCGCAAGAAGAATGGCTGCTGATAAGCACCCAAGTGAGCTCGATCTCTCTAGTTTTTAGCTTCGTGGTCTTTTCGAGAGATTTTCTTAGAAGGAAGCAATATATTGCTGAGTTAAGAAAAGAGACTGCAATCAACCTAAAATTTACCACATGTCTCTGTTATAATCCCAGGAAAATGTTTTAAATCAATTGGAAAATTTCACATACACAATACTAAACAGCAGAAAAAATTATTGAAATGAAAAACTTTTCAATAAAACATGTTTTTGAAACGGTCTAACAAGTATAAAATAATTTCTCCTGACCCCATACAGATAATATTGAAAACTTTTAATAGCTATGACAATACTTGTAAAATTAAAATGAAAAATGTGGGGCACATGCAATAGATAATGTTAAGGAGTGCAGACAGTATATGGCGTGCAGTGTAATAAAATTGTTATTCATGCATCTGTTATTTACTGCAAGGGCCCCACATTGCAAAACTTCATAGGGTTTTTGTTCTGCCTGTTGTTAATCCGGTTGCTATGGATTCCTTTATCTATTGACCTTTTTTATTTCTAGTTCACTTGTGCTATTTGAGTTGGCATTTTGTCATTCTGTCATTTGGAGATACTGAGTGGATCTGGCTAGAAAATGGGGTGCCTAGCGGAGAAATCGGAACATTTCCGACCTATTCTACTCTTTGAGTTCAGTGGAGGGGTGACAACAGCGGAGGCAGCAAGAAACATTTGCGCCGTGTATGGGGATAATGCCACTGGACAGAGCACGGCAGGAAAATGGTTTTCTCGTTTCAAAGAGGATCGATTCACATTAGTGACTCTCCACATTCAGGAAGACCTTCGGGGACAGATAAAGATTGTTTAATCGCATTAATCCCCAATGATCCAAGTCAGTGATCTCGAAAACTAGCTAATGTGATGAACCGTGATCAGTCCATCATCGTGCGACATTTGCGTGCAATGTGGAAGGCTCGAAAATCGGGTGTGTGGCACCGCATGCTCTAAGTCAAAATCTGAAAAATCAGCGGGTTGCTATCTGTATGTGCATCTCCGCTTGCTCCTCATCAGTTGGCTCGTGAACAACACCAACCATTCCTATCGTGTTTCGATACAGATGACGAGAAATGGTGTCTTCATGATAACATAAAGAAAAGAAAGGAATTGATTCTTGAGTTTCTCCCGGCGTATTTGATAATCAAAATATCCACGGGTGTGCTGCCGGTCTATAGTGTCCAACGGGCACAATATTTCGGCGATCATACATCTCGCCATCATCAGGTGAACTGACGGACTGAGCTCCTGTGAATGTGCCGGCACGGAGATCCGTAAGCTATTGTTTGTCGGAAAATCACGCTATGGAGTATGACCGCACTAGGATTCTGGTACAGACGTCGAGATACTGGGACAGCATTGTTAGAGAGGCCATCGAAATACGCACCAATGACGACCTCATAAACCGTGACTGTGGCTATAATCTTAGCAAGGCTTGGGAACCAGCGATTGGGTTAATCAAGAGTAAATCGAGCAAACGTATACACTCCTGGAAATTGAAATAAGAACACCGTGAATTCATTGTCCCAGGAAGGGGAAACTTTATTGACACATTCCTGGGGTCAGATACATCACATGATCACACTGACAGAACCACAGGCACATAGACACAGGCAACAGAGCATGCACAATGTCGGCACTAGTACAGTGTATATCCACCTTTCGCAGCAATGCAGGCTGCTATTCTCCCATGGAGACGATCGTAGAGATGCTGGATGTAGTCCTGTGGAACGGCTTGCCATGCCATTTCCACCTGGCGCCTCAGTTGGACCAGCGTTCGTGCTGGACGTGCAGACCGCGTGAGACGACGCTTCATCCAGTCCCAAACATGCTCAATGGGGGACAGATCCGGAGATCTTGCTGGCCAGGGTAGTTGACTTACACCTTCTAGAGCACGTTGGGTGGCACGGGATACATGCGGACGTGCATTGTCCTGTTGGAACAGCAAGTTCCCTTGCCGGTCTAGGAATGGTAGAACGATGGGTTCGATGACGGTTTGGATGTACCGTGCACTATTCAGTGTCCCCTCGACGATCACCAGTGGTGTACGGCCAGTGTAGGAGATCGCTCCCCACACCATGATGCCGGGTGTTGGCCCTGTGTGCCTCGGTCGTATGCAGTCCTGATTGTGGCGCTCACCTGCACGGCGCCAAACACGCATACGACCATCATTGGCACCAAGGCAGAAGCGACTCTCATCGCTGAAGACGACACGTCTCCATTCGTCCCTCCATTCACGCCTGTCGCGACACCACTGGAGGCAGGCTGCACGATGTTGGGGCGTGAGCGGAAGACGGCCTAACGGTGTGCGGGACCGTAGCCCAGCTTCATGGAGACGGTTGCGAATGGTCCTCGCCGATACCCCAGGAGCAACAGTGTCCCTAATTTGCTGGGAAGTGGCGGTGCGGTCCCCTACGGCACTGCGTAGGATCCTACGGTCTTGGCGTGCATCCGTGCGTCGCTGCGGTCCGGTCCCAGGTCGACGGGCACGTGCACCTTCCGCCGACCACTGGCGACAACATCGATGTACTGTGGAGACCTCACGCCCCACGTGTTGAGCAATTCGGCGGTACGTCCACCCGGCCTCCCGCATGCCCACTATACGCCCTCGCTCAAAGTCCGTTAACTGCACATACGGTTCACGTCCACGCTGTCGCGGCATGCTACCAGTGTTAAAGACTGCGATGGAGCTCCGTATGCCACGGCAAACTGGCTGACACTGACGGCGGCGGTGCACAAATGCTGCGCAGCTAGCGCCATTCGACGGCCAACACCGCGGTTCCTGGTGTGTCCGCTGTGCCGTGCGTGTGATCATTGCTTGTACAGCCCTCTCGCAGTGTCCGGAGCAAGTATGGTGGGTCTGACACACCGGTGTCAATGTGTTCTTTTTTCCATTTCCAGGAGTGTATTAAAAACTGTACAGCCCTCAGTGCTAAGGCTTTAAACATTCGTATTGAGGATTCACAGTACTTATTTGTGTTATTTCCCCGTGTTAAGATATTGGTGTGATAAGCTAAACACCACTCCTCACCCCGTCCCCACAAATGTATTAGGTATTTTTCCGGCTTTTTATTTTCCTTCACTTTCTCCCCATTCAGACATGCGTTATATTGGCATACATCACAGTTCGGAATTTCCTCATAACTGGTCGTCGATCGTCTTGAATAGAGTCGTGATTAGGTTCCCACAACCAACGCCAAAGAGCTTGATTAACGTGAAATATGCAGAGAAGTAACATACTGTTTGGAAGTACAGCTCGTAAGACATTCCTTTCTACGCTGTAGTCTTCTGTCATAACTATTTTTTGGGTGAAAAACCTTTTCGTAAGTCTCCTCTAAATACTCTTTTACAGATTGAAAGGCATGTATGTCATTTTCTTGAGACTGAATTGCGTGCAAAACACGAAAAACAGGAAAAGCACCCATTTTCGTTGATCACGTTCCCACAACCAACGCCAAAGAGCTTGATTAACGTGGAATATGCAGAGAAGTAACACACTGGAAGTACAGCTCGTAAGACATTCCTTTCTTGTGTCAATAAACGCCAGATCATCATCCAAACCAGCCACAAACACTCTTTGCGTATCGGTTATAGGTGTGACTGTAACGCACACAGTTGTTTCTTCTTTGACAGAAATGTATCAATTTATGTTAGATATCTCAATGTACTTTTGCTTTAAAACGGCGATAACATCACTGATGCCTCGTGTTCGATAACGCCGTTGTTCATGTAGATACGTATCTTGACGGTTAGGTGGATTTTTTTGTGCACTTACACAACGTAATGTAAGCGTTTTTTCTCACATACCGCAATGACACCCATTTCAAGATAAGATTTGGCTGCTACAGCAGGCATGCCAGCTTCAAAATACGATTCAAATTGCTTTATAGTGTCGTTAGAACAACGCAGCAGGTTCAATGCCTGGGCGGCGTTGACACGATGGGAATGCTTATAGTTAATCTCTATTAGAACATTCAATCCTCGTCTCATTAATAGCGAATTTGTTAGGTTACGCTTAGTCACTTTTAGAAATTTAATTCCTGTATTTGCTTGACAATTAAAGCTTCTAGTCGTGCCTTTCTTATAGTTTTTGTTTCGTTCCGAAAGATGACAATAATATACTTTTCTAAAATCACATCGTACCTCCTGCGAATAACGTCTCATCATAATCCAATTTGTTTGAGTTGACTCCGAAACATTTTCAATGAAGTAACTACATTTTGCCTCTTAATCATCTTCACGAGACAAAGAGCATTGAACTTAACATTGATGATAACGCTGTATCCATCATATTTTACAGTTTCAAAACTGTCCACAGTACCATCAAGCATGTCCTTCAAAACTCCCATATCAAACGACAGCACACGCTAAAAGCGTAACCTCAAACGCCGCACAATGAAAAACAAACGTGACTGAAGGACGAAACGCGAGCGGCAAGAAAAAAAGCGCTTACTTCATAGGTCTGTTCCATGCATCGCTTTAATCACGTGTTTGGAACAACGGCTTGCGTTTCAAACCCGTGCGCGATTGGAGAACGCGCCCCTTGAAATGAACACGAGTTCAGAGAGGGAAATAGCGTTAACAAGCCCATGCGTGTTTCAAGGCAAAGGCACTATTGCCTCCAACTGAACGCGGGAAAGGAAGTAAGCCGCCCGCGACGGGGTCGTACTTTCCCTGAGATACGAATGTCCAGTTTTGCGAGTGCATTCGCCGCGCCTCTACACGCATACACACACAATAGAATGAGCCCACAAGCGTTTTTTGTTATCAAGGTGTCCATATTTTGTCAAATTTTGAGAAAATGATACCGAAACGTAACCAACGAGATCTCCTTTTTCTTTTATTTCTTTTACTGGAAAGATAGAAAGAAGACGTTGAATCGAGCGAAAATGAACCAGCATTACCTGGAGACAATATTAGCGCCTAATCATTGTCGATTCAAAATTCATCAGGTACATCCCTCTGGTTATTTAGTATGCATTTAAATGAAATTCACGTAAACACGAATAGTTGAGTCTGCGACTTTTTATTCGACTGAGTTCGTTTTCGGTCGTTGTGATGGGTGTGGCTGTGGTCTGTAGTCTGGGCACTCGATCATTCCTGCCTACCGTACAAGGAACAGCGTGAAGTAATATTTAACGTAAGTAATGTAATATAAAATCAGTCATCGGGTGTGTTCGGATTTAAATTCTTTATAAACTAGCTTTCTTCGCACGTCCGCCGCTGCCGTGAATTTCATAGTTTTATGCCGCGTTATTTACCTGAAGTCGGTCAATAGTCTTTTAAGGGTTAAAGTACTCATCATTACGAACAGCTTTTAATATCCGACCAACTTCAAAATCGCGAAATCAGCTGTTTACAAGGGTGCCAACATAATAGTTTCTAGCGGTGGAGGGAGATGGGAGCTAAATCTGGGGATATGGTGTATTTTTAACACTTTTAGAAGATGAATGGTCTCTTGTGAGAAGCCATAAAATTTTCCAGATCCAATCATGTGCAATACTCACTTTTAAATCGTTTACCTGAACGAACAACATCTGAACACTATATTTTTCTCTTTCCTTGTGAGCTGGAGGGTGGGGGGTGGGGGTTCGGGGAAGGGAGGCGTTGGGTGGGGGTGGGGGTGGGGGGATGGTTCGCGGTAGCCCCTTGCTCACAGGTATGGGCGCCTTTAGCTGTTCAATACATTTTGGCCAGGTAGGTTAGCAGATATGTAACTTTTTTTGAATGAAGACTGCATCAGGAATTACGTGCACCACGACCACTACGCCAGTATTAATAACAATAGGATGGTCAGCATTGGTCGTTGAAGCAGAAATACCTATTACAATATGTGCCTCGGTCTGACAAGTACTGTTCACTGACAGGTGCAGGTGCTGCAGTTTGACTGCCTGTATTTAAAAATCAACAGGGCTCTATAAAGATTTCTGCTCCACATGACCAATGCTGACTATCCTTTTGTTATTAATGGATACGCAACCTTTATAGGGAGTAGCTGATTTTTTTTTCGCAGTTCCGAGGTTGCTCCCATAATAGAAGAAAAGCTGTTCATATTGATTGACGAGTATTATTTTAACACCATAAGTGATTATTGGCCGTTTTTAAATAACACTGTAGAGTAGTTCCGAAGAGTCAGTTTAGCTGTTGCCAAGTTGTTGATTTGATTATGTATGATTCTCTACTTCGAGTGCAAGTTGAAGTTTCTCTTTGCTGTTATTACAGACACCAAACCAGTGCTAGTAGGATTGGCTAGTGCGTACATTACATACGCTGCAAATAGATTGATATTTCTTGTGTAATAGGTAAAGCACTCAGTGACGAAGAAAAATATGAATGGCTGACAGAGTCTTCAGAACCACTTCGTAATTATGAACATCCAGAGCACACAGTGGGTGGACGAGAAATAAGTTCCGATCGTATTGGCTAAAGGAATATTCTTGGCTAGTCTGTAGCAAACAACAGAACGGTGTATATAGTTTGCGTTGCGTACTTGCGTATTGTTATCTGGTCTAGACAGTGGTCGGCAAGCATACTGTGGCTCTACGATCCTTAAGTCATTCGTCCACTTTGCAAATATTGTTCTAAGGCAAAAAAAACTGCCTACGCGCACTACCACAGAAATATCCAAATGGGACAGAAATCGGTAAATGTGATGTACATTTACAGACAAATAAATGATTACAGTTTCAGAAAAACTAGATGATTTTTTCAAGAGAAAGAGCTTCACAAATTGAGCAAGTCAATAACGCGTTGGTCCACTTCTGGCTCTTAGCAAGTAGCTACACAGCTTGACAGTCCAACTGGCGCGTTATATCGTCAAAATCCGAGCTGGTTGGAGTGTCCTGCCCATAATGCTCCAAACGTTCTCAACTGGCGAGAGATGTGGTGACGTTGCTGGCTGAGGAAGGGTTTGGCAAGCACGAAGACGAGCAGCAGAAACCCTCGCCGTGTGCGGGCGGCCATTCTCTTGCTGAAACGTAAGCCCAGAATGGCTTAACATGTAGAGAAACTGAACGGGGCGTAGAATATCGTCGACGTACAACTGTGCTGTTAGGGTGCTGCGGATACAACGAAAGTGGTCCTGCTATGAAGAGAAATGGCACCTCAGAGCATCACCTGGTCAGGGTAATATCCTACCGTTGTCCACTCGTCTCCAGACAAGTCTTCGCTGAACATTGGAGGTCAGTTCGATGGGGGTCTCATCACTGAAGACAGTTCTACTCAAGTCAATGATATTTCAGGTTGGAGTGCCCGACACCGCTGCAGACGGACTTGTTGGGTGTCCAGAGTCGGTGCAAGGGGCCCCATGAGCTCAGCTCCTTTCGTGTGAACCGCTTTCGTCAATGAAGCACCAGTTGCACGTGTTGCACGTCGGATCAATGACAATGATGAATCTGGGGCTCTGAGGGCCTCTCTGACGACTGCTCGGTCCTCACATTCTGTCATCTATCTAGACCGACAGCTTCCTTCTTGACGCTGTTTTCGTCCACGGTTCACCCACTCCTTCCACTTCGTCGAATGGTGACATCGCTCCTATCCATATCGAGCGATTCGTCTATTACTCCAAAAAGCTGAGTTAATCGATCAACAACGAACTTCAACTGATGTATTACGACGTCCGCCCCGAGCAGAAGCAACGAACAAAAGCGAACAAAATGAGATTTAGAAAAAAAAGTGGTCAGCGCGACAGAATGTAAATCCTAAGGGTCTGGGTTCGATTCCCGGCTGGATCGGAAATTTTCTCCGCTCAAGGACTGGGTTTTGTGTTGTCTTAATCATCATCATTTCATCCCCATCGACGTGCAAGTCGCCGAAGTGGCGTCAAATCGAAAGACTTGCATCCGGCGAACGGTGTACCCGACGGGTGACCCTAGTCACATGACATTTACTGTTCGCGCGCCTGGCCGCGAGGCATATCTACTGCCCTACTAAGAACACGGAATGAAATTCACAAATGCTTTTGCGCTGTTGTCGACAAGTCACCTGCTTACTATTCTTGCCCGCTCCTCTGTGAAATTGCTGTAACGTCAAGCATTCATCCATCGGCCGCCAAGTTTACAGTTTTGCATTTTCCGTCGATATCTGTATGAATATCAATTTGTGACATTTTACGTAAGTCCTTCGTGGCGCATCTTCTTTTTTGTCTTTGAGTGTACAAAAAAGCGCTACAAATCTTCAGAAACCGTTCTGCTATCCGGTACTGCATTACGGCAGTGATAGAAAGTACTCGTTTCGAAAGTTCATTTGAAAACCCTGAAAAGGCTGTCATTATCGAAACTGAGTAACTGAAAATGATTAAATAAAACTGAGAGCGGCTGATTCCTATAGTAAAGACGATCATACTATCTGGTCAAGAAAATATACCGTTAGGAGGCGACTAAGATGATGTGATGAAATCGGCGAAAGAAAATTCTGAGCACTTTTAAAATTTCGAGATGATTCAGCTGATCCATCTCTCCAAAAACATTTAGAAACAGCGCCGAAAAATGCTACATATCTGACCAGAACAACTCAGATTTAGGTGATTGATTGTTGTCATTGTGTCACAATGAAAATGGTATTCAAAAAAATCAAAAAGCAAAATATTATGCTGTTCTTGGCGACGAAACATCCGATTCCAGGGGTACAGAACAATTCAGTGTATGTAAAAGGTATCTGGATATACAAAAGAGCACAGAACACGAAGAGTTCGTATGCTTTCTGCCTGCAACTGACTTGACTGGAGCTGCATTAAGTGATCAAATCGTTCCAGAATTAAATGAAGTTAGCCTACAAGTTGAGAATTCGAGATGTCAGGGTCATGACAGAGGTGCCAACATGTCTGGAAAGTTTAGAGGCCTACAACCACGAACGAAGCTGCTGCAATCGCTAGCGACTTCTATGCATTGTGCAGCACATAAACTAAGCCTAGCTATTGCGAAGACTGCAGCCAGCCCCTTGTGTTCGCAACATGAAGCGAGTGGTAAGGAGTGTTACCAGTTTCGTGCGTGAGCGAGCGAAAAGGTTGGAACTTACTGTGCAAACCACCGCGAAGTGTATGGCACAGGGTACCTCCCATTGTACCAGTTATTTGGGTTCCTTACCGTTCTTTTCACGTATGGAGCGCGGGAAGAATGATTGTATGAATGTTTCTGTGTGCGCTGTAATTATTCTGATCTTATCTTCACGATCCCTATGTGAGCGATACGTAGAGTGTTGTAGTATATTCCTAGTCATCATTTAAAGCTGGTTTTCTAGTAGACTTTCTGGGGATAGTTTACGTCTATTTCAAGTGTCTGACAGTTCAGTTTCTTCAGTATCTCTGTGACACTCTCCCACAGATCAAAGAAGCCTGTGACCATTCGTGCTGTCCTTCTCTGTATAGTTCAATATTCCCGGTTAGTCGTATGTTGTGAGGGTTCCATACACTTGAGCAATATACTAGAATCGGTCGCACAAGTGATTTGTAAACAATCTCCTTTGCACTTTCTATTTAGCGATGACTTTGTCCTACGTTTGACGATAACACCACCCCCCTCCCCCCCGCTCTATTTGAAATTACACAGTTTCGCTTTCACGGCAACTTCAGTTTGTTGCATTAGATCTTAACCTGGAAAGGAACGGAGGAATTTGACAAGAGGCATGTCGTATTCTAGAATTTTTCGACATCCCAGTGCAGGCAGCCAGAAGCACCGAAGATTCAATTTATCGCCCCAAAACATGATTTTGAGTTATTCAAAGAAAACTGTTTTATGCTTCAATGGTAGAAGATATGAAGTACTTGGATATTTATACTCTCGTGTACCTGGAAACCATTCAATCTACATCTTCAAATCATCAATTTTTATTTTCATATTCTTCAAATTAATTTTTTTAAATCTAGGACTCATGACTTTTTCGAACCAAATTAAAATAAATAATAGTGCAACTACAGAATTTTGAGAAAATTTATTAATAAACACAAATTACAGAAAGTATTTTAACGTAATCATCATGAAAGATAAGCATTATTGCAACATTTTCTGTAGGTTTCTCACATTTTCACCTTCTTCAGCTGTTGTAGGCCAAGTGAATAAATCAACATAAAAGTTTTTGTGCTCCTCTGGGATGTATTTTTCCAATTTTTTTATATCGTTTATCTTAACTTTGTATACAGGACCATGTGCTAAGGTTGTTATATTTGCTAGGGGTTTTAAAAGCCTGAAAGAGTTTTGAGTCAGTCCATCAGTAAATGATCGGACTACTAATACCCCTGGGTTATGGCTGTCATACTCAAACATATTGTACTGTGAAACACTGAAGTTGACTTTCATTGAACTGTCTTTTCCCATTGTTTCTAAACTCTGGGAATTGCGTTTAAAAAGATCTGGCCCCCAGTCCTTATAGTTCTTAACTACGTTGTTATCCTCAAAGTAGCTGACAAGCAATGAGTTCTTTTTATTGGCAGAATGAAGAATAAGGTCAATATATTCTTTCACAGTGTAAACTCTATCAGTTTGTCGTAACTTTCTTCTTATACCTCCAAACACCCTATCACAAGGTAGGAAAAAGTGCCCCCAGAAAGGAAGGTATTGAAAATGTTTTCAAACGTACCAAGCCTTGCTAATGCCATTAGGAATTGGACTGCTGTATTGTTAGGGTTTTGTTATGGCTAACCATCAGAGAAAATGTGCATCATTAATGAAACAAAGTAATGTTCTTCGAAGTAAGGAACCAAGAAACTACAAATTTCATTAGCTCCATTTTTGGCTATTCCTTCATGGAATACAAAGAAATGAGGTTCGCCAGTCATAAGGTCGTAAATACAGAAAGTAAAGACCCAGAGCTGACGTAGGTAAGACACTTCCTGCACTGGAATGCAGGGAAGTGGTACGTTCTGCATAAAATCCATATATATGCCTTCGACATCGTCGTTTTGCTTGCACTTTTCCCCTACAGCTTTTATCTGATTTTGTAACTTTTTGGTCCTTTGACTACGAACCGTTTGCTCAGCAACAATCACTCTTTTAGCTGAGTCACAAAGGTGTTTTTTAGTTTAATTTTAAGTTACTCACAGTAACCAAAAACATCTTTTTGAGGTGTACCAAACCTGAAATTATAAATTTTCATGGAAAAACTTTAAATAATATCCGTATTTTACATCCAAATCAGGGAATGTCTCTAGAAATAGCGAATGCATGATCCTTACATTCAAACCGGCCTTCAAATACTTAATATCTCTGTTTGCATAGAGAGTAACTTTTACCTTGAACGATGCAATGTGTTCCTTTATTTTATCAATAACATCACCTTTTATAGCTCTGACTCTGCTCTCACCCCCGTTATCTGCAGGAGATTTTCCTAAAACCAGCAAGTCTCCTAATCTTCGAACCCTTTTGTCACTCTTCAGGCCATGAATACTAATAAATGCAGTTTTACATACCACTAGCCGTAATTTTTCCCGAGGGCATGCAGCTTTACTGTATGGTTAAATGATGATGGCGTCCTCTTGGGTAAAATATTTCGGAGGTAAAATAGTCCCCCATTCGGATCTCCGGGCGGGGACTACTCAAGAGGACGTCCTTATCAGGAGAAAGAAAACTGGCGTTCTGCGGATCGGAGCGTGGAATGTCAGATCCCTTAGTCGGGCAGGTAGGTTAGAAAATATAAAAAGGGAAATGGATAGGTTAAAGTTAGATATAGTGGGAATTAGTGAAGTTCGGTGGCAGGAGGAACAAGACTTTTGGTCAGGTGAATACAGGGTTATAAATACAAAATCAAATAGGGGTAATGCAGGAGTAGGTTTAATAATGAATAATAAAATAGGAGTGAGGGTAAGCTACTACAAACAGCATAGTGAACGCATTATTGTGGCCAAGATAGACACGAAGCCCATACCTACTACGATAGTACAAGTTTATATGCCAACTAGTTCTGCAGATGATGAAGAAATTGATGAAATGTATGATGAGATAAAAGAAATTATTCAGGTAGTGAAGGGAGGCGAAAATTTAATAGTCATGGGTGACTGGAATTCGAGAGTAGGGAAAGGGAGAGAAGGAAACATAGTAGGTGAATATGGATTGGGGGAAAGAAATGAAAGAGGAAGCCGTCTGGTAGAATTTTGCACAGAGCATAACTTAATCATAGCTAACACTTGGTTCAAGAATCATAAAAGAAGGTTGTACACATGGAAGAATCCTGAAAATACTAAAAGGTATCAGATAGATTATATAATGGTAAGGCAGAGATTTAGGAACCAGGTATTAAATTGTAAGACATTTCCAGGGGCAGATGTGGACTCTGACCACAATCTATTGGTTATGAGCTGTAGATTAAAACTGAAGAAACTGCAAAAAGGTGGGAATTTAAGGAGATGGGATCTGGACAAACTGATTAAACCAGAGGTTGTACAGAGTTTCAGGGAGAGCATAAGGGAACAATTGACAGGAATGGGGGAAAGAAATACAGTAGAAGAAGAATGGGTAGCTCTGAGGGATGAAGTAGTGAAGGCAGCAGAGGATCAAGTAGGTAAAAAGACGAGGGCTAGTAGAAATCCTTGGGTAACAGAAGAAATATTGAATTTAATTGATGAAAGGAGCAAATATAAAAATGCAGTAAATGAAGCAGGCAAAAAGGAATACAAACGTCTCAAAAATGAGATCGACAGGAAGTGCAAAATGGCTAAGCAGGGATAACTAGAGGATAAATGTAAGGATGTAGAGGCTTATCTCACTAGGGATAAGATAGATACTGCCTACAGGAAAATTAAAGAGACCTTTGGAGAAAAGAGAACCACTTGTATGAATATCACGAGCTCAGATGGAAACCCGGTTCTAAGCAAAGAAGGGAAAGCAGAAAGGTGGAAGGAGTATATAGAGGGTCTATACAAGGGCGACGTACTTGAGGACAATATTCTGGAAATGGAAGAGAATGTAGACGAAGACGAAATGGGAGATACAATACTGCGTGAAGAGTTTGACAGAGCACTGAAAGACCTGAGTCGAAATAAGGCCCCGGGAGTAGACAACATTCCGTTAGAACTACTGTCGGCCTTGGGAGAGCCAGTCCTGACAAAACTCTACCATCTGGTGAGCAAGATGTATGAGACAGGCGAAATACCCTCAGACTTCAAGAAGAATATAATAATTCCAATCCCAAAGAAAGCAGGTGTTGACAGATGTGAAAATTACCGAACAATCAGTTTAATAAGCCACAGCTGCAAAATACTAAGGCGAATTCTTTACAGACGAATGGAAAAACTAGTAGAAGCCAATCTTGGGGAAGATCAGTTTGGATTCAGTAGAAATACTGGAATACGTGAGACAATACTGACCTTACGACTTATCTTAGAAGAAAGATTAAGGATGGGCAACCCTATGTTTCTAGCATTTGTAGACTTAGAGAAAGCTTTTGACAATGGTGACTGGATTACTCTCTTTCAAATTCTGAAGGTGGCAGGGGTAAAACACAGGGAGCAAAAGGCTATTTACAATTTGTACAGAAACCAGATGACAGTTATACGAGTCGAGGGACACGAAAGGGAAGCAGCGGTTGGGAAGGGAGTGAGACAGGGTTGTAGCCTCTCCCCGATGTTATTCAATCTGTATATTGAGCAAGCAGTAAAGGAAACCAAAGAAAAATTCGGAGTAGGTATTAAAATCCATGGAGAAGAAATAAAAACCTTGAGGTTCGCCGATGACATTGTAATTCTGTCAGAGACAGCAAAGGACTTGGAAGAGCAGTTGAACGGAACGGACAGTGTCTTGAAAGGAGGGTATAAGATGAACATCAACAAAAGCAAAACGAGGATAATGGAATGTAGTCGAATTAAGTTGGGTGATGCTGAGGGAATTAGATTAGGAAATGAGACACTTAAAGTAGTAAAGGAGTTTTGCTATTTGGGGAGCAAAATAACTGATGATGGTCGAAGTAGAGAGGATATAAAATGTAGACTGGCAATTGCAAGAAAGGTGTTTCTGAAGAAGAGAAATTTGTTAACATCGAGTATAGATTTAAGTGTTAGGAAGTCGTTTCTGAAAGTATTTGTATGGAGTGTAGCCATGTACGGAAGTGAAACATGGACGATAAACAGTTTGGTCAAGAAGAGAATAGAAGCTTTTCAAATGTGGTGCTACAGAAGAATGCTGATGATTAGGTGGGTAGATCACATAACGAATGAGGAGGTATTGAATAGAATTGGGGAGAAGAGGAGTTTGTGGCACAACTTGACAAGAAGAAGGGACTAGTTGGTAGAACATGTCCTGAGGCATCAAGGGATCACAAATTTAGCCTTGGAGGGCAGTGTGGAGGGCAAAAATCGTAGAGGGAGACCAAGAGATGAATACACCAAGCAGATTCAGAAGGACGTAAGTTGCAGTAAGTACTGGAAGATGAAGAAGCTTGCACAGGATAGAGTAGCATGGAGAGCTGCATCAAACCAGTCCCAGGACTGAAGACCGCAACAACAACAACATTCTCTTTCCATGAACTTCAACATGATATTTAAAGTTCTTCTCCCTACTTTTTGGATTAGCCTTCCTTGGGCGTCTGAGGGGAATTTTCGTAACTTCCATAAGACCTTGTAGATATCCATCTTGCCGGACGTGTAGCTGAGCGGTTCCAGGCGCTTCAGTCCGGAACCGCGCTGCTGCTACGGTCGCAGGTTCGAATCCTGCCTCGGGCATGGATGTGTATGATGTTCTGAGGTTCGTTAGGTTTAAGTAGGTCTAGGGGACTGACGACCTCAGATGGTAAGTCCCATAGTGTTCAGAGCCATTTGAACCATATCCATCTTGTGCATCCTTGTTCCCGAATTCCTTGAACATTTCCAGGATCTGGGCTCTTCCGAGCACATCAATGGCATCGAAACAGCGAAGCTTACAACTGCAATAGAAGAAAGCAGTGTTTATAATAAACCAGGGAAACAGGCTTTATGTTTTACTATACGTATACAAAACATGTATTCAACAGTTAGTTTTTAAATTCATATTTACTTGCAATTTTTCCCCGTTGCCGTTGCAGGGATGTTTTGTCCTTTGTAGTTAATATACTTAAAAAATATTACATTAAACTAGTGAGAAGATGTAGAACGAAAACGTCATGAGTCCTGGACTCGTGTCATTTTCGTACCAACTAAATATTTTGGCAACGATTTTCTTGTCTTTAAAGGCAGAAACTCATTACCTTCTCAACACAGATGGAGAATGCAAACATACTGAACTCTGAATTTGTGAAAAATTGGACTCATGATCTTTTCATAATAACTAATTCAATATGGAAGCACCTGATGCTAAGGAATACTGCAGGTAGAATAAACCTTAAGTACGCACACTCGCTTTTTGCTTGGTGCAACTTTTCTTTCGGTTCTGTTATGCTCTTTCGAGTTCGAGAGTAAAGTCATGCCGTGTTTTGTTTCAGACTGCATGTATTCCTTCCTTTCAGTGCTTTTGTATTGGGACAGTTGAGGAGTCGCTTTTCGAGAACATAACACTCTTCAATTCTACTCCTGTTCACTGTTATACCAAGTGCCATCATAAAAACAGAAAATTTGAACTCGACAGTGCCAGCTGAACGTGTTTACAGCAGCGACTTGACTCATCCTTTCTCATTGTCGGGAGAAATACCTCTTTGGTAGGAGGTTTCGTGAGACAGGGAATATCTCCCCTCAAACGGCAACAGAGTTGTATCAAGATACAAATGAGTTTTTCCCAAATATACAAATTCTTTTGTTAATTCTCGCTACATTACAAGTATCTATTTATAATTGGAGCGCAGCTTCTCTGTGCTTAAACTAATAAAATATTGTGTATTGTACGACAGTAACTGAAGAAGACAGGTTAAACGGTTTGGCTGCCATTTATATTCACCGAGATATAACTGGCAGCCTACAATGTGTCGAAGTCATTGAAGAACCTGCATAAAGTTGTCCGACACTTGGCTATGCGTTAAATGAGTAAAATAAAATTTTGTGGTGGTGTTTAGTGTTTTAGTGCTTGCGTTGATCTTCTCTTAGCTGGATCAAGCCCCTACCAAACCAAAATCCTGGATCCGCCACTATAGGTCGCACAGAAATCAGCGAAGAAGATACGTCAGATACTGAATACAAGTTACGCCAAATGGCCGCTATCCTTTACCAGGACACAGGTTGGCTGGCAGCTTTTCTAGGAGCTCTTTGCGGTGTGGGGGAGTAGCCATGTATGTGAAAAACGGTATCCCATTTGAGTCAATTGATGTTTCAAAGTACTGCACTGAAAAGATGTTTGAATGTTGTGCGGGTGTGGTTAAATTTAGTGGAGCTAAACTTCTTACTGTTGTTATTTATAGATCCCCAGACTCCGATTTCACAACATTTTTGCTAAAGCTAGAGGAGGTTCTTGGTTCACTTTATAGGAAATACAAAAAGTTAGTTATATGTGGTGACTTCAATATTAATTGTATAAGTGATTGTGCAAGGAAAAGGATGCTGGTAGACCTCCTTAATTCATATAATCTTATGCAAACCGTATTCTTTCCAACGAGAGTGCAAGGGAACAGTAGAACAACCATAGACAATATTTTTGTTCATTCGTCATTATTAGAAGGGCATTCTGTTAGCAAAAAGGTGAATGGCCTTTCAGATCATGATGGACAAATTTTAAGTCTAAAAGATTTTTGTGCTGCAACACATGTTAAATATAGTTACCAACTTTTTAGGAAAGCTGATCCAGTTGCTGTACAGACTTTTGTAAACCTTATCAAGGAACAAGAGTGGCAAGATGTTTATAGTGCTGATACAGTAGACGATAAATATAATGCTTTCCTCAAGACTTTTCTCGTGCTCTTTGAAAGTTGCTTTCCGTTAGAACGTTCAAAACAGGGTACTAGCACAAACAGGCAGCCTGGGTGGCTGATTAATGGGATAAGAATATCTTGTAGAACAAAGTGGCAATTATATCAAAACGTTAGAAACAGTCAAAATCTAAATGCAGCAGCCCATTACAAACAGTATTGTAAGGTGCTTAAAAAGTTATTAGGAAGGCAAAAAGTATGTGGTATGCAGATAGAATAGCTAAGTCTCAGGATAAAATTAAAACCATATGGTCAGTCGTAAAGGAAGTGGCTGGTCTGCAGAGACAGGTCGAGAATATAGAATCAGTGCGTAGTGGGGATGTCCGTGTTACTGATAAGTCGCATATATGTACAGTATTTAATAATCACTTTCTGAATATAGCAGGTGAACTAAATAGAAACCTAGTCCCAACAGGGAATCATATAGCGCTCTTAGAAAAAAGTGTTCCGAGACTGTTACCTGAAATGCTCCTCCATGATACTGACAAGAGGGAGATTGAGTTAATAATTAAATCACTAAAGACCAAGAACTCTCATGGATATGACGGGGTATCTAGCAGAATACTGAAGTATTGTTCCACGTATGTTAGCTCAGTACTTAGCCATATCTGTAACTTTTCCTTTAGGAGTGGTCGGTTTCCTGACCGATTAAAGTACTCGGTAGTGAAGCCACTTTATAAAAAGGGAGACAGGGATAATATTGACATCGGTGTTTGCTAGAGTTATCGAGAGGGTTGTATATACAAGGTTACTGCAGCATTTAAATTCACATAATTTGCTGTCAAATGTACAGTTTGGTTTTAGAAATGGCTTAACAACTGAAAATGTTATAGTCTCTTTTCTCTGTGAGGTTTTGGACGGATTAAATAAAAGGTTGCGAACGTTAGGTGTTTTCTTTGATTTAACGAAGGCTTTTGACTGTGTTGACCACAAAATATTACTGCAGAAGTTGGAACATTATGGAGTAAGGGGAGTAGCTTACAATTGGTTCGCCTCCTACTTTAAGAACAGAAAGCAGAAGGTAATCCTCCGCAATATTGAGAGTGGTAATGATGTTCAGTCCCAATGGGGCACTGTTAAATGGGGCGTTCCCCAAGGGTCGGTGCTGGGGCCACTGCTGTTTCTTGTTTATATAAATGATATGCCTTCTAGTATTACAGGTGATTCAAAAATATTTCTGTTTGCTGATGACACCACCTTGGTAGTGAAGGATCTTGTGTGTAATATTGAAACATTATCAAATAATGTTGTTCATGATATAAGTTCGTGGCTTGTGGAAAATAATTTGATGCTAAATCACAGTAAGACTAAGTTTTTACAGTTTCTAACTCACAATTCAACAAGAACTGACATTTTAATCAGACAGAATGGGCATGTTATAAGCGAGACGGAACAGTTCAAGTTCCTAGGCGTACGGATAGATAGTAAGCTGTTGTGGAAAGCCCATGTTCATGATCTTGTTCGGCAACTAAATGCCGCTTTGTTTACCATTAGAACAGTATCTGAAATAAGTGACATTTCAACACGAAAAGTAGCATACTTCGCATATTTTCATACGCTTATGTCATATGGTATTATTTTTTGGGGTAATTCTTCTGATTCAAAAAGGGTATTTTTGGCTCAAAAACGGGCTGTTCGAGCTATGTATGGTGTAAGTTCGAAAACCTCTTGTCGACCCCTATTCAATAGTCTGGGAATTTTGACATTGCCCTCACAGTATGTATTTTCTTTAATGTCGTTTGTTGTTAGCAATATTAGCTTATTCCCAAGAGTTAGCTGCTTTCACTCAGTTAATACTAGGCAGAAATCAAATCTGCATGTGGAATGCACTTCCTTGACTCTTGTGAAGAAAGGAGTGCAGTATTCTGCTGCATCCATTTTCAATAAGCTACCACAAGAACTCAAAAATCTTAGCAGTAGCCCAAACACTTTTAAGTCTAAACTGAAGAGTTTCCTCATGGCTCACTCCTTCTATTCTGTCGAGGAGCTCCTGGAAGAGCTAAAAAATTAAGCAAATTCCAGTGTTACATTCTTGATTTTCTTTATTTAAACTAACGACTTGTCGCCTGAATATGTTTCTTATATTTCATTTTATCTGTTTCTACAATCGTGTTATAATTTCATGTATTGACTCGTTCCATGACCATGGAGACTTCTCCTAAATGTGGTCCCACGGAACAATAAATAAATAAATAAAAATAAATAAATAATGTTCCGTTAAGACACTCCACAGAACCTTTTAAAATACTGCAGCTGAAATGAGCTGCACACTGATGCGAAAAATACTGCTCAGAAATCTTGGGATGTCTCATAACAGGATCGTAACCGGGACGCTGCAGTGTCTTGGAGTGGGGAGTCACTCACTGGGAACCACACAGTTGCCGGCAATCACTTAATCGCCCGTGGGAGTCCCCGCGCTCCAAGGCACGGTATGTGGCGCAGCGCGTAAACATCTTGCCCAAGAGTTCTTTCGCACGTGAGATGCGCAAGCAGCCTTACATGTTAACCGCACAGCACAGTCGCACCTTGCGGACGTAAAGGCTTTCTACCGTGCGCAGACACCATAGTTACTAATTACCCACCTCTTCCGATCGGTGAAAATTGGCTGATTTTGGGGCGGCTACGGAATGTTTACGCACGCCAATCTCAGCTACGTGGCAATATCGTGCCTTGTGGCACGAACTAGCCATTGTGGAAATAGTGCTGAGTGATGAACGATGTTGTGCATAGTGGAAATTATTATTGATCAGAAACGTGAGCCTTAAGATCCTTCGAGCGGCACGCCATCAACTTTCGTGCCACTTCTGCGACCAGTAACTCACTACACGTTAGTTTGTTTTCTAATCGCTGGCTGCACTAGGAGGAGAAGACCAGCAGCCACGTACTACGTGTCGATCTCAAGCTTTCGCGCCCAGCGTCTTCCGCAAAAGGTGATCTTATAGTTTCTATTGTCCACAGATCGTATTTTACAATGATATTAGACACATCATGCTGCAAGTTTTATGCAGAATAAAAAAAATTGTTACAAGTTTATCACAGACACAGAAAATAATTTTTTAAAGTAATACCAATGTATCAGATAATCAATAGTAACCAGCAATTGTAGACAGAGTAATACCATAAAGAAAAAGAAAATAGTTTAGTAGTACGTAGTAATAACGATAAACACTACCATCCTGCATTAATTTACACAATACTTGACAAGACATAAGGAAAGCAGACAAAGTTATATCTGTATGCCATAATGAAGAAAAATTCTAAGAGATTTATAAAAAACTGAAAAACTGTCTTTAAATCATATTTTCTCTAATACACAGAATTAGAAAACACATTACTGCCCTCAATGTAGACGCTCTCTTTTCTAATATTTTCAGCACTGCAGTTGCCTTTCTTTTTCCCCTCCTCAGGAAGTTGGTTTCCACATGAAGAAGAAGTGTTTCACAAGACAAGACATAAGGAAAGCAGACAAAGCTGTATCTGTATGCCACAATGCAGGAAAATTCTAAGACATTTATAAAAAAACTGAAAAACTGACTTTAAATCATATTTGCTCTAATACACAGAATTAGAAAACACACTATTGCCCTCAATGTAGACGCTCTCTTTTCTAATATTTTCAGCACTGCAGTTGCCTTTCTTTTTCCCCTCCTCAGGAAGTTGGTTTCCACGTGAAGAAAAAGTGTTTCACATCGTTCCCAGTTTCAAATTTACCTCTTTTCTATGAATTTCCCTGCAAGTACTTGCTTCACTTCATTCCACATCCACAGATGAGATGTTCCTTCAGTTATCTATTGAAGGTTCTCAGTTTCTTTAAGATAAGTGCCAGTCTGTTATAAAATAAACTTCCTGCATTTCCAGGGAACCTATCTGTCACTTTCAGCCTTTCGCTGCAGATATGGTAATTTGCTTTAATTATTGTGTTGTGGCCATGTAAATCTCTATCTATTGGTGCTGTACAATATACCATTAAAAGAAGTACATGTGCAGATTTGGTACAGATAATACGTAAATCTGATGTTCCTCCCTCTATTGGTATTCAGTGCAATACTTATGGAAAGATAAGGCCGCAATGCCGTATCCACGGTATGGAACATTTTATTGATTAAGAATTTATCGTTATTTGTATTTATTTTTGAACAGGTCTTATCAGTGAACAGGTCTTATTAGTACGTTATTCCAATGTCAGAAATTTGTCCACCTATGTTCCCAGAAACCTATTACAGTTCAATATTCTAGGTCTGCACCCCCAATCGTCAAAATAAAATCCTCTGAGTTGTCTGTGTACGATTATTAGTGTCCAGGCGCTCATAGATGACCTAGAAACTGAAACTGATCTTTTATAAATGAAAATACAGCGGTACTGTCCCAATTTATTTGTTATGTCTCTGCAAAGGTAAGTGATGCAGATATAAGTGTCATTGGTGGTGAGGAACATCCGTAACCGCTAAAACTGAACAAGGATCGAGGACTTGATGGAATCCTTATGGCGACGTTCATACTAAGGCGATATATGATAAGCGATATACTGTAAGCGACATACAATACACGACACACACGGACAGATACTTGAAATCTATAGGGAGGTGATATAAAAGGTTCACAGCGGCGCGATTGCGCAACGTATCGTAAGTGACATACCTCCCCCAGTGCCGCTTGCCGGTCTCTGCAGCGATTAGTAGCGTACAATATTACGAGCTGTTAACATGACGGTAAGAAGAGAAGACAATTCTGTACTTCGTTTCATTAATTGAGTGATAGCTCATCAGTGCATCTGGAATTATTCCATTGCCGACAGATGTGACGAGTGCCGAATGGAGGGCAATTTCATCACAAATAAAAGACACAGGTAAATGCATTCTTTATTTATTTATTACGTAAAAGACAAGTAAGTAATTAAATTGTAATATTATTAACTCTTACTGTAAATATTTTGAAACCCTCACACAAAATAAGTAATTCAATTATATTTCAAAGATTAATTATAATTCAATTTGACAGGATTGTTATTTACAAAAATGTTGCTTCAAATTAAATTTTCATTAACGTGATTAAATTTAAGAACTTAACAATATCTTAAATTAACAAATGGTGCTCTATAATGAAGTACGCCCAACTGTTTTATTTTAAATTTTCGTGTTTTTTTTAAGTTTTAGTTTGAACTGTTTACAGGTATATAAAAAATTTGTCTTACTAGATGGTTGGGTCTTGTAAACCTACACATCTCCATTGTATAGGGATTGCATCAGTTGGTTTCAGAAAGTATTCACCTAGTTTATTTCGTAAGTGATTTGCTTAGTTCAAATTGTTGCTTTGACTGAACGCACTGTTATCTGGTAATGCTGGTATCACAGAACACATATCATATTGTTGTGGAATATACGGTTGGCCTTCTCGTCTGCGTATAAAATTATGAAGCACGCATGCTGCCTTAATAGTGTGCACAGCGTTATTAACAGAAATAATTGGTCGGTCAAATAGACGAAATTTTGAGGTTAGCATTCCAAAGCTGCATTCCACATTTTTTCTGCCTCTTGATAGTCGAAAGTTGAATATTCTTCTAGCATAATTTAAAACTCTTTTTGGAACGGACCGCATTATATAATGCTGGAGAGGGAATGCTTCCTCTGCCACAAAATAAAACGGTAAAGGATTGTCATTTGCCTCGCCCGACAAGGGAGTTGCTTCACGCATTCTCAATTTATTACTGTGCTATAATTCTCCGAGTGCCGATTTGCGGAACACAGCACCGTCACTGTTCCGTCCGTAGTCTCCAACGTCTATTGCGGTGAACATTCCATCTGCGTCAAACAAAGCCATTAGAACTATTGAAACGAATCCTTTATAATTATAATCTGTGGACGCAGTATTTGGGGAACAGTGAATGCGGAAATGTTTGCCATCGAGAGAATCAATACAATTAGATAAATTCCATAACTCATAATAACGTTTTTATATTTGCCTCCAATGTTTCCTCCGTTGGTTGTACGTGAGACCATATAGTGGCACAAGTCGAATGAACAATCTGCCTGACAGTTGATTTACTTCTGTAAACTTGCAAGGAAAAATCCTGAAAACTGCTTCCAGTAGGTAGATACCTGAAAAAGCTACAAAAATTTTGTGTCATCGTTTTCAACAAATTTGACACTACAATAAAAACAAAAAAAGAACAATAACATATACATTAAACTAAATTGAACGTTTTAAATCGTAAATAGTTACATAAGTCTCACTGCGTTTTCATATGTATAAACAACATTGTGTTTTCATTTTATTAAACAACATTTTTAAATAAATACTATTAATGTCTACTTTCTAAAATCTTGTTTCAGAAAAGAACTGTCGAGAGCGATGGAAGAATATCAGAACAGGATATGTGCGTTCGCTGAGACCACCAAAGTCTGGTGCTAGGCAGAATTAAAAGAAAACATATTATTTGACAGAGCATTTAGCTTTTCTGCAACCGTATTGGAAAGGAGGAAATACGTCTGGCTATCTTCGCGTTGAAGATACAGCAGTAGAGAAGTCCAAATTACTCAAAACGATGAAAGCGACACATTTGTTGAAGAGGAAATGACTGACGAAGTTTCTTCCGTGCAATTACTTGAAAAACCCGATCGTAAAAGCTCGAGTGAAAAACACAAAAAATGAAAGGGAAAAGACCAAGTCGACGATGCTTTTATAGAATGGATTAACACGAAAAAATCTGCTGATAAAAGTGACAAAGATGCTGAACAGCATTTCCTTCTTTCTCTTTTATCTGATCTGGAAAACCTTAACATGCATCAGAGGAGGATTTTCAAAATACAAACAATGTCTCTTTTACATAAGTTGTTGGAAGAGGATGAACGGAGAATGTGGGATCCAGTGTTTCACTTGGTTCCAGTCCTTCTAATTGGAGTTCGTCATTCCATCACGACATCTTACAAACTCAGTCTAACATGAGCAGAATTCAGTCCAATTACCCCACTGCCACAAGAAAGTGAAACTAATTGGTGCAATTTGTAAAATATTATAAACCATTATAAAAATAAAACTACTCAATTTCATTAATACTAATGTTTACATTTATTTCTATTTACCTTGTAGTAATCAGAAGTTTTTCCTCTGGAGAAATAGCCTTCCTGAATTGTGTATCTTTTTTTTTTTTTTTTTTCAAGGGTTTGTGACACTAGGCGCTTCAGAAAATGGAAGTTTTCAGGATTCATTCGATAAAACTCCCTGAATTTTGATCCATGTTGAGACAGCTCTATAGAAACAAAAGCCAAGCTTTGGTGCACTTTGGTAAGATTATAGGGGTGTAGCCAGTATTTACTTTCTCTCATCATATGCCTGAACCAATAAGCCAGTACAACATCTTCCTCACTTGAGCTCGTATTTGTAACTGAAGTAGTGAGACTTGTGTTCACACCACATTTTTATCGCCCGTGTCGCCCCGATTTATCGCCCGCTGTCATGAAGCTTCCTAGCAACATATAGTTGCAATATATTTCTTACTACATATCGCTTATCTTACGTCGCCTTAGTATGAACGGCGCCTACCAGATTCTATACAACATTTGTGGCTGAGGGAGCACTCACTTTTAACAAAATACGTACCTTAGATCCCTAGAACAACAAACTACCCCAGTAGCTGGAGGAAAACATACTTCCCAGCCTCCTACCAAGAGTGTAGCATAAGTGATCAAGTGACCCAAAAATCTACTATTATTATTCACTGTAGGAACTTTTATACGATTTTCAGTTAGAGATAAGACTGTCTCACATTGAAGGTTCGTGTACAAAATTTATAAATATTTCGTGCAAAGTGGCTGAACTAATGGTGATGTTTGTCGATAAAGTCGTGCCTCCTGGCATGAGCTACTTAAATTTCTTAACTTATACTAAAATTTGAAGTTAATATTCAGTTACTTTGCTGGAATAAGCTGGCGCCAGCACACCATGCGGCAAAGAGGTTGCAAGACGATGGGCAGAGGCTAACAACAGACTCGCAGGAAATCCGCCACGCTCGCCTAGCGCACGGACGCATCGCTCATTGCTTCGCTGTTGCTGCCCACGCTACCGACGTGGCCCGACGAGGTAAAGGAGGCAAGATTGCAGCCGCCCTGGAATTCCTGGCCGAAGTGGTCGGCAAGGTCCGCGACCGCAAACGGCGCCCGAAGAAGAAGCGAATTGCCCAGCAGTGCTTCAAGTGTCTACGGATGGGGCACATTGTCAAGGTGTGTAGGGGCACTGTAGCTTGCCTGAAATGTGCTGAGGCGCACGACACACGCTTCTGCCCCGAGCCACGCGGCGTGGCTGCCAAGTGTGAGAATTGTGGCGGGGCTCATGCCGCCAATTCGCGCAGCTGTAACTACGTCAAGAGTTACCGACGCAAGAAGGCCGCCTGACGTGCCGACGCTGCCCCAGGCGCTCCGATGGCCGACCTGCCCCCCCCCCCCCCCCCCGCGAATGTTGTGGGGGTGTTGAGCCGCGCCGTCTCGAAACCGCCACGGACGACGCTTTGGCCACCTTCCACGCTGCCTTGGCGGCCGAAAGGGCCGCCTTGAAGGAGAGACTTGTGGTCGTTCACCGCCAGCTGCAGCAGCTGCGGGACGAGCTGTGGGTCCTCAAGAAGAAGGCACCCTCTCTTGCCGCCGTCACCACTGCGAGACCGTCGGCGGGGGTGGACGCCTCCACCCAGATGGGGCCTGCCACGCCCCCCGCCTCCGAGCGGGACTGTGCGGCGTCTCAGATGGACATGGAGCCGTCTGTTCTCCCTCCTGATGGGGGGGGGGGGGGGATGAGATGCAGACACAAGACGATGGGATGCTCACCGAGACAATCCCACTTCCTGCGGCGGTGGCTGCATGTTTGCTGCTGTGTTGCAGAAGGTCGCTATATCCCTTTGTGAGGGGACGTACCCACACCACTCCAATCCCTATCCCTTCACCCCACCAGACAGGCCAAAACTGCCAATTCCTCACCAGCCCTACGGCCCAGTTAGCTATAATTCGGCCCTACATGTTCTGGTCTTGAGAAAGGACTTAAATCTTATCAATAAACACCCCGTCTTCACGCTCACCTACTGGGAGCACATCTTTGTGGTCTCAGCCGGGTGCGGGTCAACGGGGGCGTCCCTCTCGGGTCGGTGCGAAACTCCTCTGCCTGACCGACCCAAATCTCCTGGTTCCGACCTACTCAACGAGGATATGTGTGTATTCCTCCGCCAGTCACATATCGTAAAAGACCTAGACGAATTACGTTTACCAGTACATTCCTAACCGTAAGGTTCCCCCACTCTCATATCAGTCAGGACTACCAGGCAAAGCAACATAACTGTTAATACTGCACCCGCACGTTCCTGAGGATGGCACGTCTTGTTAGCGATAGCGACAGCGACAGCGACTGCAGGGCGAGTTTGTCACACTGTGTCCCACTGAGTAAGTTCCATTGTCATCAGTCACAGACCAGCGGGAATTGCAATAGCAGTTAGCTCTGTCACTAGCTCAGAGATAGGCAGCACATAGCAACCAAACTTGTGAACATAGCGGACTTTGTTCTTTACCATTGGTGAGGCTAACGTGGACTATACAGAAGAGCTTGCACCACAACGAATATCTTGAGTTAAGTAAACTTTTCATTCTTATGAATAAAGAATCCAGTTAATCTATGCATGTAGTTTGTATAACAGAAAGAGGATACCTACCACTAAACAACATCTTCTCCTTGCTTCCCATGGTACAGCTCCACAGAGATAACGAGATGACATAAAAGTTACCTAACTTTATCTCGTGAACAAAATTACCGCTACGCCGGACAAGTTGTCTTGTTGAAGATACTTAGTGCTAGGACTGACAGAGAACACTGAAGAGGTTCAACGAAAGGCCGCTCGTTTTCTGTTATCGGAAAACAGGGGAGAGCTACTATATGCGAGTTGGGGGGGGGGGGGGTAATCATTAAAACAAAGGCGTTTTTCGTTGTGGTGAGATCTTGTTCTTCTTCTTCTTCCGAGCGCCTTCCCATTGGAACACGGTCCTCTTTTTGGATCATCTCACGTCATTTCTTACAGTCTAACCCTTTCTATGGATTAAGGCTTCTTGGTCTTAGATCTGCGTTTACAAGTGTCCAGACACTGTAATTTAGGACTTCCACACTGTTCTGGCCTTCGATAGTGAGATGATAGACTGAGCTGAGGACTGGAGTGGATGGTGATACTATGATGTGCCTATGCCAACGAAGTCTACATTCTTGCATCTTCACACTGAATGGAGTCATTCCAGCTAGTTCTCGATTCATTGTATTACTGATTGGCCGAGCAGAGAAACGTCCAACAATCTTCTCAGTATCCGCATTTCCATGACATGTATTGAGAGCTCAGCATTTCCAGGCGTGGCCCAACACTCGGTACCATACAATGCAAGTGGTCTCAGCATTGAAACTTCCTGGCAGATTAAAGCTGTGTGCCCGACCGAGACTCGAACTCGGGACCTTTGCCTTTCGCGGGCAAGTGCTCTACCAACTGAGCTACCGAAGCACGACTCACGCCCGGTACTCACAGCTTTACTTCTGCCAGTATCTCGTCTCCTACCTTCCAAACTTTACAGAAGCTCTCCTGCAAACCTTGCAGAACTAGCACTCCTGAAAGAAAGGATATTGTGGAGACATGGCTTAGCCACAGCCTGAGGGATGTTTCCAGAATGAGATTTTCACTCTGCAGCGGAGTGTGCGATGATATGAAACTTCCTGGCAGATTAAAGCTGTGTGCCCGACCGAGACTCGAACTCGGGACCTTTGCCTTTCGCGGGCAAGTGCTCTACCAACTGAGCTACCGAAGCATGACTCACGTCCGAATGGGGGACTATTCCGGAATCTTTTGCCAATGGAGAGATTATCATGACACTTCTTCAATTACAGGCCACATGTCCTGTGGATACACGTTACGTGTCTTTAATGCAGTGGTTTCCATTGCCTTCTGTCGTTGATCATTGCTGATTCTTCCGCCTTTAGGGGCAATTTCCCACCCCTAGGACAAGAGAGTGCCCTGAACCTCTATCTGCTCCTCCGCCCTCTTTGACAAGGCCGTTGGCAGAATGAGGCTGACTTCTTATGCCAGAAGTCTTCGGCCACCAATGCTGATTATTTCTCAAAATTTAGGCAGTGGCGGGGATCGAACCCGGGACCGAACACGTTTTTGATCATGTATCAAAGACTCTACCTTTTTTTTTTTTTTTTTTTTTTTGTAATCTCATTTTGTTCGTTATTGTTCGTTTCAAATGTTCGTGGCGGACGTCACCCGACGCCCATTGTAGTTCGTTTTTGATCGATTCACTCAGTTTTTTTATTACAGAGGGCAGCTAACCCTCTGACCGAACACGCTGAGCTACCGTGCCGGCTACCCCTAGACCACGGGTACTTCGCACCGTATATAGTCTTCTGAAATATTGAATATGATTAAAATTGAAATGGAAGTAAGGACTCAGGTAATTGATAGGTTAGATGCATGCTGTGGGTGTTACTTTAGTTAGCTTATTTACAGGAGACTATATAGGGTGCCCCTGTAAATAAGCTAACACCCACATCGTGCATCTAACCTATCAATTATCTGTGTCCTTAATTCCATTTCAATTTTAATCATATTCAATATTTCAATTTACAATTTCAATATTAAATGATCAACTGAGAAGTTCCACACTTTCCCACTTTCAGCATGGTGTTCATTCATGACCTTGCACCCCCCCCCCCACCCCCACCCCTAGAATGCCGCACTCCTATTGGCTAATGCATTAGTCATATGATTAGACTTCAATAGGTAGGAAAAGGTGTTCACTATACTTTCAACTACCTAGTTTCAACTACTTTACAAGGTCCAGACCGCCACCTCTTCATAGGAACCAGCGATGAGTTTGAATTCTGCCAGCAAAGAAATGTCACTTGGGCTTTCACTACCAACCAAAGAAAATTGTTGCAAACAAAGCTCACCACCACTAACCTAAGCCTCCAGGACGCAACCTCTTCCTAGGGGCGGATGGTAAAAGAACTCCTCCCGCACTAGGCTGATGGAGGGAGGAGTGTACTTTATTTATTTTAGAGCAATTTATTTAGGGATCGAGTATATGTATCATAGAATACACGCTCTGACATGCCCCACAGCATACAGACCTGGAAACTACTCCTACATAACTCATGTATAAGGCTCTACACACACGCTTACTAATTGTAAACCGTCAAAAATAACGCATTGCACAGCCTACAGACATGCGAACCACTCATAAATAACGCGATACATTTACGTCCAGATAGCGAAACAACTCCTAAATTGTCAAATAATAATCTGTCTAAAATGCTCTGCTTGCTGATTGTGAACTGTCGAAATCATACACCCGTCTTTATTTAAACAATTAGAGCCAGCACCACCACCAAGTGTATTCGCCACTGAGTCCATAGCCCAACTGACGTAGTTCATATAGATGCCACTAGAGGATGCTGTAGTGACGTTAGGTGATGACGCAAGTACCATAATCTAAGATGGCTCCACCTAGTGGGTTCACCACGAGCTCCAGACCTCAAATGGCTTAGTACATTTCGCTGCCTCCAGAGGACGCCACCGTGACACCAACTGATGACTAGTTATCCATGATGGCGGCAAGCAGTGTGTTCTCCACGAGGTCTAGTACTTAGTAACACCAGCAGAGGACGCTGTCGTCCATTTACTGACATAAACCAAGATGGTGAGGGAAAATGGTGGGGAAACGACTCAGCCTGCTCTGGGCTGCTGGGGAGAGTATGGATGGAGTGCACTCTATTTATTTTCAAACAACTTATTCAAGGATAGAGTATATGTATTACACTCACACAAAACATCCATCCTGATGTGCCTGGGGTCATGTTGCACAGCCCACAGACACGCAACCAACTCATAGTGTCAGTACACAATAGCAAACTGCTCCTAAATAATTGTTCACACTGATGTGTAGACACGCTCAGTACTCGTATACTGTCCAGATAGCACATAGCAGGGCCTACAGAGCCACTCACTCAATAATGCAATCAACACGTGCAAGCACAGTCCACCACCCCGTCAGTAGAGTACACAGAAGGTAGCGATAAGTGACGCATCCGTCACATGTCAAACTGTGCACAGCCCCTGCTTGGCTTCCGCAAGCATGAGGTGGTGGCACCCCCACTCATACGTAACACCTGAGAAATTCCTATCCAAATACGTGTTCACCTACACACACGTGCTTATGTGGTTTAAAGCAGTGTCTGCTTGCGATCGTTAACGGTAAACCTCTCGGTCATCAGAGGACTTCCATCTCATGTGTGAAGAAACTTGACACATTCCTCTAAACGAAATTTGATTTTATGAAATGCCCCTGTCGCATCTTGGGTGTAAAATCGAGACTTCAGGTCATAACTAACTTAGCGGTAAGAGCTTGTGATGCGCTGCAATCTCTGTGTACAGATTTGCCGACTCATGTGATGTTTGCAGAGTTAGTGACGGAATGACTTGTAATTTTCACATGTCGGAAACTGCAGCTATGCGTTTATCTATTTCCTTGTAGGATGTATCCCCTGCTACTAACTATCATTTTATATATAGGCCTGATGCAGGCATCCTATAATTTCTGAACCATGATCAGATATGAACAGTGGGCACTATACGTATCCGCAAAGCTATATTGTGCTTGTATCATGCAAGGTAAATGTTTTACAATTCGATAAGATAGTTCAGCCTAGAGAAATGGGGAAGAAGAATGTATGTCTGATAGGACGGAAACGTATGCGATCTAACATTGTAGCCAGTTTTTACAGGGTGTTTCAAAAATGACCGGTATATTTGAAACGGTAATAAAAACTAAACGAGCAGCGATAGAAATGCACCGTTTGTTGCAATATGCTTGGGACAACAGTACATTTTCAGGCAGACAAACTTTCGAAATTACAGTAGTTACAATTGTCAACAACAGATGGCGCTGCGGTCTGGGAAACTCTATAGTACGATATTTTCCACATATCCACCATGCGTAGCAATAATACGGCGTAGTCTCTGAATGAAATTACCCGAAACCTTTGACAACGTGTCTGGCGGAATGGCTTCACATGCAGATGAGATGTACTGCTTCAGCTGTTCAATTGTTTCTGGATTCTGGCGGTACATCTGGTCTTTCAAGTGTCCCCACAGAAAGAAGTCACAGGGGTTCATGTCTGGCGAATAGGGAGGCCAATCCACGCCGCCTCCTGTATGTTTCGGATAGCCCAAAGCAATCACACGATCATCGAAATATTCGTTCAGGAAATTAAAGACGTCGGCCGTGCGATGTGGCCGGGCACCATCTTGCATAAACCACGAGGTGTTCGCAGTGTCGTCTAAGGCAGTTTGTACCGCCACAAATTCACGAAGAATGTCCAGATAGCGTGATGCAGTAATCGTTTCGAATCTGAAAAATGGGCCAATGATTCCTTTGGAAGAAATGGCGGCCCAGACCAGTACTTTTTGGGGATGCAGGGACGATGGGACTGCAACATGGGGCTTTTTGGTTCCCCATATGCGCCAGTTCTGTTTATTGACGAAGCCATCCAGGTAAAAATAAGCTTCGTCAGTAAACCAAATGCTGCCCACATGCATATCGCCGTCATCAATCCTGTGCACTATATCGTTAGCGAATGTCTCTCATGCAGGAATGGTAGCGGCGCTGAGGAGTTGCCGCGTTTGAATTTAGTATGGATAGAGGTGTAAACTCTGGCGCATGAGACGATACGTGGACGTTGGCGTCATTTGGACCGCAGCTGCAACACGGCGAACGGAAACCCGAGGCCGCTGTTGGATCACCTGCTGCACTAGCTGCGCGTTGCCCTCTGTGGTTGCTGTACGCGGTCGCCCTACCTTTCCAGCACGTTCATCCGTCACGTTCCCAGTCCGTTGAAATTTTTCAAACAGATCCTTTATTGTATCGCTTTTCGGTCCTTTGGTTACATTAAACCTCCGTTGAAAACTTCGTCTTGTTGCAACAACACTGTGTTCTAGGCGGTGGAATTCCAACACCAGAAAAATCCTCTGTTCTAAGGAATAAACCATGTTGTCCACAGCACACTTGCACGTTGTGAACAGCACACGCTTACAGCAGAAAGACGACGTACAGAATGGCGCACCCACAGACTGCATTGTCTTCTATATCGTTCACATCACTTGCAGCGCCATCTGTTGTTGAAAATTGTAACTACTGTAATTTCGAAAGTTTGTCCGCCTGAAAATGTACTGTTGTCCCAAGCATATTGCAACAAACGGTGTATTTCTATCGCTGCTCGTTTAGTTTTTATTGCCGTTTCAAATATACCGGTCATTTTTGAAACACCCTGTAAGTGCAGAACATTGTAGTCTTAAGAGTGCGTGTGTTTATGTTCTCTCTCTTAGGAATACCTTCCAGGTGCGGATCCTAGACTCTAGAACAATACTTTAGAGTTGATAGCTTCGTTGATTGAAGTAAAAATGCGTTGAGTTCCATCTGTCTGGGGCTCCAGCGTGTATAAAAATGAATCCTTTGTTGTTCTTCTTAATTGTCTGCTATTATATGACCGCACTTTGGAATCTGTTACTATACATCGATAAGGGGTGCTAAGCTCCTCGACAATGTCGCATCTCGAGAAATCTCGTGCACTTGCACGGGTTAGGACTCAGAAAGCTCAATTCATTCACAGGATGTGGAGTGTAGAGGTCTTCTTATGGTCAGTTGCAGATTAATTCGCTAACTGTGCTGCAGGGCTGGTTGGTCAATGACAGTGTGAGGATGGTCTTTTACCCTAAGACGGCGAGAATGCTCTGTGGGTCTCACACGCTGAGAGATAGATCGTAAATTAAACACTATGCTCGAGGTGATAGAAATACGTAGATTTCTGTCTCGTATACTTTGATGATTTATGTATTCAAGAATTAAGAGTTAATGGATGTACTGCTCAGTCATCTATCGATGTTCGCGATGATACTCGCAACGTGGAGAGGGTATGGTTTGGTTATGATACTGAAATTGGGGAAACATGCTGTATGATATAAGTGGTCGGTTAAAATGCGTGCGCGCGAGAGAGAGCAGACGATCTTGTGTCATGATCTGACGTCAGGAGAGCGCCCTCTGGTGGCACCAATATGAACTAAGCCAGTTGAGCTCTGGAGCTCGAGGTGAAAACACTGGGTGCAGCCATCTTGAATGACGGTACTTGCGTCATCAGCTGACGTCAGGAGAGCACCCTCTGGTGGCACCGATATGAACTAAGCCAGTTGGAGTCCAGACCCTGTGGCGAACACACATGCTTGAGACTAGTTAAATAATAAATACAAGTCCTTTCTTCCATGCAATTTTCTTTGCTTAGAGATAACCGGGGTGTGACGCATTATCGTGTTGGAATTTGAACTTCCTGCCATTTTTCTGGGAGAGGGGAGCTTGACACTCTCCTGCCAAAATCAAACTTCCCGCCAAAATCCGCCATCTTGGATGACGTCATCCCCACTATCTTGTATAACGGTACTTTGTCCCAAAATCAACCTTGTTCCAATACTGCCCATTCCTAATCCATTACATATGGAAACATTTGTATACATTGTTCTTGCATTCACAGGTTCTTGCACTCTGAGGCCAAAATTTTTTCCAGCGAAAATCGGTCCCGCATTGAAGCTGCTTTTTAATGAAGTAGCAGGGTCAGCTTATAGCAGCACAGAAAGTTTATTGCCGAACGTTATTTCTCTATCGACCTTGGATAAAATCACAATTAGGCAACAACGTATTCGACTTCCATGTGTAACCAAAGAAGGGGGAGGTGCTCTCTAAATGAGAGTAGGTGGTGATAGCAGTAGGCTAGTGGCGGCGTGAGCACACTTTTGATACCAAATTGATATGCAGATTAATTAAATTGATCAATTAATTCCACCACACCCACCCCATCCCCAACCCCAGATGACGTCGTGTCTTTTACTCAGCTGGCACATACGCCCCAGCCCTCTCCTCCCTCCCTACCCTCCTTCTCCCCCTCCCCTCCCTCACATAACCAATTGGCTGGAATTTCGAATTTTGGAGGGAATTTCGAATTTTGGTGGAATTTCTTTGTCCCAGGCTGTACTGACATCCCACCCCTCCCCCCACCCAGGAATTGGTGGGAAATTAAAATGGCGGTTCCGTTTGTGGAACTGGAACCCTGGTTGTACTGTATGGAAAGCCCAAGTGCTCCCTCAACACAAGTAGTCTGTCTAGATGCAGGACAGGATGGTTACATTAATGTACTTTATTTATTTTGGTCGGAAAAATGAAGTAATGTTAGGTCCTAATTGCATAATTAAATATAAAGATTGGGCCTAATTACACAACTATATGCGTAGCGCTACATAAGGACGGCCTAAAATAGCAAAACAGCTCAAAAATGTGATACCATACAACTGGTGTTATCCTCCTGGGAAATAAGTTCGCAATACCACTCGAAACTAGTGACAGACACACTCAAACTTCACCCTGCACCTAAAAGCTGGCGGGATAAAGGCATGGGTGTAAGGTACCATCTTTATTCTTTTTTATGGGTTAATGTGTTCAACTGACGACGTGCTGGTTGGATGGAGAGGAGTTTAAAAATTGTATTACCTGTAAGCATACGGCTGAGGACAGTAACTATCGTCAGAGTTTGCTGCAGATGCCTGCTCAAAAACCACCCTGGAGCCCAAGTAACCGAAGCCAATACATGCTATCACAACTGATCGAAAAATGCATCACAGTTCTAATTACACTTCAAAATTGTTATGAAAAAACCAGCACTTATAATGAACGTGTCATAATGCAACGCATAGACTGGGAAACTTGTCGTCCCAAATGACTCCAGAGGGGCCAATAGTTGAAAGTACATTCTCACAGATAGGCGTCCACAAACTGCCGAAAATCGAGGCGCTCTTACCTCCTCTCATGCCCTCTTCCCTCCTCACCAACCTATGGGGAGGGGGGGCACAGGCTTTTTCAAATGGCCAGCTGCTCTGCCAGCGCCTCATAGTTTTTCTGTGGCCAACAGCCAACCCCTCGTGGTTGCTGGCCACACTCGGCCTTCCGGCATACCCCCAGGGACGCTGGCTGTCTTGAGCTGATGCTCCTTAGCCAACACAGTAGCATGTATAGTCAACTAAACAAAAGGAAATAAAAGGACAGCCGCCACAATTGCAACTTGTTCGTATAAAATATAGCGACAGATCCCCCACAGGCCACCTCCCTGGTCAGGGGGCGACCACTCACAGATCATGCATGCTACCATTGCTTCCAATAGGCCTGTCGTTCTGCGATTGAGAACACTTTTATTTAATGTCAGTGTAACTCTTCCTTGGAATATGTTAAACATATATCTCAGAAAGACTGGAACCCTCTGCAACAACCACAAAGTTCAGGGGAACGCACCAGATCGCTTTTTCAAACAGCTAGCTGCTCCACAATGCACTTTTGCTGTTTTTCTGCGGTCACACTGCCACCCCTCTTCGGTCACTGGTCTCACCAGGTCTTCCACTACCCAGCACGACTGTTCGCGGCATGTGGCCTGCCTTGAGGCCGCCACCCTTAGCCAGCACAAAAAGGGACATCTAGCAGCTCTGCCACGCCCATAGTCGGAGTGCAGAAGTGCCTGACGACCATATCCAATAGACATGCCCCCTCGTCCCCAGCGGCCTGCTGTTCTGCAGTGGAGACAATTGTATTTAACATCAACGCAACTCTTTCTTGCAATCTGTTAAATGTATTTCTTGGAAAGATGGACCCTCTGGAAATACAACGAAATTCCAGAGAACGCTCCAGATGGCTTTTTCAAAGTCGGCCACTTGAGAAACAGGAAGCCTTCCACCTAAAGCGACTGCAGCCTCACACCCTTATGTGTGGGATAGAACCAACATATTTGCCGGAATGTGTGGTACTCCACTGCACTGTACGTGGAAACGTCTTTATCATTATAGTACAGTGCAATATCCACACAGTACAATATGGTGCTACACTTGTACATAGTTTCGGAAGGGGTGGTACAGTGTAGCATTTGCACAGTGGAGTATAGCACTGTATCCGGACATGTTCTCTGGAGAGGTGGTACAATACAGTAGATGCACGGAATAACGTAGCGCTGTAACCGGCCATGACAGGGGGAGTAGTGGATCTACCTTCGTTTCAGTCCATTTTGTTAGTGCGGTTTGCCTACATCAGGGACAGGTATTCACTCAGGGGCAAACCTATTGATCTCCTTTGATTGACAGGTACTTAACATATTGTTCTCCTATGACTGACAGGTACATAACTTATTGTTCTGTTAGTTGCTTTTCCATGTCTCCCTCATTTCCTTTTGATGGACAGGCGCTTAACCTATTGCTACCCGCCACCCCTGCCCCCTCCCCCGACGCCCTGCCCCCTCGCTGCTGCTGGTACACTTCTAGGTCTGAGTTATTGGAATAGTCCCCCCCCCCCCTCTCACTCTTATCAATTTCATTGATTACTTTCCTATACTGATCAATTAATTAATCTCTCTTATACGGGCAAGTCTTCAGGTCCAGATTGTATACCGATTAGGTTCCTTTCAGATTACGCTGATACAATAGCTCCCTACTTAGCAATCATATACAACCGCTCGCTCACCGATAGATCTGTACCTACACATTGGAAAATTGCGCAGGTTGCACCAGTGTTTAAGAAGTGTAGTAGGAGTAATCCATTGAACTAGAGACCTATATCATTGATGTCGTTTTGCAGTAGGGTTTTGGAGCATATACTGTATTCAAACATTATGAATCACTTCGAAGGGAACGATCTATTGATACGTAATCAGCATGGTTTCAGAAAACAAAGTTCTTGTGCAACGCAGCTAGCTCTTTATTCACACGAAGTAATGGCCGCTATCGACAGGGCATCTCAAGTTGATTCCGTATTTCTAGATTTCCGCAAAGCTTTTGACACCGTTCCTCACAAGCGACTTCTAATCAAGCTGCGGGCCTATGGGGTATCGTCTCAGTTGTGTGACTGGATTCGTGATTTCCTGTCAGGAAGGTCGCAGTTCGTAGTAATAGACGGCAAATCATCGAGTAAAACTGAAGTGATATCAGGTGTTCCCCAGGGAAGCGTCCTGGGACCTCTGCTGTTCCTGATCTGTATAAATGACCTGGGTGACAATCTGAGCAGTTCTCTTAGGTTGTTCGCAGATGATGCTGTAATTTACCGTCTAGTAAGCTCATCTGAAGACGAGTATCAGTTGCAAAGCGATTTAGAGAAGATTGCTGTATGGTGTGGCAGGTGGCAGTTGACGCTAAATAACGAAAAGTGTGAGGTGATCCACATGAGTTCCAAAAGAAATCCGTTGGAATCCGATTACTCGATAAATAGTACAATTCTCAAGGCTGTCAATTCAACCAAGTACCTGGGTGTTAAAATTACGAACAACTTCAGTTGGAAAGACCACATAGATAATATTGTGGAGAAGGCGAGCCAAAGGTTGCGATTCATTGGCAGGATACTTAGAAGATGCAACAAGTCCATTAAAGAGACAGCTTACACTACACTCGTTCGTCCTCTGTTAGAATATTGCTGAGCGGTGTGGGATCCTTACCAGGTGGTATTGACGGAGGACATCGAAAGGGTGCAGAAAAGGGCAGCTCGTTTTGTATTATCAGGTAATATGATACGCGAGTTGGGATGGAAGTCATCAAAGCAAAGACGTTTTTCGTCACGGCAATATCTATTTACGAAATTTCAGTCACCAACTTTCTCTTCCGAATGCGAAAATATTTTGTTGAGCCCAACCTACATAGGTAGGAATGATCATCAAAATAAAATAAGAGAAATCAGAGCTCGAACAGAAAGGTTTAGGTGTTCGTTTTTCCCGCGCACTGTTCGGGAGTGGAATGGTAGAGAGATAGTATGATTGTGGTTCGATGAACCCTCTGTCAAGCACTTAAATGTGAATTGCAGAGTAATCATGTAGATGTAGATGCATGTAGATGCAGATGGTGAGAAAGTGCCATGCCCCCCTGCCGCACCCCCTAGCGGGAAGCTCAAATTCCATCAGGACAATGTAACACACCACTACTAACCTAATAAAATGGTGGGAAGATAGGTCACTTGGGCTACCTCCACTAATCTAAGTCATCCGACCGCTACCTCTTCCTAGGAACTAGTGGAAAGTTTGAATTTTAGAGGGAAGGTAGGTCAATTCGACTATCTCTATTATCCTAAGAAACTGGCAGGAAAGAAAGGGCACTTGGGCTACATCCACTAACCTAAGTCATCTGACAGCCACCTCTTCCTAGGAAAAGGTGGGAAGAGGACTCAACCTGTGCTGGACATAAGTCTTTATTTTGCATGCACTATTTATTTAAACAGTTAGAGGCAGTACATCCATCCAGTGTGTTAACCACGTGGTCTGGAGTCCAACTGGCCTAGTACACAGTACTGCCACCAGAGGGCACCGTCATTCGTTCTGCGACGTAATCCAAGATGATGGGGAAAATGGCAGGAAACAGTGTGGTGGCCATGGGCCCTGGAGTCCAACTGACCAATTACACAGTACCGCCACCAGAGGGTGTTGTCATCCCATCCAAGATGGCGGTCTGGTGGTGGAGAGGAAGGGTATCATAACAGGAAAGTCAAGGGTATAATGTTTATTTATAACAAAAAATCAGTTTGTAGGGGTTGGATTACTCTTGCTCATCATTATCTGCTGTTTGGAAACATGTAGGTCTTGTAAGAAGTAATTACATGGATCAAACATGTTGCATTACCTAATGCACTCTGGATGTCTTAACCTCATGTTTGGCCCTTTGTTAGCGCTTAACCTATTGTCCTCTTAAGTGGTTTTCCATGTAACCCCCTTTTCCTTAAACTATTCTACCACCTTTGATACCAAATTAAGTAATTAGTTATGTCCTCCCACCATTTTCTGGCACATTTTCCGAATTTCACATGCTTTTGAACGCCATTTCTGGCGCATTCTTCTTTGTTACCCAGCCCTTTAAACTATTGTACTGTATTTTACATAAAAATTATGCAAATTAACCTAGTGTTCTGCACTTAACCTGCTGTTCTGCTCCATATCACGCACTCACGCACACCCCGCCCCCCTTAAATATTGTACCGCTATCACCACACTGATATAAAATTTATGAAAATTAATTAAATCGATATTTTTCACATGTATGGGGTTGTTTTTTTAATTTGCAGCATCATATTGATTGGTGAAATCGATGGAATACAGTTTAAACAAAAGATAGCTAGTAAAAAACACATCCCACCACTTGACGCCCGCTACCGCTGCTGTCGTCCCCGCTGCCGCCGCCGCCGCTGCCCCTAGCCCCGACCCTACCCTGGCCGTGGCAGTCACAGCATCTCTCTGGCGTCCATGGGCCACCCTCCCTCCTCCGCCAATGTTTTAAGGAAGTAGTTTTTTCGTTTTACGGTTCTATAACATAGTTTATCATAGAGAATCTGGGAAGTAGGATGTATGTCATACGCTTGAAATATATTTCTTGCATTGGAATATTAACAGCGCTACATTCCATACGACTGATAGATCGGAAACGCAAGCGATCTAACATTATAGCCCGTTTTAAGTGTGGAATTTTGTAGCCTTAGGAGTGAGTGTGTTTATGTTCTCTCTTACCAGTACCTTCCAGCTACTGATCCTAGACTCTGGAATAATACTTTAAAATTTATAGCTTGGTTGATTTACATAAAAATGCTTCGAACTCCATCCTTCTGGAGCTCCATTACGCGTAAAAATCACCCATTTCTTGTTCTTCTTCACCGTCCGCTATTACATCACAACACTTGCAAATCTGTTACTATACATCGATAAGGAGTGCTAACATCCTCGACATGGGCACATCTCGAGAAATCTTGTGCACTTGGATGGGGGAGGACTCAGCTATCTCCATTCTTTCATGAGACTTGGAATGTAGTGGTCTACTTCTGGTCGATTGCAGATTAAATCTCTATCGATGCTGCAGGATGGGTTGGTCAATGACAGTGCGAGGGGGATCTTTCAATATCTAATTTTACCCTAAGACTGCGAGAATTCTCTGTGACTCCCATCAGCATTGAGTTAGATCATAAATTAAGCACTATGGTCGAAGTGTTAGAAATATGTAGAATGCTGTCTGATATACTTTGATGATGGATGTGTTCGAGAATTAACAATGCATGGACGTACTGCACAGTCATCTATCCACATTCATAATGATACTAGCAAAATGGGGAGATTGTAGTTTAGCTATGATACTGAAATTGGGACCATGCTGTCACATCATTGGTTGGTGTTGATATTACTGTAAAATAGTTTACACAATCAGCTGTAATGATTATTAATTCAGTACGTTGGAGGTGTCTTTTCCATCCCATCCTTCCACTGGTGTGCTGTTGGTTACCACTTCATGATTGACTGACATCGCTTGTTTGAGTTGGAGAAAGAGTTTTGGTGGAGAGACAACACCTTCTTCGGACAGATAGCACCGAAACAGTGATTTCGTACATGACTGCAATATGAGGAATCAGTCGAGATGGAATGTGGAGCCATGAACTATTCCGTCGCTATGACAGATGAGTTTAAATGTAGAGGTCGTCAATCACTTTCGGACAGCAGTTTGGAAACTCTCCACAACGCCGCCAAACTCTTCCAGTTTCCTTATTTTGTAACTGTCTTATATTATTTAAAATAATCCAATGTGTGTGGCATGTTATGGTAGGCACAGTAACAGCTTGATTTACACTGTGCGACGTCTAGTCTCCTGCGGGAGGCAATGGATCAGAATGTGTTAATGTCAGTTTAGAACCTGACACAGACCTCGAAGTCGTGGCAGAAAAATAAATTGTATGGCAGTGTACAAAGCGTGTTATAGCAGAAAAAAACAATGTTTCAAACAACGACACAGGGTCACAGGGAGCGTCTCTTGCGACTTACAGTACAGTCTGTGGGATACAGTCGTCCTCCTACAGTATAGGTGATGAAACTTTAAACTGGTCTGTGCAGTGGATCAATACCTGTATATTTAATAGGATCGTCACATGTGCTCAAAGCCGGCACGCATGCGGTATTTATTTTCGATATATGGGAGGAGGGAGAAGCGGTAAAAATCTTTTCCAGTTCTCTATCAAATGAAGTTAGTGGAGCTTTTATAATTCGTAATTTTTCTCTGGTGGATGGCACAGACTAACGATGATAGAATGTTGGGGTGATAGACGTGAATGGGTGCTGAGGGATGTGGATCTGTAGTACCTGCCTGTAGTTTGGAGAAGCACCACAATGCAGTAGCAAAATTGACGTCCTTCCTCCAGTTCCCGTACTGTCTTTTATACTACCTTGTGTTGCAGGAGCAGCCTGCGTTTCCGTCAAATGGTCAAAACACAGTTGTGTCACAGTAAGTCAGCTTCGCCTATTTCTACACAGGTTGCAGAAGGTGGTAGATATAGCTTTCTCTGACTTCTACTCAGTTTCGACTTACGTTGGAACAATCACATGTGCAAAGCTGCAGGGACGGTACCGCAGAGTGTGAGGGGTAGTTGCAAGATGCATAGGGGCTACCAGAAACCATGTTGGAATTTTACTGTAGCAGATAGGTTCGAGAAAGGTGGCTCGTTTCGAGATATGAGAGAGCCAGAAATATGATTCAGTAGTGGCTGTAATCATTGATGGACTTCTCGATAGGATCCAATGCAGGTATGTGGTTGAATGGAAAGACTTGATTCCAAATCACAGACATCATTTCTACCGAAAGCGTAGCACTAGAGATCTGAAAAGCTTGTGTACATGTCTTACACTACTGTTTGTGATCCTTCTCAATCAATCATCGCCTATAACTCAGTGGATAAATCGCAGAACCTCTGACATTGCATCGAGACATATTGCATTACAAATACTTGAGAAATATCTAGCAGTGGCGGCGTGAGGGAGTTGCAAATACCGGTTTCATACCAAGCTTATTAGCCGAATCGCTTTCAAAATGCGGTAATTTTATTACGTTTTTGCACCGTCAGCGACGTGTTGGTTTGATACTATACACTGCAGCGATCACCGTCTCGGTATTTGTCGAAAAGCCACGTGATTCGTAGGTAATGCCATATGTAGATTTATAAAGGCAGTATAGCTTTTAACATGGGTACTTGTGTGCACATGTAGAACCAAGACCGCTTGTGACAGTAACATACAGTAATTGTTGGGATCGAGTTTCTTAACATCTGGCGGTTTGTAAGAAGATTAAACATCTCTAAGACACGGTGGTGGCACTCGCAAGAAAAACTTATGAGACATGTCCACCCATCGTTGATTTTCGGTCAGTATTATTTCGTATCGCCAGCGATCAGTTGTTGACGAAGTATTATACTTAGTAGTAGGGGGTGCGTGATAGGTTCACCTTGAGCATCAGGCTTATAAAGTATGTATTTGTGTTCAGACACGCGCAAAGGAAGGCATGGATTTGACGTGAAATACTGCGATAGCAAAGGGGAGAGTATGTCAAGTCATAAGAATGGTACAGATATTTCTGTTTCCAGAGCCACAGCCGTCAGCAGAGTGTATTTCCGATACTTCGCTCATTGTCGAATGTCTTTCAATTGAGATCGCGATCGTAACATTTAATTGTAAGTACAATGATAAAACATATATGTGACCATTTTTCTAGGATGATTCTACCTATGCATGTTTGGCATGCAGCGCCAGTGACGGGAATGATTCACGTTCCCCGTTAACGGTAGGAGATGTCCAAATGGAAAGGCCTGTTGGAGTGTACGAATGTAGCTGACTTAACCGTGTAGTCCTCTGGACGGCTGAATAGCGAACTAATACTTACTATGTGTTGGATAGTTTTCGTGATTGCGTGGAAATTTGAGAATGAGTATGGACGTGTGTTTGCGCTGGTACATTATTTCCGCCCATGTAAATTGTTCGGTTGACTGATTCTTCACATTTCGCGTCTTTATTTAGCTGAGAGGACATCTATTGTGGTGTATTCATCTAGCAGGAGGAAAACACTTTTGCTAGTTCTCTAGACATGACAAACACGTTATTTGACGTTGCAAATTATAGGGATGATTCGGAATCTGTTACATCACCGACATCAGTATTAGCAAAGGGAAAAATCAGTTTACTCTATTTTTCTTTTGTCGAGTTTTTTTCATGTAAAGGGCTTCACAGACGGGAAAATTTCTAGTTACTCTATAGTTTATAGCACGTTCCACCTAGCTAAAGTTTCAGGTTTCTAGAGAAATAATTTCCAGTCTATATCTTCGGAATTGTATCGCGCAAGTGGTATTGCCATGCAAACGATATTGATATGTGTTTGATATCGAGAAGTACCGCTAAAATGGTATGATGTTCTAGCAAACCAGGAGAAATTAGGTATGTTATTGTAATTACAGAGTCTTTAGATGTGTGTAGAAAAGCGAACAAGCAAGCAGGTCCGGACCAGAAACAGTAACGCATTTGTGCCAAGGGGGAAACGAGTCAGTCTTTGCACAACAGTTCTGAGTTGACTTCGATCTACTGAGGGCGCGGATTGGATGACCGCCCTACATCGCAGGAAATATCCAGTGCTGCGAGGAGTGTATACAGTGCTGTCTGTCTTCGTGGTAAATGTACAAATGATGTAAAAGGGGTGATTTTGTATGGCGCAGGATACTAGTTGTATGTTTACTCCATCGACATGGTACGTGTTGATATGTTGCTGGGTTTGAGATCGGTTTCGCGCCGTAATATTTAAGCTCCTGTCCTCAGTGGGAGAGCAGTGTAATTGAGTAAGAGTTTTTCAGTATTTGACGATATGTAGGGGCACTTTTCAAGGTTTAATTGTCATTGAAATATGGTGATCTATGTAAAATAGTTTTTTCCGCTTAAATCCTCATCTGCAGAAGAAAAAAAGGCAGACAGTGCATCCACACCAACAGCATCAGTAATTCGGCGGGTAAATTCGACAAGAGCCAGTTATAATGCGCAATTCATTCACGAGACATTCTTTGTGCTGGGGTATAGGAATCTCTACATAACAGTGAGAACGTCTGTGTATGTTGAAAGCAGGAAGGGTGAGACGTGATGGATGGGGTGCCACTGTAGGAACGTGAGGAAGAATGCATTCGGCGTTATTCCGCGGTATTTTCGTAAACAGGTTCTGTTAGGACAAGAATTTCCATGCAGACAAGCTGAGGCATCATAAAAGCTCCTACAAAAGCGACCATTAAATAATTCTGGGACACTATACAATTTATGACAGGTCGACTTGACTCTTATTTTACGTAGCCAGGTGAGGTCAGTATAACATTGAGAGCCTTTTAGATGGTGAGTCGCCATGCAGATGTTTTGCAGCGAGGGGTCAGTCACGTTGGGGCAGCTAAGCATGGCTGGATGCAACTCGTATGTCTCATTAAGATAGCTACGGAGAAAGCAGCCTGTGCTATTCTGGAACAGATTTCTATAATGCGATCTGCGACGTAACTGTCCACAGTTATAGCGTCAGCAAGGGTAAACACACGTGCTGCCCAGAGGCATTGCACATATCGGATTGGTGTGAGCACACTTTAGAGTTCTGTGGCAAGGTGGACGGGTGTGTGTGCTGAACTTCACGTGATCGACGAAGACGTGATGGTGGAGGAGGAGACGCTGCGGGATTCGGCCGCTGCGAGCAGCCTGGTTGCTGCAGCCCTAACCCACTAGGCTGAGGGAGGGCGGCCCATTTACACCAGAGCGATGCTGTGTCTGCCACAGCCAGGATAGGGTCGGCGCCGGGGGCATCGGTGGTGGCGGGGGCAGCGGCTGCGTCAGGTGTGGATTGGCAGGATGTGTTTTTTATTAGTGATCTTTTGTTTAAACTGTATTCCATCTATTTCACCAATCAATATGATGCTACAAATTAAAGAAACTGCCCCGTATGTGTAAAAAAATCGATTTAATTAATTAGCATAAATTTTTGTATCAACATGGTGATAGCAGTACAATAGTTAAGGGGGGGGGGATGCATGAGTGGGTAACATGGAGCAGAACAGCAGGTGAAGTGCAGAACACTAGGTTAATCTGCATAATTTCTATGTAAAACGCAGTACAATAATTTAAGTGGGTGGGTGACAAAGAAGAATGCACCAGATATGGCATTCAAAAGCATGTGACACTCGAAAAGTGTAATAGAAAATGGTTGGAGACCATAACTAATTACTTAATTTGTTATCAAAGGTGATAGAATAGTTTAAGGAAATGGGGGTGACATGGAAAACCATTTAACAGATCAATAGGTTAAGTGCCGTCAATGGCCCAAACATTTGGTTAAGACTTCCAGAGTACAGTCCTGAATATTAGTTTATGTAATATGTTTGCTCCATGTAATTACTTCTTACAATGCCTACATGTTTCCAAACAGCAGAGAATGACGAGCAAGAGAAATCCAACCCCACAAATTGATTTTTTTGTCAATGAACAATATACCCTTGAATTTCCTGTTATGATACCGTTCCCCTCCACCATCAGACCGCCATCTTGGATTATTTCGTGGAAAGGATCACAACACCCTCAGGTGGCGGTACTGTGTACTAGGTCAGTTGGACTCCAAACCTCATGGTTAACACACTGGATAAGTGCCTGCAAAATAAAGACTTATGTCTAGCATAGGTTGAGTCCTCTTCCTACCATTTCCTAGGAAGAGGTGGCAGTTGGAAGACTTAGGTTAGTGGAGGCAGCCCAAGTGCCCTTACTTTCAGGTCATTTTCTTGGGTTAGTAGAGATAGTCAAATTGACCCTCCAAAATTCAAACTTATCACCAGATCCTAGGAAGAGGTGGCAGTTGCATAACTTAGGTTAGTGGAGGTAGCCCAAATGACCTATCTTTCCAACATTTTCTTAGGTTAGTAGAGGTGTGTTGCATTGTCATGATGGTATTTGTACTTCCCGCCAGGGAAGCGTGGCAGGTGTGCATGGCACTTTCTCAAACATGGTTCAAATGGCACTAAGCACTATGGGACTCAACATCTGATACCATCAGTCCCCTAGATTTAGAACTAGTTAAACCTAACTAACCTAAGGACATCACACACATCCATGTCTGAGGCAGGATTTGAACCTGTGACCGTAGCAGCAGCGTGGTTCCAGACTGAAGCGCCTAGAACCACTCAGCCACAGCTCCCGGCGGCACTTTCTCACCAGAGAGGTTAATCAGTTTATAGGAGTGAGGGGGCCTAGCCGGCCGTGGTGGTCTAGTGGTTCTAGGCACTACAGTCCGCAATCGTGCGACTGCTACACTCGCAGGTTCGAATCCTGCCTCGGGCATGGATGTGTGTGATGTCCTTAGGTTAGTTAGGTTTAAGTAGTTCTAAGTTCTAGGGGACTGATGACCACAGATGTTAAGTCCCATAGTGCTCAGAGCCATTTGAACCATTTTTTAACAGTGGTTAGCACACTGGACTCGCATTCGGGAGGACGATGGTTCAATCCTGCGTCCGGCCATCCTGATTTAGGTTTTCCGTGATTTCCCTAAATCGTTCCAGGCAAATGCCAAGATGGTTCCTCTGAAAGGGCATGGCCGACTTCCTTCCCCATCCTTCCCTAATCCAATGAGACCGATGACCTCGCTGTTTGGTCTCTTCCCCCAAACAACCCCCAAACCCAACCATTTTTTGAGAGGGCCTATTCCAATAACTCCGACCTGAAAGTGTACCAGTAGCAGTGTGGGGGAGGGGGTTGGTGGAGGGGGAGGGGATGGGGGGAACAATAGGTTAAGTGCCTGTCAAACAAAAGGAAACATGGGTGGCATGGAAAACATTTAACAGAACAATAGGTTAAGTACCTGACAATCAAAGGAGAACAATTGGTTAAGTACCTGTCGATCAAAGGAGAACAATAGGTTTGCTCCAGACGGCATACCTGCCCCTGATGTATGCAACCTGCCCTAACAAAATGGACTGAAACGAAGGTAGCTCCACTACTAGTGGGATTATGCGGTTTGGGACAGTGTGCTACTTACGAGGAGCTGTCTCCCTCCCTGCCACACACAAAACAGCGCACTTGTAGTTAAGTAGAGTGGATGACTGGAAATCACGTGACACCAAGTGCAATCATTTTGGATCTTTACTGTATAAAAGAACGCTTGACAGCTGCAACTGATCAGTCTTCTGTGGTAGCTGAAAGTGTCAACATGGAATCCTCCAAATTGCTAAACAGCTCTCAGCTATTAGGGAGGAAGACAAGACTAATGGACGAACGCTTTGGTTTAGGTTATTACAGCAGAACATGAATAATCTTACTACTGAAATTTGCAACATAAATTACACCGCCCCGCGGGATTAGCCGAGCGGTCTCAGGAGCTGCAGTCACTGTGCGGCTGGTCCCGGCGGAGGTTCGAGTCCTCCCTCGGGCTTCGGTGTGTGTGTTTGCCCTTAGGATAATTTATGTTAAATAGTGTGTTAGCTTAGGGACTGATGACCTTAGAAGTTAAGACCGATAAGATTTCACCGACAATTGAACATTTTTGAAATTACACCGCAAATGGTAAACCACTCAGCGAGGAGAATGTGAATGTGCTTACACCTATGACAGAACCGTTTTCCGATAACATTGTGGTGATTAAAACCTGTGATCAAGTGGACTGTCAAGAAGAATTAGAAAGATGATGGTCTGTAATGTTAAATAAGGAGATGTGTGGCTCAATTAACTATTATCTACGTATTAAATTCTCCAATTTCGTCACTGCAAGACATGGTGTCAAGGCGAAGCTGACTTTTTTCTTACACGGGAGCGACAGTGTGACAGCAAGGGGGATGCGGGAAAAAATCGGCAAGGAAGCACCGGAAACCATTTCAAAGAAATATAAAAATCCTATGGTTGTACTGAAGTGGAATTATCTGACGTTGAAATGGCTGTTCTAATAGAAGAGCTGCCTGGAATACTGCAGCAGCTATGTTTAGACAACTATTACCTCTTGGATTTGGACATAACGCAAGACTTCGCCGTAATTTAAAAAAAAATGCAGATGTGCGATTACTGGTATCAACCCAGGACTTCTGCATGGAAGGAGATCACCAGGGAAACATCAATGTGATTCTGGACAACGATAAGACAGTTGGAATAGACTGTCTAACGTGGTTAAGCTCTAACTGTAGAGTAATGATATATAACAAGTTTATATGTCAGGTCACAAGTCCGGGAGTGAACAATGATATTGGTAACCACATTACAGATTTTATAAAGTGTCCAGACATGCGACTACGAGAAATTTTTAGGTCTTCCTTGGCTAAGCAGCATGGCATTACCAGGTTGGAGGCTACAATATACAACTGCAAAATGGATCGTGTATTCGACCCTGTGCACGAGTGTTTACATGTATTAGACACCAGTAAACAGTATTTACAATGTGCTCTACTTTACTCTTTGCCATTTCCTTCCATGCAGCATTAGTTAACGGATAACGTACAGAATAACTGTTGTGTTGTGTTTAATAACGTTCTGCAGCTTGTGTACTGGGGTAATGAAAATGTCCAAAAACTGATAGGTGTACAAGTAAGTCTTCCACATACTCCAGACAGAGAAAGGCTTATCAGCTACGTTCTGTATGCCTGCAGTTTTAATTATCCACCTATAAACTACGTGGAGATTCTTAACACTGACTCTAATAAAGACAATATAAGAAAAATACAGAAGTGTTATGTTAAAGCAGGAGAAACTTATTTTTATCAGTCTAGAACACTGCTCTCCATAATACAGTCTGATATAGATATTGCAGAATTGGGATTGGTTGACACGAGCAGCATTGTTCCACAAGTCCCAAGAAAAAGAGTAAATGTATCACACAGACTTAAATCATTTCCCGAAGTAAAGAAAAGAAAACTAGAGTATATAGAGAAGACAATTTATAACACTTATATCAATTAGGAGTATATGTGTGTGTATATAAAATTTATGAAGTGTGCATTCTGTGTTGTTTGAAATCCTTGATGTATGGCAAGAGAATTAAGAGTCTTGTAATGCATATATGAAAAAAGCAAAACAATATGTTAAAATTTTAAATTATTATCATATGAACATGCTTCGAAAGAAGTATGCTTGTTAAAAGCAGGTTCATGCTTAGGGCTCTTGTATTTGTAACTTGTAAACGCTGTAGGGAAGTCCCTCAGCAACGATAGTGGAGTGCCGCGATGTAAAAGGTGGGTTTGGCGGTCTAACTGAGCTGCTCCTTTGTGTGCAAGCAGTGTGTGGCTAGCCTTAGCACGGTACACCTCAACAGTGCTAAGAGAGGCAATTGCAAGCTGCAATAGAAGGGATTTGCCTCGGATGTGGATCTGGCCATTGTTTGGTATTCACAGAACAATGCAATGGCTCTAATATGTTGAAAATCTGACACCAAGAAGAGACTTTATAGAGCATTCGCACATAAAGAGCCGTGAGTAACTTTAGCCGCCGTTTCACCTCCCAGTAATCTTCGCCACTGCTTCACAGACTTCTTACATTCAGTTACGTAATGTATATTGATATGGACCAGTTAATTTGTGTGTTGTTTCAATAATAATAATATAAAACGTCAATTTGTGTTCGAAATCATTACTTCAAATTTGATCACAAACCTACGCAGGGTCCCCACCTAAGTGCTACTAAAACCATGTATCCTGATTTGAATGAATAATTGTGGCATTCATGTGTTTAAAAATGATTTTTTGTCTAAATAAAAGGAATAGCAAAAGTTAAAGTAAGAGTGAAATTTGTATGCTTTGTTTATGGACTACTCCAAGTGTTAAGGTAGGAAGTTCAAGTACAAAAAATTTAAAGATTAATCAATAGGAAAATGAAAACCTTAATTACTTAAAAGCTAAAACCATAAAAGAGAAGTTGGATAGGCTTTTGATAAAGTATCCTTAGTTTATTATAAAACATAGTTTTGCAGGATTAAAGTGCAAGATTGTGTAAATATTATTGCCAAGAATACCTGCTTCACAGGTGATTAAAGAGCAAGTACATATAAATATTTAATGAATCGCTTTGCAGTAGTACTAATACACTCCTGGAAATGGAAAAAAGAACACATTGACACCGGTGTGTCAGACCCACCATACTTGCTCCGGACACTGCGAGAGGGCTGTACAAGCAATTATCACACGCACGGCACAGCGGACACACCAGGAACCGCGGTGTTGGCCGTCGAATGGCGCTAGCTGCGCAGCATTTGTGCACCGCCGCCGTCAGTGTCAGCCAGTTTGCCGTGGCATACGGAGCTCCATCGCAGTCTTTAACACTGGTAGCATGCCGCGACAGCGTGGACGTGAACCGTATGTGCAGTTGACGGACTTTGAGCGAAGGCGTATAGTGGGCATGGGGGAGGCCGGGTGGACGTACCGCCGAATTGCTCAACACGTGGGGCGTGAGGTCTCCACAGTACATCGATGTTGTCGCCAGTGGTCGGCGGAAGGTGCACGTGCCCGTCGACCTGGGACCGGACCGCAGCGACGCACGGATGCACGCCAAGAGCGTAGGATCCTACGCAGTGCCGTAGGGGACCGCACCGCCACTTCCCAGCAAATTAGGGACAATGTTGCTCCTGGGGTATCGGCGAGGACCATTCGCAACCGTCTCCATGAAGCTGGGCTACGGTCCCGCACACCGTTAGGCCGTCTTCCGCTCACGCCCCAACATCGTGCAGCCCGCCTCCAGTGGTGTCGCGACAGGCGTGAATGGAGGGACGAATGGAGACGTGTCGTCTTCAGCGATGAGAGTCGCTTCTGCCTTGGTGCCAATGATGGTCGTATGCGTGTTTGGCGCCGTGCAGGTGAGCGCCACAATCAGGACTGCATACGACCGAGGCACACAGGGCCAACACCCGGCATCATGGTGTGGGGAGCGATCTCCTACACTGACCGTACACCACTGGTGATCGTCGAGGGGACACTGAATAGTGCACGGTACATCCAAACCTTCATCGAACCCATCGTTCTACCATTCCTAGACCGGCAAGGGAACTTGCTGTTCCAACAGGACAATGCACGTCCGCATGTATCCCGTGCCACCCAACATGCTCTAGAAGGTGTAAGTCAACTACCCTGGCCAGCAAGATCTCCGGATCTGTCCCCCATTGAGCATGTTTGGGACTGGATGAAGCGTCGTCTCACGCGGTCTGCACGTCCAGCACGAACGCTGGTCCAACTGAGGCGCCAGGTGGAAATGGCATGGCAAGCCGTTCCACAGGACTACATCCAGCATCTCTACGATCGTCTCCATGGGAGAATAGCAGCCTGCATTGCTGCGAAAGGTGGATATACACTGTACTAGTGCCGACATTGTGCATGCTCTGTTGCCTGTGTCTATGTGCCTGTGGTTCTGTCAGTGTGATCATGTGATGTATCTGACCCCAGGAATGTGTCAATAAAGTTTCCCCTTCCTGGGACAATGAATTCACGGTGTTCTTATTTCAATTTCCAGGAGTGTAGAAGTGAAGTTATGCACATTTTGAAAGGTAGTGTAGTTTTAGTACCCATCATGAACGGTTCCTTTGGAAGTTAATTAAGCCCAGTGTTGCATTTTATTACCTTCCAAAGTAATTTAAGTGAATGGTTAGCTTTTAGAGATACTTTTTACTTTTGCAATAATCAGAGAACCTTGTCTAGTGAAACTATACCAGTTTATGGGTCCCCACTTTATTTTCCTCCTATTAAGAAAAAAGTGAACTATTACTAAGGAAAACTGCTACATGCAGAGGAGCTTAAACAGTGTATTTAAGACGTTATTCATCTTAATCTGTGTTATTTATGTCAGTCAAGATAGAAATCCCTCATGTCCAAAATTAGTTCTGTACTTCATGCAGTGGTGTTTCAGTATTTTGATTAGGTAATGCTATTGATTGTGGCCATCATTAGTATGAGCTCGGTGCAGTTTTGCTCCCCATAATTTACTGGTGTGTGTGTTATTGGGAACTGCTGCAACACACAGTACAGAGTGCACTGTGTTAGTTTGTATCCTACTTGCTATTCAAAGGGAAATCTCAACAAAGGTAAATTCAATAACTATTATCCAATTTCTTAAGATATATTTTTCCAAATTAATGTGCCTACTTAGGCTGGCGACCGTTCATTTTTTTCACTCACTTATAATTTTATCACTTCTGTTCACTCCCAAGGTTAAGGCCCATTTGGTTTTACTGTCAACTTCACAACATTCGAAATTATAGTCGGATACCCTTTTCCATTAGACACATGCATGGTCGAACTTTGACATCCTCTCAGAGGGTAACATTAGTGTGTTATACATAGCTTTTCCCGTGACAGAACTAAAGGTTCAGTTATTAATGAATGGTGTTAAAAACTGCAATAAATGATGAATATAAGCTGCAAATGGAAAAGGAAGAGGCTACTGCGGATGTGCAGGCCAGCTTTACATGTCGAGTAATCTCGCTACAGCTAGGGAATACAAGATAATAACATTTGCTGTAAAGATCAGTGGTTAGTGGCCATATGCTGGAGTTGTGGCCAAAAACGTAGGACTGGAGCATGTTTACTATGTTAAAAGACAAACTCCATTCCTCCTTGAATCTGCTTTAAAAAAAGAGGGATACATTATATCGAAACGTGGTGGGCTTGATGTCATACACATAGCAACAAAAGAACGATTTGCAGACCTTAAAACCAACGGAATAACAACCTTTAATGGAAATTCGTTTGTAAAAGTTGTAAACTTAAAGTTGTACACAGAAATTCCGTAAGAATGTGCAGCAGAAGAACTGGCAGCCCACACCCAAGAGAATGTGGAATGTTATAACAAGAATGTCATGTAGGAAATAGTGGAAAAATTAAAATCCCTGAATGCTCTCGTTTAGAGGAATTGACGGAAGGAACAGAGCTAATTGTTAAACCCGTAAAACATGTAGTTTACAGGAAAAAATAGATATATACTGGAGTTCGAAAACATACCTTCTCTGTATTTGTCAAATTACGGCCAGGAGAAAGAAATAGATGATTCAGATGTACACTCCTGGAAATGGAAAAAAGAACACATTGACACCGGTGTGTCAGACCCACCATACTTGCTCCGGACACTGCGAGAGGGCTGTACAAGCAATGATCACACGCACGGCACAGCGGACACACCAGGAACCGCGGTGTTGGCCGTCGAATGGCGCTAGCTGCGCAGCATTTGTGCACCGCCGCCGTCAGTGTCAGCCAGTTTGCCGTGGCATACGGAGCTCCATCGCAGTCTTTAACACTGGTAGCATGCCGCGACAGCGTGGACGTGAACCGTATGTGCAGTTGACGGACTTTGAGCGAGGGCGTATAGTGGGCATGGGGGAGGCCGGGTGGACGTACCGCCGAATTGCTCAACACGTGGGGCGTGAGGTCTCCACAGTACATCGATGTTGTCGCCAGTGGTCGGCGGAAGGTGCACGTGCCCGTCGACCTGGGACCGGACCACAGCGACGAACGGACGCACGCCAAGACCGTAGGATCCTACGCAGTGCCGTAGGGGACCGCACCGCCACTTCCCAGCAAATTAGGGACACTGTTGCTCCTGGGGTATCGGCGAGGACCATTCGCAACCGTCTCCATGAAGCTGGGCTACGGTCCTGCACACCGTTAGGCCGTCTTCCGCTCACGCCCCAACATCGTGCAGCCCGCCTCCAGTGGTGTCGCGACAGGCGTGAATGGAGGGACGAATGGAGACGTGTCGTCTTCAGCGATGAGAGTCGCTTCTGCCTTGGTGCCAATGATGGTCGTATGCGTGTTTGGCGCCGTGCAGGTGAGCGCCACAATCAGGACTGCATACGACCGAGGCACACAGGGCCAACACCCGGCATCATGGTGTGGGGAGCGATCTCCTACACTGGCCGTACACCACTGGTGATCGTCGAGGGGACACTGAATAGTGCACGGTACATCCAAACCGTCATCGAACCCATCGTTCTACCATTCCTAGGCCGGCAAGGGAACTTGCTGTTCCAACAGGACAATGCACGTCCGCATGAATCCCGTGCCACCCAACGTGCTCTAGAAGGTGTAAGTCAACTACCCTGGCCAGCAAGATCTCCGGATCTGTCCCCCATTGAGCATGTTTGGGACTGGATGAAGCGTCGTCTCACGCGGTCTGCACGTCCAGCACGAACGCTGGACCAACTGAGGCGCCAGGTGGAAATGGCATGGCAAGCCGTTCCACAGGACTACATCCAGCATCTCTACGATCGTCTCCATGGGAGAATAGCAGCCTGCATTGCTGCGAAAGGTGGATATACACTGTACTAGTGCCGACATTGTGCATGCTCTGTTGCCTGTGTCTATGTGCCTGTGGTTCTGTCAGTGTGATCATGTGATGTATCTGACCCCAGGAATGTGTCAATAAAGTTTCCCCTTCCTGGGACAATGAATTCACGGTGTTCTTATTTCAATTTCCAGGAGTGTAGATTTAAGTTATAAGCTAAAAATTAAATTGGACATCAGTAAAACCACACCTAACAAAAATAAGGAAAGAGTTGTTTTCTGTATGTAAATGTAAAAGCAAAAGTTAATGAAGATTTGGTACTAGAATATTTGCTTGTCTTATTCACTAATGTACCAAAAATCCCAAGACTTTCCTATATACAGTGATCCATGGACTGTATTTCGATTGTGGAAAGTGGGTAGTTGCACGACCTTGAAAAGTAGTTGAAAGTATAGTGACCCCCTTTATGTACCTACCTGTATATGAGGAGGACATAATTTGCATTTCGTAGGTAGGACATGGATACTGTTGTTTAACTTCCGATCACTGATCCCTTCGTATAGTGTGACTGCAAAGTCGTTAAGATGCTTCACGGTGTGCTTCTGGGCTTGAGTGCAATACTGATGTGGCTGGCTCCAAGTGGCCACCCATCCCCCACATCCCTCCCCACATCATGTAGCAGCAGTCACCTAATCTTGCCGGCTCAGAAACTCCCCAGCCAGGCAACTGCTGCTACCTGATGCAGGGAGGGGTATGGGGGAGGGCCAGTCGTACAGAGTACACCAGTATTGCACTTGAGCCCGGCAGCACACCATGAAACGTCTTAATGATTTTGCGATCGCACTATACGAAGCAATCAGCAATTGGAAGTTAAACAAGAATATCCTAAATACAAGAATATCCATGTCCTATGAAATGCAAATTATGTCCTGCTTGGAGCATAATTCTCCCATTTCCCATCTGATTTTTTTTCCGATTTCTACCACCTATTCCCGTTTTATAAACAATTTCCATCAACAATTTCCGTCCTCTGAACTGACAACTGATTTGTACAGCGAAAATTCGGAATTTCCGCCAAAAATTCAAACCGAATTCGAAATTGCAGTTAATAGTGTGGGTAGTGGAGGGGGGAGAGGGGGGGCTGGGGACCATGTTCAGGGTGAGGAAAACATGCGGATCCAGGGGTGGGGGTAAGCGTGGTCTTGGGTGGGGGTGGGCCTGGTCAGTGAGGGGGATTAATTGGTCAATTTAATTAATCTGCATATCAGTTTCATATAAAAACTGCACAGATGCTGCACTATCCTACTACTGGTGATATGTGACAGAGCTGATGACAGAGTACATTCTTTGTCCAGGCACACATGTGTTTCAGAGTACACCATTCAGCGCACATTGTTGAACATAAGGCTCTACAGCAGACAATCCCTGCATGTTCTCTTCGTTGACGCAATGACGTCGTCAATTACGATAGCAGTGGGCATGGTGTCATCAGGGTTGGACCTTGCATCGATGGAAACGTGTCGTCCAGTCAGATGAATGACAATTCTTGCTGTCGCATCCCGGATAAGCCATCTTCCAGATGAATGTCTGTTCAAAACATGCACCACGCCATCGATGCAGGCTGGTGGTAGCAGTATTTTGTTATGGGGGTTATTCACCTGGGCTTCCATGTGACCTGTGGTACTTAACGAAGGCACCATGAGAGGTCCGGCCTATGTGAATATTACTCAAGGCTACCGTCATCCCTTCACACTTGAAGTCTTTGCCAATGGTGAAGACATCTTCGCTAGGATAACTGTCAGTGTCACAGGGTCACAATCGTTCTGCAGTGGTTTGGGAAGCATAATTGTGGACCCCTGTTACTGGCTAACAAATGCACCTGATCTGAAGCCAACGTAAAACATCTGGGACACTATCGGGCGCCACCTCCATAGCCACAAACCACTGGCCTGCAATTTATGGGACTTATGAGACCCTTGCATAGACAACCTCATTCAGATACCTCTAGAAATCTGTCAAGGACTCCTTGACTCAATTCTGTGCAAAAGGGCTGCTGCACTGCGTTCCAAGGGTGGACTGACATACTATAAACCAGGCGATCATAATGTTTTGGCTGATGAGTGTATGTCTAATTGAAGGATCACTACCACCAAATCTGTTTTCCTGGTTGCAGTGTAGTTCACTCATTTCTACATTGTCAGGATGAATCTTTCACTCCATAGAGGATATCTGCTGTGAATTCCCTGACACCTGTACCCGGGACCCAGCTGTTTGAATGTGGCAGGCAGTGCTCTTACCAGATGAGCCATCCGAGCACCCCACTCACAGTCCGACTGGAAGCTTCAGGCTGCCAGCGTATCTTTTCTACTCTACAGAATTTCTCCTGCATTCATTGCCAGATTAGCAGTCCTGTGGAAGAATGGCAGAAAACGAATGAAAGAATTTCCCACAAAAAGTCTCAGCTCCATGTCTCGATCTGGTGCACAGATTTGGCCTGCCAGCATAGTTTAGGTCAATAAGTTTCCAACAGAACGGCCGTTACACGAGAATTAAGAAATTTCCGTGGATTAATTTCCAGATGTTGCACAGCCCTGTACTTCACATGCTGGTGCAGTTGCTGTGAGACGGTTATAGTGACTAGAAGTAGGCCAGGTACAGGAATCTGCAGTGAAAATCACTGCTTGATAATTGAGGCAAGACTTTAGTCAAATTAAGACAGCTAGAAAACCGGTAACGAAAACTGCCAATGGCCGGGAGAGCGGTGTGCTGAGCACATACCACTCCACATAAGCATCTGGTGATGCCTAAGGTCTGAGGGTGACATGGCGGCCGGTCAGTACCGTCGGGCCTTCAAGGAGAATCTATTACTAGCTTATTTGATTGCAGAATTCAGTTAGTCTTTCTCCTCTCTCGTTGCTGCTATCAAACACGCATTTGCTGAAACTTTTCCTTGTACTCGTACTATCTCCCCTGCAACCACATTCCTGTCCCCCGTGACTATTAGATTTTCATATCGCTTTACGTATTGAATTTAACCTTCAATATACTCATGTACATTCTATATCTCTTCGTCCTCTGCCTGCGACATCAGCATGTATACCTGAATTGTTGTTGCCAGTGTTGGTTTCCTGTCGACTCTGATGAGAAGAACTTTGTAACGGAACTGTTCCCAGTAACTCACACTCTGTCTTACCTACCTATTCGTAACGAATATACTCCCATTATATCATTTTCTGCTGCTGTCAATATACCCTATACTCACGCAGCCAGAAATGCTTCTCTTCTTTTCACTAAACTTCAATGACACTCACTAGAGCTAGACTAAGTCTCTGATTTCCCTTTTCAGATTTTTTTTAGCTTCTGTACCAGGTTCAAACATCTGAAATTCCACGGCCCAACTCGTAGAACGTTACTCTTTCGTTGGTTGCTCAATCTTTCCCTCACAGTCACTTCCCCCTTGGCAGTCCACTCCCAGAGATCTGAACTGGAGAGTAGCCCAGAGTATTTTGCCAGTGGAGAAATCATTATGACACTTTTTTCAATTACAGGCCACATGTCCTCTGTGTACACATTATGTGCCTTTAATGGAGTAGTTTCACTTGCTTTCTGCATCCTCATGCTGTTGATCGTTGTTGATTCTTCCGCCTTTTAAGGGCACTTTCCCACCCCAAGGGCTAGAGAATGCTCTGGACCCCTGTCCACTCGTCTGCCCTCTTTGATAAGGCCATTGGCAGAACTAAGGTGACTTCTTAAGGCGGAAATGATCAGCTGCCATTGCTGATGACCTTTATTCAAAATTTAAGCAGTGGCAAGGTTAAAACCTGGGGCTGAACGTTTTGATTATTAGTCAAAAGTGCTACCCCAAGACTATGGGTGCCTCTTCTTGGTAGAGTACACAAAGTAAACTCTAACTTATGTCTGGCCATTGTCTCATTCATCCTGAAGTCATTGTTGCTAAGTGTTTGCCATCTCCTCTTAAAATTGTAATGGACGACGTAGTCAAAGCTGTGAACTTCTTGGTAGAGTACACAAAGTAAACTCTAACTTATGTCTGGCCATTGTCTCATTCATCCTGAAGTCATTGTTGCTAAGTGTTTGCCATCTCCTCTTAAAATTGTAATGGACGACGTAGTCAAAGCTGTGAACTTCATCACATAGCGGCCCCTACGTATGCGGCTTTTGAATGTTTTATGTCAATAAGTCGGATCACAGCACACTACACTTCTGGTTACCTTGAAGTAAACCGTTTTTAACTTAGAGATGAAGTACATTCATTTTTATAATAAACTTTTTACCGGACATATACAACTGTTACCAAAATTTTTCGTGGTGAATAAATCCGCTTGAATTGTACTTGACAAATTTTTTATTTGGATAATATCATACACACAACCCACGTTCCCAGTTGTAAATCCCATCTTCAGGCACTTGATTGCGTATGAGAAAGTCGTACCTACCATGTAAATTATCCAGAACATTTATCAAATAGGGATCTCACATACTATGTGCTATTCATCATGGAAAATTTGCGTTTTTGACAATTAAGGGGTATGAGTATGTGGATTTATTTGCAGTTGATGAATGGTTATCTAAGTTGCATATACTTCTGGTATTTTCGAACACTTAAATGAACTGCCCAGAAAAATCCAAGGTAGAAACGAAGTAATCTGACTAGTATGGATAATATTCAAGGATTTATTAATAACTTAAATGTGTGGATACAGACAATTGAAAATGGATCTTGTGAGATGTTCCCAATTACCGACGATATGAAGGATTTAATTAGAGAACATTTAGTATTCATCATCATTGTCACATTGTCTTGAGGGATTAGACCTTTTGGCCTGTTCTGCTCCAGAATTGTTCACGCCATTCATATCAATTAGAGGTAGGTTTATATTATGTAGCTGTGTAGCTGCAATTATGAAGTGTGTATTCTGTGTTAGTTAAGGTCATTGATTTGTGACAGGAAATTTAGAGTTTTGTAATGTAAATACGAAAAGAGCAAAACGATGTGTTAAAATAATGAAATTTTATAATATGTGTATGTTTATAAGAAGTACAATGTTTATTGAAAGCTGGTTCATGCTTAGGACACTTGTATTGTAAAATGTAAAAGATATAATGAAGTCCTTCCGCAACAGAAGTGGCATGGCGCGATGTAAAGGGTGGTTTTGACGGTCGAACTGGGCGACTCCTTTGTGGGAACGGTGCGCAGTAAGTGGCCAGCCATAGCATGGTGAACTTCGACAGTGCTAAGAGAGGCAATTGCAAGCTGCTTTGCAAGGAATTTTGCCTCGGATGTGGATTTGGCTATTACTGGGTATTCTTGCCTAAAAGGAATGCCTCTAATATATTGAAAATCCGACGACATGAAGAGATTTTATAGAGCATTCGAACATCAAGAGCCGTGAGTACAGGTAGCCTCCATGTCACTTGCCACCAAAAATTCGCCACTGCTTCGCTAATGTCATACATTCAGATATGTATACGAGCATGGAACAGTAATTTTGTGAGAGTGGTTCTAATAATAATCCAAATGCTATAAATCTGTGTTCAGAACCATATTTTCTATCCTGATCATGAAACCTATACAGGGTCCTCTCCAAAGTGCTACTAAAACCGAATATCTTGTTTTAAATGAAGAATTATTGCTTTCAGGCGTTTTCCAAGTGGTTTCTTTTTGTATGTCAAATGTGAAAGGAGTAGCAAACGTTAAAGCTAAAACAACAAAAGTGAAGTCAGGTAGGGTTTTGCTAAAGTACTCTCAGTTTATTGCAAAGTATAGTTTTGCAACAATACAATGCCAGATTGTGTAAATGTTATTGTCTAAAATACCTACTTCACAAGTGATAAAAGAAAGACAGATAAGTCAAGCTCATTTTAAACATAATGTTGTCTTCATTACCATCATGAATGATTTTTTTTAAGTTAATTGCGCTCAGTATTGAATTTTTTGCCTTGCAAAGAAAAATTTAAACTGTTGCAAATGAAGTTAAAGATTAGCTTTGTTTGAATTAGTTTTTTTAATGTAATAATGTTAGTGTTTGATTAGTGATGCTATACTAGTTTATTGGTCCCCATCATGTTCTTCACATATTAGATAGGTAACTGGATTATTACTATTGATAAGGAAATATATATATATATATATATATATATATATATATATATATATATATATATATATATATATATAGAGAGAGAGAGAGAGAGAGAGAGAGAGAAAGAGAGAGAGAGAGAGAGAAGCATGGACAATGTAATTATGATATTATTTATCTACATTTGTGTTTTTACATGTCAGCTAAGATGAACCCCTCATGTCCAAATTTAGTTCTGCATGACACTTCATGCAGTAACATTCCAGTGTTGACTTTAGTTATGACCTTGAGTTTAGTGCTAATTTGCTTTCCATTATTACTAAAGTGGGCGTTATTGATAACTGCTTCTACCCACAGCTCGGAAAACCCTATGTCAGTTTTTATCATGTGCACTATTCAAAGGGAAATATTAATGAAAGTAACTTTAATGACCATTATCCAAATTTCTGAAACATCTTTCTAAATTTATGTGCCCAATTGGGCTGATGAACATTCATTTTTTCATTCATATATGATTTTACCACTTTAACTAACCCCCACAGTTAAAGTCTGGTAATTTCCGCATTGTACTTCATCACGTTTATTGTAAATAGGGCATACCAAAGCTTAATTCAGTTTGCCTGGCACATTTCCATTCAGCCAGCGAAAATGCCAAAATTTAAGAGGTTATGTTTTAGATCAGGGCACATGTTTGTGACAGAGATAGTGCATGCTCTCACATCGCCTTTCATGCACTGAAGTATCCATTCGGAATCTTATGAAATGGGACACTGTTAATCTGTCTTGCGAACATTCACCAACAATAGAAAAGTTTCGGATTTAGGTGTGACATTTTTTAGTGCTCAGTGGGAAGATTTGTTTGTAAGGTCTGATGGGAATGCAGTGTGCTTAACATGACACTCTGCCACAAATATGGGGCATCGATAGTGTGCTGTCACTACGAAAATAAACATTCCTCATCACACATGGGGACTGTTGGACCAGCCAGAAGTGAACTGATAACTAAATTAAAATCAGAATTGCCACGATCTAAAGAGGTAACCCTTGTTTATACTGTTCATTCTAAAAGAAAAACAAAATATGCCTTTTCGTAATTGGACTTATATCTGTAGAAGCTTGCACTATTTCTCTTTATATATTGTTGTAAATTTAAACTATGAGACTGTTTTGTGTGGTAAGATTTTAAAGTTAATCACTGTTGATGTTGTTCTGCAGATATATGAGCTGAACTGCACATCGGAAAGCCCAGGTCGGGCAAGCTATAGTGTTTTACTGAAAATTGCAAATGGTAGAAGACCTTTTACAGATGACCAATTTGTAACGAAACGTCTTGTAGAGTGTTCATAGGTAATATGCCCGTAGGTAGTGGCCCTTTTTGAGGTGTTAAGCTTGTCTGAACGACAGTTTCTCGAAGAGTACAGGAAATTGGTGCAGACTTAAAGGAGCAGTTGTGCAATAAATGTCATGACTTCTCAGAGTACTCGATTGCCCTTGATGGGACCTCTGAGAATCACAGCATAGCTCAACTTGCAATTTTCGTAAGGAGTGTCGAAAAATATTTCACTGTTACTGAGGAACTGTTGGATTTCTTTGAAAAGTACCACAACTGGGGAAGATCTTTTCCTGGATGTAGAGGACGTTTTGAACGATGTGCAGTTGTTACTCGACCGCCTGCACAGCATTGCAACTGATGGGGCCCATGCAATGTTGTTAGAAGGATAGGTTTTGTAGGGTGTATGAAAAAAATATGTGCAAAACTGCGATTTCCCAGTTTTGACAATACATTGCATTTTACATCAAGAACAGCTCTGTGCAAAAGTTTTCTGCAAGTGAAGGTCCATCATGGGTAAAGTTGCAGAAATTGTGAATTTTTGTAGAAAGTAAGACTTTAATCATTACGAATCAATTCACAAAGACATTCCTTTTTATTGTGCTGCACTAGGGTTAAGTTGCTCAAAATTACTCTGAGTCTTTTTCCATTTGAGACAAGTAGTTCTTTTCACTGATATGAAAGGTTCTCCACAGTGAGACTTGGATAATGAGCAATGAATCGCTGTCTTCGCTTTTGTGAGAGACATTGTGTGGTATTTACATGATTTAAGTATCTTGTTGGAAGGTAAAAATAAATTAATCTGTACTATGTGTGACCATATTAAAAGTTATAAATTGTGCTTTTTATTTTTAAAAGGAGGAAATTCGGACGATTTTCTCTCTCTAAAATCCTTGAATTTAGGTACTTACAAACACAAGAGTAAGTACACAAAACCATTATTCATTGCATAAATAATTTGAATATGTATTTGAAGAAATAAAACAAGTGAAACCTGCAATAAAAGTTTTAGGACGCCTTTTTCGGTTCGGCCAGAGGATGCCCCATCAGGTCTCCAAGTTGAGCTGATAAAACTACAGTGCAATTCAGTTTTGACACACTGCTGTTACCATTATAGTGGTGGTTTGATTTCATTTTATAAAGGCGTTGACCAACAAGAATTCCCAAGAATTCATGACCTTACCCTAAAATGTGTTGCTATGTTCCGAACAACGTTCGTTTGTGAACAGGTGTTTTCAATTATGAATATTAACAAAACAAAAACAAGGTCATGTTTGTCTGATTCCTCATTGCAAGCTATACTTCGAATTACAACTGCCAAAACGATTGTTCCAAATATCGAAAAATTAGTGTCTTCAAAACGATACCAAAAATAGACAAAGAATGTTGCCAATTAGTGCAAAATAAGGAGCACAATGAAACTAGTCTTTCTGTCTGTACTCAAAATTAGCATTATTATTATTATCATTATTATTACTATTCATTTTTATACTGGTATGCCCTGATGCATGCTGATTTGCCCAGCCTCATTTATCAAAGAACAACATAACGCTTGCCTCGTTAAGCACTGGCACAACATGTTCCTTTCCTAGCATTGCCACAGCAGTGCTGCGTCTGCCTCCCTCACCTTCCCTCACCCCACTCGCGCTATGACAGGGCAACAGTGCTTTAGCCACTGCTGGCCAGTTCTCGCAAAGCACCTGAGTTTTGTGTGGCCTGCTTTATTTGATCAGATGCATATTTAATCAACTCCATGTTTATATTATCAGTGCAAGGTGACATTGTTTTTTATTTCCTTGACTACATTTTGTAGAGGTTACCATTTTATCAGATCTACAGAGTTGCTGGTATTGGTATTTATTTCTGCTTCTTCTTCATTATCAGTCCATAGATATTTGTAATGTCTTAACCATTCCTTTTCAGGTATTACATTTAGTTGTAAAATATCTCGTTCTTCTTGTTCAACTGCTTCTTAATTTTATATGCATTTAGTGCTCTTGCAGCATAATTTCGAAAAAAATATTTCGGAAAGAGTTAGGACAGCAACCAGGCCCAAATTTACTTTCAGTTCCTTTATTTATTCAAAGGAAACCGTTACTGGTTTCGAATCGTTGTGATTCATCCGCAGACGGTTTACACGCTTTCTTTATTACATTTGGTGTGTTTTTATAGATTAATTGTCCTAAAATATAAATAAAACATAATTATAAATACGCCACATACGGATGGTTCCGTTACAGATTTTCGTTGCATGTAACTTACGTGAAACGTCGGTTTCGAGTGTTTGTTTTCATAACATTCGTCCAACCGATGTACATGCATTCCCACTGCATCCTCATTGTTGCACACGTAAATAGTTGTCACTGTATACTTTAGATTTGTCGCTGAGATCATTTCAACCACGCACCAAATGAGGAAATGATCTCAGCGATAAATCTAAACTATACAGTGAGAACTATTTACGTGTGCAACAACGAGGATGCAGTGGGAATGCATTTACATCGGTTGGACTAATGTTATGAAAACAAACACTCGAAACCGACGTTTCACGTAAGTCACATGCAACGAAAGTATGTAACGCAACAATCTGTATTTAGAGTGCTTATAATTATGTATTATTTATATTTTAGGACAATTAATCCATAAAAACACACCAAATGTCGTAAAGAAAGCATGTAAACCGTCTGAGGATGAATCACAACAATTCGAAACCGGTAACGGTTTCCTTTGAATAAATAAAGGAACTGAAAGTCAATTTGTGGCTGGTTGCTGTCCAAACACCATCAACATTTGTCTTCAAACAACAGCCACGGTCTCCATCATGTCATCATATGACAAAATTGTATTTCGGAAAGAGTATTGAAGATTTTGACTGGGTTCACGATTCATTTGTGGAGTCGAAATATCTTCTGAATAACTTAGATTTATGCTTACGGGAGAAACTGGCAGATTTGAAAGCAGACAGAACATTGAAATCAAATTTTTCTAAAGTGTCTTTGGGTACATTTTGTTGACAATAAGAAGTGAATGCCCAGCGATCTCCGAGATGGTAGTTAATGTATTATTACGAAACATTTGCATCAACTGGACTTCTCAGTATTGACTGAAAAAAAATACCAATGATAGAGAGAGAGAAAGAGAGAGACTACAAACCATCAAAGAAATGAGGTTTCCACTGTCAACAGTTCAGCCAAATCAGCCACTGAAGATATGAGATGGGTTATTTACTTTAACATTCATATTGGAAATGTGTTTTTTCTGCTGTAAATCAAAGTTAGTAAGTTGTTAACAAATGATTGAGTCTATTCCTGCGGTATAATGACAACAATAATAATAATAATTAATTACACAACGATGTAAACAAACTTACATTGCCTTGTTAGTCTTGGAATGTTATCTGGCAAGAGATGTTCAGAGTGCTGAAGAAATGATTGAGTCTATTCCTGCGGTATAATGACAACAATAATAATAATAATTAATTACACAACGATGTAAACAAACTTACATTGCCTTGTTAGTCTTGGAATGTTATCTGGCAAAGGTGTTCAGAGTGCTAAAGAAAGCAGATCTAAAATTCGAAGACATGCGGGTGATACACCGCTTCTATAAAGGAAGAAGTAGCTGTGAATAGGAATTTTCTTCAGCAACAAATTAGGAAAGATGTGAGACAGTGATATGCTTTTTCCCTACCTATTTTAAATACTCACATCCAGGAAGCTATATACAAAAGTTCTTGAAATTGCTGAGTTGGGGATCAAAATTAATGTGCAGAAGATATACAAGCTGTGTTATGCAAAAGATATTGCTGTGATAATGGAGGCGAAAGACGATCTAAAGAAGGTCCTCAGCACTATGGAAAGAATTTTCTGTAATCATTATGATATGATAATAAGCAAGCGAAAGACTACAGTAATGCTATGCAGGGCTGAATAAGAATATGACCCTTGCAGAATAAGAATTTGAAGAGAGGAGTTAGAAATGAGAAGGGAATTTACCTATTAGGGAAGCGACTTTAGGGAGGTAAATCAAGAGGAAGTTCTTGAAATTGTCAAAGACTTGAAAAATTCGTACAGTGCAGATATTTTAAATATGATAAATAACCTACTGAAAGAAATAATATATTACATTGTAACTCCATTAACATGCTCTACAAGCTTATGTATTACTGAGGGTGTTTTTCCTGATCCTCTCAAATTATCCAAAGTAACTCTGGTATTTAAGCAGGGAAGCAAATCTGAACCTGCAAAGTAGAGGCCAATTTCACTAATCCCAGTACTAGCCAAAGCCTTTGAAGTCGTCATGTATAAACAAATTCATGAATACCTAGAATTGAGCAAGATGTTAAGTGCATCACAGTTTGGTTACAGGAAAGAGAGATCATGGAGGCAAGCTGTAGAACTCTTAGTTAGACACATTTTATCAGCATTGTAGGACCAGGCTCATACACAGGTAACATTGTACGATCTGAGAAAGGCCTTCCATTATGTTGACTACCTGTTCTGCTCTCCAAACTAGAATACTATAGAATTTGTGACAAAAATCTAAAACTCATGAAATCATACATCAATCAAGAAAGCAGGTGTTGAAAATAAGAAACGAATACCCAGCGATCTCTGAGATGGTAGTTAATGTATTATTACGAAACATTTGCATCAACTGGACTTCTCAGTATTGACTGAAAAAAAAATACCACTTGAGGTTCAACACGGAGTGCCACAGAGATTAAAATTAGGGCCTCTTGCATTCCTGGTACCAGAAAATACAGATGTAAAGATTTATACGTATGCAGATGATACTACTGTTCTGTCTGTAAACTATATATTTGAAGGCTTTGTCAAAAGGATGAATTTGATGAAAGATAGTGCAGAATCCTGGCTCAGTGCAAATGGTTTACTGTTATATGTAAATATGACATAGGATATATTTTTCGGTCTATCAAAGATTGCAAAAATAGAAAAACAAAATCTAAAATTTTTAGGCATCGCTCTTGACAACAAAATAACATGGAACACCTATGTAGAACATGTAACAGTTAGGTGTAATACAGGTAACACAGTTAGGTGTAATACACTCGCTAAAGAGACTGATGTCATATGTCAATTTGGATATGTAAGGACAGAATATTTTGTCTTTTTTCGATCTATTTTATAACACAGAATAATATCTGGGGAAATAGTAAAAAAATAAATGAAATTCTTTTAATTCAGAAGAAAGTAGTTAGAGCAATGCTAAGAGCAAATAGCAGAACTCATTGCAAGCATTTGTTAACTAAGTATAAGATATTAACTGTAATTAATTTAAAATAACCTAGAAAGTGTTAATTACATACTCACTGAACTACCAGATTTAAGCATAACAAATCAAAGACATGATTATGATACAAGAACGACTACTACTCTGCTCTTACCACAAAACAGACTAGCAAAAACAAACAATAGTCATGCCTACATGCAATCAAAACATATAACAAACTGCGTCAACATGTCTAAAGCATGCCAATCAAAGCATTTAAGGAAAAACAGGACAGCTTCTTGATAGGAAACCCATTTTATTCTTTAGAAGAATTTTTAGAAATGCAGAATATAACAGTGTAAAAGATATAAATATGTATTTTGTAATATTAATAAGCAAGTGCGTTGATGAAGTCTGTTATATGTTCAAATGCTAAACGACTAATAAACAGTTTGAATCTGAGACATGATTACAAGGGCTGGTAAGAAACTGTAAGCAGAATACAACAGGCCAAACTGCATTTGGCTTAAGAAAGAACTTACTCATCAGCAGGAACCTAAATCTGGAAATAAGGAAAGGGATTATGAAAGCACTTGTTTGGAATGCAGCCCCATACCGCTATGAAACTTAGAGAATTGCAAAACATGGGAGAACATGGCTAGAAGACAAGGAGATTTTTTGCTACAAAAGGATGATGAAGATCACCTGGAAGAGTTACATATGAAGAGGGGCTGACAAGATACAGCAAACCAGATCTCCATGGAGGCACATCCAAAGAGAAAGACGAAAACTTGTAGGATCCGTTTTAAGACACAAAACATCATTGTAAGAGTGGCAGAAGGAACTATTAAGGGAAGCAATCGTGGGGATAACTAGGATGTCATACACACAGCAGGTCATGAATGATGGGGGATGTACTACATACATGGATGTGAAGAGGAACGCAACAGAAGATGGGAATGACATACTGCTGCAATGCAACCTCAGGGTTGAATACTAAAGAGTGGCATAACCACATAATAGCTCATAATTATATTACAATTCACACTATCTTGAGGGGTGTGTAGGTATATGATGAAAGGCCTCCAGGATGCCATAAAATTAAGATTTATTAAAAAAACAAAAAATGAAAGACCGAGCGACCAGAGAATTGGCAAAGACATTAATTATGAAAGCGCGGTAAGGTGCAGACAAATGAAAGAAGAAACATTCTACTTCTATACAGTTTTTTGTTTTTACTTTTATACTCTCTCGTATGTAGAAAGACAATGAAAATGTGAGATTTTAGATCTATGCATCATATATGTGTGTGAATAATATTATATTGAACAACAGTATCAAGTATTTTTTTATTTATTGAAATAAGTGAAGAACATTCAAGGAGGATTTTCTCGGTGCGCTGGTGTTCCCGGAGTCCGCATCCTGCAGCTGCAATTAAAATTTAAGCGAATTCCGATGGGCAAAATATACAAATAAGCACAGAACATTTTAATAATGTAATGGTATTATAGCCTACAAAAATGTGTCTTCATACACATAGTCAGTAATATTTATTAATTTATTTATTCTTTCTTTTTTATTACAACTGTCGACTTGTGTGTCTGGACTTCAGGGCACTGGTTGTGAGTAGTGTTTATTAACTGTTCTTATAGTAAGAAATTTCTATGACACTGTAATGAGTCATAAAAACTAATTGCCTGTATTTTCTGTTTGCATGAATCACGACAGAGAGCAAGGAAAACAAAAACGCAAAAATTGAGGAGAAATTTAGGAAAGGAATAAGAACTGGATGCAGGACACGTAAAATTTTCCATAGTAATCTGTTTTGTTCACCACAGCAAAGGTAGGATGGCTATGCAAGTTGTTTGCATCGTTACACTTGGTAGCGCCTCTTTTGATGTGGATAGAAAACTTTTCCTCATTATTTTCTTCCTTGAATTTTATTTGCGAAAAACTTACAGATTTTTTTCAGGTTGAATCACATTGTCAATAAGACATTAAGAATTGTGACTCAATACTTTGCACATCGTCACAGACGTAAAACAGGCTTTGACATCACGTTAATTGCATTTGTCAATAATAATGGTTAGCATATGAAATTTTTAATATTTTTGTGAAACATTTATTTTTTTGCATATTTATGCAACATGGCCGCAAAATATATGCCCATTGTTGATAAAAGTAGCGAAAACGCAATCAGCCAAGATGGCGTAGAATTGCAAGATCGAACAATTGAAGTTCAGGCGCCATGCATGCCTACTGCAGAAAATTTAAATACATCAGAGATGAGTGTCACAGGAGTGACAAATGATACCGATGCTCCACAGCAGACCAACCTTGATGACACAATGTTTACAACTGACGACAGAATGAAATGCATCTCCCAGAGCAACATACCTCTCATGAATGAAACATTGTAGGGCGGTTCCAATGTGAATTTTGACATGTTAAAAATACCACTTGTTCACAACACAAACATTAAATAGGAAAGTACAGCTGACAGCAACCAGAGTGGTACAACTGAAGCACTACTATGGCAGTTTTCACTTAAATAAACATGAGATTTGCTGATATGAAACATAATATGAACACCAGTTTCAGAGATATGAAACAGGATAAGAATACCAAAATGGATAGTTTGACATACAATGTGAACACAGTCACACAAGGTCTAAATACAATGAAACAAGAACAAAAACAACTATTGCAAGACACAGTCTCACAGAAATTCGATGACTTAGCCAAAAATTTTCGCACTGAAATCAATGAAAAGTTGAATGATATGAAAACACAGGTAAAGCATGGAGAAAACTCCAGAAAAAAAGTTAACAGTAACATTACGTGGTTAAAACAGAAGGTAGATTCTTTTAACAACCATAATAATCTAATACGACAGATAAAGAAAATCACAGACGAAAACACAAACATTAAAGCCACATAAAACCAGTTGTGTTCGACAGTAAAAAAAGGTAACCACTGTTGTTAAGAGACTAAATAAAGACTATAAAGGTGTACCTCTAACTCTAGATGAGCTTACTTTAAAGGTAACAACATTAGACGTTGACTCAGTATGTGCTCAGAAGGAGAGAGAGAAGATCAATGAAAATTTGAGCGATATCATTAGTCAAGCTGAATCAGGTGCGTTAGATAAGGGTAATACCATTGCAGAGAAGTTAGTAACAGATTTTAGGTTGTACACAGATGTAGTAGAAAAGGCATTAATCTACAAGCCATGGAAAATAGGATCCGCAATCTTTTAGCAGAAAGTATTAGTGGGTCTCGAAATATGCATGTAAATAATACACCGGCTACAGTGAACAAACCACAACCTGTTGGTATTTATCCACAAATTGCCACGAGTCCCACAGCAGATACCAGTGACAGTTGTAGAGTTCAAAATGTAAACATACCCACAACTCCAAAACCTGAATAATTACCAGGCAGAATTACAAGTAACTACAATAGCCACCTAAATACAACCGAAAATGCCATGTGTCTATCAACCATTTTTGCAGACAAAGCTTTGCTGAGACATCGACAGTTTCCTACATTCACTACCGAAGGTAAAAGAATGAATCCCATAGTACTTTTTGTCATGTATTTCCACGCAGATGAAGGCACAGAAAATTAGGTTTGTCGTGGGATATAATCAAGGTAATGTGTTTCATGGGCAACTGAAGTGGGCAAACTTTGCAGCACATATATCCAATGTGAACGAACTTTCTTCGGCAAATGCTGGTCTGAGGCAGTGCAAGAAAGACTCAGATGCGAGGTTTTCAACTCTGCACCATTCAGTGTCAAATACAGTAGTCTGCGTGGATACTTTGAAAAATACCTGGACAAGACACACTACTGGACGAACCCAGTTATCACAGGCAGAAGTGCTAAAAATTTTGAAAAGTCGTTTACCATTGAACATTAGAGAAAAATTAGCCACAACGTCAGAGCACAACACTGAATGTTTTCTGTCAGTCCTTGATTCTATCGGCTTCATCTACGAGGAAATACCTGTACCCAAAAGATAGACAGAAAATCAGACACAACAACTAAATAGTTACCTAAATCACTCAGTAAAACGTGATCTAAATACACAGCAAGGATGGTACTCACAAAAGCAAAATTACATACCCAGAGGTAATGAGTACAGTAATGGGAATGGAAAAATTAAACAATTTAAAGAAATTTCCAAAACAACGGGGGTAATTTCAACGCACAAGCGAATTACAATTCACCATCACAAGGCCCTATGCCAATCATGAATAGAAACAGTCAGCCGCAGCAGTGGCTGACGCGCAGCAACAATGCCATGCCTTACACTGTACTGCAGCTGACCTTTGGGCAGCGAAATAACTGCACAGTAGCTAACGACACAAATTGGCGAAGTATCCACACTAAGGCATCGAAAAGCACCAACCAGTCGTAGTTAAGCCTCAGGCTATTGACCTCTCAGGGAGTGGGGCCAAGGCAGAACTACAGACATGTTTTATAAGGTTTGACAAACAAGCTGACAACAAGGATGATTTGTATCAGCTTGAGTTAGATATAGTAGATAAAGTCAAGGAAGAACAAATACAAACAATCATTAAGGTGAAAATATTTAACATTGACACACAGTTAACTTTAGATATAGGTTCAATTACTAACATAAAGTCAAACGCATTTTGTTGTGAACTGAAGAAGAGAGGCAAGTTCACAACATTTCTTGTTCAAAATTGCAAGGTGCAAACTGCTACAGGCAGTAAGACTAAATTGGTTAAACATCAGGCACTTATTAAATTACAAACTGAACATTTTACAGTGAAGTGTAACTTTCTTATAATAGACAAACTTATAGTTAATTGTCTTATTGTCATGGACATGTTTAGAACATGCAAAACGCAGATTGACATAGGTAATGGTAAATGCCACTTTTCTTGTAAATCATCAGATCCTTTCTGTTGATTTAGTCAGAACACCTGATAAAACTAACAAAAACAAACTAGACTCAAATGTAGTGGTACAATATTCCTTTCCAGCTGTATATTTCACAAACAAATTTGATACTGAACAGGAAGCAAACACTGAGGTTAGTTACGAAATGGAAGAGCAGAAACTAAGTGAATCACAGGTACTAAATGAGATGCAATGACAGAACTTTCTGACTTGTTATTTAAATATGCCAATATTTTCAGTAAGGAGCCAGGAGCAATCAAAGACTATGAATATAACTTTGACGTCCATCCATGTGAAACATGTTGTGTAATGTGACATCCCATTCCATGGGCAAAACGAGAGGTAGTAAGGGAAGAGATCGATCGTATGATTGATTGGGGAATTATACAACCTTCATTTGCACCCCATTGTAGTCCAATATTATACCAGTAAGCAAACCAGACGGTTCTGTAAGATTAGTTCTCAACGCTAGAAGTATCAATAAGATTATAGTACCAGTACACATAAGGCCAGACAACTTGGACGAACAGCTTCTAAAGTTTTACAATACAAAATATTTCAGAATACTCGACATCAAGATGTTCTACTGGCAAATAAAACCCCACAAAGAAAGCTGAAAATATACAGCGTTTGTTTGTGGCGGCAGAAGTTACAAATTCCGTGTTCTACCTTTTGGACTGAAAATTACTGAAGGAGTGTTTATATCTGCAATGGACAAGATTTTAGGACCAGAATTGCTTAGCAAAGTCACTGTTTATGTAGACGACATGCTAATAGCCACACCCACTTGGTTAGAACATATCAGGCTCATTGAACAGGTGCTTCAACGATTTGCAGATTACAGAGCAACAGACAATTTAAAAAAGTCTAGTTTTGGTAAGGAGCAAGTCAAATTTTTAGGACATCTTGTGTCAGAACAAGGTATATGACCTGATCTGAAGAAACTTGATGCCATACGCAATTGTCCAGCTCCAAGGAATAAAAAACAACTAAAAGCTTCTTTAGGACTAGTTCGTTTTTTCCTAAGTTTGTGCCACAACAACTGATAAACAGAGATGCATTGCTCAACCTCTTACGCAAAAATAGGCGTCGGTTATGTGACAATAAGTGTCACGAGGAGTTTAATAACATTAAGCAGACATTAGTTAATGCAAACATTCTTAGCTACCCTGACATGTCCAAGGATTTTTGACTAAGCACAGATGCCTCATCTCAAGGGCCAGGGGCATGCTTATTGCAGATGCGAGAGGAAGAAGGTGATGAACCCAAGGTCATCAGTTATTCTAGTTGCATGTTATAAGAAGCGGAAAGATCTTACTCTGTGTCAGAACTGGAATTTTTAGTTGTAATATGGGCATTTAAAAAGTTTGAATATTTTTTGTGGGGCAAGAATACCAAAGTTTACTGTGACCATCAGTCATTGTCATTTCTTTTAACATGGAAACAATTACACCGTCGATTAGCTAGGCGGTGTCTATATTTACAAGAACTCAATTTTGAAATCATTTATATTAAGGACAGTCAGAATGTTATTGCGAATGCCTTGTCCAGGTTACCCCAAGGTTTAGAGGAATTTGTTGAATTAACAGAGCAGGATGCAGAAATCAGAACGTTATTAATGCAAGGTACAGCTCAACAGTTTGATTACTATAAGTTTTGTAAGAAAATGAAAATTATACAACAGCAAGATCGCAGATGGAATAAATTCATGCAAAACCTTAAGCAAGATGAAGGTGGAAAGGTAAGTAAATGGTATCAGGAGTACAAGGGCGTTTTGTTTCATAGGAAACATAAAAAAATCTGATCAATGCTGTGTGTGTGTGTGTGTGTGTGTGTGTGTGTGTGTGTGTGTTCTGGCAGATTATGTCGACGAATTTATAAGACACACACACGAAGTTTGGGGACATTTTGGAGTAGGCAAATGTACTGAAAAATTGCAACACTTTGTCATTTTCCAAATTTGAGAAGGCGAGTCCTACAGGTATTAAGAAAATGTGCAAGACCTGTATTTCAAAAATCGAAACAGTCCATTATGTCAAAACATATTGAGCTACTCCCAATACTTACAAAAAATCGTCTAGATATAGTATCCCTGGAATGTATTTTAAGATAAAGTAATGTGTATAGGCATAAGTAATTCTTTTGATTTATACACTTAGGCATAAAAATTAACAGCAATGACAAGTAACACACCACTTCATGCAAAGCGAAAATATAAACAAAATGAGCTTATGGCTCAGCTGTCCACGCTCAACAATACGTGCTGACGTCTGTAGCAGGAGAGGAAACATTTACTTGTGCACATGCGCGACAGACTGGCAGAAGGCGCAACCAAAATAGGAATGCAATATGTACGTAACTTAAATACAAAGTAAACGGAAATACTACGCAAATACATCTACTATCTAAGAACTAAGGAACCTATTGATATATGTACACAGAGATTTAATTAAGTACTAAGCTATGTACAACATATTTACAACCAAAAGGGAGGATTATGAAAAACTATACGAGATGTGTAAGCTAAGGGCTAATGACAAAATATCGTGAGAAATCTCAAATAATTTTCTTTGCAGAGTAAATGATCATAATGGGTAACAGAATAATCGAATGTCTATAATTTACACAAAATGTGGAAATATCTGCAGACATTCACAATGACCCAATACATTAGTGGCCACTGAGCTACGAAATGCAATTAGTTTTAAGTTAGTTTTAAGATTTTTTTCCAGCGACCAGTGCATCATCATGGTGTAGAAGAAGAGAATTACCTCGAGAGTAGCAGGTACCAAATGAAGAAACGGGTCGCACCTCGAGTAAACAATTTATTTACAACGATATGTATACAAAGGTCATAAGGCAAATGAAAAATGATATATGCATTGTCACAGTGTGTCTCCGTGACAGTTATCAGTATCTATTCGCTGTAGAGTACACATAAACATTTACACATGAGATATTACAAAAACCAGTTAATTTTTATCATGTCACATGAAAGCTCTAATATTGACATTTCCAGGTATTTGAGAAAGATAAGTCTATGATGGTTAAAACGCCATGTTTCACACTAAGCTACACTTGAATTGAAGTAAATAACACTAACACATGAAGAAACAATATGATACTACTTGGGTCATTAGTCGGTACACTTTATTTCATTGAAACAAAAGTTCTTGGCACCTGTACATCATTGTACGAGTAACATTTCCTCATAAATCCTTGAACCAGTAGATGAGTATTTCACTTCTTCCCTTCCAAACATAAGAAGGCGTCACCAAGTGTAGTTAGGCCAGCAATGTCCAATGTTTTATAGTCCTATTTCCAATGTTTTTCTTCCTCTTCTACCTAAGGAAGAAATAAGCTCCCATAAGTGATTAAAGCCTGTCTATAAAATGAAACATAAATATATCATATGCCTCTATTGTGTTATAATAATGTGACTTGTAATTAATTTGTACATTTGATGTGAACGAAGAGAAATTGAAACTAACAAAGAAACTGTAGTAACATAACACTTTTAATGAAAATTTTATGACTTTTAAAAACTAAGAAATTTATGTTCATAATATAAGCGATGGATGGAATGTCAGTCATGTTATGTATATTATCGTAACTTAACACTTGTATGAATTTTCATTGGAAACCAAATTCTATATGAAGAAATGAACTTTAAAGACAAGCATTTTATACAATGTTTTGTACGGCTATATGAATCATTCAACAAGTGGCCAGCCCTTGTGGCCGAGCAGTTCTACGGGCTACAGCCTGGAACAGCGCGACCGGTGCGGTCACAGGTTCGATTCCTGCCTCGGGTATGGATGTGTGTTATGTCCTTTTGAACCATTTTTTTTTTTCAACAAGTGGATGGTCAAGTGTGGTGACATGAACATGCGTGTGCAACAAAATAAATTCTGAGTTTCTTAGCTCACAATGCTTGACACATTGACAACTTAACTATAGTTGTTTGAGCCAGCATTTACCTCATCGATGGATGCTACTGGTCAGGGATCTCTCCACTGAAAATGCGTGTACGATGGGTAATAATGACGCCCGGGCGAGAAAAATTGAGATCTTCTGCCACACCATCGGATTTTTAACAATAAGCACACATCCACTGCACCAGGAATGAAGACAAACGCAACAGAAATTCTTCGATATATGACACTCAGGTGAAGGTTTGATACTCAATATGAAATCAACACTATGACAGCGAGTGCACGCACATGCGACAGTAGCTTCTAGCATGTTGACTGTTCGCATCTAGCTCTTATCTGCCAAATCGACCAGTGCGCCAGCGCCAAACCCGACAGCGAGAATGAAACAAACTGAACATTACGTGTGCTAAATTCAATATGTAATGGACTGTCATAGTATGCTTATAATCTTTTAATTTCTTGTAGAATTCTAACACAAATAGGATAAGATGACGTATCCATTCCATTAAATAAAAAAGGAAGCTGACAATAAAGGGCCTCAACTCCTATTGGCAAATGTAAATACAAACAAAAAAAAAAAACACTGCAAGTCTCCCATCATGTCAATGTACAGTGTGGGGGCAATTGTATAGGTACATCATGAAAGGCCCACAGGATGTCCTAAAATTAAGATTTATTAAAAAAACAAAAAAAAAGAAACAGTGAGCGACCAGAGAGTTGGCAAAGACGTTAATTATGAATGTGCAGTAAGGCTCAGACAAGTGCAAGAAAAAAATTCGAATTTTGTAGAGTTTTTTTTTTTGTTTTTACTCCTGCACTCTCTCGTACATAGCAGGATGATGAAGATGTGCGATTGTAGATATGAAGTATTGCGGGCTATATGTATTATATGCGTGGGTGAATATTATACTGAACATCAGTTTCAAGTATATTTTTTGTTTATTGAAGTAAGTGAAGAACATAAAAAGAGGATTTTCTTCATTGCAACAAGGATAGTGGTTTCGGAGTCCGCCACCTGCAGCTACAATTAAAATGTAAGCGAAGTCCGATGGCCAAAATGTACAAATAAGCACAGAACATTTTAATAACGCAATCGTATTATACCCTAAAAAAATGTGTCTTCATAGGAATAGTCAATAATATTAAGTAATACTTATTAATTTATTTATTCTTTCTTTTTTATTACAGGAGACAAACAATTTGGTGTGCTTTCTTAGGTCTAGGCTCTTCTTGATGTCCCGTGTGTAATAAAAGGTTGTGGAATACTGCTCTAGACCAGTAATGTGAATCTGGAATTTTAAATTTTACTGCTCACATGCAGACGAGAAACACTAGACTGCTGACATAAACACGTCTCATGCGCCAGTTTTGCAGTGATCCATCCACACGCAATAACTTATCTGCACAGATGTAACTGGTGCCTACAGATTTGAGCCGTTTTGCTCAAGCCTCCAACCACAAATTCCAGGTTTGTGCACATATATCTGCACAGATGTTCTGTCCACACGCTGTAATCTGTCTATGCAGACGTTGTGTGCACAGACACTTATGTAGACAGATCATTGCATGTGAACAGGCCTGTGGACTGAACACCTCAACCACAACTTTGTGGTCTCTTAGGTTATCCATGTAAATAACTGTGCATAGCTTTAGAACGTACAGAACTAACGTTTTGTACTTCACAAATGCATACTAGAACGCTCGATAAAAGAAAGTTAATGTTAATGCACTGAACTTGAATTATTACAGGATAGATAACAAAACTAAACATGTAAGAGAGTTCACGTGTACGCCTTGATGTTTCATGACAACCACAATCTAACATATACAATCGCTACATTCACGGCTGTGAAAATCGTTACCATCTGGCAGTTGGTGCGACACTAACGCCCCAAGCGACGAGAAAGCAGAAGTAAAATTAAAGTTTTTTAATCATTTTTCTATTTAATTATCAAAATAATTATTAAATTTTTGCATTCCAAACATTGATCATGAAATACATGTAAAAACACCCGAATCTCCTTGATTCAGTGACGTAAGTTACAACTGAATGATGAAGAAACACTTTCGAATAATTTTATATAATTACAGCTTACTCCATTGAACACAAGAGAATATAAAAACATATTTCATGCATGAGAAGTATATATTTCTTTTGTTGTCTGTTCTGATTATGACTGGCACTTTCCTTAACACTTAACAATTTTTTATGGGGCCTAACATTTAACACAGTCTTACTCTTCACTCGACTTTCTAATACACAATATTTTTGTAAATGTAATTACTTTTGTAGATTCGTGCCGTTTATGGCTCTTATTCAGCAATAATTGTGAAACTCGATTCTTCTGTGTTGGAAACAGTTTTATTACTTTCGATCTTTTATTATCACGTCTGTGTGGTTTTTTGTTCAGTTACAGGTCTGGTAAGCTCGTCTGCTATGTTAAATAACGTAGGTATTGCATTCCGTACATGTTGCCTATGTTCCACATTCATTGATTTGACTAGAAGTGTAGCGAAGAAAACTTCACGTTTTTGAGGATATATACGACGCCTTTCTGCAAAAGGTCAGGTCTTTTGCCGTTCACTAGCTATTTTTTGTTCTTAAAGAACACGATATTCTCCAGAAGGTTACAAGAAAATCGTACTTAAATTGTTGTGTGATGTAGCGGTTCACACCTCCTAAGGTCGTTAGGAAACCTAAAAAAAAGCCAAATGTGGTATCTTATTCCTGTTGTTGCTCAAATTTATTGCGCTACAGACGCTTCCATTTGTAAAAAACATTCTTCAGACCAATATAAACAATTACGATTCGCTGCCGCTTTCACAAGACCTCGCCGAACCCAGTAGTGTAACTACCTGGCCGTTTGGCGCGCTGTGGTCACTATGGCGAACAAAAACGAGGAGTGTCGCGACTGTTGTGCTGGACTGTACGACAACCAAGTACAAAAGTGTATCACACCACAACCGGCTACAATGTCCCATAAAGTACTCATTAATATCTTTGGACTTAGTCAGTGTAAGAACTTTGGTAGCATAGGAGAATGATCGAACATTTGTTTGTTATGACAGCTAGATAGGTTAGTTACGTGTTTGATATATTTTTGTTTTTGTTGTCATCGTCACTCACAATGTCACAAGATCTTAGCAGCAGGTAAGTTTATCATTAATAACATTATTAATAATTTTCATATAATGTGATCATATAATATGTGTTTCTTGCTATTTTGTGCTTATTTTGTATTGCAAGCGTTTTCATTACAGGAAACGTGGTCGAAATAACTGTGAAGAGGAATGCTGTGATTTTATGCCATTATCTAAAAGAATTAACAACTTGCACATCAATGGGACTATTTACAGCACTTGCGAACAACATTCTGAACATGCCATTTTTAAACAGGTGCTAATCCATTAAACTCATATTTCTGTGATTGCTTCTAGTTCGTGTTTATTTTAATGACTTGCATGTATTATCTATGTAGTGAATACGAGATCATTGTTTGTGTATTCATATTAGCTGACAACAGAGAAAGAAACTATGCAGTAGAGGTGATTATCATTTTTGCTTGCTGTTTTTAACAGACTTATTGTGGACAATGGATTAGGAAGCAAATGATATGGTACCCAGTGTAACTGTGGTATGTGTAGTGCATTGGAGGCAGATCATCCTCTTTGTGTAGTTCTGTTAACATTGCATAACATGTTCAGCAGGTAACATGGTTCTCTGAATTACTGACGTGTGAAGCAGATATCAATAAAAGGCAGAATTTTGTATGGCACTATATTTGCCAATGTAATATCATACATGGCAAGACAAGAAATTCTGTGGTTGACAAAGCACTTCAAGAAACTAGTAATTTAAGTCAGAACTCTGTGTTTTTGTCATTGACTTGTACAGAAGTGTTGCTTAACTTCGCTTGTATTGCACTCATATTTCCATCTGTAGGAGTGATTTCTAGTGCTTGTCGTGTCCACTTTGGTAAGTTGAAACTACAGGGGATGGTGAAAAATATAGGAACGCTGAAAGCACAACACAGTACTATGCTTTGCACAGTATAGGAAAACCATTAGCCTTCAGAACAGCTTCCAGTTGTCTCAAAATGTATAAATGCAGGTCCTGTACGGTTGACAAGGGAATCTTATATTATACTTCCTGCATAATAGTTGCAAGTTGAGTCAAAAATGGTGGAAGTGTATATATTCAGCGATCGTGCATCCATAGCTCCAAAATAGACTTTGTTTCTTTTTTATGCTGCAGTTGGATTATTTCTTTTTAATAAGTTTTGTGTAGTCCATTGTGCTCCACTGAGTACACTTAGTCAGAATCGACTGTCCCCAATGGACGCCTTAAGTGGCTCCGCAGGCTCCATTGCCCATACAGCACCTCGTGGGAGTGGTGCCCCATGGAGATCTTTTGTCCTCTTTCTTTCTGTAAATGATGGCGGTATTATAAAACTGTTGTGCATCATATTGGACATAGGACATTATAAAAGAAAATAAAAAAAATTTATTTAAGAAGAGTGATAAAAGAGGATAGGGCAGATTGAGTAGTAGAGGTCCTTTCACCTGCACTACCCAGGGAAGTGGTCTCAGAATATGACCTCGAGCCTGACATCCCAGTGCATTGCCTCCCGAAGTTAATATCTGAGGTATGTTGATATGCTAGTCTACTTAATTCTAGGTTAGTGTTTTACAGGTTTACCATGGTGACTGGTAAATAACCGGCTACACTATGTTGTGCATTCTACATTGTGTCTGTGTACTATGTGATATATGATTACAATCAATGGAAACTCTAGGTAGGAATATCAACTGTGTATGAATGCTACTTTCAGTAAAGATAACATGCTAAGTTGCTGAAAGGCACAACTAAAAGACACTTGCACACAAGCCTTCGGCCACAGCCTTCATCGGAAAATGAGAAACACACACCATTCATTTACACACATGACTGGAAACTCTGGCAAGTTGGGCCAGAATGCCAGAGGTGGCAGTGGTGTGCGTGAAGTGTGCTTGCTTGTGTGAATCAGTGGCATGTGTTTCTCTTTTTCCATCAAAGGATGTGGCTGAAAGCTTATGTGTAAGTATTCTTTAATTGTGCCTGTCTGCGATTTAGCATTTTATCGTTATGGTAAGTAGCAATCTATCTTTTTCTATATTGATGATGGATGACTACTATTGAAAGTGTTGTGTATGCTCTGTATTGCATCTCTTCTTTTGTTTTATCATGTGTTTACTCTTATTTAATGTATGCCGTGTTTTAAAACCATCTGCATTATTATAGCAACAGCTTTAATGCAGTGCCTGGTACAATAACCAGCCATGATTTTATGATAATATATCTCTCTTGTTTGACCTATGTTAAATGTTTCTGTATTTCAAGATTTTAAACATGGCTGCAACAGCAACTGTTGAAATTCTTCATGATAAAGGATGACGGCCAAAACAGTTGCAGGATAAAAATTTAATAAAATTCTTGACCAAGGTTTCGGTATATATAAATATACCTTCATCAGAAGTAAAAAATCTAAAATTACATCATGCAATGGAGATTAATAAAACAATTGTGCCAAAGGCGTCGTCAATAATTAAGACATCTTCTCCGTTTGTACAACATGACTGTGCACAGGGTCAATGAGAACAATTTAGCACCAGTACTTCGCCTATATTTGTGTTATGCCCTCGCTGTTGATGTTGGAGAAGTGTGTAGCACTGGAGTGCTCATCTGGACTAACCCACTCATCCCTTTGACTTCTGCTATGGTGCATGAAAGGTCTTATTTGTTTACAGAAGGTGTGTTACACCTTGGAGATGTGGTTTGTTAGTTCATTTAATGGTCCCTGTTTGTGTGAGTCCCCGATAGTGTCTTGTAGAGTTTGTGTTGTGACAAAGACTCAATAATATTGAGATCTGGTGACTGTGGCGGTCAGGAGAGATGCGACAATTCATCCATGTTCTCACTGAATCAGTCCTGGATGATGGAAGCTGTGTGAACATGGACCGTCTCATTTATGCACACATTGTCACCATTGGGCAACAAACATTGGACCATGGGGGTGGATCTGATCAGCCGAAGTGGTTACATAATCCTTGGGAGTAACACTACCCTCTGGAGTAACAATGGGTCTAATGGGATACCTCAATATGGCTGCCCAAATTGTCACTGAACCCCATCATGTTTTGCTCTTGTAACATAAATTTGTCGCTTGAAAGTGCACTTATGATGTCAGGCTTATCCATCAGATTAGACAAGTTGGTGGAACCAATGAAAATAGTGTTCCATAAGCTTCATCATGATGTGGACTGTATGAAACTATATGGCAGCACAGTATAATATATATTGCAGTCTGTTGTCATATGAAACAGAATACAGCGTAAACAGTCAATTTTTGATAGAATAATGTAACTGCATTGATAAAAAACTGTACTCTTTGGCTCCTGCATAACTACAATCTTGGAAATGACATTTCGAATATACCCCACAAAGTTCTCAAAACAATCATTGGCCTATGATACTGATCAACCCACTACCACAGTCAGTTTTTCTGTCACATTCGTTGGGTTCACCAACTCACGATCAAATCATAACATTGGAGTATGAAACAATATCCCAAGAAATTCTGTCATTCTCCGAAAAACAACGATTACTAAGAATACATACGAAACCCAGTAACATAATAGCCAGATCAGTAATCGCCATTCTCACACTATTTACAACAGAAACAGGAGCAATCAATTCATATATCGCATAGAAACAAGTCATTCAGCAATTTTCATTGGCTACTTTATCCAATTACATGATTGACTATGACCGCCGAAAATGAATTACCAGCATCAGCATGTAGGTGAACAGCTGCCGACACTGTAAGTACACTGTAACCACTTGACCAAAAATTGGAAATAGTGTGCAAGAAGACTCATCCAACCAATTGACTTCCTTCTATTGCTCAATAGTTCAGGTTTTATGTCTTCGGCATCAGGTTTTCCTGTTACTGGCATTTGCATCACTGACAAGTGATTTTGGATTCCAGCTCACCCTGCAAGTACCTGCTAATGGTGCTCCCTTCATGTTCTTTTGATACTGACAGCGTTCACGAGTGCAACATTCAATTCAGCAGTGATTTTTGCAGCTGTTGTCATATTTTTTGTTGCAGCCCTCTTCAATAACCGTCTGTCATGATCACTGAACACATGCACTTGTCTGTGTTGTGACTTAGCAGATGATGTTTTCCCTCTTTCACTATATCCAGTATAAACCTTCAATTTGGTGCCTCGCAAGACACCAAAACCTTAGGTTTACATAGGTTCAGGAAGCACTCGCCATATGAGTGCCAAAAGTTTGCCCACATTTTTATAGATACCAAGGCTGTACTTTGTATTGATCTATAAAGTTTTTAGCACACACTTGTCATAACTTAAGATCTACATGAGAACTCTGCTTGGCATTCATTTTATTTCTCTGTTGTTCCACTTTCAGATAGCGAGTAGGAAAAAATTAACTCTTAAATCTCTTATTTTTATTATTGTTGATGTTGTGGTCTTCAGTCCGAAGACTGGTTCTGGTTTGATACAGATATCCATGCTACTCTATCGCGTGCAATCCCTGTTGTCTCTGAATTATTACTGCAACATACACGCATTTTAACCTGCTTGCTGTATTTTTCTCTTGGTCTTCCTCTACAATTTTTCCTCCTATGCTTCCCTCCAGTATTAAATTGACAGTACCTTGATGTCTCAAAAATGAGACCTGTCAACCGATCCCTTCTTTTTGTCAGTTTGTGCTATAAATTTCTTTTCTCCTTGGTTCTATTCAGTATCTCCTCATTAGTTATGTGACCTACCCACTTAATCTTCATCTCTCTTTTATAGCACCACATTTCAAAAACTTCCATTCTCTTGTTGTCTGAACAGTTTATCATCCACTTCTCACTCCAGATTAGTACCTTCAGAAATGGCTGACTAGCACTTAAATTTATATTCAATGTTAACAAATTTCTCTCCTTCAGAAACACTGTTCTGTCAATCTACATTTTATATCTTCTTTGTTTAGGCCATTATAGGTTATTTTACTGTCCAGATAGCAAAATTCATCTACTACTTTTAACATCTTATTTCCAAGTATAATTCCCTCAGCATCATCTGATTTAATTCGGCTACATTACACTACCCATGTTTTGCTTTTGTTGATTTTCATCTTATATCCTCCTTTCAAGACACTATCTATTTCTTTCAACTGCTAATCCAAGTCCTTTCCTGTCTCTGACAGAAATACAATATAAGTGATAAATCACAATGTTTTTATCTCTTCTCCCTGAACTTGAATTCCCTTTCCAAATTTCTCCTTGCTTTCCTTCAGAGCTTGCTCAGTGTACAGATTGAATAACATTGGGGATGGGCTGCAATCCTGTCTCACTCCATTCTCAACCATTGCTTCCCTTTCATGCTTTTCAACTCTTATAACTGCCATCTGATATCTGCACAAGTTGTAAACAACATTGTCAAATGCTTGCTGTTAAGTCTACAAATGCTATAAATACAGGTTTGCTTTTCCTTAACCTATATTCAAGAGAAGTTGTAGGGTCAGTATTGCCTCGCCCATTCTTGCATTTCTCTGGATCTTCCCTGAAGTTTGATAATATTCACTGCTGTCAACACCTGCTGTTTTGAGAACAGGAATTGGGGTTATCACATTCTTCTTGAAGTCTGAGGGTATTTCACATGTCTTGTACATCTTCCTATAGATGGTATCTACTTTCCCTTGTTAAGTATGCTTTTATAGCCTTGCATTTGTCCTTGAGCCATTCCTGCTTAGCTGTTTTGTACTTTCTGCCAGTCTCATTTTTTCGGCATCTGTACTCCCGTTTGCCCACTTTATTTGCTGAAGTTTTATATTTTCTCCTTTCTTCAATTATATTCAGTATCACATGTCATATCAGTGGATTTCTACTAGGTCTTATCTTTTTATAGATGGTATCAAACTGTTCGTTTGATAATATTCACTGCTGTCAACACCTGCTTTTTTGAGTACTGGAATTGGGTTTATCACATTCTTCTTGAAGTCTGAGGGTATTTCACATGTCTTGTACATCTTACACGTAAGTGGAATAGCTTTGTTATAGATGCCTCTCCTAAGGATATCGGTAGTTCTTAGGAATGTCGTTTACTCCAAGGACCTTGTTTTGGCATGTAGATTGTCCAGTGCTCTGTCAAATTTTTCTCACAGTATCATCTCTCCCATCTCATCATCTTGTGAGTCCTTTTCTCTTTTTATAACATTGCCTTCAAGATCATTTCCCTTATGTAGCCCCTTTATATACCCCTTCAACCTTTCAGCTTTCCCTTCTCTGCTTCCATCTGAGCTCTTGGTGTTGATACACTTTCTTCCCATTTCTCCAAAGGTCCCATCAATTTTCCTATAGATGGTATCTACTTTCCCTTGTTAAATATGCTTCTATAGCCGTGCATTTGTCCTTGAGCCATTCCTGCTTAGCTGTTTTGTACTTTCTGCCAGTCTCATTTTTTAGGCATCTGTACTCCCTTTTGCTCACTTTATTTGCTGAAGTTTTATATTTTTTCCTTTCTTCAATTATATTCAGTATCACCTGTCATATCCATGGATTTCTACTAGGTCTTGTCTTTTCATATTTGATCCTCTGCTGCCTTCACTATTTCATATCTCAAAGCTACACACTGCTCTTCTGTTGTATTCCTTTCCCCTGTTTGTCAGTTGTTGCCTAATGCTCCCTTGAAAACTCTCAACAACATCCAGTTCTTTCAAATTATTCAGATCCCATCTCTGCAATACCATACCTTTTTGCAATTTTGTCTACATCTATGTTTCTGTGGTTATTCTGCAATTCACAGTTAAATGCCTGGCAGAGGATTCATCAAACCACCTTCAAGCCATTTCTTTATCATTCCAATCTCGAACAGCACACAGGAAACACAAACACTTAAATCTTCCCGTGTGAGCTCTGATTCTTTTATTTTGTGATGATGATCATTTCTCCATTTGTAGGTGGATGCCAACAAAATATTTTCACAATTTGAGAAGAAAGTTGGTGATTTGAATTTCTTGAGACCATCTTGCAGCACTGAAAAATGCCCTTTTTTATGATTGCCACCCAAGTTTGAACATTGCATTTGTGGCACTGTCTCCCCCCACTTCACAGGAATACGAAATGAATTGCCTTTCTTTTAACTTTTGCGATTTCCTCCGGCAGTTCTATCTGATGCAGATCACACCCTACGCAACAGTACTGCAGAAGAGGGCAGACAAGCTGTCTCTTTAGTAGACCTGTTGCATTTTCTAAGTGTTATGCCAATAAATTGCAGTCTTTGATTTGCTTTCACCACAGCATTATCTATGTGATCATTCCGATTTAAGTTATTTGTAATTAAATCCGTAAGTATTTAGTTGAATTTACAGTCAATTTGTGTGATTTATTGTGTAACTGAAATTTGTGTATTCCTTTTAGTACTCATGTGGATGACTTAACACTCCTCATTGTTTAGAGTCAGTTGCTAATTTTTGCACCATACAGATATCTTGTCTAAATAAGTCTGTAATTGGTTTTGATTATCTGATGACTTCACAAGATGTTAAATGACAGTATCATCTGCAAACAATCATATGAGACCTGTTCAGATCGTCTCCTAAATCATTTGTGTGGATCAGGAACAGCTTAGGGCCTATAACACTTCCTGTGGAATGCCAGATATTAGTTTGGTTTTAGTCAATGACTTCCTGTTAGTTACTATGAACTGTGATTTTTCTGACAGGAAATCACAAATCCAGTCATACAACTGAGATGATACTCCATAGGCATGCAATTTTATTATGTCACTTGTGAGTAATGGTGTCAAAAGCCTTTTGGAAATCTAAAAACATGTAATCAGTTTGACATCCCCTGTCAATAGCACTCATTACTTCGTGTGAATACAAAGTTATTTGTGTTTTACATGAACTATGTTTTCGGAATCCATGTTGGCTGTTTTTCAGTAAAAACTTTTCTTCAAGGTAATTTGTAGTGTTTGAACAAAGTTATTGTTCCAAAATCTGAATGCAAATCAACGTTAGCGATATGGGTCTGTAATTCAGTGGATTATTCCATTTTCCCTTCTTGGGTATTGGTGTGACTTGTGCAACTTTCCAGCCATCAGTTTTAATCTACAGCTCATAACCAATAAATTATGATCAGAGTTCACATCTGCCCCAAGAAATGCCATTCAGTTTGAAATCTAGTGCCAAAATCTCTGTCTTACCAATATGTAATCAGTCTGAGATCTTCTTGTGTCTCCTGGTCTATTCCACATATACAGCCTTCTTTCATTGTTGTTAAACCAAGAGTTAACGATGATTAAATTATGCTCTGAGCAAAATTTTACTAGGTGGCTTCCTCTTTGATTCCTTTCCACCATCGCATATTCACCTACTATTTTCCATCTCTTCCCATTCCTATTATCGAATTCCAGTTCTCCATCACTATTAATTTTTCATCTCTCATAACTATCTCAATAATTTCTTTTGTCTCATCATACATTTCTTCAATCTCTTTGTCATCTGTAGAACTATTGTTATTTAAACTGTACTACCATGCTGGGTGTGGGCTTCGTGTCTGTCTTGACTATGATAATGGATTCACTATGCTGTTCATAGTAGTTTACCCACAATCCTATTTTCTTATTAATTTTTAGACATACTTCTGCATGATGTATTTGATTTTGTATTTATAGTCCTATATTCACCTGACCAGAAGTCCTGTTGCTCTTGCCACCAAACTTCGTTAATACCCAATATATCTAACTTCAGTCTACCCGTTTCCATTTTAAATTTTCAAACCTGCCACACCCCCAATGCAGAATCTGTGATTCATACCAAATAAATCAATAAGAAACAGAACAGATCCTCCATGGTACACAAACAGGTGAGGACACTGTTGTAGAAGCAATGAAATAATCAACCCAGATTCAAAAGAACACAAAATCTCCAAGATTGGCCTTGTGTAACAGAAGCTAGAAAGTAATGTGGGCTTTAGGCTTCAGTCCAAGATACATTTAATAGTTTTCATGACAAATTTTATTAAAATGGTCATGTCTCCCTACATAGGGGAGAGGCAACAAGATATTTCCTCATTCAGAGGAGACTGTTGGTGATTGAAATTTCATGAAAAGATCTCTCTCACCACAATATAAAACACCTCTTTGTTAATATTTGCCACCCCAGTTCACCTATCACATCAGTGACACTCTGTTTTCTGTATCATGATAATTAAAAATCAACTGCCCGTTCATTGAACTTTTTTGATTTCCTCTATCAGTCCTATCTGGTAAGGATCCCATACCTCACACTGATAATCCAAAAGAGGACAGACAGGTGTACTGTAGGCAATTTATTTGGTAGATTTGTTGCACATTATAAGTGTTTTACCAATAAAATGCCATCTTTGGTTTGTCTTCTCCACAAAATTTTCTGTGTGATGCTTCCAGTTAAAATTGTTCTTAATTGTAATCCCTAGGTCTTTAGTTGAAACTATAACCTGTAGATACGTGTGATTTATGATGTAACTGAAAGGAACATATCCTTTTATTTGTCATGGGGATGACCTCACACTTCTCTTTATTTAAGAATCAATTGCCACTTTTCGCGCAGTACAGACATCATTTTGCAATTGGCTTTGATGTTCTGAAGGGTTTTTCGGATGGTAAATAGCAGCATTATCTACAAACAATCTAAGAGGGCTGCTCACATTGTCTCCTAAATTGTTTATATAGATTGGGAACAGCAGAGAGGCTATAACACTTTCTTGGATAACACCAGATATCGCTTCTATTTCACTCAGTGACTTTTCGTCACTTGCTATGAGCTATGAAAACAAAACACATGGAAAAAGATAAGTAAAATGTTTATTATTTCAAAAGTAATTGCTATAACTGTTAATACATTTATCCCACTGTGATGCAAGATCTTGTCAGTGCCTTGGTGGACAAATGTTTGTGGTTACCTGTGGAACCATGATTGTACGCTGGCGTGCAACCCTTCATCCAAAGCAAATCGATGGCCATGACTGTATTTCTTCGGGGCACAAGAAACATAGAAATCACATGCGGAGAAATCAGGACTGTACGGAAGATGTGTAAGGGCTATCCAGCGAAATGTCTGCAGCATAGTTGAAACAACCTTGTGGTGATCTCTCCCCATGTGATTTCCATATTTTTGGAGCCCTGAAAAAAGATATTCATGGCCATCAACTTGCTTTAGATGTAGATGTGCATCCCTGGAAACAATGATGGTTCCATAGGCAGCTGCAAACATTTTTCACTGAAGACATTGACTGTATTGTCCCACAGTGCGGTTAATGCATTAACAGTTACTGTGATTACTTTTGAAGTAATAAACAGTTTACTTACTTTTTTTCCACCTGTCTCATTTGCATTTGACTGCTCCTTATAATTGGTATAAATTCTCCAGCAAAAGATTGGCCTTTATTAAATGATTTAAGTGGCTTTGCTACAGTGGGGTATCTTCTTCTAAGTTACTCATGATGCCAGCTGTTCTTGATATGAATTCTGGAACATTTTCTGCATCTTCTTTGGTGAGGGAATTTTGAAAAATTGTGTTTAGTAACCTCACTTTAGTGGAACTATTATTAGTAATATTACCATTTCTATCATACAGTGAAGGTATTGATATTGTCTTGCTGCTGGTGTGCTTTACATAGGACTATGTCTTTGGATTTTGTGCCAATTTTGAGACATAGTTTTGTTGTGGAAAGTATTAAAAGCACCGTGCTTTGAAGTACACACTAAATTTCGAGCTCCTGTTAAACATGGCTAACCTTGGAGATTTTGCATTCATTTAAATCTGGGATGATTCTTTCATTGCTTCTGCAACAGTGTCGTGACCTGTTCTGTGTCTTGATGATTTACTTGGTATGAAACTCTCAATTGCCATCAATATTATTTCTTTGAATTTAAGCTGTATCTAGTCTACACTTACGTACTTAATTAGGAAGGAATGCAGACTGTCTTAGGAAGACATCAAGGAAAGTTTCATCTGCTTTTTCCTCTCTCTGTTGAGAGTTCAGTTACTGATGTGCATTTTCTGCCCATTTTTTGGGTGAGTTAACAGACTGATTATACAGCACTAGCACCCACTTTTGAAAGATTAATATCTTCTACAGATGTTTTCTGGGTGCCAGTGGAGTTCAGCATGCATAGCTTTCCTGACTGGCCAGGTTACGGATCCCATGGTCAGAAACTCAAAACATTTGTAGGTCTGTAAATCAAAACTTGGATAAAAAAAGTGTTGCAGCAACCTGTGTTAGTGCTAATCAGAATGAGGACTTTACTCCAAATATTTGCAGACAGAAAGCAGTGACTTGATTCATTTAGTCCCTTTTACAGACAAAATTCCACTGTTTCTTTAGCAGTAAAAATTATGAAGTTGATGAAATGATCGTATTGTATTGATGGCCAGGAGTCACCACCTGGGAAGTTCGACCACCAAGTTGCAAGTCTTTTCAGTTGACGCCACATTGATTGACTTGCATCTTGGTGATGATTGGTTGACGAGGATAACACAAAACCCATTCCCCGAGCAGAGAAAATCTCTGACACAGCCAGGAATCATGACAGTCAAACATGCTGACTTCTCAGCTAAAGGGGTGGACCTGAAGTTGATGTGATGGTATTGGTACTGTTATAGACCATAGAATGGCCAGTTCAGTGCAGTTTTTATACTGCATCCAGTTTATCTGCCTGTAAGGAGTTGGTGTATGATTTTGGTCCAGCACATGTTAACGCTGTCTGCCCAATGTATGATGCACCACTCTTGGAAGGAATTGTATAAACACCTGTTGATGGAGCATGAGACCATTTTTTGCAGAACTAAGAAGTGACAGCGTGAGTAGTATATGGCAAAAGATCTTGGAGGATAGACTACTTATGTATTATGAGAAAGACATGGATTTAAACATATCTCAGTCAGCTTCCCACTCATGTAAAGCGACATTTGGTTGTATCTTTACTGCCTTACAGCTCTATTTTGGGGAACTAATATGTCCTTCAAAAACACCTCTAGATGCTTACTGTATTTTATAAGTACTGGAAAAGTGAGGCTGTGAGATGGATCACATGTCATGATTCCTTCATTAAGAGATTTGTGCAAAACAGGGAAGGTTCTCAGTTCGAGTTCCAATATGTCATACAGATTTAATCTCTCAGAAAATCTTCATTGTTATCAAAATGTTAAGGTATCGGGTGTTTCTTGAGAGGATGGAACATGTCAGGATTTTGAATGGGGCATGTGGAGTGAACAGAGGGGATGGCTGACCAGTTCACTGTACGGGGACTTCAGTCTGGTGACTGCAAGTTGGAATGTGAGCAAAGGTGCTTTGTCCTGCCACAAAAGGATCCCTTTCGTTGAGTTTCCGCAGCACTTTATCTTGGTTGTCTCCTATGGCTTGTCAAATAGGCTGGAATTTCTGTGGTACTTTATTTCTTTAAAACATTTTACACTGAAATGTAAAAATTAAAAGAACTTATCAATAAACAAAGAGCAGCAGCTGGACAACATCCTGCAGTCATTTACCTCAAAATCTTTGGCCAGTGTGACAGGTGTAAAGTCCTTAGCAGTCAGACTTCTGTCTGTCACCGTAAATTATTAATATTGAAATTAATTCTCCTCTTTGAGGTAAAATGACAGAAGGATAATTCTGGTGCCATGTCTTGTGATTTGGGTGACTTTTTTTAAAGCATCTCCATGAGAATGAGATTTTCACTCTTCCTTGCAGATTAAAAGTGTGTGTCGGACCGAGAGTCAAACTTGAGACCTTTGCCTTTCGCGGGCAAGTTCTCTACCAACTGAGCTACCCAAGCATGACTCACAAGCCATCCTCACAGCTGTACTTCTGCCATTACCTCATGTCCTGCCTTCTTCCAGGAGTGCTAGTCTTGCGATTTTCACAGGAGAGCTTCTGTGAAATTTGGAAGGACTGACTCTGCTCCTCTCTTCACAACTGCAGTAGCTACTCCTAAACTCACTTCACATCATCCTTACTAAATGTTGATATCAACCTATGAGAAGACTCCAAGAAACATCCATCCATACCAGTTGTGCCAACCAGCAACAGTACTTCCAGTTTGACTGCTGTCACCCATTACCTCATAAAGCCCCCAGCTACCCATAGGTGCCACGTGTGCAGTGGAAAGCAGGAGTTATACAAATGTACTGATAACCTTGCCTTTATGAACAATCTCCTGCCTAGAAACTCTAGAATATATTTCTCACACCATTTTTTCTTGTGACACCAAATTTATTTACACTGTGAAGCAGCCACCAAGTGTACCCCCTCTCATCATGCAGACCTTGAAAAACTCAACTACACTGTTCACCATAGCTCCGTCTACTTTCCAAAATGCTGTGACATGAGAGTTATCCTACCCAAAATTCTACCACCATAATCCAGAATCTGTTTAGAAATGTATTAATGATTAGATCATTGTTCTATTCATGCCAATGGGGGGTTGTGCATGAGTGGGGGAGGGGACTTACTATCACCACAGATAAGCCTCCCAGTTGCCTATAACCTAATTCACTAACTTGGTTTTGTACCTCTTTTTACATTTCATGAAATTGCTTTTAACTCTTAGTAGAGTTTGTGTTCCTGGCATCTCTATCCTAATGTTTTCCAGCACTCTTAAATGGCCTTTACCTTTATTTAGCAACACTGGAATCCATGGACTTGTTTCATGAAGGAGCGACTGATGACCTAATAGCCCCATTCCTTAATCTCCCTACAGCGAACAAATCAGGCACGTAAAGCAGTATTTTGTTACGTATGCAACCTATGCATTATCCTAGTCTTTTCTTATGCCACCCAAGTCCCCAATAATTCCATCTGACAGGTCATTCCTTTGTTTTGTGGTCAGTTTATAGTGCAAAGTCTGCACCATAAAATCATCCAAAACAGCCTGCACCATAAAATCATCCAAAACAGCCTACTGCTGTTCAATAACAAGCATTTCCTATCCATTTGAAAGTAGAGTCATGTGATTGCAGTGTGTTGCAATTACTCTGTGAGTTCTGCAAAGGTGTGACAACTAACTAGCTTTCTACCCATGTGAATGGCCACTGCCAAACTGTAGCCAACTTCGCACTCAGCTTACTAATTGCAAAACATACTGCACACAATGATGCTGATGAGAGACAGGTGCTTCAGCACCTGCATCATTTCAATGCTTGCTCTTGCACACAGCTGCTTTCAACTGTGTGTGTGTGGGGAAGGGGGGGGGGACGACTGTCCCTACAGCATATCCTCCATTCTTGCAAATATGGAAATATCTCTCCACGACCCCTTCCTGAGCTGTCCTCTGTCCATTTTAGTGGTTCTTAGTTTATTCCATCCTCATTTTACACTGCTATTGAGGTCTCTTCTATTGCCTCACATTACCTCATCACCTGCTCCCTGTCTGCATATCTTGCCATCCCTCAGTGTGATGCTCTTCCTCCCCAGCCATCCCTTCAGCCTGAAAAACTATTCATAAGTTGTTAAGAGTCACTGTAGATGAGTGTAGGTTATCGTTTTTGTTTTGTTTTTGTCCTCAAATTTTGATTGTTTCGCAATAAGCTAAGATACATTTCCCTGCAGAGGATTGATAGATCATAGAAAGATTTAACCTTCAAGTACACGCACTGTTCCTGGTAATGTACAGTCACGTGTGGGGTCTAGAAGTACCCCAACAGTGTTTAGGTGTGCTTGCAAGTAATTACTGGAAATAACTTGGATATTTTTATATTTACATGATAAAAGGCAACATATTTATTATTTTAGTCATTTCTTGTGCTTATATTAACCAGTCTTATCAGAAACTTTAAACCATTTACAAAAACATGTCATTTTGGTTTTTTGTTTGTATAGCTCATTTAAACTGACATAAAAATCAACAAATCCTAACTTCTAACTAAACTTTTTTTTTTTATTTTGTACAGAATTGGAGAATAAAATCAAATGAAAAGAATAAAACAGAAAAAACTAACAAGACGAAAAAAATGACACCACATTATGTGCCTACAAAATCATTCGTTTCCTTTGGCTCCACAGGACAAAAAAAATTGATTGCCTTTGAATGAGGCTTACAAATAAATTGTTTGCAAGTGTTACATTTTAGAGAGCTCTTTTTACCTTTCGACCTTGGGCAAATATAACACCTTCGCTTTTTAGAAGCACTAGGACCAGGCTTATCTTCATTAGGAGTTGAAAACATTTGTTCTCCGCCAACCAATTTGCTCATAATTTCGCGTACATCTTTGGCCAGCTTTGGGTTATTTTCTAATCTCCTGCAAACATATGGCTTTACAAGACTCATTGCAGTAGACTTTATGTATTCTCTTCTGGACTTTTTTATTTGGATTAGAACCAACGAAAAGAACATATCCGTTAGCAAGAGAAATATTCAACATTGCAGCAAAGGTTATGTTCGGCCATCTTCTTGTTCTACGTGAGCAAGAGTAATTTGATCATTTCAAATCCGGGGCATCACCTCCTCCCTTAGTCACATTGTAAAAGTCTATAATTGCAGGTTTCTTAGATTGTTGATTTACAGACACTTCGTGATGCGTGGAAGATGGTAAAACTACACTTTTATACTTCTTTGGAACGAATGATGATTCAGTGGGTCTTCTTTTATCAGGCAAAAACTGATGAGGAATTTCTCATTCGTTTTTTCGTACAGTACCCACGTATGTTAGTCCTTGTTTCAATAATTCGTCTACTAACTCAACAGACGTAAACCAACTGTCTCAGTGATATTCATATTAGTTCCATAAAATGACTCTGCAAGTCTTAGCATGTCCTGTGTTGACACTGTGAAAGGGATATTTCTTTGGGTAAGCGGTATTCCAGAGTATATAAACGCAATACATAAGTAGTGAGTTTTCGCATTGCAAATATACTGCATTTTCAGGCCATATTTTCCAGGTTTACTTTTGATAAACATTCTGAATGAGCACCTTCCTCGAAATTTTACCAACATTTCATCAACACATAAATATTCTGAATAAGAATAGTTCACACTACAATTGCTAATAAACTTTTCAAAAATTCCTTGTATCAAAGCCAGTTTATCTGTAGATTTTCTTTCTTCTCGTGTGCTAATATCATCAAAGGTTACATTGAAATGAATGAATGAAAATCTGTTTAGCCCCATTACACCTCAAAAAATGTGTCTTCCAGTAAAATCAATTGCCCATTGCCATCTAACATTTTCATGATTTGACTTGAATATCGACGTAAACAGAAGTAATCCAAGGTAAGCTCGTAACTCATAGCAATCAATGTTATTGGCATAATACAGCCGTAATAATGGAGGTGAATATTTGTCCTCAAGTTTTTTGTTGGTACAGTGCACATCATCGGTAAATAATAGTTAACTCTCTACAGGCGACATTTCACGTTTACAAGCAGCAGGTCCTTTCAATCCCACGCGTTCTCGTACAATATTGTGCTGTTGTACACGAGATGAATGTGGGGCAGATTTACTCCATTTGAATCTGTTCTTACTGTAAAAATAGTTCCCTTGCCTTTCTTCGTCTTCTTCACTAGAAGAAGAGCCTTCACTTAGCTCCATCTCTGAACCAGAAAGGTGTTCACTGTGTATCGTAATCATGATCACTGATGTCATCAACATCTTCATCTGGATCATTTAGTTCTGTGTCTTCAACTTCTGAGTCAGTGCATTCTACCAACAATCGTGCAATATCATCATCACGAAGAAAGCGAGTCATTGTTGTAAATATACTGAAATAAGAAGAAATTACTGTATTAGCATGTTGTTGTTGTGGTCTTCAGTCCTGAGACTGGTTTGATGCAGCTCTCCATGCTACTCTATCCTGAGAAAGCTTCTTCATCTCCCAGTACCTACTGCAACCTACATCCTTCTGAATCTGCTTAGTGTATTGATCTCTTGGTCTCCCTCTACGATTTTTACCCTCCACGCTGCCCTCCAGTGCTAAATTTGTGATCCCTTGATGCCTCAAAACATGTCCTACCAACCGATCCCTTCTTCTAGTCAAGTTGTGCCACAAACTTCTCTTCTCCCCAATCCTATTCAATACCTCCTCATTAGTTACGTGATCTACCCACCTTATCTTCAGCATTCTTCTGTAGCACCACATTTCGAAAGCTTCTATTCTCTTCTTGTCCAAACTGGTTATCGTCCATGTTTCACTTCCATACATGGCTACACTCCATACAAATACTTTCAGAAACGACTTCCTGACACTTAAATCTATACTCGATGTTAACAAATTTCTCTTCTTCAGAAACGCTTTCCTTGCCATTGCCAGTCTACATTTTATATCCTCTCTACTTCAACAGTCATCAGTTATTTTACTCCCTAAATAGCAAAACTCCTTTACTACTTTCAGTGTCTCATTTCCTAATCTAATCCCCTCAGCATCACCCGATTTAATTTGACTACATTCCATTATCCTCGTTTTGCTTTTGTTGATGTTCATCTTATATCCTCCTTTCAAGACACTGTCCATTCCGTTCAACTGCTCTTCCAAGTCCTTTGCTGTCTCTGACAGAATTACAATGTCATCGGCAAACCTCAAAGTTTTTACTTCTTCTCCATGAATTTTAATACCTACTCCGAATTTTTCTTTTGTTTCCTTTACTGCTTGCTCAATATACAGATTGAATAACATCGGGGAGAGGCTACAACCCTGTCTCACTCCTTTCCCAACCACTGCTTCCCTTTCATGCCCCTCGACTCTTATAACTGCCATCTGGTTTCTGTACAAATTGTAAATAGCCTTTCGCTCCCTGTATTTTACCCCTGCCACCTTCAGAATTTGAAAGAGAGTATTCCAGTTAACGTTGTCAAAAGCTTTCTCTAAGTCTACAAATGCTAGAAACGTAGGTTTGCCTTTTCTTAATCTTTCTTCTAAGATAAGTTGTAAGGTTAGTATTGCCTCACGTGTTCCAACATTTCTACGGAATCCAAACTGATCTTCCCCGACGTCCGCTTCTACCAGTTTTTCCATTCGTCTGTAAAGAATTCGCGTTAGTATTTTGCAGCTGTGACTTATTAAACTGATAGTTCAGTAATTTTCACATCTGTCAACACCTGCTTTCTTTGGTATTGGAATTATTATATTCTTCTTGAAGTCTGTGGGTATTTAGCCTGTCTCATACATCTTGCTCACCAGATGGTACAGTTTTGTCATGACTGGCTCTCGCATATTGTAAATAAATACTACGTAAAAGCATGCGTGGGGTCTACAGGTACCCCAACAATGAAAAACAGGCACTTACTGTTGCGAGAGCACAGTGCACGCCCACCAATTGCAAGCATCAGTGGCACACTAAGAATACCTATAAACCAAAAATGTAGCATGGGGTCTGCTGAGACCCCACCCATGTAGTTAAAGGTTAAATGAGTTCGGTGATGTAAGAGTGCTTTGTTTCTTTTGTCATGTGTTACGGGATATTGCTTCACAAAGACATATGCTTTATTATTTTGGAGAATTTACATTAAACATTTGTAATGTATGTGAAATAAACACACTAGTCAAAAAGTTAGGAGACATCACTCTAAATACCTTGTAACACTGCCTCTAGCCTTGATAACAGTCCCAATTTGGCGGAAAAGAGAATCCAGAAGTTTCTTAAGGCACATCGTACCTAACTGAAGCCACTCATTGACAGAGCTCCCACATAGTCCCAGACAATTTCTGTGTGAACTATATTGGGTGATTTAATGGCCAAATGGAGGAGCAGTCTGTGTTGGAGTGTTTATCAAGCCAGAAACTTGTGTGTACAACCCTGTGAATATGGCTGTTGTCATCTTCGAAGATGAGATTATCCACAGTGTACTCACCATAAAACTGTAGAAAGAGGGTAGTACCTGACCACCGAAAATAATGGAATAAACATGTTGGTTCATGTTCACAAAAAACCTGTGCAAGTGAGTCCCAGTCATGATATTGAAAACATCCCCAAAACATCATAGAAGCACCTTGGCCTGTACTACACCTTCCTAGCACTGTGAGTTAAGTCCCTCAGTGGTCCATCAGTGCGCTCAGTGCTTTGCATCGTTTAAAAAGAGGCGAGAGTGTGATTTGCTGTGCACGACAGTATGTGCCTCCAGAAAGCTTCTGTTCAGTTTCTGTGTTGATTGGCCTATGTAAGGCCTGTATCTTTGTGCTGCTGTGAGTAATGACCCTTTGTGAGATACCATACTCCAAATGTCAGTCACAAGCAGTTTCCCTTCAAAGTATTTGCTTGGAAACTGCTCGAGATGACCTAAATTCACTGATGGCAGGAATTCCTATCTGGTCTGAAACTGATTTTCATTGGCAAGGTGTGACACCTATCTTGGATCACCGTAGGTTAGGATCTATTTATGGTCACTATTCTTATACTGCACTAGCAAAGCCCGCAATGCTTTGCAATTGCTGAATATGTATTGGAATTGTATATAAGTCCTAATCTCCTCCTCCACCCCCTTCTCTCTCTCTACCCATCTCCTTCCCCCTCCCTATGTCCATATCCTCCACCCCCTCCCCCCTGCCAATGTGTCTGAGTGTGAGCCTTGTTTATTATTACTGAAAATAAAATCTTGATTGGCAATTGAAGTCGCTAAGGTGAGATCAGACCCCCTATATTGACAATGCAAATTTCTGCCAACCTTTAACCCATTATTGCTCAAACTATTGAAGATATCACTACCAAATTTTTTATCAATTGAACATCTGAATGTATTTAGTTCACTGATATACAGGGCGCAGCGTGGGAACTTCCTTATTTGAAATGCGCAGCACACAGTGGCTGTTACTCATTGTTGCATGGGTTTCAGTGCAGTCAAAATTGCGAGACTGTAACCTTTTCTTTCCCTTAAGTTTAGTTTAGTAGCGATCATGCAGTGGGCAAGAGAGGAGCGCGCGTTCGCTGTTGCAGCTTACTTTTCGAATAAACGTTCGGTCATCAGAATTCAGCACGTATTTGGGAAACAGTTCAACATCGTGCCTGCAGGCATGATGTTCCTGATGGGAAATCTATTGTTATATGGGTAGACACCTCTATGGATACTGGAAGTGTGTAGAAAAAGAAAGCAGGACCTTCAAGAACCACCATAATATGTGAAAACATTGAGAGGGTAAGGATGAGTTCTCTCATGACTCCTTAGTGTTCTTCAGCGATGAGGCACATTTTCATTTGTCTGGCTGTGTCAATAAGCAAAATATGTGGTACTGGAGTGGCACAAACCCCCGAGAATGAGATAACTACACCACATACACCTTATCTTAAATGTTTTATGCCTGCAAAGACGTTTTTTGGAATCCGGGTCCACACAGTATTGTTAAATGCCTCATTAACATTCTGTGTCTTACCATGGAGCCATTTCCTTAACAAGTCAGGATTTACTAACATTCTGAATGTAGGCTTAATGGTCTTCATTACTGCTTCAGGAACTGAATGTTTATTTTTGAATTCATCTAGTTTGCCTACTGCCTCTGGTTTTCTATATGTACACCATGTGTCTGGTACAGGTGGGCACAAGTTACGTACATGGTTAGTATCTGTGGTGGACAGCCTGTGAAAATACGTTGCGCACACTGCTCTTTTCGTGCATTCCAAATCATATATTTTTTTTGTCCTCTCTCTAGTGGCTTTGCCACAGTATTCCTGAAATTGATCAATAACTTCATCAGTAAGCCTTCCAGCATATTTGATACTGTTTCCATCTGATAATTTGGTGTTGCCAAATTTCTTTTTCACCTAATAAAGGTGGGCTCTCATCCTTTTCATTACATGGCTTGCACACTCAAGATTTGTAGTAGGTTCAATATAAGGTTTGCTTTTTAAAACAGTGTTGAAGGATGTACAGTCTCCATCTCCCTGATATTTCATATATCAAACTCCTCGATCTGATTGTGAGTGATGAAAAGTAGCCATTCCTGCTGCTATCTCCATACTGCCTCTTGAGCCCTCATAGTTATTTATACATGAGGGCCTGTGAGCACTCTTTTTCTCTTCATTATCACCTACTAAGTTGCATCCTTGGCAATATTTAGTGAGAACTTCAAAGTCTCGCACCTTACTAGTATCAATACTTGTTGCAGTAGCAAATCTATTTTTGGAATTTTGAATCCTTTTTTGCCATGACCCATCAAATGCTGCATTAATATCTGTTACTCCACCATTCTCGTTGACTGCTTCTGCAGCTGCAGTTTTCATGGATTCTGTTGCACTGGAGCCTATGCAGTTGCCAATAATTTCAGTATACTTCTCATATTCCGTGGGTGAGGTTGGTAGATCCAGGAGAGCACAAAGTAGTATACCATCACTGCTACATTTCCCAATGCATGTAAGTCCATAAACAACCTCACATTGGCTTCATATAGTTCATTAATTGAGCATTTGACAAAAGTTAGAAATGACCAATACCACAATGTGTGCATATAGTTTTAAGTTTAGAGACTAATCCATTTTTGACAGTTACAGCTTCAGAAAGCACTATATCTTCAACACATGACTTGCATGCAACAGTCTTTTCAACAATGATGTTAAAATATTTGAATCTGTAATTATATTTATTCCATTTCCTTCATGGGTAGGTAATATATCTCATACATAGTGAGCTTGCAGATTTTTTATTTTTATTTATTTTTTGTTTTGTTTTTGTTGATGTGCTGGAAGGTATATCAACAGTCTTCTCACCAATACAACTATTATGTTGCATTATTTCACTACTATCCACAACTGGTGTAGTTATATAGTACCTGTTTCCTCTGTTCTGGCATCTCTTGAAGATACCTTTAGTTTAGTCATTTTAAATGATAACAGAGAGCAACAGCACACAACAGCAAGCTACCAAATATTAAAATAATTGTTTTGTTTTCTGTGATTTACAAGCATACGAGCAAAGAATATTTAAGAATCAGTACAGCCAATTGGTGATAAACAAATCCAAGGAGAACATAGAAAACAGCCTTCTAGAGCATGTAGTTTCCAGGATTTGCATACTAATTTGAAAGGATGTTGAGATTAGTGTGGACATGATGATATGTCTAGTAAAAGTTAAAAAAATATTAAAAATACACTTACATAGATTTTTTATAAAAATTATGCACCAATTTGTTCAGGAAGTAGTGATTTGGTTGGGATCATTGGTATACGAGGTATGAAAGGTACCTCTCAGCTACTGGACCTGTGAGGATGGTAGCTCCAGTGACCGTGTCTCACATAGTTTCAATCTTTGAACAAGTGGGATTACAAAGTTACAAATGATTCAGATTCCTTAGTAGTATTCTAATCATAAGTTGATAAGCCGTTGGTTTTAACAGGAAACCTGTGTGATGTTGTTTAAAAGTGTATATAGTCTGTGTCTATCTGAATGTTTGTAGAGTACTGTATAAAAATTTGATGTAAATAAGTCGAGAACTTTTTGAGATTTTTGCTAACAGTGTTTGCCAGTTACGTACTATTTATATTTAAAAGATGTGTAGCCTATGTCTATCCAGATGCTTATTGGAGTATTGTGTAAAAATTTGAAGGAAATGGTCAAGAACTTCTCAAGATTTTTTTGTAACACTGACAAACAACTTCTTCGCTTCATACAGGGTGAGTCAGGAGGAAAGATACATGCTGTGGGGGAAGGATGTGATAGTATTGGTGTTTCTGAACAAAAAACTTCACATAGACATCTGCCCTATTCCAAATGATTTCCGAGATAGAACACCTTGATGTCGGTTTTGTACATTTTTCTTGAATGACTCGAAAACCACGGCCTCTAGTGAAAACATTTCGCAGTACAAACTGAAACCTTATTAAATTTCCTGCAACAAAGCTCCCATTAACTTTTTTCTCTAGGACGAGTAGTTTGCATGAAGAGAGCGGGAGACTATTGAAAATATCACTCGCTGTGCATTCACTGTAGTGTAGGTAACTTTTGTTGGCCAGTTTGAGGTAATTTCCCTACTCAATAGACATCATGTGTCCTATACCAAATTGTTCATCTTGAATTCCTTTTCATTAGTGTGGTATGTTGTAAACAATGGCAATGTATTGATTAATATTGAAAATAAATAACAATGTACATTAAATGTGTCCTCTGTAGGACACCATTCAGAATAGGGCATATGTCCATTTGAAGTTTTTTGTTCAGAATCACCAATACTATCTCCTCTCAAAGCACATACCTTCCTCCTACTCACCCTGTGTGGTAGTATACATTACTTGGCTGCAAGTGCTTCACAAATCCTTGTAGTCACTTTGAACAGTCCACATTGATAGTACATCTACATCTATACTCTGCAAACCACCATGAAGCGCATGGCAGGGGCTGAGTCCCATTGTACCACTTATTGGGGTTTCTTCCTGTTCCACTCGCGGAAGGAACATGGGAAGAATGATTGTTTGAATGGCTCTGTGCATGCAGTAATTATCCCTATCTTATCCTCACGATCCCTATGTTAGTGATATGTAGGTGGTTACAGTATACTCCTAGAGTCATCATTTAAAGCCGGTTCCTGAAACTTTGTTAGTGCACTTTCTTGGGATAGTTTACATCTATCTTCAAGAGTCTGCCAGTTCGATTTCTTCTTTCTCTCTGTGACACTCTCCCACGGGTCAAATAAACCTGTGAACATTCATGCTCCGCTTTTCTGTATACTTTCGATATCCCTTGTTAGTCCTTTTTTTGTTAAGGGTCCTACATAGTTGAGCAATATTCTAGATTTGGTCACATGAGTGATTGAGTGATTTTTAAGCGATCTCCTTTGTAGACTGATTGCACTTCCCCGGTACTCTACCAAGAAACCAAAGACTGCCATCTGCCTTACCCGTGACTGAGCCTATGTGATCATTCCATTTCATATCCCTACAAAGTGTTACACCCACATATTTGTATGAGTTGGCTGATTCCAACAGTGACTCGTTGATATTTTTTTGGTTTGTGATGTGCACAGTTTTATATTTTTGAAGATTTAAAGTGTTGCCAGCCTTTGCACCAATTTGAAACCTTTTCAAGATCTGGCAGAATATTTATGCAGCTTCTTTCAGACAGTACTTCATTATAGATAACTGCATCATCTCTAGAAACTCTCAGGTTACTATTAATATTGTCTGTAAGGTCGTTAATATATGACATGAACAGCAAGGATCCCAACACACTTCCCTGGGGCACATCCAAAGTTATTTCTACATTTGACAATGACTCTCCATCCAAGATAAAAACATGCCGTGTCCTTCCTACCGAAAAGTCCCCAATCTGTTCACAAATTTCACTTGATAGATCATATCCATAGGGTCGTACTTTTGACAATATGCATGGGTGTGGTACTGAGTCAAATGCTTTGCGGAAATTAAGAAATACCGCAGCTCTCTGACTGCCTTCATCCAAAGCTTTCAGTATGTCATGTGAGATAAGTATTAGTTGGGTTTCACATGATTGATGTTTTTGGCCATTCTGTTCAAGATACCTCATTATGTTTGAGCTCAAAATATGTTATAAAATTCTACAATGAATTGATGTCAAGGATATTGGATGGTAGTTTTGTGGATCCCTTTTCCTACCCATGTTACAAGTGGGTGTGACCTGTGCTTTTTTTCCAAGAACAGGGCATGGTTTTCTGTTCAAGAGATCTATGATAGATTATAGTTAGAAGAGGGGCGCTCTCAGCCACAAATTTAGTATAGACTGTGATAGGGACTCCATTGGGCCAAGGAGCTTTCTTCGGTTTTAATGATTTCACCTGTTTGTCAACACCACTGACACTAATGTTTATTTCACTCATCTTTTCAGTGGTTTAAGGATTAAATTGGGGCATTTGTTTGGGTTTTCCTTTGTAAAGGAACATTTGAACACTGCTTTTGCTTTACTACCCTCAATTTCAGTTCTTGCCTTATTCACTAGGGACTGGACACTAACTTTGGTGCCTCTAACAGCCTTTACATATGACCAGAATTTCTTTGGGTTTTGTGAAATATCATTTGACAGTATTCTGCTACAGTAATCATTCATTCTCTTGACAGCCAAACATCTTTCATTTAGTGTCTATCTATCTATCTATCTATCTATAGTCCTACACTTTCTTTTATGCCGTAATCTCTGCTTCTTTAGAATTGTCTTACAGTGACTATACTATGATGTTCCCATCCACTATCAACTATTTTACTGGAACAAATCTATCCAGTGCATGGTCAACTATTCCTTTAAACTTCAGCCATATATACCATTTAACACCATCTCTGGCCTTGATAGTAGTCACAATTTGATGAAGTTGTATGTCATATTGAGCTGAAGCCACTCATTGACCAAAAATGAGGATGTTGAGTGCTATGTTCCATCTGCTGTTCCAAATAGTCCCAGACATTTTCTGCGTAATTAATATCGGGTGATTTAGTGGGCAAGTGGAGGAGCAGTCTGTGCGTAAGTGTTCATCGAGCTAGGAACATGTGTGTGTAACACTATGAATTGGCTGTCGTCATCTTAGAAGATGAGATTACTTAAGTGGTAATGATGAAAATGTAAAAGAGAGGATAGTACATGACCACCAAGAGTATTGGAATAAACATCTTGGTTTGTGTTCACAGAGAACCTGTACAAGTGGGCCGCAGTCATGATGTCACCACCAAAATGTCATAGATGCACCTCTGGCTGGAACTACACCTACCTCGCTCGGTGTGCATGCACTGTAGCACAGTTAATTTTTGCAGGCCAATTCAAAGTAGTTTCCTGAATTGATAGACCACAAGTTCCCTGTACCAAATTGTTCCTCTCGAATTCCTTTTCACAATTGTGGTATGTTGTAAACGATGACATTGGGCCATCGGTGCACTTAGTGCTTTCCATCATTTGAAAAGAAGCTAGAGTCTGATTTTTTGCACCACAGTGTGCGCCTCCAGACAGGTGCTGTGCAGTTTCTGTGTTGATTGGCCTATTGAAGACGTGCATCTTTATCTGGTGCTGTGAGTAATGGCTCCTTGTGAGATACCAGCTCCAAATGTCAGTCACACACAGTTCCTCTTCGCAGTATTTGCTCAGAAACTGCTTGAGATGACCTCCATCACTGATGGCAGGAATTCCTGTCTGGTGTGAAACTGATTGTCATTGGCAAGGTGTGACATTTATCTCAGATCGCTGTAGGTTAGGATCTTCTTATGGTCACTCATCTTATACTGCACTAGCAAAGTCCACAGTGATTTATAATTGCTGAATATGTATTGGAATTGTACAGGGGATAGGCAAAATAATGTGAACACCTGTACTTACTTGGGAATAGTTTATTAATAATGGGTTGGACCCCCATTTGCCCATAATACAGCTGCAATTCTTCTTGGAATACTGGCATGTAATGATTGTGTAGTCTCCAGTGGAATGTTATGCCACTCTTCGATCAGAACTTCTTCTCACTCCTGTAGTGACGAGGGAGGTGGAAATCTGCTCTGGAGTCTGTGCTCCAGTACCGCCCACAAGGGTTCGATAATGTCCAAGTCCAGGGGCTGCACTGGCTAGGGAAGACTGTACAGTTCAGTTGCATGCCCCTCATACCACAATTGTATTGTCCTGGCTGTGTGAATAGGTGCATTATTGTCCTGAAATATGACATCATTGTTGGGAACAACATTTGAATCGTGGGGTGCACCTGATCACCTAAAATGTTCACATAATTCTTCTCTGTAACACAGCCTTTGAGAGTAATGATAGGACCAGCAGAATACCATGATATGCCTGCCCACACCATCACATCCACCTCCATGCTTAACCGTTGGAATCAAGCAATCAGGATTGTTGGCTTCTTTTGGCATTGTCCAGGTGTAAATGTGGCCTGATGTTGGAAATAATGAAAACGTTGACTCATCGGACCATGTGACATGTTCCCACTAATCAGCCATTCAGGAAGCATAACACCATGTGTTATGCTTCTTTGTGTTGTTTGTTGTCACTAATGGTTTTGGTATAGTAGCTTGTCCATGAATATTCGCTTTATGGAGTTCTAGGCGGAGAGTGTTGATAGATATGGGGTCTCAAAGATGGCTGTTGAGCTCTGCATCACTTTGGCTGCCATGATTTTGTGTTGTTTTGACACAATTCGTGTTAGCGTACGACGATTCTGTTATTTACTTTTGCTTTGTGCTCACAATTATGTTTACATGATGATGTCTTTTCATGTTTTGTGTAGGCTTTCATAACTGTTGAAACAGTTGGCTGTCTTGGTTACTGATGCTCCAGCTAATCAGGCCCCCATAATCTGCCCTCTTTGGAACTCTGTTAGGTCTTTCATTACATGTCAGTCTTGGCCTCTGAATGAAAATACGAAGTGTGCACTACTTGTAAACAACTGCACTGATGCTTAATCCATACTGAACACACACAGTCCAGAGTGGCACGTGCCTTACCTGCATTGTTGACCGTCAAACACAACCTTCCAATTACTACCACTGTTCACCTTATTTTGCCTGCCCCTGTATGTACACCCTAATCTCCTCCTCCTGCTCTCTCTCTATCCACTTTGTTGTCCTCCTCCCTCCCCCCCTCCCCCCCCTCTCTCTCTCTCTGCCCACCTCCTCCTTCCCCCTCTCTGTGTCCATATCCTCCTCCCTTCTCTGTCCATCTTCTCTTGCTCCTTCCCCCCTGCGACCTTGAGCCTTGTTTATTGTTATTGCAAACAATACCTTGATTGGCGAATGAAGTCACTTAAAATGAGTGGGTAAATGAGTTTGAATTGTTTGTATACGTGGTATGAAAGGAACCTGTGAGGCTGGTAGCTCCAATGACCGTGTCTCATGTAGTTTCGATCTGTGAGCGGGTAGGATTACAGAGTTAAGGACAATTCAGGTTCCTTAATAGTCTTCCAATCGTAAACCGATAAACCATGAATACAACTTCCATGTTTCTCTTAAAACCGACTGCGAGGAAGAAAACAAAAGAGTGCATTGTTGTGTATACAATTTTTGTGTACAGTTATATACAAGTAGAAGGTGTGTATATGGGAGAAACAATTTGTCTAGTGGTTTAAATGCCCTACTATTGTAGGTAAAACTCACTGCAAGAAAGAAAACTAAACCACACATTTTCACAGCACAGCACAACATTCTCCCTCTTGCAGTTGGTTTTAACAGAACACGTGTTCATTGTTGTTTAAAAGCGAATATAGCATACATCTGTCTGGTTGTTTATCAGCATATTGTGTAAAAATTTGACGTAAATTGGTCAAGACCTTCTCAAGATTTTTTTGTAAAATGACAAACAACTTCTTGTCTTCATACAGGAAGAGTCAAGAGGAAAGGTACGTGCTGTAAGGGGAAGGGTGATAGTATCGGTGTTTATGAACAAAAAACTTCATATGGACGTATGCCTTATCTCAGTGGTTTCCGAGATAGAAAACGTTCAATGTTAGTTTTGTACATTTTTCTTGAATGACTTGAAAACTACGGCCTCCAGTGAAAACATCTCACTGTACAAAGTGAAACCATATTAGATTTCCTGCAAAAAAGGTCCTATTCATTTTCTTCTCCAGGATCAGTAGTTTGCATGAAGGGAGCGAGAGACTGTTGAAAATATCACTCGGCATGCATGCACTGTAGCGCAGTTAATTTTTGTAGGCCAATTCAAAGTAGTTTCCTGACTTTATAGACCACAAGTTCCCTGTACCACATTGTTCCTCTCAAATACCTTTTCACAACTGTGGTATTTTGTGAACAATGACAATGTACTGATTAATACAGAAAATAAATAACAACGTACATTGAACGTGTCCTATCTAGGAAACCATTCGGAGTAGGTCATATGTCCGTTTGGAGTGTCTTGTTCAGAATCACAAATACTATTACTTCTCAAAGCATCTACCTTTTCTGCTTACTAATCCTGTATAGTAGTATAGATTATTTGCCGCAAGTGCTTCCAACCCATGTAGCCACTTAGACCAGTCCACATTGATACTCTTAACAATTCAAGCAGCTCTTCATTCACACTATGGTTGTGAACATGTCCAAATATGACAGTTCCTTTCTGCCATTGTGTCATTGTGACTAGCATTTGGCCTTGTGAGCTTATCATGAAAATAAATGTCTATACATAACTTTTTTTTTTCCTTTATCTGTTACCATCACTTTTGTGTGGTGCTTGTTAACTGTTAACTGTATATTTACATTTCAGGATGGAACAGTGGAAGAGTGGAATGGTTTGCAAAGTATGAAAGATGAACGGCTGCAGTCAACACATTCACTGGGTCCCACATGTGCCACAGACAAGAATAGTGGCACTAATTTTCACAGTGTTGATGGCAACTTCATAGAAAACAATTGCGCCACAAGCCAGGAATACCCATGGATGTCAGAGCACGTACTCAGCCAGTATGCACCATCTCTCACCGCTACTGATAATCCGTACTATTATGAAAACAATAAACTATTGTTTGCTCTGTACATGGAACGGTTACAAAGAGGTGGAATCCCACTTTATTAATCCTAGTGTTCACAAACTTGATGTTGCTGCAGCAGGAACAAATTTTGTAGTTCTTAAATAGTTTTCACGTGAATATGTAAGTAACAATTTTTTCAGCTTCTGTCTCTTACTGGACAATATATTTAAGCACCCACTGACAAATTTGACCTTATGCATTTTTATTAAATTATAACATAGAGCAAAGTTTTAACTGTGAATCTCGCAAAAATACAGAAATATTTAGAAGACCCTTAGAAAATGTTGGTGTATTCATTATCCCTCTAACTTGTTTAATACTGCCAAATGGTATGAAGAAATGAGATGTTGTGTCATTCACAATGTATAATATATGTATTAATGTGTGCTTGTGCACTAGTTTTTGAAAAGTCTATTGTTAATGTCGTGTCTTTGTCCAAACCAATGTTAGCCCATCATGTAAAATACGGAGAGCACAATGTCATTTTCAAATAAAGTCTAGTCATATTTTTTGTGTGAAACACATGCAGCACCAAGTTGGCTCATTTTTTTTTATCAATGTCTATATATCCATGTGTTCTTAATTGTATTATCCCAATGCAAAGTACCACACTAAGTGAAATATGAGGAATTTGTTGGTAAAAATTGCTTCACTTGTCTCATTGGTGTCCAGGGCCTGATAGTGAATGAGCTGAATTGCACACAAGCACAGAGGAACACTGATGGACACTGTATTGTATAAAATTGAAGAAGTGGGTGGTTAATTGGAAAAAGTAATGGAAATACTTCACTCCTGTCTTAGAAGCCAGAAAAATGTGGCTACATATATGTCTGGAGTGTGGTTAAACAGATAATGGGTGATCACATAGCATGTAAACGTTAGGGAATATGCTTATATATGAGCATGTTTCCTGATTATCCATAAGCTGTAATCTGTTTGTGGAAAATTTCTTCATTTAATTCCATAAATTGCAGCTAAAATAATTTTAAAGATTATTTTTTTTAACAAAGTTGAAAGTATTTTCAGTTACCCACCTTTGTTGAAAGCACAGTGAATTTATTTTTTGGCATATGGAACTGTAATTTGTTGATATTTCTCAAACAAAACATACATTTATCCACTGCATGATTACAGTTTTCTTATATACAGTACCTGTTTCTTTCATGAATGCATTTGTTGCATGAATGTTGGAGTGTGCTTGTGCTGCAGTCTTGCTTCTATCCATGACAGTTTATGCAAGAGCAGTTCACATGGCTCTCAAGTGGGTGGTGTATCTTGATGGTCTGCAGAAAAAAGTAACCATGTTCTCTGCATCATCTAACTGCAGTCATACGGATTTGTAGCCATAAAAATTTTGTTATTGATAGGTAGAGAGAAAAGGCATTATGGGCTGCAATCTTTGAATGCTGAACGTGTACATGCTCTATCAATAGCTGTTTTTGAGGCAATTATTAAAGTCTATCTAAAATCCTCTCTCAGTTCACACTTTACACTTGTAATCTATTACTGAAGTACACAACAAACATTACTCTCTATGTAAGGTGCCTAATTTGAGAGACATCATAACATTGAGGAGCCCAGTGAACAGTGACACACCTAGAGTGCCCTTGAAGTTAACTTTCACAGCCCAGTGGATATTTTCCGTCACTACCAGGCAATCATGGCAGTTTGTGAACAGTGAGGATGTAGCAAAAACATTAGAGCTATGATTTTCTAAATTTAAAATTCTATGGTTGCACATAATGAACTTCTGCCTAAAACTCTCAAAAATGTCATCCATTTTGTTAAATTGTGAAAAAAAAAAACTCCTACACTAAACAAAACATAGCATTACATGGGAGTATCTAAAACAAATTTAAACAATTTTCATTTGTAAGTGGAGTATGGTATACAATAAATTACCAGAAAGTTTGAAATTTATGAATTACTGTTTATGAACTTGTTGCTAAGATATTTATCACTTCTGCTGTGCTGTGAAGCTTTTCCATTAGCTTTACACCGAGCGAGGTGGCGCAGTGGTTAGCACACTGGACTCGCATTCGGGAGGACGACGGTTCAATCCCGTCTCCGGCCATCCTGATTTAGGTTTTCCGTGATTTCCCTAAATCGCTTCAGGCAAATGCCGGGATGGTTCCTTTGAAAGGGCACGGCCGATTTCCTTCCCCATCCTTCCCTCACCCGAGCTTGCGCTCCGTCTCTAATGACCTCGTTGTCGACGGGACGTTAAACACTAATCTCCTCCTCCCCTTAGCTTTACAGCTCACTCGGTCACCATATTTGAGTGAAGCAAATCAGGCACGGATCATTAATTTTTCCAGTGAATGGAAAAAGGTTTAAGAGCCTTAGAGCACTTCAGTTTGGATCCAGCAGCTTGAAGTTCACTGTATGTGTCCTCTAAATAGTGCTGATTTGAAAACCATACCATTTCCCATGCAGTTACAGTGAAGTCACAAGTAACTTTGAGCTGATCTCTCCTTTTCAGAAGGATAAAACTAAGCAGCTAGTGTAAATATTGCCCTTCAATTCCACCTGGCACAATGAAGGGGAGGTAGCTTGAGGTAGCTTCTGTCATTTGATCAGAGGCCTATTTTTCTCCTCATGATAGGTAAACACTTCACAGAGCTGAAAAAGAAATCTGATGTCATATCTCCAGTCTGGGCTTTCATGTGTTGGTGCCTTTTCTGAGCCAGAATAGCATTTTTGTAAGTCTTCATATCCTGCCAAAACGTCTTCATTGAATAGGTACTTGACGGTGGTGACCTTGATTTTGTTGGCAACAAGGACTCTGATGTCAGTAGTGTATCCCACTAGGCCTCCTGTTTCAGTTTGGTTTCTGTAAAGTTCTCTGTCTTCACTGCAAAGCCAGTTTCCACCCAATTTTTGTAATATCAAAAAATCCTCTGCTTTCTATAATTTTTGAACACTTTTGTGAATTTGTGAACCTCTGCATAAATTTTCTTTGTTGAAATAAAAGGGAAGCTCAGCTTTTCCCAGAGTTCCAGTAATTCATGTGATGTGATGTCTTCTTTATATGGTCAGCTTACTCCTTGAGGTTGTCTTATAAGCCAGAAATCTACCAACAGTATCTCTTTTCAAAGGTGCTTTGCACAGAATCTCATTCATGTCCTATATCGCTTCTGGTATGTTGGGATGGGCACTTTGTAGCTGTTGTCAAATTTCTCATCCATATCTTTCCAAGCGACTTTACTGCTGATTTTAATTGGCATATGTAAACCAGAAAATAAAATAAATGCTGTCAGAAATGATATTGTTGTGTTGTGCTATTTTTGTGTACCACATAAATGAAATTATATTGGGTGTGGGAGGTTTTTACATGGCCAGATAAAAATATACCAAAAAGTAACAAATAGGCAAAAGTTCATCAAGTGCAACAACAGGAAGTTAATATTTTGAAAAGAGTTAAAAAGCCATAACCTTAATAGCCATAACCATAACTCTAAGAATAATAATAATTCTAGCAATTATATTTTTTAATTGTGAGTGTTGGCATTTCATATGAGATGTTGAAGTAGTCAGTAATAAGTTACAAAATAGTTGTTATTTTTTGTATGTAATACGTCTGTGTAAATTTTCGTCTTATCAGAGAAATTAAAATACTTGACTGTCATAAAAAGAAGAAATATTTTTGAGTGCTTGGAACAACTTAAAGACCACCACTAATTGACTTTACTGATGACGGTATTAATGTTCTTGTCTCCTGTTAACTGTAAAAATGGCTTGTCACCTTTTTTGTCAGTGCATTCACATAGTTAACCAGTTTGCACATAGATGCAACATAGTTCCCTTTTACTGCTGAGTGTCAACCACTGATCAAAGAAAATGTGACAGAGACATGTCACATCCAAAATCCAACAAAGGAGTGGAAAAGACAAGCATTCCCAGGAAGCTGAATTAAGTGCAAATGGTAAGAATACTAGAAGCAGCAGTGGGTAGCTATATAAACATAAATAAGGTGCAATCAAACAATGGAAAATTCTGAATGGAATGTAACAATATTATGCAAAGGATAGTTCCTACTCACCATATAGTGGAGATGCTGCATCACAAATAGGCACAACAAAATACTGTCACAAAATGAGTTTTTGGCCAACAATGCTTTTGAAACTTCCTGGCAGATTAAAACTGTGTGCCGGACTGAGACCGAGTTCGAGTCTCGGTCCGGCACACGGTTCTAATCTGCCAGGAAGTTTCATATCAGTGCACACTTCGCTGTAGACTGAAAATTTCATTCTAGAAACAATGCTTTTGTTGAACACACACACACACACACACACACACACACACACACACACACACACACACACAGTCTGTGGTAACTGAAGCCAGACTACGAGCAACAGCACATGATGGGAAGAGGCAACCAAGTGGGGTGTAACGAGGAGGCTGGGGCGGGGAGGGAGAGGGATAGCTGCATAGTGGTAGGGGACGGTAAAGTGCTGCTACTGGGAGTGTGCAGTGGTGATGTGGAGAGAGGGTAAGGCAGTAGGTGCAGTCGGGAGGTTAGATGGAGGGTGGAAGAGAGAGGGGTAGCGGAAAAGGATAGAAGTAAAAAGATTGGGTGTGTTGGTGGAGTAGAGGGCTGTGTAGTGCTGGAATGGGAACAGGGAAGGGGCTAGGTGGGTAAGGAGAATGAGTTACAAAGGTTGGGACTGGGAGGCTTATGGGAACGTAGGATGTATTGCAGGGAGAGTTTCCAGCTGTGCAGTTCAGTCCAAATGGCACAGGCTGTGAAGCATTCATTGAAATGAAGAACACTGTGTTGGGTGGCATGCTCAGCAACAGGGTGGTTCAATTAGCTCTAGGCCATAGTTTGTTGGCCATTCATATGGCCAGACAGCTTGTTGGTTGTTGTGCTCACATAAAATGCAGCACAGTGGTTGCAGCTTAGCTTGTAAAACACATGACTGGTTTCACATGTAGCCCTGCTTTTGATGGGAGAGGTGATGGTTGGACAGGACTGGAGGAAGTGGTGATGGGAAGATGTATGGGACAGGTCTATTATGGGGCTATGAGCCATGAGGCAAGGGGTTGGGAGCAGGAGTTGTGTAGGATGGATGAGGATATTTTGTAGTTTTGGTGGTTGGTGGACTACCCCTTTGGGAGAGGTGGGGAGGATAGTGGGTAGGACATTCCTCATTTTAGGGCACGATGAGAGGTAGTCAGGACACTGGCGGAGAATGTAATTCAGTTGCTCCAATCCTTGATGGTAGTGAATCACGAGGAAAATGCTCCTCTGTGGCCGGACAGTGGGGCTTTGGGAGGTGGTGAGTGACTGGAAAGATAAGGCACTGGAGATTCATTTTTGTACAAGGTTGAGTTGGTAATTACCGTATGTAAAGGCCTGTGAGACCCGTGGTATATTTCAAGAGGGACTGCTTGTCAGTGGGTGGCTAGACTGTATGGAAGGACCTTCTTGGCATGGAATGGATAGCAGCCATCGAAGTGGAGGTATTGCTGATGTCGGTAAGTTTGATATGGATGGAGGTACTGATGAGATGGAGATCAACATCTAGGAGGGGGGTTTGCTGGATTGAGTAAGAGCAGGTGAAGCAAATGGGGGAGAAGGTGTTGAGGTTCTGGAGGAATGTGGATAGTGTGTCTTCGCCCTCGAACCAGATCACAAACATGTTGTCAATGAATCTGAACCAGGTGAGGGGTTTGGAATTCAGTGTGTTTAAGAAGGATTCCCCTAGATTGCCCATGGGTAGGTTGACATAGGATGGTGCCATGTGGGTGCCCATAGCAACACCTCAGATTTGTTTGTAGGTAATGCCTTCAAAGGTATAGTTGGTCATGGTGGGTAGGAAGAGGTTGTAGGTTTGGAATCCATTGGGTGTTGGGAAAGGTATTGTTCAATTGCAGTAAGGCCATAGGTATTCCGGATGTTTGTGTAAAGGGCAGTGGCATCAATAGTATCAAGCAGGGCACCGTTTGGTAAGGGAACAGGAACTGTGGAGAGTCAGTGGAGGAAATGGTCGGTATCTATTATATAGAAGGATAGATTTCGGGTAATAGGCTAAAGGTGTTGCTATATGAGAGCAGAGATTCTCTCAGTGGGGCACAGTAACCAGCCACTATGGGGCATCCTGGGTGGTTGGGTTTGTAGACTTTAGGAAGCATGTAGAAACTAGAGTGTGGGGGGTGGTAGGGAAGAGGAGAGAGGTGGTCTCTGGGGAGAGGTTCTGGGATGGGCCTAAGGATTTGAGGAGAGACTGGAGGTCCTGCTAGATTTCTGGAATGGGGTCATCATGGTAGGGTTTGTAGGTGGATGAATCTGATAGCTGGTGGAGTCCTTCTACCAGATAATCTTTGTGGTTCAATACAACAGAGGTGGAGCCTTTGTCAACAGGTAGAATTATAAGGTTAGGATCAGTTTTTAGGTGATGGATTGTGGTTCTTTCTGCAAATGTAACATTAGTTTGCATGTCTAGGGAATTAGGGAATGATGAGGAGGCAAGGTTCGAGATTAAGAAATTCTGCAAAGTTAACGGTGTGATTTGGGGGTGGTGGGGGGTTGATCACTGTTAGATGGAGGAGTGAAGAGAGTCAGACAGGGTTCAATATTGGTCTTTGGTTGAGTCTGATTGGTAGGTTTGGTGATGAAAAATTGTTCCAATTGTAGGGTCCTGGAGAAGAAGAGAAGATCTTTAACAAGTCCTGCATGATTGGATTTGGGAGTGGGGCAAAAGGAACAGATGGAGGTCATTGTGGAAGGAAGGATGGCAGCCAAAGATGGGTAATTTGATCGTAAGGCCATTTGGGGGGACTCCATGAGCCAAACAACATTGCAGGAACAGTATGTGGGACTGGGTTCTGGCTTGGGATAAGGAAACTTTTCTGTGTTGTCGCACATGGGAGGAGCAAGGATTCAAGGCGGTGGAAAAAATGCAAAAAAATACACAAATGACTTAGGTGCTGATTACTGCATTCATACCTCTGCCAATTTTCTTGACACCTGCATTACACACAAAGATGGCAAGGCTACCATCAAACTCAACTGTTCCCAATTTTTTGCTGACTCCGAGCCCAATATTTAATTCTTCACAAATATCTCTAAGTCTCTACCAGCTTATAACTACTTACGTCTTGTTCCCTTGATGTCAAAACCTCATAGTCCAATTCTTATTGGAAGTAGAGCCATATGTATATGAGCATTGCAGTTTCACTATAGTTCTTCCTTTGGATTGTCACACACATGCTGAAATTATGGAAAGAGGTAAATAAATGTGGTATTTAAAATCAAGTAAACTGCTCAGTAGAGGAAATGTCACACTATCTGATGATGTGATACCTGTTTGACTATACACTTCTGAACAACTGAATTAGATATAGCTGTGGGACTAGAGAGAGAGGGAGAGAGAGAGAGCGCTTTGAAACTTCCTGGCAGATGTTTGCCGGGGAAAGGTTCCATGTTTTCGTTCCAATGTGGGACACAGTTTTAATCTGCTAGGAAGTTTCATATTCATAATAGTAACACATTTGATTATAGACAGGCTGCTGGTGCCCAATGCATTGGTGATGCCATCTCCAAGGTCCTGTAGGCACTGGCCTTTCCATGTGCATGTAAGTAAGGGTGTACTGTGATTAGAATGACTGAGAAGAAAAGCTTCCTTTGAGAATCAGCTGCCGTGGCCACATGCTGATGATAGAGGTTGTATCAGCTGTCACAGGCACCTGCCATTTTGCATTGTATCACATTTACATGTCTGCTCAATGCTGGGTAACAAGAACTGGTGAGCAAACATGCCATTAAGAACCACCACCTCACCAAACATTATAGAAGCCGCTGGCCCATGTGTGTACTTTGCTACCACATATCACAGGACACAGCTGTTAGCATGGAAACAAAAACACCGCCATTGGATGAGCTGAGCATGGAAACTGATTGCCGGAACTGATAGGTACCACTAAGCTGTGATACATTCTGACAGGAGGATATAAGTGTGTCACTGTTCTCTATTGGTGCAACGTGCCACAAGGGTGCAGCAGCGACTGGACACTCGCTGCAGGTAAGGATTTTTTCTGCCCGCCTGTCCACACAATGCACGGCCGAACTGGCTGGAACGAGGGGAGACAGGACGTGACCGCCAAGCAGCGCGCACGCTTCTGTAACTGTGTTTCACAATGTAGTCTACAAATACAGTTCACTTTTACCAATCATGTATGTACTTAATTTTTACCACCTTTCCTTTGCAACGAGTTATATGCATTCGTTTGGACTGTGGAAGGAGCAAGGCAGCACAGAATATACTGCGCGTTTTAAAGCTGCCTACGTTTTGGTCCTCTGGGCCAGATATAACTAGTCGAACATTTTCCAGTACAAAAGTAATGTGTTTTGATTTGCACGTACCACGAATTACGAGTATCCAGTTATCGTGGATTTTTGTGTGATTCTTCGAGATTACCGTACGCTCTGCATGTGTCTCAAGCATCAGCAATGATAAACATCTGTGCTAGAGCTCTCCACGGTACAAATGCCGTGAGAAATGGGTTGTGAAGTGCACCTCAAGCCAGCAGACGTCGTAACACAGTCAAGCAGTTCCGACAACACGACACCAGTGCATCAGTAAGTGCCGTCCGTCGCTATCTCCGCCAGCAGCTGCAGCCCAGTGAGCGCTCTACAGGTTCCGTTGTCCTGCTCTGTGAGCAGCCTGGCTCTATTTCCTTAATCTATTATCCTTTGTGCTAATTTCCTGAAGCATGGATCCTGTCGAGAAATGAATTTTAGTTAAGAAAAGATCAGTTATCAAGTCACGAGTAATTAGACTCTCCACATTTATTAATAGCTTTCAAGAAGGATCCAATCTCAACAACCTCAGAGTAAGGCAGTCACTGCTAAATACAAGCAAGGATGAATACAACAACATCCAAACTCAGTTAGAGATTAACGATGTAGAAGAATCTCATGATGCAGACAGACAGTCGTTTGAAGACTTGTGCTTAGATATAGAATCATGGATAGCAACACTGCTCCAGTCAAATGTTGTGTTATCACCTAAGTCTGCAAGTTTATGCAGTGAACGTGAAATAAAGCTCCCAGCAATTTCATTAGCATAATTCAATGGTAACATAGCAGAATTCATGCACTTCTTCGATACTTTTAAGGCATTAATTATTAGCAACGAAGCGTTAACTGATGCCCAGCGATATTATTATTTATTGTCATGTATGTCTGGTGAACCTTGTAAGCTGGTTGAAAACTTGCCAGTTACAGAAGGTAACTTTAAGATTGCATGGGATTTGATCGTTCAAAGGTATAACAATCCCAAGTTAATTGTTGATTTACAATTTACATGTAAAAGAACTTCTGAATCTGCCTACCATAAAAGTTGAATTTGCTAAGGACTTACGGATGTTAATTAATCAGATAATGAGAAATCTGAACGCGATTGGCGTAATGCAGGTCGGCATTCCATTGCATGAAATACTGCCCTCGCACATTTTGTTGGATAATATTAGTGTGACTCTGAGGAAACAGTGGGAATGTAAAACAGCTGACACCACGTTTCCGTGTCTGAAAGATCTGGTGGCATTTCTAGATACCAGCTGTCAGACGTTACAGCTCATTCATCCAGACAAAATGCTGCCCCAGTCCCAGCAGCTGGCAGCGAAGCATACTAAGGCAGAAGGGAACAGTTCTTGACGTCCATTTCTCGCGACTGCTCCCGACTGTACGTTCTACAACTCAACACATAAGCTAAGTAGGTGTCCTAAGTTCAAAGAGAGTGACACTGCTAGCAGAATAGACTTCGTGAACAGACAAAAACTTTGTTTCAACTGTCTGGGCATGAAGCATAGGCTGAAGGAATGCTGTGCTGGCAACTGCCGCGTTTGTAACAAGCACCACAACACATTATTGCACAAGAAACAAGCCAGTAGTAGTGACAGTAGAAACCAAGAAACGGATGTTCAACAACAGCAGACATACTGCACAGTGAAGGGAGACCGCCAACATGCAGAAGTAATATTATCTACTGCACTTGTAAACATCGTCGACAAAAATGGGAAGCTGTACAAATGCAGGGCACTTCTTGACAGTGCCTCACTAATGAACTTTATGTCTAGGAGCTTAGCAGATTGGATGGGACTAAAGCTCAGTCGGCATTCAATATCAATAAGTGGCATCAGCGACGTTCAAATGGCAGAATCGTCGCACGTTTGCAGTGTGTACATTTCCTCAAGAGTTGCTGACTATGGCACACATGCTGTCAGTACATTACTGCCGCGTATAACAGGGCCACTACCAACAACATCTCTTGAAACCACCTCCTGGCAGCTTCCTAAGCATGTAAGGTTAGCAGACCCATCATTTAACAAACCTGTTGAGATTGCTCTTCTGCCTAGAGCATTGATCTTTTTTGATGCACTGCAGCCTGGTCAACTGAAAAGAGATAACCACCCAACCTTACAGGAAACATCATTTGGTTGGATTGTGTCACGAAAGATACCTCCTCATTCAGTTAAGTCCAATGCTTGAAGAGTACTGTTGTGCCTTGCACGCGATACCAGCCTTAACATTCAGGTTGAAAGGTTCTGGCAGCAAGAAAAAATGAAGTCTGTTTCTGTGCACAACAAAGAAGAAAGTGAAGAAGAGGACGGTGGTGAGGATAACGAGGATTTTGACAGAGAAAACGGCAAGTCGGGGGATGAAACAGTTCCATTGCTGTACCAAACCCTGGAAATATCAGGTGCAAGAGAGAGAAAAGGCGCAAAGATTCACAGAAGAATTCAATGAGCTTAAAGAAACGGAGGCAATTGAAATACCAAAAGGCAAAGGAACTCCCCTGCGTGAAATACCAAGAACTGATGCATTTTTCAAGAAATTAAAGGCTGATGCTCTAAAGCAGCTTCACAGAATTCTGTTCAACAGAGTTGGGAAGGTCACTCTTGTGGGAAACAACATACGGAAATTCTATTGGTTTGACTTTGACAAATGGTCAGACCAGTATGAAAAGAAGAAACATATTCTGAGCAAGATGGAAGTGAGTGTCTTGAAAAGAATTTGTTTTATTTTAGACGTTGAGAGAAAAGGAAAGTGTGATGAACTTGTACAGAGAGTTTTAACATTTTTGTTAGAGCCCAAAGGCCCTGGAGCACCTGTTCCTGACAGCAGACCAAAGCGCTCTACAGCCCAAAAGGCCAACAACAAGAGATATTCGGAATCGGAAAATGAAACAGAGAAACGAACACCACGTTCAAAGAGGGCTAAAGTGCATAGAAGTAGCTTAAGGGGAGATTCAGGGCTAAAGCGCATAGAAATAGCTTAAGGGGAGATTCAACGGATGGCAAAGACAACATGGATTAAGAAAAAAGGACCTTCCGAAATCAGAAAATAAAGCAACAGACAAAGAAAAGGAAAGGGAGATGTGAAAGATGAACCTGATAAAGAATCTAGCAGTGATGATTCAGAATCCAAGTCAAAATCAAAGGAAGGTCGCAGAAGCCAATCTAAAAAAGACATCCAAGAAGGCCAATGCTAAAAAGACTCTAAACAAAAAGTAGGAGAAGAAATATTCAGCTAAAAAACAGAAATCCTCTCTTAAGAGTGATGTCGGATTCATCTGAAGACGAACCCCTCTCAAAAAAGACAAAGGCACCACCTACAGATGAAGAAATAAAGTTGTATGCCAAAGAATTTTTGGAGTGAGCTAACCTCGAAGAAATAACAATGAAGACTGTTTGTAACCAAGTATATGCTCATTATCCATGTTTTGACTTGGCACACAAGGATGATTCATTAAAGTAACAGTAAAATCATTGATATCTACATGAAGAATATGCTGCTGCAAGTTTTAGTGATTATTGTACTTGCAATTCATATGCATCTTGCAGAATATTATGCAATTTTAAATAAAAATGACCACATCGAGAGAATGTTATTTGACTTGGTTATTTGATTTGGTTTATAAAGTAACAATATATAACAAAAAATAATCTCTTGCAGTTATAAAAGGAAAAAACTTGAATAGAAATACCATGGGAATGAGTCCAGATGCCTACTGAAGTGTGCATGTTTGTTTCAGTGCTTCAACATTCTACATTAATAGAACCGTATACTTTTAAGAGAAATTTTAAATTACTTTTATTAGTGGAAGCTTTTTCATTTTACTGATAAATTTTAGAAGCTTATTATTAATGTAATATTCCAGAGAAGCTATATCTCGTCAGTTTCTTCAGACCTTGACATTCCATACTTAATGTGAGATATATAAACAGTCTCAGTTGGCAACCCACCGAGAGGCATAGTGGAAACCTAACAACAGGAGAACTGCACACAGCACACAGCATCGAAGGCAGTCATTCGCATGGTGCAACAGCAAGATTATTCCAAGGTAACTGAAGAATTACAACATGGCCGACCAATCCCCAAGAAAGGCAACTCACTTCATCCATTTCTGGACGAGGAACAGTTGTTAAGGATGGGAGGCAGACTGGAACAATCAAAAGTTTCTTACAGTCAGAAGCACACCATGATTCTTCTTCATAAGTGTCATGTCACTAAACTAATAGTGATGAGCGAGCATCTTCGTTTGTTGCATACAGAATCTCAGCTGCTGTTAGCAAGCCTCCTGACAACCTAGATGAATTCTCGTACCTTACTCCATGTCATTTTCTCTTTGGTGAACCCTAAACAACTGTCCCAGAGCCAGGCTTGCTTTCAGAGCCATCATCCAGGTTCTCAAGGTGGCAGCTCATTCAACAGTGCAAGCAGCACATCTGGAAATGGTGGTCAAGGGATTACCTATCACAACTACAATAGAGAACTGACTGGTGATCAACAAAGGACAATCTACAGCCAGGTACATTGGTTCTACTGAAGGAAGACAATTTGCCACCCCTCGTGTGGCAGTCTGGGGTCATTGTTGGTGCGCACCCTGGTCCTGATGGTACGGTACGGGTTGTTTCAGTGCGCACAGCTACGGGAACTTATAAACGACCACTGTCGAAGATCTGTGTTGTTCCACAAGAAACATAGACTCTAGTGCACATCAATATCAAATTACTAACTGAAGTGTTTCTTTTGTTTACAGTGGACAATTTCTTCATTTTATTTCCTGTTTGTGCTGCATGTGGCTATTTGTATTTAGTGTAATTGATATGCGGAATGCTCTCTATTGGTGCAACGTGCCACAAGGGTGCAGCAGCGACCGGATGCTCGCTGCAGGTAAGGATTTTTTCTGCCCACCTGTCCACACAATGCATTGCCGAACTGGCCAGGACAAGGGGAGATGGGCCGTGACCGCCAAGCAGCAAGCACGCTTCTGTAACTGCATTTCTCGATGTAGTCTAGAAATACAGCCCACTTTTAACAATCATGTATGTACTTAATTTTTACCACCCTTCCTTTGCAACGAGTGATATGCATTCATTTGGACTGTGGAAGGAGTGAGGCAGCACAGAATTTACCGCGCATTTTGTGGCTGCCTACAGTCATAAAACATGAGTTGAAGCACAGTGCAGAATTTCACTCCCCATTTTTTTGTATCTTTGGTGTTATCCATTATATGGACACATGCCGCACATTTACTGGCAAACAGTGTGATCCTACAGGATCAAATAAAATTCAGTACACTGTTTCTGTGCCTCATATTTTGTATTGTAGTGCTGGAGGCATCATCAGAGGCTATAGAAACTCGATGGTTCCAAACTGGAACAAGCTCAGAAAGCCAAATTGTTTATACATATCCATGCAATAGTCTGGTTTTGACATCGTCAGAGTGATCCCTAAGACTGCGGAATTATGCCAGTGTGTTTTGTGGAACTTAAGTGCAGAATAATTGATGATGTTTGCTTTACATAAAACTAAAGCCATTAGCTTGTGTAATTTCAGTCCTCCTCCTTTTCTGTTAAAATTGTTGTAGTAACTTTGAATTTCTAGGGCCTCTATGTACATACTAGCATAGTAATGATCAGACCTTAATAAAACTCTGGGACTGGAGAAACATAGTTGATGGTTCCATTGTCCCACTGCATGATCTACTACTGCTGATTTGTCTGTGTTGCTCAGACAGCAATTATTATTATTGTATTTTTTAAAGCAAACATCAATAACTTTTCCAATATACAAGATCCATGGCACTTCAGTGTGACTCAGAATATTAGGAAGCTCTGTGAAGACATCATAACCTGACTGTTGTATTATAAGTATAAACAATTCAACTTACTGAACTTGTTTAAGATTAGAATTGCTAACTGAGATTTTGTAGCATCTGATGAGGTCTCCAGTGTTAGGAGACAAAACAGTAACCACAGAAATTTGGCTTAGCACACAGCATATTGCCCACAGGATAAACATCACTCAAGATCTCATTTTTCTAGCACCATCCCAATGTAAATTCGACCCTTGTCCTTTCTCTCTGCACTCCAGGGGACTCAGAGCTCTTTTGTGAGTAAGTTCTTCACTACCATGGGGCCCCAGCCTCTGCAGGATTACTTACTTTCCGTGCTGCAAGTATATACTTCCACTATCTCTCTGCCTCTCCATTGGATACTTTTCTTGATGCAGACCCCTCTTGGACCAGGTTTATGATTTGGTACTCAAGTTGCCACTTCTGGCATTTTCTACAACTTTTCATTAATGGTCCCCATTATTGGGTTTGACTTGCCACAAATTTTCTAAATGCTCCACAAGTGCGGATCATGCAGGGGAGGTCACCCAGTGCGATGTATGCTCCACCTTTGTGCCTTCCCATCTTTGCACCCTTCCCTTTAATACGGGAGTACACCCAAAACCCAGCACAGTAGCCATCCCATTTTGTGTGTGTGTGTGTGTGTGTGTGTGTGTGTGTGTGTGTGTGTGTGAGGGTGGGGGGGGGGGGAGGGGGTGGTGCCGGCATGGTGGTAGGCCCCTGATCACAAAGGAATCACACTGTTGGTGCCTGAGCTGAAAGCTTTCCATGTATGCCAGGGAGTATGTGCCCATCATGACCGGGGCATGGGAACTCAGAGCAACGGATTACTGGCTGATTTGCCATTGCTGAGACTGGGTGGAGCTCATGGAGAGAGCCCCTATTTGGAGTGAGTGGCACTATGGCATATGAGCAACCGACGAAGCAGATGAAGTTATCTCCCACTGGTGGTCATGTGGCCCCAGCAGTCTCTATGGAAGGAAAGTCCTCATTTAATGCAGAGAGTTACGACCCTAAAATGTTCTCTTTACTGGGTACACTGTGGGAGGAACATAGGGGTAAGCAATAAGCAGAGAAATACCTTGGTTTACACAAAGACTGATGGGGATCCTTTCTCAGCCACAAAGTCCTTATTCTTTGTGGAGAACATGAAGACAAGTTTGGGGAAGTGGCAGCCATCTCTAAAATGGAAAGTGGGTCATTCTTGATCGTAACAGCATCCCCCGCCTAGTAATGGGTGCCACTCACTTGTAACGAGCTGGGCAACATACTGGTGACTGTCATTTCCCGTAGTAGTCTGAAACTTGCTCTTGGAAGCTGATGACGAGCTACGTGCGAACTTGAAGCAATGGGATGCACACTTTGTCTGTTGTGTCCACAGGGGGCCAAAGAAAAATAGGGTTGCTACCGGCACCTTTATCTTGGCCTTTCAGGGTGATTCAATCCCTGAAAACGTAGCTGTGATGGTATACCGATGCAGTGTGAAACTACGTCACCCTCCCTTCCCCCCAACAAGTGTTTGAAATTCAGGCACATGTCTACATGTTACAATGCTAGCCCCATCTGTTGAGATTATGCACGACAGCTGCATGTGAATGCTCCATATACCCCTCCCCCCGTCTGTATCAATTGTGGAAAGAACCATTCCTCCCCGTTTGCCAGATTACACCATTTTCCAGAGAGAGAAGAAACTACAAGAATATAGGACTCTGGACAAACTAACTTACAGCCGGCTCGGTAGCTAAGCATGTTCGGTCAGAGGGTTAGCTGCCCTCTGTAATAAAATAACTGAGTTAATCGATCAACAACGAACTTAAAAGGATGTCTTACGACGTCCGCCCCGAGCAGATAAAATGAACAAAAGCGAACAAAATGAGATTAAAAAAAAAATCTTACTAAGAGGCCAAGAAGTAATACAAGATGTTGTACACATCATGTATAACAGTGTCATTTGCTACAGCTATGATGACGTCGCCCCCTTTGTCAATTGTACCCATACCTGTTATACCTCCTGCAGTGGGCTCTGAGGGCTGCTCAACCATGGCTGCCCCCCTGATGGTTGCAGACTCTCCTCTTGCTGCTTCCCCCACACCTACTTTAGGTTCGTTGGTTTCCCACCCATTGGAGACATTATTCCCAGTTTCCCAGCCAGAGACAAATCACCTTCCTCTGGCTTCTCTGTCCAGGAAAGGGTCCCTTGGGACATTTCCTTGCAAGGTATCTCCCAGTCTCCAACTGCACACCAACCAGTGGCTGAAGGAGCCACAGGCTGCTGGTTGGAGGGCTTCACAATCATCATCATTACCTGAAGCTGATTCAAAGAAGCCACCATAAACATCCAAATCATCTAAGGAGAAGAAAAATAAGGAGGAGAGCCCAGTGGTCCCCATACCACCAGATCCTGCCTGTTCCATTCCTGTGGCCGAGGCGGAGAGTCCAATGGCCTTGGAGGTCCCAGGTTGCACCACCCAACAAAACCCAGAACCTCTATGTGTTGAGGCACTAACATCTCAATCAGTGGCAGCAGGTGACCCCAGGGCATGCCTGCCTCCTGGATCCTTTCATGGTCTCACAATGCATTGACAACATTATTCTTCAGTGAAATTGTTGCAGTGTTTTCCACAACCCGGCTGAGCTTCCCTTGCCTTCTGTATTGCCCTTCAGGAGACTTGGTTTACAGCACCCTGGACCCTGGCCATTCGTGCATACTGGGGATATTGTAAGAATTGTTCTACCTATGATGGGTGTCGAGCAGTGTTTGCCCATATGTTCTGGACACACTACATAATGAACTTGTGCCTCTTAATACTGCTTTAGAGGCTGTGGCTGTTTGGGTAAGGGCATTTCAGGATATTACAATCTGCAATGTTTTCCTCCCTCCCAATGGTGAAGTGTCTTAGAACATATTGATTACAGCTTCCCCCACCTTTCCTAATCTTGGGTGATTTCAATGCCCACAATTGTTTGTGTAGTGGAATAATCACTGGTCGTGGTAAAGACCTCAAAAACTTTCTGGCAGAACTTGACCTCTGTCTCTTGAATGCTGATGCCCCCACATGCTTCAGCGTGTCGCACAGAACTTTCTAGATAATTGACCTTTCCATCTGCAGCCCTTGTCTTCTCTCATCCATACACTGGAGATGCCGCAATGACCTTTGTGGTAGTGACCACTTCCTGTCACTCCCTGAGCATCACTCCCTGGATGCCTGCCCAAATGGGCTCCCAACAGACTGGAGGCCTTCCACCTCTGCTGTCGCCATTGGCTCCCTGCCACATGGAGATATTGATTAGGCAGTTCAGAACACAATTACAGCTATTCTTTTGGCAGCTGATTTAGCAATCTCCTGTTGTCAGGACAGCCCCAATAGAAGACAGTACCTTGGTGGTCATCAGAAATCGCAGAGGCCATTAGAGATTGTAGGCGGGCTCTCCAATGCCATAAGCAGCACCTGTCGATGGAGCACCTCATTGCCATTTAGCAGCTCCCTGTCTGGGTCCGCTACCTAATAAAATGATGGAAGCAAGAATGCTGGGAATGGTATATTTCAATCACTGGACCACATACCTGTCCTTTGCCCTCTGCAGGTCCAGGAGCTAGAATAGGCCCGAGGTATTCCTGCCTGTCGTACAAGGCGACTAAAAGGAGTTTCACACGTTTCAGCCTTCATGTGATGGTTCCCTGTACGGTTTGACCTACATTCTTCAAAATATTCCCAAAGAGCAAGCCAATTGGGGAAGGGCCCCTTACAAGCTGCATTGTGTCCATTGTGTATTGAGATCTTTAGCCCACTTTCTCATTATCGCACTGCAGTCCTGCCCATTCTCCATCTCTTGGGTGGGGACACCTTCCTGGGTGAATTTTCCACCATGCACCGTGCAGTGTCAATTTCTGCATTGACGATGACCATGGATTTCTTTGCACCTGATATCCAGCATGGTAGCCAGTCCATTGTGGTGGGGCCGCCATATACCCTGTTGGTTGTGGCCCCCTGACCACACAGGGATCGCTCTGCTGATGCCTGTGCCGTTAACTCACCATGTATGCCAAGGGGTAGATGCCCATCCCCCTGGGGCATCGGGACTCCCAGCAATGGCCATCCTGCCAGGTGGCCTTTGCTGCAGCTGGGTGGCGCCCATTGGGAGGGCCCCTGGTCAGAGTGGGTGGCATCACGGCGGATGACGCACAATGAAGCATAGTCCATCATCTCTTGCTGGTGGTGAAACATCAGCAGTCTCTACGCGATCACGAGCTCAATTCAACGCACAGAAGTATGACCCAAAATCGTTCCCCTCCCTGGCCACACCATGGGAGGAACGTCAGGCTAAGGATGGCAGCAGATCTTATTCGCCCCGGTGCCTTGTATGTTCGAGAGCTGGTGGGGAATCTTTCATGACAACGAAACCTCAGTTTTTTGTTGAGCATTTAAAGGACAAGTTTGCAGAGGTGGGGTGCTTGTCCAAAATGAGATCTGGGTCAGTCTTGATAAAAACAGCATCCTCCGCCCAGTCACGAGAGTTACTCGTGACAAGCTGGGGGATGTTTCTGTAACCATCACAACCCATAAGAGCTTAAATATGGTCCAGGGTATCATATTTCACAGAGACCTTCTTTTGCAGTCGACGATGAGCTGTGCACCAATTTAGAGCGGTGAGGTGTAAATTTCGTCCAGCATGTCCACCGGGGTCTGAATGGTAATCAGGTTGCCACTGGTGCCTTCATCTTGGCCTTTGAGGGAGATACATTGACCAAGAAGGTCAAGGTGACGGTCTACCAGTGTGATGTAAAGCCCTATATCCCTCCCCCAATGCGGTGCTTTAAGTGCTGGAAGTTCAGCCATATGTCTTCCCACTGTACTTCCAGCGTCACATGCCGAGATTGCAGACGCCCATCACATCCCAATACTCCATGTGCCCCGCCTCCCATCTGTGTCAACTGTGGAGAGCACCATTCACCTTGCTTGCCTGACTGCAGGATTCTCCAGAAAGAAATGAAAATCATGGAGTACAAGACCCTGGACTGACTGACCTACACTGAGGCTAAGAGAAAATTTGAACGCCTGTATCCTGTGCAGATGACATCATCTTACACTGCCGCTACAACAGTCCTGGTACCATCAGCACTGCCAACCCAGGTCACCTCTCAGAGCCGCAGGACTACACCTGCCCCCTTGATGGTGGGGGCATTTCCCTCCCTGTTGCTCTCCTGCACCATCTACATCAGGAGCAGCCCCTCCCCCCCCCCCCCAGCCTCAACCATCAGGGACGTCCATCCCCACTTTTCAGCCGGAGAAGCGCAAGTCTTCTTTGGCTTCTCTCACTAGGAAGGGGTCCCTCCTTGGGTCACTCCCTTCCCATGTTTCTTCTAGTGGGAAAGATGACACCCACCAGTGGCTGAAGAGCCCAAAAGCAGCTGGTTGTAGGACTTTCACACTCATCCTCAGTCCCGGAGACTGAGCCAGTGAAGTCCTCCCAGCCAGGGAAACCCAAGGAGTAGCGAGAGAAATCCAAAAAGAAAACCCCAAAGACCAAGGAAATTGCAGTAGCATCCACACCACCGCTACCTACAAGCTCTGCGGCCGAGGATGGGGTGGAGATCTTGGCAGCCGCTGAGGACCTAGGTCTCGCCAGGCCCTCAGAGACAATGGATATAGACTGCTCAGGCAATAAATCGGTGGCAGCAGGTGACTCTGAGGTGTAAACTGCCTCATTGAATGTTCCATGCCTACCCAGGCTCACGATGTCATCCTCCAGTGGAATTGCGGCGGTTTTTTCCACAACCTGGATGAGCTACAGCAACTGTTAAGCTTTACATCTGCTATCTGCATTGCCCTCCAGGAAACCTGGTTCCCAGCAATGCGGACCCCTGCCCTCCGTGGCTATAAGGGATATTACAGGAACCATAGCGACTATAATTGAGTGTCAGGTGGAGTTTGGGTTTATGTCCTAAACTCGGTCTGTGCTGGGCAATTGCATTTGTGTTGCTAGATAACACTCCATTGATGGAAATGCCAGGGACACCTGTTGGGATCTGGTACCCAAAGACATGCCTGATCTTTGTCCAGACTTGCGAAGGCAATGTATGTGACCCAATGGTTAGATGTACCTCTCTCAACACTCCTGTTTCTGACTTTTTGTGAGTGGGTGAAAACAGGACCAGAGCTGTTTAAAAGCTATAGGTGCTTCACTTATGTCACTTACATTTTTTAATGGCCTCACTGATTTCCAGCGACCACCAAGGCACTGCCTATCACTGGGGAGGGGGGGGGGAAGGGAGAGGGGGGGGGACAAGGGATCACATTTTCTGCAGCAGAAACGATTGTTGTGGTTACTCTCTCGACCACCACATCAGTGTTACTGTGTGAGGGGGATTGAACAGTGACGGCAGAGGTGAAAGCTTCCAAGTCTGCCTTGTTTAAAGCCCATCTGGTAGTAATAAATCAATGGCCAGTACGTACCATGAGGCACACTGACATGTATGGAGACCCCAGCATTTAAAAGGCAGAGACTGAGCTCAGACAGGAAATTCCAGATATCTCTACCTCAGTCAGTAATCATGGTGCCACTCCACAAGGGGTTATGGGCATTAAAATCACCCAAAAGATGGAAAGGTTTGTGAGTTGATTAAGCAGTGCAGCCAATATGTTCAGGGGTACTTCATCATCTGGAGGAAGATATACATTGCAGACAGTTATTTCCTGTGTTGTCCTTAGCCTGACAGCCAGAAGTAGGAAAGGTTCAGAGAGCTGATCAATCAGTACAGCTAATTCATTCAGGGGAACTGCACTATCTGGAGGAAGATATACATTGCAGACAGTTATTTCCTGCGTCGTCCTTATTCTGACAGCCACAGCTTCAAGAGGGGTTTGAAGGGGCACGTGTTCACTACAGACCGAGTTTAGGACATAAACCCAAACTCCACCTGACACTCAATTATAGTCGCTATGGTTCCTGTAATATCCCTTATAGCCACGGAGGGCAGGGGTCCGCATTGCTGGGAACCAGGTTTCCTGGAGGGCAATGCAGATAGCAGATGTAAAGCTTAACAGTTGCTGTAGCTCATCCAGGTTGTGGAAAAAACCGCCGCAATTCCACTGGAGGATGACATCGTGAGCCTGGGTAGGCATGGAACATTCAATGAGGCAGTTTACACCTCAGAGTCACCTGCTGCCACCGATTTATTGCCTGAGCAGTCTATATCCATTGTCTCTGAGGGCCTGGCGAGACCTAGGTCCTCAGCGGCTGCCAAGATCTCCACCCCATCCTCGGCCGCAGAGCTTGTAGGTAGCGGTGGTGTGGATGCTACTGCAATTTCCTTGGTCTTTGGGGTTTTCTTTTTGGATTTCTCTCGCTACTCCTTGGGTTTCCCTGGCTGGGAGGACTTCACTGGCTCAGTCTCCGGGACTGAGGATGAGTGTGAAAGTCCTACAACCAGCTGCTTTTGGGCTCTTCAGCCACTGGTGGGTGTCATCTTTCCCACTAGAAGAAACATGGGAAGGGAGTGACCCAAGGAGGGACCCCTTCCTAGTGAGAGAAGCCAAAGAAGACTTGCGCTTCTCCGGCTGAAAAGTGGGGATGGACGTCCCTGATGGTTGAGGCTGAGGGGGGGGGGGGGGGCTGCTCCTGATGTAGATGGTGCAGGCTCTGAGAGGTGACCTGGGTTGGCAGTGCTGATGGTACCAGGACTGTTGTAGCGGCAGTGTAAGATGATGTCATCTGCACAGGATACAGGCGTTCAAATTTTCTCTTAGCCTCAGTGTAGGTCAGTCAGTCCAGGGTCTTGTACTCCATGATTTTCATTTCTTTCTGGAGAATCCTGCAGTCAGGCAAGCAAGGTGAATGGTGCTCTCCACAGTTGACACAGATGGGAGGCGGGGCACATGGAGTATTGGGATGTGATGGGCGTCTGCAATCTCGGCATGTGACGCTGGAAGTACAGTGGGAAGACATATGGCTGAACTTCCAGCACTTAAAGCACCGCATTGGGGGAGGGATATAGGGCTTTACATCACACTGGTAGACCGTCACCTTGACCTTCTTGGTCAATGTATCTCCCTCAAAGGCCAAGATGAAGGCACCAGTGGCAACCTGATTACCATTCAGACCCCGGTGGACATGCTGGACGAAATTTACACCTCACTGCTCTAAATTGGTGCACAGCTCATCGTCGACTGCAAAAGAAGGTCTCTGTGAAATATGATACCCTGGACCATATTTAAGCTCTTATGGGTTGTGATGGTTACAGAAACATCCCCCAGCTTGTCACGAGTAACTCCCGTGACTGGGCGGAGGATGCTGTTTTTATCAAGACTGACCCAGATCTCATTTTGGACAAGCACCCCACCTCTGCAAACTTGTCCTTTAAATGCTCAACAAAAAACTGAGGTTTCGTTGTCATGAAAGATTCCCCACCAGCTCTCGAACATACAAGGCACCGGGGCGAATAAGATCTGCTGCCATCCTTAGCCTGACGTTCCTCCCATGGTGTGGCCAGGGAGGGGAACGATTTTGGGTCATACTTCTGTGCGTTGAATTGAGCTCGTGATCGCGTAGAGACTGCTGATGTTTCACCACCAGCAAGAGATGATGGACTATGCTTCATTGTGCGTCATCCGCCGTGATGCCACCCACTCTGACCAGGGGCCCTCCCAATGGGCGCCACCCAGCTGCAGCAAAGGCCACCTGGCAGGATGGCCATTGCTGGGAGTCCCGATGCCCCAGGGGGATGGGCATCTACCCCTTGGCATACATGGTGAGTTAACGGCACAGGCATCAGCAGAGCGATCCCTGTGTGGTCAGGGGGCCACAACCAACAGGGTATATGGCGGCCCCACCACAATGGACTGGCTACCATGCTGGATATCAGGTGCAAAGAAATCCATGGTCATCGTCAATGCAGAAATTGACACTGCACGGTGCATGGTGGAAAATTCACCCAGGAAGGTGTCCCCACCCAAGAGATGGAGAATGGGCAGGACTGCAGTGCGATAATGAGAAAGTGGGCTAAAGATCTCAATACACAATGGACACAATGCAGCTTGTAAGGGGCCCTTCCCCAATTGGCTTGCTCTTTGGGAATATTTTGAAGAATGTAGGTCAAACCGTACAGGGAACCATCACATGAAGGCTGAAACGTGTGAAACTCCTTTTAGTCGCCTTGTACGACAGGCAGGAATACCTCGGGCCTATTCTAGCTCCTGGACCTGCAGAGGGCAAAGGACAGGTATGTGGTCCAGTGATTGAAATATACCATTCCCAGCATTCTTGCTTCCATCATTTTATTAGGTAGCGGACCCAGACAGGGAGCTGCTAAATGGCAATGAGGTGCTCCATCGACAGGTGCTGCTTATGGCATTGGAGAGCCCGCCTACAATCTCTAATGGCCTCTGCGATTTCTGATGACCACCAAGGTACTGTCTTCTATTGGGGCTGTCCCGACAACAGGAGATTGCTAAATCAGCTGCCAAAAGAATAGCTGTAATTGTGTTCTGAACTGCCTAATCAATATCTCCATGTGGCAGGGAGCCAATGGCGACAGCAGAGGTGGAAGGCCTCCAGTCTGTTGGGAGCCCATTTGGGCAGGCATCCAGGGAGTGATGCTCAGGGAGTGACAGGAAGTGGTCACTACCACAAAGGTCATTGCGGCATCTCCAGTGTATGGATGAGAGAAGACAAGGGCTGCAGATGGAAAGGTCAATTATCTAGAAAGTTCTGTGCGACACGCTGAAGCATGTGGGGGCATCAGCATTCAAGAGACAGAGGTCAAGTTCTGCCAGAAAGTTTTTGAGGTCTTTACCACGACCAGTGATTATTCCACTACACAAACAATTGTGGGCATTGAAATCACCCAAGATTAGGAAAGGTGGGGGAAGCTGTAATCAATATGTTCTAAGACACTTCACCATTGGGAGGGAGGAAAACATTGCAGATTGTAATATCCTGAAATGCCCTTACCCAAACAGCCACAGCCTCTAAAGCAGTATTAAGAGGCACAAGTTCATTATGTAGTGTGTCCAGAACATATGGGCAAACACTGCTCGACACCCATCATAGGTAGAACAATTCTTACAATATCCCCAGTATGCACGAATGGCCAGGGTCCAGGGTGCTGTAAACCAAGTCTCCTGAAGGGCAATACAGAAGGCAAGGGAAGCTCAGCCGGGTTGTGGAAAACACTGCAACAATTTCACTGAAGAATAATGTTGTCAATGCATTGTGAGACCATGAAAGGATCCAGGAGGCAGGCATGCCCTGGGGTCACCTGCTGCCACTGATTGAGATGTTAGTGCCTCAACACATAGAGGTTCTGGGTTTTGTTGGGTGGTGCAACCTGGGACCTCCAAGGCCATTGGACTCTCCGCCTCGGCCACAGGAATGGAACAGGCAGGATCTGGTGGTATGGGGACCACTGGGCTCTCCTCCTTATTTTTCTTCTCCTTAGATGATTTGGATGTTTATGGTGGCTTCTTTGAATCAGCTTCAGGTAATGATGATGATTGTGAAGCCCTCCAACCAGCAGCCTGTGGCTCCTTCAGCCACTGGTTGGTGTGCAGTTGGAGACTGGGAGATACCTTGCAAGGAAATGTCCCAAGGGACCCTTTCCTGGACAGAGAAGCCAGAGGAAGGTGATTTGTCTCTGGCTGGGAAACTGGGAATAATGTCTCCAATGGGTGGGAAACCAACGAACCTAAAGTAGGTGTGGGGGAAGCAGCAAGAGGAGAGTCTGCAACCATCAGGGGGGCAGCCATGGTTGAGCAGCCCTCAGAGCCCACTGCAGGAGGTATAACAGGTATGGGTACAATTGACAAAGGGGGCGACGTCATCATAGCTGTAGCAAATGACACTGTTATACATGATGTGTACAACATCTTGTATTACTTCTTGGCCTCTTAGTAAGATTTTTTTTTTAATCTCATTTTGTTCGCTTTTGTTCATTTTATCTGCTCGGGGCGGACGTCGTAAGACATCCTTTTAAGTTCGTTGTTGATCGATTAACTCAGTTATTTTATTACAGAGGGCAGCTAACCCTCTGACCGAACATGCTTAGCTACCGAGCCGGCTGTAAGTTAGTTTGTCCAGAGTCCTATATTCTTGTAGTTTCTTCTCTCTCTGGAAAATGGTGTAATCTGGCAAACGGAGAGGAATGGTTCTTTCCACAATTGATACAGACGGGGGGAGGGGTATATGGAGCATTCACATGCAGCTGTCGTGCATAATCTCAACAGATGGGGCTAGCATTGTAACATGTAGACATGTGCCTGAATTTCAAACACTTGTTGGGGGGAAGGGAGGGTGACGTAGTTTCACACTGCATCGGTATACCATCACAGCTACGTTTTCAGGGATTGAATCACCCTGAAAGGCCAAGATAAAGATGCCGGTAGCAACCCTATTTTTCTTTGGCCCCCTGTGGACACAACAGACAAAGTGTGCATCCCATTGCTTCAAGTTCGCACGTAGCTCGTCATCAGCTTCCAAGAGCAAGTTTCAGACTACTACGGGAAATGACAGTCACCAGTATGTTGCCCAGCTCGTTACAAGTGAGTGGCACCCATTACTGGGCGGGGGATGCTGTTACGATCAAGAATGACCCACTTTCCATTTTAGAGATGGCTGCCACTTCCCCAAACTTGTCTTCATGTTCTCCACAAAGAATAAGGACTTTGTGGCTGAGAAAGGATCCCCATCAGTCTTTGTGTAAACCTAGGTATTTCTCTGCTTATTGCTTACCCCTATGTTCCTCCCACAGTGTACCCAGTAAAGAGAACATTTTAGGGTCGTATCTCTCTGCATTAAATGAGGACTTTCCTTCCATAGAGACTGCTGGGGCCACGTGACCACCAGTGGGAGATAACTTCATCTGCTTCGTCGGTGGCTCATATGCCATAGTGCCACTCACTCCAAATAGGGGCTCTCTCCATGAGCTCCACCCAGTCTCAGCAATGGCAAATCAGCCAGTAATCTGTTGCTCAGAGTTCCCATGCCCCGGTCATGATGGGCACATACTCCCTGGCATACATGGAAAGCTTTCAGCTCAGGCACCAACAGTGTGATTCCTTTGTGATCAGGGGCCTACCACCATGCCGGCACCTCCCCCCCCCCCACCCACACACACACACACACACACACACACACACACACACACACACACACACACACACACACAAAATGGGATGGCTACTGTGCTGAGTTTTGGGTGTACTCCCGTATTAAAGGGAAGGGTGCAAAGATGGGAAGGCACAAAGTCGGAGCATACATCGCACTGGGTGGAGCATTTTGAAAATTTGTGGCAAGTCAAACCCAATAATGGGGACCATTAATGAAAAGTTGTAGAAAATGCCAGAAGTGGCAACTTGAGTACCAAATCATAAACCGGGTCCAAGAGGGGTCTGCATCAAGAAAAGTATCCAATGGAGAGGCAGAGAGATAGTGGAAGTATATACTTGCAGCACGGAAAGTAAGTAATCCTGCAGAGGCTGGGGCCCCATGGTAGTGAAGAACTTACTCACAAAAGAGCTCTGAGTCCCCTGGAGTGTAGAGAGAAAGGACAAGGGTCGAATTTACATTGGGATGGTGCTAGAAAAATGAGATCTTGAGTGATTTTTATCCTGTGGGCAATATGCTGTGTGCTAAGCCAAATTTCTGTGGTTACTGTTTTGTCTCCTAACACTGGAGACCTCATCAGATGCTACAAAATCTCAGTTAGCAGTTCTAATCTTAAACAAGTTCAGTAAGTTGAATTGTTTATACTTATAATACAACAGTCAGGTTATGATGTCTTCACAGAGCTTCCTAATATTCTGAGTCACACTGAAGTGCCATGGATCTTGTATATTGGAAAAGTTATTGATGTTTGCTTTAAAAAATACAATAATAATAATTGCTGTCTGAGCAACACAGACAAATCAGCAGTAGTAGATCATGCAGTGGGACAATGGAACCATCAACTATGTTTCTCCAATCCCAGAGTTTTATTAAGGTCTGATCATTACTATGCTAGTATGTACATAGAGACCCTAGAAATTCAAAGTTACTACAACAATTTTAACAGAAAAGGAGGAGGACTGAAATTACACAAGCTAATGGCTTTAGTTTTATGTAAAGCAAACATCATCAATTATTCTGCACTTAAGTTCCACAAAACACACTGGCATAATTCCGCAGTCTTAGGGATCACTCTGACGATGTCAAAACCAGACTATTGCATGGATATGTATAAACAATTTGGCTTTCTGAGCTTGTTCCAGTTTGGAACCATCGAGTTTCTATAGCCTCTGATAATGCCTCCAGCACTACAATACAAAATATGAGGCACAGAAACAGTGTACTGAATTTTATTTGATCCTGTAGGATCACACTGTTTGCCAGTAAATGTGCGGCATGTGTCCATATAATGGATAACACCAAAGATACAAAAAAATGGGGAGTGAAATTCTGCACTGTGCTTCAACTCATGTTTTATGACTGTAGGCAGCCACAAAATGCGCGGTAAATTCTGTGCTGCCTCACTCCTTCCACAGTCCAAATGAATGCATATCACTCGTTGCAAAGGAAGGGTGGTAAAAATTAAGTACATACATGATTGTTAAAAGTGGGCTGTATTTCTAGACTACATCGAGAAATGCAGTTACAGAAGCGTGCTTGCTGCTTGGCGGTCACGGCTCATCTCCCCTTGTCCTGGCCAGTTCGGCAATGCATTGTGTGGACAGGTGGGCAGAAAAAATCCTTACCTGCAGCGAGCATCCGGTCGCTGCTGCACCCTTGTGGCACGTTGCACCAATAGAGAGCATTCCGCATATCAATTACACTAAATACAAATAGCCACATGCAGCACAAACAAGGAAATAAAATGAAGAAATTGTCCACTATAAACAAAAGAAACACTTCAGTTAGTAATTTGATATTGATGTGCTAGAGTCTATGTTTCTTGTGGAACAACACAGATCTTCGACAGTGGTCGTTTATAAGTTCCCGTAGCTGTGCGCACTGAAACAACCCGTACCGTACCATCAGGACCAGGGTGCGCACCAACAATGACCCCAGACTGCCACACGAGGGGTGGCAAATTGTCTTCCTTCAGTAGAACCAATGTACCTGGCTGTAGATTGTCCTTTGTTGATCACCAGTCAGTTCTCTATTGTAGTTGTGATAGGTAATCCCTTGACCACCATTTCCAGATGTGCTGCTTGCACTGTTGAATGAGCTGCCACCTTGAGAACCTGGATGATGGCTCTGAAAGCAAGCCTGGCTCTGGGACAGTTGTTTAGGGTTCACCAAAGAGAAAATGACATGGAGTAAGGTACGAGAATTCATCTAGGTTGTCAGGAGGCTTGCTAACAGCAGCTGAGATTCTGTATGCAACAAACGAAGATGCTCGCTCATCACTATTAGTTTAGTGACATGACGCTTATGAAGAAGAATCATGGTGTGCTTCTGACTGTAAGAAACTTTTGATTGTTCCAGTCTGCCTCCCATCCTTAACAACTGTTCCTCATCCAGAAATGGATGAAGTGAGTTGCCTTTCTTGGGGATTGGTCGGCCATGTTGTAATTCTTCAGTTACCTTGGAATAATCTTGCTGTTGCACCATGCGAATGACTGCCTTCGATGCTGTGTGCTGTGTGCAGTTCTCCTGTTGTTAGGTTTCCACTATGCCTCTCGGTGGGTTGCCAACTGAGACTGTTTATATATCTCACATTAAGTATGCAATGTCAAGGTCTGAAGAAACTGACGAGATATAGCTTCTCTGGAATATTACATTAATAATAAGCTTCTAAAATTTATCAGTAAAATGAAAAAGCTTCCACTAATAAAAGTAATTTAAAATTTCTCTTAAAAGTATACGGTTCTATTAATGTAGAATGTTGAAGCACTGAAACAAACATGCACACTTCAGTAGGCATCTGGACTCATTCCCATGGTATTTCTATTCAAGTTTTTTCCTTTTATAACTGCAAGAGATTATTTTTTGTTATACACTCCTGGAAATGGAAAAAAGAACACATTGACACCGGTGTGTCAGACCCACCATACTTGCTCCGGACACTGCGAGAGGGCTCTACAAGCAATGATCACACGCACGGCACAGCGGACACACCAGGAACCGCGTGTTGGCCGTCGAATGGCGCTAGCTGCGCAGCATTTGTGCACCGCCGCCGTCAGTGTCAGCCAGTTTGCCGTGGCATACGGAGCTCCATCGCAGTCTTTTAACACTGGTAGCATGCCGCGACAGCGTGGACGTGAACCGTATGTGCAGTTGACGGACTTTGAGCGAGGGCGTATAGTGGGCATGCGGGAGGCCGGGTGGACGTACCGCCGAATTGCTCAACACGTGGGGCGTGAGGTATCCACAGTACATCGATGTTGTCGCCAGTGGTCGGCGGAAGGTGCACGTGCCCGTCGACCTGGGACCGGACCGCAGCGACGCACGGATGCACGCCAAGACCGTAGGATCCTACGCAGTGCCGTAGGGGACCGCACCGCCACTTCCCAGCAAATTAGGAACACTGTTGCTCCTGGGGTATCGGCGAGGACCATTCGCAACCGTCTCCATGAAGCTGGGCTACGGTCCCGCACACCGTTAGGCCGTCTTCCGCTCACGCCCCAACATCGTGCAGCCCGCCTACAGTGGTGTCGCGACAGGCATGAATGGAGGGACGAATGGAGATGTGTCGTCTTCAGCGATGAGAGTCGTTTCTGCCTTGGTGCCAATGATGGTCGTATGCGTGTTTGGCGCCGTGCAGGTGAGCGCCACAATCAGGACTGCATACGACCGAGGCACACAGGGCCAACACCCGGCATCATGGTGTGGGGAGCGATCTCCTACACTGGCCGTACACCACTGGTGATCGTCGAGGGGACACTGAATAGTGCACGGTACATCCAAACCGTCATCGAACCCATCGTTCTACCATTCCTAGACCGGCAAGGGAACTTGCTGTTCCAACAGGACAATGCACGTCCGCATGTATCCCGTGCCACCCAACGTGCTCTAGAAGGTGTAAGTCAACTACCCTGGCCAGCATGATCTCCGGATCTGTCCCCCATTGAGCATGTTTGGGACTGGATGAAGCGTCGTCTCACGCGGTTTGCACGTCCAGCACGAACGCTGGTCCAACTGAGGCGCCAGGTGGAAATGGCATGGCAAGCCGTTCCACAGGACTACATCCAGCATCTCTACGATTGTCTCCATGGGAGAATAGCAGCCTGCATTGCTGCGAAAGGTGGATATACACTGTACTAGTGCCGACATTGTGCATGCTCTGTTGCCTGTGTCTATGTGCCTGTGGTTCTGTCAGTGTGATCATGTGATGTATCTGACCCCAGGAATGTGTCAATAAAGTTTCCCCTTCCTGGGACAATGAATTCACTGTGTTCTTATTTCAATTTCCAGGAGTGTATATTGTTACTTTATAAACCAAATCAAATAACCAAGTCAAATAACATTCTCTCGATGTGGTCATTTTTATTTAAAATTGCATAATATTCTGCAAGATGCATATGAATTGCAAGTACAATAATCACTAAAACTTGCAGCAGCATATTCTTCATGTAGATATCAATGATTTTACTGTTACTTTAATGAATCATTCTTGTGTGCCAAGTCAAAACATGGATAATGGGCATATACGTGGTTACAAACAGTCTTCATTGTTATTTCTTCGAGGTTAGCTCACTCCAAAAATTCTTTGACATACAACTTTATTTCTTCATCTGTAGGTGGTGCCTTTGTCTTTTTTGAGAGGGGTTCATCTTCAGATGAACCCGACATCACTCTTAAGAGAGGATTTCTGTTTTTTAGCTGAATATTTCTTCTCCGACTTTTTGTTTGGAGTCTTTTTAGCATTGGCCTTCTTGGATGTCTTTTCTAGATTGGTTTCTGTGACCTTCCTTTGATTTTGACTTGGATTCTGAATCATCACTGCTAGATTCTTTATTAGGTTCATCTTTCACATCTCCCTTTCCTTTTCTTTGTCTGTTGCTTTATTTTCTGATTTCGGAAGGTCCTTTTTTCTTAATCCATGTTGTCTTCGCCATCCGTTGAATCTCCCCTTAAGCTATTTCTATGCGCTTTAGCCCTGAATCTCCCCTTAAGATATTTCTATGCACTTTAGCCCTCTTTGAAAGTGGTGTTCGTTTCTCTGTTTCATTTTCCAATTCCGAATATCTCTTGTTGTTGGCCTTTTGGGCTGTAGAGCGCTTTGGTCTGCTGTCAGGAACAGGTGCTCCAGGGCCTTTGGGCTCTAACAAAAATGTTAAAATTCTCTGTACAAGTTCATGACACTGGCCTTTTCTCTCAACATCTAAAATAAAACAAATTATTTTCAAGACACTCACTTCCATCTTGCTCAGAATGTGTTTCTTCTTTTCATACTGGTCTGACCATTTGTCAAAGTCAAACCAATAGAATTTCCGTATGTTGTGCACAGAAACAGACTTCATTTTTTCTTGCTGCCAGAACCTTTCAACCTGAATGTTAAGGCTGGTATCGCGTGCAAGGCACAACAGTACTCTTCAAGCATTGGACTTAACTGAATGAGGAGGTATCTTTCGTGACACAATCCAACCAAATGATGTTTCCTGTAAGGTTGGGTGGTTATCTCTTTTCAGTTGACCAGGTTGCAGTGCATCAAAAAAGATCAATGCTCTAGGCAGAAGAGCAATCTCAACAGGTTTGTTAACTGATGGGTCTGCTAACCTTACATGCTTAGGAAGCTGCCAGGAGGTGGTTTCAAGAGATGTTGGTAGTGGCCCTGTTATACGCGGCAGTAATGTACAGACAGCATGTGTGCCATAGTCAGCAACTCTTGAGGAAATGTACACACTGCAAACGTGCGACGATTCTGCCATTTGAACGTCGCTGATGCCACTTATTGATATCGAATGCCGACTGAGCTTTAGTCCCATCCAATCTGCTAAGCTCCTAGACATAAAGTTCATTAGTGAGGCACTGTCAAGAAGTGCCCTGCATTTGTACAGCTTCCCATTTTTGTCGACGATGTTTACAAGTGCAGTAGATAATATTACTTCTGCATGTTGGCGGTCTCCCTTCACTGTGCAGTATGTCTGCTGTTGTTGAACATCCGTTTCTTGGTTTCTACTGTCACCACTACTGGCTTGTTTCTTGTGCAATAATGTGTTGTGGTGCTTGTTACAAATGCGGCAGTTGCCAGCACAGCATTCCTTCAGCCTATGCTTCATGCCCAGACAGTTGAAACAAAGTTTTTGTCTGTTCACGAAGTCTATTCTGCTAGCAGTGTCACTCTCTTTGAACTTAGGACACCTACTTAGCTTATGTGTTGAGTTGTAGAACATACAGTCGGGAGCAGTCGCGAGAAATGGACGTCAAGAACTGTTCCCTTCTGCCTTAGTATGCTTCGCTGCCAGCTGCTGGGACTGGGGCAGCATTTTGTCTGGATGAATGAGCTGTAATGTCTGACAGCTGGTATCTAGAAATGCCACCAGATCTTTCAGACACGGAAACGTGGTGTCAGCTGTTTTACATTCCCACTGTTTCCTCAGAGTTACACTAATATTATCCAACAAAATGTGCGAGGGCAGTATTTCATGCAATGGAATGCCGACCTGCATTACGTCAATCGCGTTCAGATTTCTCATTATCTGATTAATTAACATCCGTAAGTCCTTAGCAAATTCAACTTTTATGGTAGGCAGATTCAGAAGTTCTTTTACATGTAAATTGTAAATCAACAATTAACTTGGGATTGTTATACCTTTGAACGATCAAATCCCATGCAATCTTAAAGTTACCTTCTGTAACTGGCAAGTTTTCAACCAGCTTACAAGGTTCACCAGACATACATGACAATAAATAATAATATCACTGGGCATCAGTTAACGCTTCGTTGCTAATAATTAATGCCTTAAAAGTATCGAAGAAGTGCATGAATTCTGCTATGTTACCATTGAATTATGCTAATGAAATTGCTGGGAGCTTTATTTCACGTGCACTGCATAAACTTGCAGACTTAGGTGGTAACACAACATTTGACTGGAGCAGTGTTGCTATCCATGATTCTATATCTAAGCACAAGTCTTCAAACGACTGTCTGTCTGCATCATGAGATTCTTCTACATCGTTAATCTCTAACTGAGTTTGGATGTTGTTGTATTCATCCTTGCTTGTATTTAGCAGTGACTGCCTTACTCTGAGGTTGTTGAGATTGGATCCTTCTTGAAAGCTATTAATAAATGTGGAGAGTCTAATTACTCGTGACTTGATAACTGATCTTTTCTTAACTAAAATTCATTTCTCGACAGGATCCATGCTTCAGGAAATTAGCACAAAGGATAATAGATTAAGGAAATAGAGCCAGGCTGCTCACAGAGCAGGACAACGGAACCTGTAGAGCGCTCACTGGGCTGCAGCTGCTGGCGGAGATAGCGACGGACGGCACTTACTGATGCACTGGTGTCGTGTTGTCGGAACTGCTTGACTGTGTTACGACGTCTGCTGGCTTGAGGTGCACTTCACAACCCATTTCTCACGGCATTTGTACCGTGGAGAGCTCTAGCACAGATGTTTATCATTGCTGATGCTTGAGACACATGCAGAGCGTACGGTAATCTCGAAGAATCACACAAAAATCCACGATAACTGGATACTCGTAATTCGTGGTACGTGCAAATCAAAACACATTACTTTTGTACTGGAAAATGTTCGACTAGTTATATCTGGCCCAGAGGACCAAAATGTAGGCAGCTGTAAAACGCGCAGTAAATTCTGTGCTGCCTTGCTCCTTCCACAGTCCAAACGAATGCATATCACTTGTTGCAAAGGAAAGGTGGTAAAAATTAAGTACATACATGATTGGTAAAAGTGGACTGTATTTGTAGACTACATTGAGAAACACAGTTACAGAAGCGTGCGCGCTGCTTGGCGGTCACGTCCTGTCTCCCCTTGTTCCAGCCAGTTCGGACGTGCATTGTGTGGACAGGCGGGCAGAAAAAATCCTTACCTGCAGCGAGTGTCCAGTCGCTGCTGCACCCTTGTGGCACGTTGCACCAGTAGAGAACAATGACACACTTATATCCTTCTGTCAGAATGTACCACAGCTTAGTGGTACCTATCAGTTCTGGCAATCAGTTTCCATGCTCAGCTCGTCCAATGGCGGTGTTTTTGTTCCCATGCTAACAGCTGTGTCCTGTGATATGTGGTAGCAAAGTACACACATGGGCCAGCGGCTTCTATAATGTTTGGTGAGGTGGTGGTTCTTAATGGCATGTTTGCTCACCAGTTCTTGTTACCCAGCATTGAGCAGACATGTAAATGTGATACAATGCAAAATGGCAGGTGCCTGTGACAGCTGATACAACCTCTATCATCAGCATGTGGCCACGGCAGCTGATTCTCAAAGGAAGCTTTTCTTCTCAGTTATTCTAATCACAGTACACCCTTACTTACATGCACATGGAAAGGCCAGTGCCTACAGGACCTTGGAGATGGCATCGCCAATGCATTGGGCACCAGCAGCCTGTCTATAATCAAATGTGTTACTATTATGAATATGAAACTTCCTGGCAGATTAAAACTGTGTCCCACATTGGAACGAAAACATGGAACCTTTCCCCGGCAAACATCTGCCAGGAAGTTTCAAAGCGCTCTCTCTCTCTCTCTCTCTCTCTCTCCCTCTCCCTCTCTCTCTCTCTCTCTCTCTCTCTCTCTATCTCTCTCTAGTCCCACAGCTATCTCTAATTCAGTTGTTCAGAACTGTATAGTCAAACAGGTATCACATCATCAGATAGTGTGACCTTTCCTCTACTGAGCAGTTTACTTGATTTTAAATACCACATTTATTTACCTCTTTCCATAATTTCAGCATGTGTGTGACAATCCAAAGGAAGAACTATAGTGAAACTGCAATGCTCATATACATATGGCTCTACTTCCAATGAGAATTGGACTAGGAGATTTTGACATCAAGGGAACAAGACGTAAGTAGTAATAAGCTGGTAGAGACTTGGAGATATTTGTGAAGAATGAAATATTAGGCTCGGAGTCAGCAAAAAATTGGGAACAGTTGAGTTTGATGGTAGCCTTGCCATCTTTGTGTGTAATGCAGGTGTCAAGAAAATTGGCAGAGGTATGAATGCAGTAATCAGCACCTAAGTTATTTGTGTATTTTTTTGCATTTTTTCCGCCGCCTTGAATCCTTGCTCCTCCCATGTGCGACAACACAGAAAAGTTTCCTTATCCCAAGCCAGAACCCAGTCCCACATACTGTTCCTGCAATGTTGTTTGGCTCATGGAGTCCCCCCAAATGGCCTTACGATCAAATTACCCATCTTTGGCTGCCATCCTTCCTTCCACAATGACCTCCATCTGTTCCTTTTGCCCCACTCCCAAATCCAATCATGCAGGACTTGTTAAAGATCTTCTCTTCTTCTCCAGGACCCTACAATTGGAACAATTTTTCATCACCAAACCTGCCAATCAGACTCAACCAAAGACCAATATTGAACCCTGTCTGACTCTCTTCACTCCTCCATCTAACAGTGATCAACCCCCCACCACCCCCAAATCACACCGTTAACTTTGCAGAATTTCTTAATCTCGAACCTTGCCTCCTCATCATTCCCTAATTCCCTAGACATGCAAACTAATGTTACATTTGCAGAAAGAACCACAATCCATCACCTAAAAACTGATCCTGACCTTATAATTCTACCTGTTGACAAAGGCTCCACCTCTGTTGTATTGAACCACAAAGATTATCTGGTAGGAGGACTCCACCAGCTATCAGATTCATCCACCTACAAACCCTACCATGATGACCCCATTCCAGAAATCTAGCAGGACCTCCAGTCTCTCCTCAAATCCTTAGGCCCATCCCATAACCTCTCCCCAGAGACCATCTCTCTCCTCATCCCTACCACTCCCCACACTCTAGTTTCTACATGCTTCCTAAAGTCCACAAACCCAACCACCCAGGATGCCCCATAGTGGCTGGTTACTGTGCCCCACTGAGAGAATCTCTGCTCTCATATAGCAGCACCTGTAGTCTATTACCCGAAATCTATCCTTCTATATAATAGATACCGACCATTTCCTCCACTGACTCTCCACAGTTCCTGTTCCCTTACCAAACGGTGCCCTGCTCGATACTATTGATGCCACTGCCCTTTACACAAACATCCGTAATACCTATGGCCTTACTGCAATTGAACAATACCTTTCCCAACACCCAATGGATTCCAAACCTACAACCTCTTCCTACCCACCATGACCAACTATACCTTTGAAGGCATTACCTACAAACAAATCTGAGGTGTTGCTATGGGCACCCACATGGCACCATCCTATGTCAACCTACCCATGGGCAATCTAGGGGAATCCTTCTTAAACACACTGAATTCCAAACCCCTCACCTGATTCAGATTCATTGACAACATGTTTGTGATCTGGTTCGAGGGCGAAGACACACTATCCACATTCCTCCAGAACCTCAACTCCTTCTCCCCCATTTGCTTCACCTGCTCTTACTCAATCCAGCAAACCCCCCTCCTAGATGTTGATCTCCATCTCATCAGTACCTCCATCCATATCAAACCTACCGACATCAGCAATACCTCCACTTCGATGGCTGCTATCCATTCCATGCCAAGAAGGTCCTTCCATACAGTCTAGCCACCCAGTGACAAGCAGTCCCTCTTGAAATATACCAAGGGTCTCACTGAGGCCTTTACATACGGTAATTACCAACTCAACCTTGTACAAAAATGAATCTCCAGTGCCTTATCTTTCCAGTCACTCACCACCTCCCAAAGCCCCACTGTCCGGCCACAGAGGAGCATTTTCCTCGTGATTCACTACCATCAAGGATTGGAGCAACTGAATTACATTCTCCGCCAGTGTTCTGACTACCTCTCATCGTACCCTAAAATGAGAAATGTCCTACCCACTATCCTCCCCACCTCTCCCAAAGGGGTAGTCCACCAACCACCAAAACTACAAAATATCCTCATCCATCCTACACAACTCCTGCTCCCAACCCCTTGCCTCATGGCTCATAGCCCCATAATAGACCTGTCCCATACATCTTCCCATCACCACTTTCTCCAGTCCTGTCCAACCATCACCTCTCCCATCAAAAGCAGGGCTACATGTGAAACCAGTCATGTGTTTTACAAGCTAAGCTGCAACCACTGTGCTGCATTTTATGTGAGCACAACAACCAACAAGCTGTCTGGCCATATGAATGGCCAACAAACTATGGCCTAGAGCTAATTGAACCACCCTGTTGCTGAGCATGCCACCCAACACAGTGTTCTTCATTTCAATGAATGCTTCACAGCCTGTGCCATTTGGACTGAACTGCACAGCTGGAAACTCTCCCTGCAATACATCCTACGTTCCCATAAGCCTCCCAGTCCCAACCTTTGTTACTCATTCTCCTTACCCACCTAGCCCCTTCCCTGTTCCCATTCCAGCACTACACAGCCCTCTACTCCACCAACACACCCAATCTTTTTACTTCTATCCTTTTCCGCTACCCCTCTCTCTTCCACCCTCCATCTAACCTCCCGACTGCACCTACTGCCTTACCCTCTCTCCACATCACCCCTGCACACTCCCAGTAGCAGCACTTTACCGTCCCCTACCACTATGCAGCTATCCCTCTCCCTCCCCGCCCCAGCCTCCTCGTTACACCCCACTTGGTTGCCTCTTCCCATCATGTGCTGTTGCTCGTAGTCTGGCTTCAGTTACCACAGACTGTGGTTTTGTGTGTGTGTGTGTGTGTGTGTGTGTGTGTGTGTGTGTGTATTTCAACAAAAGCATTGTTTCTAGAATGAAATTTTCAGTCTACAGCGAAGTGTGCACTGATATGAAACTTCCTGGCAGATTAGAACAGTGTGCCGGACCGAGACTCGAACTCGGTCTCAGTCCGGCACACAGTTTTAATCTGCCAGGAAGTTTCAAAAGCATTGTTGGCCAAAAACTCATTTTGTGACAGTATTTTGTTGTGCCTGTTTGTGATGCAGCATCTCCACTATATGGTGAGTAGGAACTATCCTTTGCATAATATTGTTACATTCCATTCAGAATTTTCCATTGTTTGATTGCACCTTATTTATGTTTATATAGCTACCCACTGCTGCTTCTAGTATTCTTACCATTTGCACTTAATTCAGCTTCCTGGGAATGCTTGTCTTTTCCACTCCTTTGTTGGATTTTGGATGTGACATGTCTCTGTCACATTTTCTTTGATCAGTGGTTGACACTCAGCAGTAAAAGGGAACTATGTTGCATCTATGTGCAAACTGGTTAACTATGTGAATGCACTGACAAAAAAGGTGACAAGCCATTTTTACAGTTAACAGGAGACAAGAACATTAATACCGTCATCAGTAAAGTCAATTAGTAGTGGTCTTTAAGTTGTTCCAAGCACTCAAAAATATTTCTTCTTTTTATGACAGTCAAGTATTTTAATTTCTCTGATAAGACGAAAATTTACACAGACATATTACATACAAAAAATAACAACTATTTTGTAACTTATTACTGACTACTTCAACATCTCATATGAAATGCCAACACTCACAATTAAAAAATATAATTGCTAGAATTATTATTATTCTTAGAGTTATGGTTATGGCTATTAAGGTTATGGCTTTTTAACTCTTTTCAAAATATTAACTTCCTGTTGTTGCACTTGATGAACTTTTGCCTATTTGTTACTTTTTTGGTATATTTTTATCTGGCCATGTAAAAACCTCCCACACCCAATATAATTTCATTTATGTGGTACACAAAAATAGCACAACACAACAATATCATTTCTGACAGCATTTATTTTATTTTTTGGTTTACATATGCCAATTAAAATCAGCAGTAAAGTCGCTTGGAAAGATATGGATGAGAAATTTGACAACAGCTACAAAGTGCCCATCCCAACATACCAGAAGCGATATAGGACATGAATGAGATTCTGTGCAAAGCACCTTTGAAAAGAGATACTGTTGGTAGATTTCTGGCTTGTAAGACAACCTCAAGGAGTAAGCTGACCATATAAAGAAGACATCACATCACATGAATTACTGGAACTCTGGGAAAAGCTGAGCTTCCCTTTTATTTCAACAAAGAAAATTTATGCAGAGGTTCACAAATGTGTTCAAAAATTATAGAAAGCAGAGGATTTTTTGATATTACAAAAATTGGGTGGAAACTGGCTTTGCAGTGAAGACAGAGAACTTTACAGAAACCAAACTGAAACAGGAGGCCTAGTGGGATACACTACTGACATCAGAGTCCTTGTTGCCAACAAAATCAAGGTCACCACCGTCAAGTACCTATTCAATGAAGACGTTTTGGCAGGATATGAAGACTTACAAAAATGCTATTCTGGCTCAGAAAAGGCACCAACACATGAAAGCCCAGAATGGAGATATGACATCAGATTTCTTTTTCAGCTCTGTGAAGTGTTTACCTATCATGAGGAGAAAAATAGGCCTCTGATCAAATGACAGAAGCTACCTCAAGCTACCTCCCCTTCATTGTGCCAGGTGGAATTGAAGGGCAATATTTACACTAGCTGCTTAGTTTTATCCTTCTGAAAAGGAGAGATCAGCTCAAAGTTACTTGTGACTTCACTGTAACTGCATGGGAAATGGTATGGTTTTCAAATCAGCACTATTTAGAGGACACATACAGTGAACTTCATGCTGCTGGATCTAAACTGAAGTGCTCTAAGGCTCTTAAACCTTTTTCCATTCACTGGAAAAATTAATGATCCGTGCCTGATGTGCTTCACTCAAATATGGCGACTGAGTGAGCTGTAAAGCTAATGGAAAAGCTTCACAGCACAGCAGAAGTGACAAATATCTTAGCAACAAGTTCATAAACAGTAATTCATAAATTTCAAACTTTCTGGTAATTGATTGTATACCATACTCCACTTACAAATGAAAATTGTTTAAATTTGTTTTAGATACTCCCATGTAATGCTATGTTTTGTTTAGTGTAGGAGGTTTTTTTTTTCACAATTTAACAAAATGGATGACATTTTTGAGAGTTTTAGGCAGAAGTTCATTATGTGCAACCATAGAATTTTAAATTTAGAAAGTCATAGCTCTAATGTTTTTGCTACATCCTCAAGAGCTCAGATGGCAATCCAGTTCTAAGCAAAGAAGGGAAGGCAGAAAGGTGGAAGGAGTATATAGAGGGTTTATACAAGGGCGATGTGCTTGAGGACAATATTATGGAAATGGAAGAGGATGTAGATGAAGACGAAATGGGAGATAAGATACTGCGTGAAGAGTTTGACAGAGCACTGAAAGACCTGAGTCGAAACAAGGCCCCGGGAGTAGACAACATTCCATTAGATCTACTGATGGCCTTGGGAGAGCCAGTCATGACAAAACTCTACCATCTGGTGAGCAAGATGTATGAGACAGGCGAAATACCCACAGACTTCAAGAAGAATATAATAATTCCAATACCAAAGAAAGCAGGTGTTGACAGATGTGAAAATTACCGAACTATCAGTTTAATAAGTCACAGCTGCAAAATACTAACGCGAATTCTTTACAGACAAATGGAAAAACTGGTAGAAGCGGACCTCGGGGAAGATCAGTTTGGATTCCGTAGAAATGATGGAACACGTGAGGCAATACTAACCTTACGACTTATTTTAGAAGAAAGATTAAGAAAAGGCAAACCTACGTTTCTAGCATTTGTAGACTTAGAGAAAGCTTTTGACAACGTTAACTGGAATACTCTCTTTCAAATTCTGAAGGTGGCAGGGGTAAAATACAGGGAGCGAAAGGCTATTTACAATTTGTACAGAAACCAGATGGCAGTTATAAGAGTCGAGAGACATGAAAGGGAAGCAGTGGTTGGGAATGGAGTGAGACAGGGTTGTAGTCTCTCCCCGATGTTATTCAATCTGTATATTGAGAAAGCAGTAAAGGAAACAAAAGAAAAATTCGGAGTAGGTATTAAAATTCATGGAGAAGAAGTAAAAACTTTGAGGTTCGCCGATGACATTGTAATTCTGTCAGAGACAGCAAAGGACTTGGAAGAGCAGTTGAACGGAATGGACAGTGTCTTGAAAGGAGGATATAAGATGAACATCAACAAAAGCAAAACGAGGATAATGGAATGTAGTAAAATTAAATCGGGTGATGCTGAGGGGATTAGATTAGGAAATGAGACACTTAAAGTAGCAAAGGAGTTTTGCTATTTAGGAAGTAAAATAACTGATGATGGTCGAAGTAGAGAGGATATAAAGTGTAGACTGGCAATGGCAAGGAAATCGTTTCTGAAGAAGAGAAATTTGTTAACATCGAGTATAGATTTAAGTGTCAGGAAGTCGTTTCTGAAAGTATTTGTATGGAGTGTAGCCATGTATGGAAGTGAAACATGGACGATAACCAGTTTGGACAAGAAGAGAATAGAAGCTTTCGAAATGTGGTGCTACAGAAGAATGCTGAAGATAAGGTGGGTAGATCACGTAACTAATGAGGAGGTATTGAATAGGATTTGGGAGAAGAGAAGTTTGTGGCACAACTTGACTAGAAGAAGGGATCGGTTGGTAGGACATGTTTTGAGGCATCAAGGGACCACAAATTTAGCATTGGAGGGCAGGGTGGAGGGTAAAAATCGTAGAGGGAGACCAAGAGATCAATACACTAAGCAGATTCAGAAGGATGTAGGTTACAGTAGGTACTGGGAGATGAAAAAGCTTGCACAGGATAGAGTAGCATGGAGAGCTGCATCAGACCAGTCTCAGGACTGAGGACCACAACAACAACAAAGTTGTTGTGTTGAAATGTTTTACCAGCACTGAAATGTACTTGCAATGAAATTAAGTACAATGTAAAACTGTGACATGAAAATGCAATACATTTTTATTTCATGTTCTTCATTATGTTGAAACAGATGAAATGGTAATTCGTGGAGAAAGCACATCAACTTCACAAGTACAAGGTATGTCACAGTAAATTTTTTTTATGCTGGAAGATATGATGGGTGAAACCTGCACTTCCCACAAGTTTTCAAAATTCTTAAACCCAAATTTAAAGAAAATGTCTGGAACCTTTAACATTTTCTTCCCATCTAAATAACCAAAAACAGATATTAGGCCTATACTATTCTCATATTGAATCAGTTACGTTTCACACTGAACTTCAGTTTACATGTAGTAAGCTACTACCTCCATTATAGAGAGATTGTTCAGTTTTGTAGGACAGTTCTGGTAGAATGTAAATTCCTTTGGATTAAAGGACACTGCTCACAAAAAAGGAGAAGCACTTAGTCATCATCGGGCACACATAAAAAGAAAGAAAACTGGCATAGGTTATGTTTTTTTTGTGTGTGTATTTGTACTCTAGCTCAAAAAAGGATTACTCTGAAACCTAGCCAGTTTTCTTTATTTTTTTGAGTGCCTGTCTGCAAGTCACTTCTCCTTCCTTTAATCCAATATAGGTTGTTCAATGCATTTCATTCTGAAATACTGGACAACACAACTGTCATTTGCTTTTATGCAAGCCATGTTGTACATATAAATTTTGAATCATTCTCAGTGATAATGGCATGGTAATTTATGTTCATTTCAGGGAACCATTTGGCCCTGGCAGGTGTAAATCTGTAATTAAATGCGAGACAGTCCCACTTTCTGCAACTGTCAAACACTTGTTTCCATGGGTGCTGTAAAAGAGGAACCATAGTTGCAGTGACCCTCTTCAGAGCCAGCACAATCAGACACACGAGGAAAGCTATTATGCCTCATTAAAAAAAAGCTAGTGTTAAGACATAAGGATTAAGGAAGAGACTTTGGGAAAACTGTATTAATTAAATAATTAAGCTATATAGGTTTGGATTTCCATTTTGTTACAGCAAGGAACTGAAATAACTTTAAAAAAATCTTCCTTATGGTATGCTGTCCAGTGTCATATACAGCTTCCTGTATTTCATCAGTCACTTACAATTCAGTGGTTGCCTGAAAAAATGTACACATGGAAGCAATACTTCATTCACTGTAACTGCCATATTGTGCAGTTTATCAAATATGATTACTGTCTCTGCCATATCTGTCTTCAGCCTATTCCATTTTCTACCTCTGAGAAATTCTCAACAAGATTTCTTGTCATGATGTGTGATTAATTGTAGATTTTCAGCCCTGTTTCTTGGGCTAGCTAACTGATGAAGAAGATGACTAAGCCACTTAAATTGCAAATACGCAATTAACTGCCCATTCTACATTATCAGAAATGATCTTGCCGATGAAGAGGTCTGCTGGCTGTCCACTTGTCTATTCCAATGCAGTCTCCAATAGGTAAAAGGAAATTTGCACAAGAAAGAATATCTGAATGTCAGAAGCAGCTGATTTATTGACGGAATTTTCATTTCTGAAAGGAACATTACGTGAGACAATGTAACAACTTAAAGTTCGCCGTTTAATAACATATAACTTAAAATCAATAATAGAACTTATAGGCTACTCTATAACCTTACACCAATTTTCATCGACACCGAATGACACTCCCTTTGCAGTATACCACAATATACACCTTAAACAGAAAAATATCTATCTACTATTTAAGAGAAAATTATTTTCATACTGTTTCATAAAACACAACATGTAACCCGAACGGCTGGAATAAAACCTATTTTCTGCTATAAAGTACTGCACAGCAATGTGGCAACACTAGAAATTATTCCTAGAATCGGTTGTGAAAGAGAAAGCAGCTGACATGTCCTATCCGAATATAATTGCAGGTAAAGCATGACCACACTTATTTTGTCACGGTTTTTGCTAAACATAAAGAGTAAATATTGCTTTCTAATACTGCAGCAATGGTAACAATACAATTCTAATATGTCCAGCAGAATAAGTTTATAGCCTCTTTCAGTACGAGTGGACTTGTTTCTCGTTTATCTAATTCTCTGAAAAACCGACAAAATACTACCCCTTTGAACTTTCGCAAGGGGGGGGGGGGGAGGGCAAGCAACGATTTTTCTGCGTACATAGTTAATGCGCAAGTTTTCGGTCCTCGTGCTACGATTTATTTGCGCAGTACGCCACTGTGTGAACAAACAAATTGTAGCCTCTGGACCGAAAATTTGCGCAGTTTGGAATGTGCCCAAAATCGAAAATTAATAATCGCGGTTTTGACAGAAATTGGCCAAGTCTGTCAACAGATGTGGCATTTGTGCAGACAAACTGTAAACTTTTACAGGAAAACGCTGCAGATATGGTACGTGAAATATGTCTGAGTCGTGAGTTGTTCAGTTTAATATATCTCGTGTACAGCGAAATTTAAAATGGTTGATATCGGCGTAGTCGTACAGTTGAGTTAACGCAAAGTAAAGACATTTTTCGAAGTGAGATACTTTGCTTGCCTTCACGAAATCCAACTTCAGAACAGTGTGTACAACTTCGCAAAGGTTTGGTATAATTTCACTTAGCGCTTGTATGAACAGTGCTTTATAATAATAATAATAATAATAATAATAATTATTATTATTATTATCGTAATTATTATTCTTTCTTTTCTCAGACGTTATGTCTGGTCAAAAATGGAAAGTGACGCGGACCTTGATCAAGCGTGACTTCCTTTTAACTGTACGGTAAATGTTACATTGCATTTAGGAACTTTCGCGTAAATGAACATGTATCAATAATTACAGATTTCTGTAGTTGTGTATATAAGTTTGGATGTAGCTGTATTGCGTTGATGTACTGGTGGATATTGTGTGGTATGACTCCTGTAGTTGATAGTATAATTGGTATAATGTCAACTTTATCCTGATGCCACATGTCCTTGACTTCCTGAGCCAGTTGGATGTATTTTTCAATTTTGTCTCCTGTTTTCTTCTGCATATTTGTGGGTTTGGATATTTCGATTAGTTGTGTTAATTTCTTCTTTTTATTGGTGAGTATGACGTCAGGTTTGTTATGTGGTGTTTTTTATCTGTTATAATGGTTCTGTTCCAGTACAATTTGTATTCATCATTCTCCAGTACATTTTGTGGTGCATACTTGTATGTGGGAACGTGTTGTTTTATAAGTTTATGTTGTAAGGCAAGCTGTTGATGTATTATTTTTGCTACATTGTCATGTCTTCTGGGGTATTCTGTATTTGCTAGTATTGTACATCTGCTTGTGATGTGATCTACTGTTTCTATTTGTTGTTTACAAAGTCTGCATTTATCTGTTGTGGTATTGGGATCTTTAATAATATGCTTGCTGTAATATCTGGTGTTTATTGTTTGATCCTGTATTGCAATCATGAATCCTTCCATCTCACTGTATGTATTGCCTTTTCTTATCCATGTGTTGGATGCATCTTGATCGATGTGTGGCTGTGTTAGATAATACGGGTGCTTGCCATGTAGTGTTTTCTTTTTCCAATTTTATTATTATTATTATTAGCCTCTCATCAGGTGAAATTCCTTCCCCCGTAGCGGCATTCTGTCTTATTATGTGAGGTGTTAGATCTAAAATAAAATACGCAAGAGAATATTGGCACTTTATTGCATGCACAGATTTCCGAGCAGAAAATAAATAAATAAACAATTACCGATAAGTCTTTGCATGTTTGGGTTAAGCGCACAAACTAGAGGTACAGTCGTGGACAAAACGAGCGAGACCCCTCGCCTTTTCGTTATGCTGATCCGCACAGCTTTAAAGTCTTCTACACAGCATAACAGGCAAGGCGACGAAGTGCTACCAACATACTATGCACAGGCGTGAAATTGAAAAACTATCTGAACTTTTTTAGGCTGTTTTCAATCATTTGTAAGACTATATTAATGCTGATTAGTGTGTTAAATACAACACGTAAATATAAGACAGAACTGAAGGAAGAAACGCTAATTGGTACGAACTGTACCAAAAAAAATGCATTTCAACTTATCGAGATAACATAACTGTTTTAGTGAGACAAAGAACCACAGATCGTTACGAATTAGCAAAATACTATCCGCATTCGGCCGCGAAACGGTCTGTGTCAACGTTCAGACCAGTCATACTGGATTACCGTTGCTGACCTACCATGGAACTGTGCAAATTTAGCAATGCGTGAAGATTCATAACGAAATTCAGTTAAAAATCATTAAGTGCCACAATTAAGTCAATTCCATTATTGACAGAAGCGGAAAAAGTAGGCAGTAACATGTATGAAATTTTGCAAGAGTGTCATATTGACATCTACAGGGCGCCAGTACAGAATAAAGGTAGCGATAAAAGGTATTGGGGGCGCGAGAATTTCTTAAAATTGCTTTACTGATATTCTATACGCCTCCATCGAGATTAGAACCTGAAACAAACCAGACCTTCCTTCAACTATGCTAGCAGACAACCCAGGCAAACAGCCCTCTATTATTAACCCAGACATGAATAAGCCGGCAATTTCGCAATGAAAATGGCAAAATCGTCTGCTGTTTCTGTTGCATAGAGCTTTCTGGACTCAAAAACATGAATTTTCTTCCTTTATGTCACCGCTTATGTGACAATAATTCGGGATGTTTTTCGAAATAACAAAATACTGTTATGAGAGAGTAAATTTAGTAGGATAATTCTGCACCACCCCAGGAAATAAACGGCTACATAGCTGCAAACGGTATTATACACTGTTTCGAATTCTCCACTAGACTCGCCACAGCCAGAAAACGTTCATTAGCCGAACTGTTTCATAAGTTAGCTAGCAATGGGAATGTTCGCACTTCTAAAACGCGGTGGCATTAATACTGGGATGTGAATTACCACGTATATAGGCAAATGGATACTATTTGCTTCCCTGTAAACGTGATTTGAATCGAAAGCGTAGCTACGATTAATATGCTGATGTATCGACTGCAACTAGCACATTTCGGATAAAGAGTATGGGGTGTTATTTATGCGGCCTTCATCTTCAGTAGCTGTCGTAGCTGTTTTCGTTGATAGGATTTCGTCACCTAAACCGGTAAAAACGGAACCCTACTAGTCTCACTTTCTTGACCGTCTATCGGTTTAACCAACCCTTAAAACCCGTTTACCTCCAGAACGCGTAGACATAATAAGCGGAAATGTATCGCACTTCTTGCGGTACCCGGTCCCTTGGTGGTGTAAAAAAGTGAGTTTCTATGTCAACGCAATCTAAAGATACGGCCGTTTATGTAAAGAAAATTTACCTGAAAGGTCAAAAAATGGCTCCAAGAACTATGCGACCAAACTGCTTATGTCATCAGCCCCTAGACCTCAAACTACTTAACCCAACCTAACCTAACACGCTTAGATGCCCGGGGAAGGATTCGAACGGACGGCGCAAGCAGCCCTGCGATCCGCGGTATGACGCCGTTGAAAGCACGGCTAACCCGCGCCGGCAAGCTGTTAATATCATCTGATGTTGCTAACAAGTTATTTAATTCTGGTGAATGATTTTTTGTGCAGTTCATTTAAGATACGGTAACTAAAATATATTTGATGTTACTGAAGACGAAGGAAGCCTAATTCATTTCCCTCTCTTTATTGATGATGTTAGATTCGCAATCTGAGCATACGTATTATCCATAACCACACTTTAGCGCCACACTGGCGTACAGTTTTAGACATAAAAACTAACCGCCGGCCGGCCGCCACAGAGACGAAGTCCGAGTCGTTCACTTAACGTGGCCAATAAAACTGACCGCCCCGGCAATCTGGCAACATTGTTAGATGCGGAAGTGTTAGGAGGAAGTGTTGTCCACTTCCGAGATGTTCTCGGATTGTGTGAGCCTGTGGTCTAGTAGCCGGCACAGTAACTCAGCGTGTTCGGACAGAGGGTTAGATACCCTCTGTAATAAAAAAATTGAGTTAATGGATCAACGACGAACTGAAACGGGTGTCTTGCGACGTCCGCACCGAGCAGATTCAACGAACAAAAACGAGACAAAAAAAAAGAAGAGGTAATCTTCGTGCATTCTAAACTTATGGTCGCCTGTTCGCGTCCAACTGTTTTCTTTTCTTTTTTTTAACCACATTTCGGTCTAAAGTTATGAGTCTGATTGACGAAGATAATTCGCTTAACATTCTACCCAGCAGCAATAACAAGTATTCCAGAAACAACTCCGCAGGACAGCTCGTGGCTGCGTCGCGATCATAACAGCTTGCGTTCGAGCGTTTCCTCGCGCTGCAGCGGCTACCGGCCACCGGCCAGACGCCACCCGCCGCCTGAAATCCGGCGCCGCCCATGTGAACGCGGCGCCACGCTGTCAGTGTATGTACCAACTGTCATTTTCGAATTTGAAGTTCTAGTTATCATCTTGCAGTTAAGCATTGGATTTTGCATACTTGAAAAGCATGAACTACAGTTAAGCATTGTAAAATTAAGTCGCAAGTGGAAAAAGGTGTAACATCTGCAACACAACGTTTACTTTTGGTATACAGAGGGGTGAATGCAGAGGAGGCAGCTAGAAAGATTTGAATTGTGTTTGGAGCGAGTGCTTTTGGGAAAGATACGCCAGAAAAAGATATTCGTGTTTCAACAAAGATCGTTCTGCCATGAATGATTTACCACATTAAGGAAGTTTCGCCTACTGATATATGTGATAGATTACCATTTTACCATCATGCGACATTTGCATCCAACAGGCAAAGTTCAGAAGTCTGGTGTAGGAGTACCGCATGCTCTAATTCGAAACAACAAAAATCAACGGAGTGACTATTATTGAACGTCATCAGGTAACTCATCGAGCATTCCTATGCAGTACTGTTACTGGTGACGCGTTATGATGCCTTTATCGTTAACTTCCTAAGAAGAAATGAAAGGCTGAGCCCCACCAAAAGTCGTAAACTCGAGGAAAGAGTAGTGTGAACATAATATTTTACGTCTGATAAATCCAAAAGTGTGTTTTGGGCTACGAATTCTGCAAATATCCTCACTGCTCTAGGGGAACTCGTCTTTGTTGCATTTTTTCCATGCCGTAATTAGCACAATAACATAAGGCGTATTCTGCTGAAGAACTTGATGCCCACAAGTCCTTAAATAAGAATCTCCTAGCGTGAGTAACGCATGAAAGAAACAGACTTTTGGACAAAAGAATGGATAGCTCCCTGCTTTTTGCGTTTCCGATAGCGCCTACGATAAGAATCTGGTGTCATATTATGTTTCAGAACCCTAAACTGTTTATTTTTTTACCTCATACTAAAACAAAAGTTATGATGTCAGAAGAGGAAATAACTTATGTGCTTCTCAGGAACTTAAGTTTTTCGTGATTATTTTCCCACTTCATACTAAAACAACGTCGTTAATTGTAAGAGGAAATGAAATATGCGCTTCCAAGACATAATATTTCCTTGTGTGCTACTACTGCATACATGAAAGCCCTGCAGTTAATTTTTGTATGTTGGATAAATTTTGATATCACCTCACATTCCTTTGTGAGAAGGTTCCTATTTTCTTGGGATTCAAATAGAGTGGACATTTCATCACTGGTTAATATTCTGATGACTAATGACATGATACCCGTTGCAATTGCTCCATGGCACCTGTGAGTAAAGTCCCACGTTGGTTACTATAAGAACACGCAGGCAGTGATATCCGCTCACTGCAGTCAGAGCCAAGGTGGTTTCTTTCTGTTTATGGCGAAGCGTCTGCTGCAGTGTCCACAATCAGCCAACATAAACAAATCGCGGCGGCATTGGGCACTGCTGATCGCTGCGCTTGTCGCGAGCCTCGACAACAAGAGCGCACTGTCTCTGCTAACGATACTATGGAGTTAATACATCTTACTTAACGTAATATGCAGGACGTGGGTTGGGTGAAAATTCAGTCTGTAACTTCCCATAGCATTAAAATACTTTACAGTCATATTTGATGCAATATTTATTGTTGGTTGTCTCTCTAATGTTAATAGTATTGATTCAGATTGTGCATGCACACGAACACACACACACACACACACACACACACACACACACACAGTCATTGATTCCAGTGAGGGTGACAACTACGGTTTGTTGAACAACACATGCACCCGTCAGTTGCCCATTTGGCGTCGAGTGGATGAGTTTTTTCAATTACCTTGCATTGCAATAATTGTAAGGAGGAGACTGAAAGTAAATGGACTTGTATGCTAAAAGCTGAGACAAACAAATCTTGACCGATTATCAGATAATTGTCCACATGGGTTTTGTGGACGAGTATACTTCTAGTAGCCGCGCGGGATTAGCCGAGCGGTCTGGCGCGCTGCAGTCATGGGCTGCGTGGCTGATCCCGGCGGAGGTTCGAGTCCTCCCTCGGGCATGAGTGTGTGTGTTTGTCCTTAGGATAATTTAGGTTAAGTAGTGTGTAAGCTTAGGTACTGATGACCTTAGCAGTTAAGTCCCATAAGATTTTACACATATTTGAACATCTTTTTATGCTTTTAGTAACCAACCCACCCACGATCATTACTTAAGATTTCTCGAATGCGTAGGGGAATTGATTTCATTAAGTCGTAGACAGTGTAGCGTGATGGTTTACTTCCCAACATATGTTTTCTATATATGTCCAAAGGTCGCTTGCTTTTGTAGATACTGGTCCCTTTAATCCCACAAACCAACCAACCTTTAGTAGATCCACGTGGCAATGGCCTTGTTACCTCTGCCCACATATTCTCTATCTGGTTGATGTTTGGTGATCGTGGAACAAACGGCAACAGCTTTATCCTCTCTTGCCCTGAAACCAATCTCGCACTGCTCTGCTATGATGGATGGTGCTCCGCTCCTGTAAATAAACTGTTATCTCGTTAGTTCATGTATTTATATTTAAATAACGTATTTGTAATAAGCACATTGGATTATTATTTTCCACAGTGTTTAAGAATTCAGGCCCTGTCATGTATAAGTGATCTATATTCAATAGTCCGATTAAGAATGTGGTTTACCCAGTCTATCATATGATGAGAGTCGCAGTCAGATATCCACATTAAGACTGCCTGGCTGAATCCGATTAGACCGATCTGGTATCGAAATGGAATTACAGAAATCGGATAATTTGAACGTCTGTATTGCAACAATGCTGCGCACATAAATTCCTATGATGGAGTAACAGGTAGCAACTGTCTAAGAAAAAGTGAGAAATATGTCTACTAGCAGCAATGTAACGTAATTATAAACCACATTTATGTGATGGAAATGCTGAATCGAACAATACACATCTATTTCAGTGGTGGGAAGATACACCATATCGGATTTGCTGATGACATAATGACAATAATAATAGTAATAATAATAATCGCGTGTGGTGGATAGGGGAAACCCTCCCCCATATGGGTGGTACCGAGGAAATCAAATACTAGGGGTGAATCAAATACTAACACTATGCTGAACGGCTACTCAATCCATTGAACCAAAATCCAGACACGTCTGAGTGAAAATCACCGCTACTCTGATCACCGTCTGTTAGCTCAATGAGCTTGGCTGAAAATATTTGCTTTCAAAGGCTTCAACACACTCTGGTCCTGTCCGGTCCTGGTATCACCCAAGCAAAACCAATGAAACACAAGCAAACATGACCTATGCAAGCAAAGTCAACTTTACTCCAGGTGGTACACAACCCGGCTGTCGACAGGCGGCAGTTGGATTTTCGGATTCTGGGGAGTCCAGGTTAGCACGGCAGAGAATATCGAAGATCTCTGGTAAATTTCCCTACAAGCAATTAACATGCATTTAAAAGTAAACATCAATACATTGATCCAAACACGAAAACTAAATAATCCCACAAAAGAAATCGACCGGCAAAAAATTCTCATCCTTGCTCTTCAAGAACCACGACTAACTGACAATGAAATCTTGCATTAGGGAAACCATTGCATCTTCAAGGGTAAAATACAACAAAAGGTAGCGAAAGGCGTACCAATCTTCGGCATTGCATTTCTCGAACACAGATGTATCATCAACTCTGTCAAAGAAATCACACCCATCAACAATCAAAAGGTTCAAATGGCTCTGAGCACTATGGGACTTAACAGCAGAGGTCATCAGTCCCCTAGAACTTAGAACTACTTAAACCTAACTAACGTAAGGACATCGCACACATCCATGCCCGAGGCTGGATTCGAACCTGCGACCGTAGCAGTCGCGAAGTTTCGGCTGAAGCGCCTAGAACCGCTCGGCCACCGCGGCCGGCCCATCAACAAGCGACTTATGACTATGCTCATTCAGAGCCCCAGTAAAAAAATATACACTCATCAATGCACGTGTCCCCACCAACATCGAAAATAATAAAAACACCGAAAACGTCGAAAAATTCTGGAACACACTCGAAAATACTATGAGCAAAATTCACCAAGATGACGTGAAAATACTAATCGGAGACTTCAACTCTCTATTTGGGACAGAAAAAGCCTGTAGAAAAATCATTCGTACGAATTCAACACACCGAAACGCTTAGACCAAAGGCACGCGTCTGACTGACATTTGACAACAATTCAACCACAAAAGGATGTCTTCCCACTTTAGGAAAAAACCAGTTCCCAGGTAACATGCTTAGCTACCAGGTGCAAGCTGCTTTCGTTCGCCTTTCGAGACTCGCTGAAAGCCAGATTTTTATTTCTTTTGTTGCACAGCTACAAGCAGGCAGATAAAAACTCAATAAGGGAATCGTAAGACAACGCTCGAGCAAAATTCGTCTTGCTACTTTCAGTAACCCTTAGTGTCAGAGCGAAAACCTTACGGTACTTCCAAATACATAATGCCACTTTTGTTTTCTGCCGACGTATTTTTTGTTGTTGTGAATACATGATTTTATCTATGAAATGTCACATTTTCATAATACTTACGAATGGAACAGGAAATGAAATAAATACAGATCTTTTCGAAGTCAAAAGTCGGTAATATACTACTAATTCGTGTTAAAATAGGCTCAATCGTCTCACAGACACTTAATGCTTTATTAAGACAGACTGCCGTCGTGATGTTTCTGTAGTAAGCTGAATTTAATTTATATTAGTACAGTGAATATTTTAATTGCATTTTCCATTAGTTTACTAAACGCGACAGTAATTATCGAAGAGAAATTAATCATCAGCAGAATTTTCTTTCACGATATCTAAAACGATCTGACAATGCTAAAGTTGTTTACAAATTCTACGCCTGTTGAAACCTACTGGTTCTAACGATGTCATTAAACCAGAGTAGTTTTAAGAGCGTTTTCGTCTAGAAATGAATTGCCTTGACGGTTGATCGATCAAGAGCGGGAAAGGTAAAATTTTACAAATATATGACGAGAGGGACTAGTGCTTGAGTGAGAGAGGTCTTCCCTATCAATACAATTTCCTGAGAGACGACTTTCCTATCAATCTCCTGGATAGTTTTGTTTCTCAAAGCAACATAGTGCGTTGTCATGCAGTAGCACAGGTGATGTAGTTTTGTTGGTGTCTTAGTTGTTGGCAACGAACTCCATCTGTGTTGCACACACCCTGGGGGCAGAATTCGTAGCCCAAAACACACTTTTGGATTTATCAGATGTAAAATATTATGTTCACACTACTCTTTCCTCGAGTTTACGACTTTTGGTGGGGCTCAGCCTTTCATTTCTTCTTAGGAAGTTAACGATAAAGGCATCATAACGCGTCACCAGTAACAGTACTGCATAGGAATGCTCGATGAGTTACCTGATGACGTTCAATAATAGTCACTCCGTTAATTTTTGTTGTTTCGAATTAGAGCATGCAGTACTCCTACACCAGACTTCTGAACTTTGCCTGTTGGATGCAAATGTCGCATGATGGTAAAATGGTAATCTATCACATATACCAGTAGGCGAAACTTCCTTAATGTGGTAAATCATTCATGGCAGAACGATCTTTGTTGAAACACGAATATCTTTTTCTGGCGTATCTTTCCCAAAAGCACTCGCTCCAAACACAATTCAAATCTTCCTAGCTGCCTCCTCTGCATTCACCCCTCTGTTATACCAAAAGTAAACGTTGTGTTGCAGATGTTACACCTTTTTCCACTTGCGACTCAATTTTACAATGCTTAACTGTAGTTCATGATTTTCAAGTATGCAAAATCCAATGCTTAACTGCAAGATGATAACTAGAACTTCAAATTCGAAAATGACAGTTGATACATACACTGACAGCGTGGCGCCGCGTTCACATGGGCGGCGCCGGATTTCAGGCGGCGGGTGGCGTCTGGCCGGTGGCCGGTAGCCGCTGCAACGCGAGGAAACGCTCGAACGTAAGCTGTTATGATCGCGACGCAGCCACGAGCTGTCCTGCGGAGTTGTTTCTGGAATACTTGTTATTGCTGCTGGGTAGAATGTTAAGCGAATTATCTTCGTCAATCAGACTCATAACTTTAGACCGAAATGTGGTTAAAAAAAAGAAAAGAAAACAGTTGGACGCGAACAGGCGACCATAAGTTTAGAATGCACGAAGATTACCACTTCTTTTTTTTTTTTTGTCTCGTTTTTGTTCGTTGAATCTGCTCGGTGCGGACGTCGCAAGACACCCGTTTCAGTTCGTCGTTGATCCATTAACTCAATTTTTTTATTACAGAGGGTATCTAACCCTCTGTCCGAACACGCTGAGTTACTGTGCCGGCTACTAGACCACAGGCTCACACAATCCGAGAACATCTCGGATGTGGACAACACTTCCTCCTAACACTTCCGCATACAACAGTGTTGCCATATTGTGCAGATGGTCAGTTTTATTGGCCACGTTAAGTGAATGACTAGGACTTCGTCTCTGTGGCGGCCGGCCGGCGGGCAGTTTTTATGTCTAAGACCGTACACTTGAGATATTTCGTTTCCCATGAAATGGTGGCAGACGATGCTGTGGCGTTTTCGAATCACGAGCTTTGTCAGTGCAAGATATCTCAGCACAGCTGAGCGAACGTTTTCTTCCTGCTGCCCGTCTAATGGACAATGGCAATACTGTAGAATACTTTTGACAACAATGTGACCATCGATTTATCTTCGTGAGTGGTTCATAATTATGTTAGTAAATTAACTCGATATTTTTATGTCCTTTAAATTACATTTGCTGCATGATTCACATTGAAGACGTAGGGAATGTATGTTATTTGGTCCAGGAAACACGTTCCAACAGAAATTGATGCTTATATTGACATTTATGTTTCGAATTAGTCGTCTTATCCATCACATGGATAACGAGGATGCTCCGTTTTGCTACAGTTGTTTCATAGCTAATAAGGGAACCTCCCAATCGCACCCTCCTCAGATTTATTTATAAGTTGGCACAGTGGATATGCCTTAAAAAACTGAACACAGATCAATCGAGAAAACAGGAATAAGTTGTGTTGAACTATGAAAAAAATAAGCAAAATATACAAACTGAGTAGTCCATGCACAAGATAAGCAACATCAAGGAGGGTGTGAGCTCGGGGGCGCCGTGGTCGCCTGGTTAGCGTGAGCAGCTGCCGAACTAGAGGTCATTGTTTCAAATCTTCCCTCGAGTGAGTCGTTAAATTTTTTATTTTCAGACAATCATCACCACACGTACTGTTTATCAACAAATGTAGGAAGTAATCATACAAATGTTCGACAATCGTTCGATCCCTTAAGGAACTTTCCGATGCCTTACAGTTCGGAAAATATTCATTGACATTGTTATTGAAGTCGCGAGCTATAGTTGCTGGATTCATATTGCCCACGGAATGCATCTCACGTATTTAATGCACTCTCGTCCAAAGTATCGAACAGTCAACCGCCAGCCAGGGAGCCTCGTTAGCAAGAATACCCTCTCTTCCGTGCGCTGTAGTTGACTGACGTCATGTGTTTCGATGTATGTTTAGGTGTAGCGTCATCATACTATAGCGCAGTTACCTCGCATCGAACGGACGGACGGACAGATAATAATTGCCCGAAAATAAAAAATTAAACTTTTCACTCGAGGGAAGACTTGAACTAAGGACCTCTCGTTCCGCAGCTGCACACGCTAACCACGGGATCACGGCGCTCCTGAGCTCACTTTATCCTTGTGTTGCCTGTCTTGCGCATGGACTAATCAGTTTGTATATTTTGCTTATTTTTTTCATAGTTCCACGCAACTTCTTCCTGTTTTCTCGATTGATCTGTGTTCGGATTTTCAAGGCCTATCCACTGTGCCAACTTTATCTAAATCTGAAGGGGGTGCGATGGGAATGTTCCCTTGTTAGTGGTATTGTGTGTTGGTGGCGTTGCCAGTTTAGATACTGTGCGTGTAACACACAATAAATGCGTTGGATGCCTCCTGTGATCAGTTTACTTGAAAAACGTTTGTTGTCATCGTAATTTATTTAACTGGCTCTCCGACTTCCAATTTGACAATTTGTGGAAAAATTGTTTACCTAGTTCCAAACATTGTCTGACAGAAAACGTAGGCATGAAGGAGTCAGTAAAAGCAAATTCTCGCTATTATAGCAAACTTTTGAATCCACTGGATACTTGAATTCTCTATATTGATTCTGAGAGTTTTGTAATTTCTCTTGTTATTTACTGTCTCAATGTCATCCGTGAGAATTCTTCTACATCGTTAATCTCTAACTGAGTTTGGATGTTGTTGTATTCATCCTTGCTTGTATTTAGCAGTGACTGCCTTACTCTGAGGTTGTTGAGATTGGATCCTTCTTGAAAGCTATTAATAAATGTGGAGAGTCTAATTACTCGTGACTTGATAACTGATCTTTTCTTAACTAAAATTCATTTCTCGACAGGATCCATGCTTCAGGAAATTAGCACAAAGGATAATAGATTAAGGAAATAGAGCCAGGCTGCTCACAGAGCAGGACAACGGAACCTGTAGAGCGCTCACTGGGCTGCAGCTGCTGGCGGAGATAGCGACGGACGGCACTTACTGATGCACTGGTGTCGTGTTGTCGGAACTGCTTGACTGTGTTACGACGTCTGCTGGCTTGAGGTGCACTTCACAACCCATTTCTCACGGCATTTGTACCGTGGAGAGCTCTAGCACAGATGTTTATCATTGCTGATGCTTGAGACACATGCAGAGCGTACGGTAATCTCGAAGAATCACACAAAAATCCACGATAACTGGATACTCGTAATTCGTGGTACGTGCAAATCAAAACACATTACTTTTGTACTGGAAAATGTTCGACTAGTTATATCTGGCCCAGAGGACCAAAATGTAGGCAGCTGTAAAACGCGCAGTAAATTCTGTGCTGCCTTGCTCCTTCCACAGTCCAAACGAATGCATATCACTTGTTGCAAAGGAAAGGTGGTAAAAATTAAGTACATACATGATTGGTAAAAGTGGACTGTATTTGTAGACTACATTGAGAAACACAGTTACAGAAGCGTGCGCGCTGCTTGGCGGTCACGTCCTGTCTCCCCTTGTTCCAGCCAGTTCGGACGTGCATTGTGTGGACAGGCGGGCAGAAAAAATCCTTACCTGCAGCGAGTGTCCAGTCGCTGCTGCACCCTTGTGGCACGTTGCACCAGTAGAGAACAATGACACACTTATATCCTTCTGTCAGAATGTACCACAGCTTAGTGGTACCTATCAGTTCTGGCAATCAGTTTCCATGCTCAGCTCGTCCAATGGCGGTGTTTTTGTTCCCATGCTAACAGCTGTGTCCTGTGATATGTGGTAGCAAAGTACACACATGGGCCAGCGGCTTCTATAATGTTTGGTGAGGTGGTGGTTCTTAATGGCATGTTTGCTCACCAGTTCTTGTTACCCAGCATTGAGCAGACATGTAAATGTGATACAATGCAAAATGGCAGGTGCCTGTGACAGCTGATACAACCTCTATCATCAGCATGTGGCCACGGCAGCTGATTCTCAAAGGAAGCTTTTCTTCTCAGTTATTCTAATCACAGTACACCCTTACTTACATGCACATGGAAAGGCCAGTGCCTACAGGACCTTGGAGATGGCATCGCCAATGCATTGGGCACCAGCAGCCTGTCTATAATAAAATGTGTTACTATTATGAATATGAAACTTCCTGGCAGATTAAAACTGTGTCCCACATTGGAACGAAAACATGGAACCTTTCCCCGGCAAACATCTGCCAGGAAGTTTCAAAGCGCTCTCTCTCTCTCTCTCTCTCTCTCTCCCTCTCCCTCTCTCTCTCTCTCTCTCTCTCTCTCTATCTCTCTCTAGTCCCACAGCTATCTCTAATTCAGTTGTTCAGAACTGTATAGTCAAACAGGTATCACATCATCAGATAGTGTGACCTTTCCTCTACTGAGCAGTTTACTTGATTTTAAATACCACATTTATTTACCTCTTTCCATAATTTCAGCATGTGTGTGACAATCCAAAGGAAGAACTATAGTGAAACTGCAATGCTCATATACATATGGCTCTACTTCCAATGAGAATTGGACTAGGAGATTTTGACATCAAGGGAACAAGACGTAAGTAGTAATAAGCTGGTAGAGACTTGGAGATATTTGTGAAGAATGAAATATTAGGCTCGGAGTCAGCAAAAAATTGGGAACAGTTGAGTTTGATGGTAGCCTTGCCATCTTTGTGTGTAATGCAGGTGTCAAGAAAATTGGCAGAGGTATGAATGCAGTAATCAGCACCTAAGTTATTTGTGTATTTTTTTGCATTTTTTCCGCCGCCTTGAATCCTTGCTCCTCCCATGTGCGACAACACAGAAAAGTTTCCTTATCCCAAGCCAGAACCCAGTCCCACATACTGTTCCTGCAATGTTGTTTGGCTCATGGAGTCCCCCCAAATGGCCTTACGATCAAATTACCCATCTTTGGCTGCCATCCTTCCTTCCACAATGACCTCCATCTGTTCCTTTTGCCCCACTCCCAAATCCAATCATGCAGGACTTGTTAAAGATCTTCTCTTCTTCTCCAGGACCCTACAATTGGAACAATTTTTCATCACCAAACCTGCCAATCAGACTCAACCAAAGACCAATATTGAACCCTGTCTGACTCTCTTCACTCCTCCATCTAACAGTGATCAACCCCCCACCACCCCCAAATCACACCGTTAACTTTGCAGAATTTCTTAATCTCGAACCTTGCCTCCTCATCATTCCCTAATTCCCTAGACATGCAAACTAATGTTACATTTGCAGAAAGAACCACAATCCATCACCTAAAAACTGATCCTGACCTTATAATTCTACCTGTTGACAAAGGCTCCACCTCTGTTGTATTGAACCACAAAGATTATCTGGTAGGAGGACTCCACCAGCTATCAGATTCATCCACCTACAAACCCTACCATGATGACCCCATTCCAGAAATCTAGCAGGACCTCCAGTCTCTCCTCAAATCCTTAGGCCCATCCCATAACCTCTCCCCAGAGACCATCTCTCTCCTCATCCCTACCACTCCCCACACTCTAGTTTCTACATGCTTCCTAAAGTCCACAAACCCAACCACCCAGGATGCCCCATAGTGGCTGGTTACTGTGCCCCACTGAGAGAATCTCTGCTCTCATATAGCAGCACCTGTAGTCTATTACCCGAAATCTATCCTTCTATATAATAGATACCGACCATTTCCTCCACTGACTCTCCACAGTTCCTGTTCCCTTACCAAACGGTGCCCTGCTCGATACTATTGATGCCACTGCCCTTTACACAAACATCCGTAATACCTATGGCCTTACTGCAATTGAACAATACCTTTCCCAACACCCAATGGATTCCAAACCTACAACCTCTTCCTACCCACCATGACCAACTATACCTTTGAAGGCATTACCTACAAACAAATCTGAGGTGTTGCTATGGGCACCCACATGGCACCATCCTATGTCAACCTACCCATGGGCAATCTAGGGGAATCCTTCTTAAACACACTGAATTCCAAACCCCTCACCTGATTCAGATTCATTGACAACATGTTTGTGATCTGGTTCGAGGGCGAAGACACACTATCCACATTCCTCCAGAACCTCAACTCCTTCTCCCCCATTTGCTTCACCTGCTCTTACTCAATCCAGCAAACCCCCCTCCTAGATGTTGATCTCCATCTCATCAGTACCTCCATCCATATCAAACCTACCGACATCAGCAATACCTCCACTTCGATGGCTGCTATCCATTCCATGCCAAGAAGGTCCTTCCATACAGTCTAGCCACCCAGTGACAAGCAGTCCCTCTTGAAATATACCAAGGGTCTCACTGAGGCCTTTACATACGGTAATTACCAACTCAACCTTGTACAAAAATGAATCTCCAGTGCCTTATCTTTCCAGTCACTCACCACCTCCCAAAGCCCCACTGTCCGGCCACAGAGGAGCATTTTCCTCGTGATTCACTACCATCAAGGATTGGAGCAACTGAATTACATTCTCCGCCAGTGTTCTGACTACCTCTCATCGTACCCTAAAATGAGAAATGTCCTACCCACTATCCTCCCCACCTCTCCCAAAGGGGTAGTCCACCAACCACCAAAACTACAAAATATCCTCATCCATCCTACACAACTCCTGCTCCCAACCCCTTGCCTCATGGCTCATAGCCCCATAATAGACCTGTCCCATACATCTTCCCATCACCACTTTCTCCAGTCCTGTCCAACCATCACCTCTCCCATCAAAAGCAGGGCTACATGTGAAACCAGTCATGTGTTTTACAAGCTAAGCTGCAACCACTGTGCTGCATTTTATGTGAGCACAACAACCAACAAGCTGTCTGGCCATATGAATGGCCAACAAACTATGGCCTAGAGCTAATTGAACCACCCTGTTGCTGAGCATGCCACCCAACACAGTGTTCTTCATTTCAATGAATGCTTCACAGCCTGTGCCATTTGGACTGAACTGCACAGCTGGAAACTCTCCCTGCAATACATCCTACGTTCCCATAAGCCTCCCAGTCCCAACCTTTGTTACTCATTCTCCTTACCCACCTAGCCCCTTCCCTGTTCCCATTCCAGCACTACACAGCCCTCTACTCCACCAACACACCCAATCTTTTTACTTCTATCCTTTTCCGCTACCCCTCTCTCTTCCACCCTCCATCTAACCTCCCGACTGCACCTACTGCCTTACCCTCTCTCCACATCACCCCTGCACACTCCCAGTAGCAGCACTTTACCGTCCCCTACCACTATGCAGCTATCCCTCTCCCTCCCCGCCCCAGCCTCCTCGTTACACCCCACTTGGTTGCCTCTTCCCATCATGTGCTGTTGCTCGTAGTCTGGCTTCAGTTACCACAGACTGTGGTTTTGTGTGTGTGTGTGTGTGTGTGTGTGTGTGTGTGTGTGTATTTCAACAAAAGCATTGTTTCTAGAATGAAATTTTCAGTCTACAGCGAAGTGTGCACTGATATGAAACTTCCTGGCAGATTAGAACAGTGTGCCGGACCGAGACTCGAACTCGGTCTCAGTCCGGCACACAGTTTTAATCTGCCAGGAAGTTTCAAAAGCATTGTTGGCCAAAAACTCATTTTGTGACAGTATTTTGTTGTGCCTGTTTGTGATGCAGCATCTCCACTATATGGTGAGTAGGAACTATCCTTTGCATAATATTGTTACATTCCATTCAGAATTTTCCATTGTTTGATTGCACCTTATTTATGTTTATATAGCTACCCACTGCTGCTTCTAGTATTCTTACCATTTGCACTTAATTCAGCTTCCTGGGAATGCTTGTCTTTTCCACTCCTTTGTTGGATTTTGGATGTGACATGTCTCTGTCACATTTTCTTTGATCAGTGGTTGACACTCAGCAGTAAAAGGGAACTATGTTGCATCTATGTGCAAACTGGTTAACTATGTGAATGCACTGACAAAAAAGGTGACAAGCCATTTTTACAGTTAACAGGAGACAAGAACATTAATACCGTCATCAGTAAAGTCAATTAGTAGTGGTCTTTAAGTTGTTCCAAGCACTCAAAAATATTTCTTCTTTTTATGACAGTCAAGTATTTTAATTTCTCTGATAAGACGAAAATTTACACAGACATATTACATACAAAAAATAACAACTATTTTGTAACTTATTACTGACTACTTCAACATCTCATATGAAATGCCAACACTCACAATTAAAAAATATAATTGCTAGAATTATTATTATTCTTAGAGTTATGGTTATGGCTATTAAGGTTATGGCTTTTTAACTCTTTTCAAAATATTAACTTCCTGTTGTTGCACTTGATGAACTTTTGCCTATTTGTTACTTTTTTGGTATATTTTTATCTGGCCATGTAAAAACCTCCCACACCCAATATAATTTCATTTATGTGGTACACAAAAATAGCACAACACAACAATATCATTTCTGACAGCATTTATTTTATTTTTTGGTTTACATATGCCAATTAAAATCAGCAGTAAAGTCGCTTGGAAAGATATGGATGAGAAATTTGACAACAGCTACAAAGTGCCCATCCCAACATACCAGAAGCGATATAGGACATGAATGAGATTCTGTGCAAAGCACCTTTGAAAAGAGATACTGTTGGTAGATTTCTGGCTTGTAAGACAACCTCAAGGAGTAAGCTGACCATATAAAGAAGACATCACATCACATGAATTACTGGAACTCTGGGAAAAGCTGAGCTTCCCTTTTATTTCAACAAAGAAAATTTATGCAGAGGTTCACAAATGTGTTCAAAAATTATAGAAAGCAGAGGATTTTTTGATATTACAAAAATTGGGTGGAAACTGGCTTTGCAGTGAAGACAGAGAACTTTACAGAAACCAAACTGAAACAGGAGGCCTAGTGGGATACACTACTGACATCAGAGTCCTTGTTGCCAACAAAATCAAGGTCACCACCGTCAAGTACCTATTCAATGAAGACGTTTTGGCAGGATATGAAGACTTACAAAAATGCTATTCTGGCTCAGAAAAGGCACCAACACATGAAAGCCCAGAATGGAGATATGACATCAGATTTCTTTTTCAGCTCTGTGAAGTGTTTACCTATCATGAGGAGAAAAATAGGCCTCTGATCAAATGACAGAAGCTACCTCAAGCTACCTCCCCTTCATTGTGCCAGGTGGAATTGAAGGGCAATATTTACACTAGCTGCTTAGTTTTATCCTTCTGAAAAGGAGAGATCAGCTCAAAGTTACTTGTGACTTCACTGTAACTGCATGGGAAATGGTATGGTTTTCAAATCAGCACTATTTAGAGGACACATACAGTGAACTTCATGCTGCTGGATCTAAACTGAAGTGCTCTAAGGCTCTTAAACCTTTTTCCATTCACTGGAAAAATTAATGATCCGTGCCTGATGTGCTTCACTCAAATATGGCGACTGAGTGAGCTGTAAAGCTAATGGAAAAGCTTCACAGCACAGCAGAAGTGACAAATATCTTAGCAACAAGTTCATAAACAGTAATTCATAAATTTCAAACTTTCTGGTAATTTATTGTATACCATACTCCACTTACAAATGAAAATTGTTTAAATTTGTTTTAGATACTCCCATGTAATGCTATGTTTTGTTTAGTGTAGGAGGTTTTTTTTTTCACAATTTAACAAAATGGATGACATTTTTGAGAGTTTTAGGCAGAAGTTCATTATGTGCAACCATAGAATTTTAAATTTAGAAAATCATAGCTCTAATGTTTTTGCTACATCCTCAAGAGCTCAGATGGCAATCCAGTTCTAAGCAAAGAAGGGAAGGCAGAAAGGTGGAAGGAGTATATAGAGGGTTTATACAAGGGCGATGTGCTTGAGGACAATATTATGGAAATGGAAGAGGATGTAGATGAAGACGAAATGGGAGATAAGATACTGCGTGAAGAGTTTGACAGAGCACTGAAAGACCTGAGTCGAAACAAGGCCCCGGGAGTAGACAACATTCCATTAGATCTACTGATGGCCTTGGGAGAGCCAGTCATGACAAAACTCTACCATCTGGTGAGCAAGATGTATGAGACAGGCGAAATACCCACAGACTTCAAGAAGAATATAATAATTCCAATACCAAAGAAAGCAGGTGTTGACAGATGTGAAAATTACCGAACTATCAGTTTAATAAGTCACAGCTGCAAAATACTAACGCGAATTCTTTACAGACAAATGGAAAAACTGGTAGAAGCGGACCTCGGGGAAGATCAGTTTGGATTCCGTAGAAATGATGGAACACGTGAGGCAATACTAACCTTACGACTTATTTTAGAAGAAAGATTAAGAAAAGGCAAACCTACGTTTCTAGCATTTGTAGACTTAGAGAAAGCTTTTGACAACGTTAACTGGAATACTCTCTTTCAAATTCTGAAGGTGGCAGGGGTAAAATACAGGGAGCGAAAGGCTATTTACAATTTGTACAGAAACCAGATGGCAGTTATAAGAGTCGAGAGACATGAAAGGGAAGCAGTGGTTGGGAATGGAGTGAGACAGGGTTGTAGTCTCTCCCCGATGTTATTCAATCTGTATATTGAGAAAGCAGTAAAGGAAACAAAAGAAAAATTCGGAGTAGGTATTAAAATTCATGGAGAAGAAGTAAAAACTTTGAGGTTCGCCGATGACATTGTAATTCTGTCAGAGACAGCAAAGGACTTGGAAGAGCAGTTGAACGGAATGGACAGTGTCTTGAAAGGAGGATATAAGATGAACATCAACAAAAGCAAAACGAGGATAATGGAATGTAGTAAAATTAAATCGGGTGATGCTGAGGGGATTAGATTAGGAAATGAGACACTTAAAGTAGCAAAGGAGTTTTGCTATTTAGGAAGTAAAATAACTGATGATGGTCGAAGTAGAGAGGATATAAAGTGTAGACTGGCAATGGCAAGGAAATCGTTTCTGAAGAAGAGAAATTTGTTAACATCGAGTATAGATTTAAGTGTCAGGAAGTCGTTTCTGAAAGTATTTGTATGGAGTGTAGCCATGTATGGAAGTGAAACATGGACGATAACCAGTTTGGACAAGAAGAGAATAGAAGCTTTCGAAATGTGGTGCTACAGAAGAATGCTGAAGATAAGGTGGGTAGATCACGTAACTAATGAGGAGGTATTGAATAGGATTTGGGAGAAGAGAAGTTTGTGGCACAACTTGACTAGAAGAAGGGATCGGTTGGTAGGACATGTTTTGAGGCATCAAGGGACCACAAATTTAGCATTGGAGGGCAGGGTGGAGGGTAAAAATCGTAGAGGGAGACCAAGAGATCAATACACTAAGCAGATTCAGAAGGATGTAGGTTACAGTAGGTACTGGGAGATGAAAAAGCTTGCACAGGATAGAGTAGCATGGAGAGCTGCATCAGACCAGTCTCAGGACTGAGGACCACAACAACAACAAAGTTGTTGTGTTGAAATGTTTTACCAGCACTGAAATGTACTTGCAATGAAATTAAGTACAATGTAAAACTGTGACATGAAAATGCAATACATTTTTATTTCATGTTCTTCATTATGTTGAAACAGATGAAATGGTAATTCGTGGAGAAAGCACATCAACTTCACAAGTACAAGGTATGTCACAGTAAATTTTTTTTATGCTGGAAGATATGGTGGGTGAAACCTGCACTTCCCACAAGTTTTCAAAATTCTTAAACCCAAATTTAAAGAAAATGTCTGGAACCTTTAACATTTTCTTCCCATCTAAATAACCAAAAACAGATATTAGGCCTATACTATTCTCATATTGAATCAGTTACGTTTCACACTGAACTTCAGTTTACATGTAGTAAGCTACTACCTCCATTATAGAGAGATTGTTCAGTTTTGTAGGACAGTTCTGGTAGAATGTAAATTCCTTTGGATTAAAGGACACTGCTCACAAAAAAGGAGAAGCACTTAGTCATCATCGGGCACACATAAAAAGAAAGAAAACTGGCATAGGTTATGTTTTTTTTGTGTGTGTATTTGTACTCTAGCTCAAAAAAGGATTACTCTGAAACCTAGCCAGTTTTCTTTATTTTTTTGAGTGCCTGTCTGCAAGTCACTTCTCCTTCCTTTAATCCAATATAGGTTGTTCAATGCATTTCATTCTGAAATACTGGACAACACAACTGTCATTTGCTTTTATGCAAGCCATGTTGTACATATAAATTTTGAATCATTCTCAGTGATAATGGCATGGTAATTTATGTTCATTTCAGGGAACCATTTGGCCCTGGCAGGTGTAAATCTGTAATTAAATGCGAGACAGTCCCACTTTCTGCAACTGTCAAACACTTGTTTCCATGGGTGCTGTAAAAGAGGAACCATAGTTGCAGTGACCCTCTTCAGAGCCAGCACAATCAGACACACGAGGAAAGCTATTATGCCTCATTAAAAAAAAGCTAGTGTTAAGACATAAGGATTAAGGAAGAGACTTTGGGAAAACTGTATTAATTAAATAATTAAGCTATATAGGTTTGGATTTCCATTTTGTTACAGCAAGGAACTGAAATAACTTTAAAAAAATCTTCCTTATGGTATGCTGTCCAGTGTCATATACAGCTTCCTGTATTTCATCAGTCACTTACAATTCAGTGGTTGCCTGAAAAAATGTACACATGGAAGCAATACTTCATTCACTGTAACTGCCATATTGTGCAGTTTATCAAATATGATTACTGTCTCTGCCATATCTGTCTTCAGCCTATTCCATTTTCTACCTCTGAGAAATTCTCAACAAGATTTCTTGTCATGATGTGTGATTAATTGTAGATTTTCAGCCCTGTTTCTTGGGCTAGCTAACTGATGAAGAAGATGACTAAGCCACTTAAATTGCAAATACGCAATTAACTGCCCATTCTACATTATCAGAAATGATCTTGCCGATGAAGAGGTCTGCTGGCTGTCCACTTGTCTATTCCAATGCAGTCTCCAATAGGTAAAAGGAAATTTGCACAAGAAAGAATATCTGAATGTCAGAAGCAGCTGATTTATTGACGGAATTTTCATTTCTGAAAGGAACATTACGTGAGACAATGTAACAACTTAAAGTTCGCCGTTTAATAACATATAACTTAAAATCAATAATAGAACTTATAGGCTACTCTATAACCTTACACCAATTTTCATCGACACCGAATGACACTCCCTTTGCAGTATACCACAATATACACCTTAAACAGAAAAATATCTATCTACTATTTAAGAGAAAATTATTTTCATACTGTTTCATAAAACACAACATGTAATCCGAACGGCTGGAATAAAACCTATTTTCTGCTATAAAGTACTGCACAGCAATGTGGCAACACTAGAAATTATTCCTAGAATCGGTTGTGAAAGAGAAAGCAGCTGACATGTCCTATCCGAATATAATTGCAGGTAAAGCATGACCACACTTATTTTGTCACGGTTTTTGCTAAACATAAAGAGTAAATATTGCTTTCTAATACTGCAGCAATGGTAACAATACAATTCTAATATGTCCAGCAGAATAAGTTTATAGCCTCTTTCAGTACGAGTGGACTTGTTTCTCGTTTATCTAATTCTCTGAAAAACCGACAAAATACTACCCCTTTGAACTTTCGCAAGGGGGGGGGGGGAGGGCAAGCAACGATTTTTCTGCGTACATAGTTAATGCGCAAGTTTTCGGTCCTCGTGCTACGATTTATTTGCGCAGTACGCCACTGTGTGAACAAACAAATTGTAGCCTCTGGACCGAAAATTTGCGCAGTTTGGAATGTGCCCAAAATCGAAAATTAATAATCGCGGTTTTGACAGAAATTGGCCAAGTCTGTCAACAGATGTGGCATTTGTGCAGACAAACTGTAAACTTTTACAGGAAAACGCTGCAGATATGGTACGTGAAATATGTCTGAGTCGTGAGTTGTTCAGTTTAATATATCTCGTGTACAGCGAAATTTAAAATGGTTGATATCGGCGTAGTCGTACAGTTGAGTTAACGCAAAGTAAAGACATTTTTCGAAGTGAGATACTTTGCTTGCCTTCACGAAATCCAACTTCAGAACAGTGTGTACAACTTCGCAAAGGTTTGGTATAATTTCACTTAGCGCTTGTATGAACAGTGCTTTATAATAATAATAATAATAATAATAATAATTATTATTATTATTATCGTAATTATTATTCTTTCTTTTCTCAGACGTTATGTCTGGTCAAAAATGGAAAGTGACGCGGACCTTGATCAAGCGTGACTTCCTTTTAACTGTACGGTAAATGTTACATTGCATTTAGGAACTTTCGCGTAAATGAACATGTATCAATAATTACAGATTTCTGTAGTTGTGTATATAAGTTTGGATGTAGCTGTATTGCGTTGATGTACTGGTGGATATTGTGTGGTATGACTCCTGTAGTTGATAGTATAATTGGTATAATGTCAACTTTATCCTGATGCCACATGTCCTTGACTTCCTGAGCCAGTTGGATGTATTTTTCAATTTTGTCTCCTGTTTTCTTCTGCATATTTGTGGGTTTGGATATTTCGATTAGTTGTGTTAATTTCTTCTTTTTATTGGTGAGTATGACGTCAGGTTTGTTATGTGGTGTTTTTTATCTGTTATAATGGTTCTGTTCCAGTACAATTTGTATTCATCATTCTCCAGTACATTTTGTGGTGCATACTTGTATGTGGGAACGTGTTGTTTTATAAGTTTATGTTGTAAGGCAAGCTGTTGATGTATTATTTTTGCTACATTGTCATGTCTTCTGGGGTATTCTGTATTTGCTAGTATTGTACATCTGCTTGTGATGTGATCTACTGTTTCTATTTGTTGTTTACAAAGTCTGCATTTATCTGTTGTGGTATTGGGATCTTTAATAATATGCTTGCTGTAATATCTGGTGTTTATTGTTTGATCCTGTATTGCAATCATGAATCCTTCCATCTCACTGTATGTATTGCCTTTTCTTATCCATGTGTTGGATGCATCTTGATCGATGTGTGGCTGTGTTAGATAATACGGGTGCTTGCCATGTAGTGTTTTCTTTTTCCAATTTTATTATTATTATTATTAGCCTCTCATCAGGTGAAATTCCTTCCCCCGTAGCGGCATTCTGTCTTATTATGTGAGGTGTTAGATCTAAAATAAAATACGCAAGAGAATATTGGCACTTTATTGCATGCACAGATTTCCGAGCAGAAAATAAATAAATAAACAATTACCGATAAGTCTTTGCATGTTTGGGTTAAGCGCACAAACTAGAGGTACAGTCGTGGACAAAACGAGCGAGACCCCTCGCCTTTTCGTTATGCTGATCCGCACAGCTTTAAAGTCTTCTACACAGCATAACAGGCAAGGCGACGAAGTGCTACCAACATACTATGCACAGGCGTGAAATTGAAAAACTATCTGAACTTTTTTAGGCTGTTTTCAATCATTTGTAAGACTATATTAATGCTGATTAGTGTGTTAAATACAACACGTAAATATAAGACAGAACTGAAGGAAGAAACGCTAATTGGTACGAACTGTACCAAAAAAAATGCATTTCAACTTATCGAGATAACATAACTGTTTTAGTGAGACAAAGAACCACAGATCGTTACGAATTAGCAAAATACTATCCGCATTCGGCCGCGAAACGGTCTGTGTCAACGTTCAGACCAGTCATACTGGATTACCGTTGCTGACCTACCATGGAACTGTGCAAATTTAGCAATGCGTGAAGATTCATAACGAAATTCAGTTAAAAATCATTAAGTGCCACAATTAAGTCAATTCCATTATTGACAGAAGCGGAAAAAGTAGGCAGTAACATGTATGAAATTTTGCAAGAGTGTCATATTGACATCTACAGGGCGCCAGTACAGAATAAAGGTAGCGATAAAAGGTATTGGGGGCGCGAGAATTTCTTAAAATTGCTTTACTGATATTCTATACGCCTCCATCGAGATTAGAACCTGAAACAAACCAGACCTTCCTTCAACTATGCTAGCAGACAACCCAGGCAAACAGCCCTCTATTATTAACCCAGACATGAATAAGCCGGCAATTTCGCAATGAAAATGGCAAAATCGTCTGCTGTTTCTGTTGCATAGAGCTTTCTGGACTCAAAAACATGAATTTTCTTCCTTTATGTCACCGCTTATGTGACAATAATTCGGGATGTTTTTCGAAATAACAAAATACTGTTATGAGAGAGTAAATTTAGTAGGATAATTCTGCACCACCCCAGGAAATAAACGGCTACATAGCTGCAAACGGTATTATACACTGTTTCGAATTCTCCACTAGACTCGCCACAGCCAGAAAACGTTCATTAGCCGAACTGTTTCATAAGTTAGCTAGCAATGGGAATGTTCGCACTTCTAAAACGCGGTGGCATTAATACTGGGATGTGAATTACCACGTATATAGGCAAATGGATACTATTTGCTTCCCTGTAAACGTGATTTGAATCGAAAGCGTAGCTACGATTAATATGCTGATGTATCGACTGCAACTAGCACATTTCGGATAAAGAGTATGGGGTGTTATTTATGCGGCCTTCATCTTCAGTAGCTGTCGTAGCTGTTTTCGTTGATAGGATTTCGTCACCTAAACCGGTAAAAACGGAACCCTACTAGTCTCACTTTCTTGACCGTCTATCGGTTTAACCAACCCTTAAAACCCGTTTACCTCCAGAACGCGTAGACATAATAAGCGGAAATGTATCGCACTTCTTGCGGTACCCGGTCCCTTGGTGGTGTAAAAAAGTGAGTTTCTATGTCAACGCAATCTAAAGATACGGCCGTTTATGTAAAGAAAATTTACCTGAAAGGTCAAAAAATGGCTCCAAGAACTATGCGACCAAACTGCTTATGTCATCAGCCCCTAGACCTCAAACTACTTAACCCAACCTAACCTAACACGCTTAGATGCCCGGGGAAGGATTCGAACGGACGGCGCAAGCAGCCCTGCGATCCGCGGTATGACGCCGTTGAAAGCACGGCTAACCCGCGCCGGCAAGCTGTTAATATCATCTGATGTTGCTAACAAGTTATTTAATTCTGGTGAATGATTTTTTGTGCAGTTCATTTAAGATACGGTAACTAAAATATATTTGATGTTACTGAAGACGAAGGAAGCCTAATTCATTTCCCTCTCTTTATTGATGATGTTAGATTCGCAATCTGAGCATACGTATTATCCATAACCACACTTTAGCGCCACACTGGCGTACAGTTTTAGACATAAAAACTAACCGCCGGCCGGCCGCCACAGAGACGAAGTCCGAGTCGTTCACTTAACGTGGCCAATAAAACTGACCGCCCCGGCAATCTGGCAACATTGTTAGATGCGGAAGTGTTAGGAGGAAGTGTTGTCCACTTCCGAGATGTTCTCGGATTGTGTGAGCCTGTGGTCTAGTAGCCGGCACAGTAACTCAGCGTGTTCGGACAGAGGGTTAGATACCCTCTGTAATAAAAAAATTGAGTTAATGGATCAACGACGAACTGAAACGGGTGTCTTGCGACGTCCGCACCGAGCAGATTCAACGAACAAAAACGAGACAAAAAAAAAGAAGAGGTAATCTTCGTGCATTCTAAACTTATGGTCGCCTGTTCGCGTCCAACTGTTTTCTTTTCTTTTTTTTAACCACATTTCGGTCTAAAGTTATGAGTCTGATTGACGAAGATAATTCGCTTAACATTCTACCCAGCAGCAATAACAAGTATTCCAGAAACAACTCCGCAGGACAGCTCGTGGCTGCGTCGCGATCATAACAGCTTGCGTTCGAGCGTTTCCTCGCGCTGCAGCGGCTACCGGCCACCGGCCAGACGCCACCCGCCGCCTGAAATCCGGCGCCGCCCATGTGAACGCGGCGCCACGCTGTCAGTGTATGTACCAACTGTCATTTTCGAATTTGAAGTTCTAGTTATCATCTTGCAGTTAAGCATTGGATTTTGCATACTTGAAAAGCATGAACTACAGTTAAGCATTGTAAAATTAAGTCGCAAGTGGAAAAAGGTGTAACATCTGCAACACAACGTTTACTTTTGGTATACAGAGGGGTGAATGCAGAGGAGGCAGCTAGAAAGATTTGAATTGTGTTTGGAGCGAGTGCTTTTGGGAAAGATACGCCAGAAAAAGATATTCGTGTTTCAACAAAGATCGTTCTGCCATGAATGATTTACCACATTAAGGAAGTTTCGCCTACTGATATATGTGATAGATTACCATTTTACCATCATGCGACATTTGCATCCAACAGGCAAAGTTCAGAAGTCTGGTGTAGGAGTACCGCATGCTCTAATTCGAAACAACAAAAATCAACGGAGTGACTATTATTGAACGTCATCAGGTAACTCATCGAGCATTCCTATGCAGTACTGTTACTGGTGACGCGTTATGATGCCTTTATCGTTAACTTCCTAAGAAGAAATGAAAGGCTGAGCCCCACCAAAAGTCGTAAACTCGAGGAAAGAGTAGTGTGAACATAATATTTTACGTCTGATAAATCCAAAAGTGTGTTTTGGGCTACGAATTCTGCAAATATCCTCACTGCTCTAGGGGAACTCGTCTTTGTTGCATTTTTTCCATGCCGTAATTAGCACAATAACATAAGGCGTATTCTGCTGAAGAACTTGATGCCCACAAGTCCTTAAATAAGAATCTCCTAGCGTGAGTAACGCATGAAAGAAACAGACTTTTGGACAAAAGAATGGATAGCTCCCTGCTTTTTGCGTTTCCGATAGCGCCTACGATAAGAATCTGGTGTCATATTATGTTTCAGAACCCTAAACTGTTTATTTTTTTACCTCATACTAAAACAAAAGTTATGATGTCAGAAGAGGAAATAACTTATGTGCTTCTCAGGAACTTAAGTTTTTCGTGATTATTTTCCCACTTCATACTAAAACAACGTCGTTAATTGTAAGAGGAAATGAAATATGCGCTTCCAAGACATAATATTTCCTTGTGTGCTACTACTGCATACATGAAAGCCCTGCAGTTAATTTTTGTATGTTGGATAAATTTTGATATCACCTCACATTCCTTTGTGAGAAGGTTCCTATTTTCTTGGGATTCAAATAGAGTGGACATTTCATCACTGGTTAATATTCTGATGACTAATGACATGATACCCGTTGCAATTGCTCCATGGCACCTGTGAGTAAAGTCCCACGTTGGTTACTATAAGAACACGCAGGCAGTGATATCCGCTCACTGCAGTCAGAGCCAAGGTGGTTTCTTTCTGTTTATGGCGAAGCGTCTGCTGCAGTGTCCACAATCAGCCAACATAAACAAATCGCGGCGGCATTGGGCACTGCTGATCGCTGCGCTTGTCGCGAGCCTCGACAACAAGAGCGCACTGTCTCTGCTAACGATACTATGGAGTTAATACATCTTACTTAACGTAATATGCAGGACGTGGGTTGGGTGAAAATTCAGTCTGTAACTTCCCATAGCATTAAAATACTTTACAGTCATATTTGATGCAATATTTATTGTTGGTTGTCTCTCTAATGTTAATAGTATTGATTCAGATTGTGCATGCACACGAACACACACACACACACACACACACACACACACACAGTCATTGATTCCAGTGAGGGTGACAACTACGGTTTGTTGAACAACACATGCACCCGTCAGTTGCCCATTTGGCGTCGAGTGGATGAGTTTTTTCAATTACCTTGCATTGCAATAATTGTAAGGAGGAGACTGAAAGTAAATGGACTTGTATGCTAAAAGCTGAGACAAACAAATCTTGACCGATTATCAGATAATTGTCCACATGGGTTTTGTGGACGAGTATACTTCTAGTAGCCGCGCGGGATTAGCCGAGCGGTCTGGCGCGCTGCAGTCATGGGCTGCGTGGCTGATCCCGGCGGAGGTTCGAGTCCTCCCTCGGGCATGAGTGTGTGTGTTTGTCCTTAGGATAATTTAGGTTAAGTAGTGTGTAAGCTTAGGTACTGATGACCTTAGCAGTTAAGTCCCATAAGATTTTACACATATTTGAACATCTTTTTATGCTTTTAGTAACCAACCCACCCACGATCATTACTTAAGATTTCTCGAATGCGTAGGGGAATTGATTTCATTAAGTCGTAGACAGTGTAGCGTGATGGTTTACTTCCCAACATATGTTTTCTATATATGTCCAAAGGTCGCTTGCTTTTGTAGATACTGGTCCCTTTAATCCCACAAACCAACCAACCTTTAGTAGATCCACGTGGCAATGGCCTTGTTACCTCTGCCCACATATTCTCTATCTGGTTGATGTTTGGTGATCGTGGAACAAACGGCAACAGCTTTATCCTCTCTTGCCCTGAAACCAATCTCGCACTGCTCTGCTATGATGGATGGTGCTCCGCTCCTGTAAATAAACTGTTATCTCGTTAGTTCATGTATTTATATTTAAATAACGTATTTGTAATAAGCACATTGGATTATTATTTTCCACAGTGTTTAAGAATTCAGGCCCTGTCATGTATAAGTGATCTATATTCAATAGTCCGATTAAGAATGTGGTTTACCCAGTCTATCATATGATGAGAGTCGCAGTCAGATATCCACATTAAGACTGCCTGGCTGAATCCGATTAGACCGATCTGGTATCGAAATGGAATTACAGAAATCGGATAATTTGAACGTCTGTATTGCAACAATGCTGCGCACATAAATTCCTATGATGGAGTAACAGGTAGCAACTGTCTAAGAAAAAGTGAGAAATATGTCTACTAGCAGCAATGTAACGTAATTATAAACCACATTTATGTGATGGAAATGCTGAATCGAACAATACACATCTATTTCAGTGGTGGGAAGATACACCATATCGGATTTGCTGATGACATAATGACAATAATAATAGTAATAATAATAATCGCGTGTGGTGGATAGGGGAAACCCTCCCCCATATGGGTGGTACCGAGGAAATCAAATACTAGGGGTGAATCAAATACTAACACTATGCTGAACGGCTACTCAATCCATTGAACCAAAATCCAGACACGTCTGAGTGAAAATCACCGCTACTCTGATCACCGTCTGTTAGCTCAATGAGCTTGGCTGAAAATATTTGCTTTCAAAGGCTTCAACACACTCTGGTCCTGTCCGGTCCTGGTATCACCCAAGCAAAACCAATGAAACACAAGCAAACATGACCTATGCAAGCAAAGTCAACTTTACTCCAGGTGGTACACAACCCGGCTGTCGACAGGCGGCAGTTGGATTTTCGGATTCTGGGGAGTCCAGGTTAGCACGGCAGAGAATATCGAAGATCTCTGGTAAATTTCCCTACAAGCAATTAACATGCATTTAAAAGTAAACATCAATACATTGATCCAAACACGAAAACTAAATAATCCCACAAAAGAAATCGACCGGCAAAAAATTCTCATCCTTGCTCTTCAAGAACCACGACTAACTGACAATGAAATCTTGCATTAGGGAAACCATTGCATCTTCAAGGGTAAAATACAACAAAAGGTAGCGAAAGGCGTACCAATCTTCGGCATTGCATTTCTCGAACACAGATGTATCATCAACTCTGTCAAAGAAATCACACCCATCAACAATCAAAAGGTTCAAATGGCTCTGAGCACTATGGGACTTAACAGCAGAGGTCATCAGTCCCCTAGAACTTAGAACTACTTAAACCTAACTAACGTAAGGACATCGCACACATCCATGCCCGAGGCTGGATTCGAACCTGCGACCGTAGCAGTCGCGAAGTTTCGGCTGAAGCGCCTAGAACCGCTCGGCCACCGCGGCCGGCCCATCAACAAGCGACTTATGACTATGCTCATTCAGAGCCCCAGTAAAAAAATATACACTCATCAATGCACGTGTCCCCACCAACATCGAAAATAATAAAAACACCGAAAACGTCGAAAAATTCTGGAACACACTCGAAAATACTATGAGCAAAATTCACCAAGATGACGTGAAAATACTAATCGGAGACTTCAACTCTCTATTTGGGACAGAAAAAGCCTGTAGAAAAATCATTCGTACAAATTCAACACACCGAAACGCTTAGACCAAAGGCACGCGTCTGACTGACATTTGACAACAATTCAACCACAAAAGGATGTCTTCCCACTTTAGGAAAAAACCAGTTCCCAGGTAACATGCTTAGCTACCAGGTGCAAGCTGCTTTCGTTCGCCTTTCGAGACTCGCTGAAAGCCAGATTTTTATTTCTTTTGTTGCACAGCTACAAGCAGGCAGATAAAAACTCAATAAGGGAATCGTAAGACAACGCTCGAGCAAAATTCGTCTTGCTACTTTCAGTAACCCTTAGTGTCAGAGCGAAAACCTTACGGTACTTCCAAATACATAATGCCACTTTTGTTTTCTGCCGACGTATTTTTTGTTGTTGTGAATACATGATTTTATCTATGAAATGTCACATTTTCATAATACTTACGAATGGAACAGGAAATGAAATAAATACAGATCTTTTCGAAGTCAAAAGTCGGTAATATACTACTAATTCGTGTTAAAATAGGCTCAATCGTCTCACAGACACTTAATGCTTTATTAAGACAGACTGCCGTCGTGATGTTTCTGTAGTAAGCTGAATTTAATTTATATTAGTACAGTGAATATTTTAATTGCATTTTCCATTAGTTTACTAAACGCGACAGTAATTATCGAAGAGAAATTAATCATCAGCAGAATTTTCTTTCACGATATCTAAAACGATCTGACAATGCTAAAGTTGTTTACAAATTCTACGCCTGTTGAAACCTACTGGTTCTAACGATGTCATTAAACCAGAGTAGTTTTAAGAGCGTTTTCGTCTAGAAATGAATTGCCTTGACGGTTGATCGATCAAGAGCGGGAAAGGTAAAATTTTACAAATATATGACGAGAGGGACTAGTGCTTGAGTGAGAGAGGTCTTCCCTATCAATACAATTTCCTGAGAGACGACTTTCCTATCAATCTCCTGGATAGTTTTGTTTCTCAAAGCAACATAGTGCGTTGTCATGCAGTAGCACAGGTGATGTAGTTTTGTTGGTGTCTTAGTTGTTGGCAACGAACTCCATCTGTGTTGCACACACCCTGGGGGCAGAATTCGTAGCCCAAAACACACTTTTGGATTTATCAGATGTAAAATATTATGTTCACACTACTCTTTCCTCGAGTTTACGACTTTTGGTGGGGCTCAGCCTTTCATTTCTTCTTAGGAAGTTAACGATAAAGGCATCATAACGCGTCACCAGTAACAGTACTGCATAGGAATGCTCGATGAGTTACCTGATGACGTTCAATAATAGTCACTCCGTTAGTTTTTGTTGTTTCGAATTAGAGCATGCAGTACTCCTACACCAGACTTCTGAACTTTGCCTGTTGGATGCAAATGTCGCATGATGGTAAAATGGTAATCTATCACATATACCAGTAGGCGAAACTTCCTTAATGTGGTAAATCATTCATGGCAGAACGATCTTTGTTGAAACACGAATATCTTTTTCTGGCGTATCTTTCCCAAAAGCACTCGCTCCAAACACAATTCAAATCTTCCTAGCTGCCTCCTCTGCATTCACCCCTCTGTTATACCAAAAGTAAACGTTGTGTTGCAGATGTTACACCTTTTTCCACTTGCGACTCAATTTTACAATGCTTAACTGTAGTTCATGATTTTCAAGTATGCAAAATCCAATGCTTAACTGCAAGATGATAACTAGAACTTCAAATTCGAAAATGACAGTTGATACATACACTGACAGCGTGGCGCCGCGTTCACATGGGCGGCGCCGGATTTCAGGCGGCGGGTGGCGTCTGGCCGGTGGCCGGTAGCCGCTGCAACGCGAGGAAACGCTCGAACGTAAGCTGTTATGATCGCGACGCAGCCACGAGCTGTCCTGCGGAGTTGTTTCTGGAATACTTGTTATTGCTGCTGGGTAGAATGTTAAGCGAATTATCTTCGTCAATCAGACTCATAACTTTAGACCGAAATGTGGTTAAAAAAAAGAAAAGAAAACAGTTGGACGCGAACAGGCGACCATAAGTTTAGAATGCACGAAGATTACCACTTCTTTTTTTTTTTTTGTCTCGTTTTTGTTCGTTGAATCTGCTCGGTGCGGACGTCGCAAGACACCCGTTTCAGTTCGTCGTTGATCCATTAACTCAATTTTTTTATTACAGAGGGTATCTAACCCTCTGTCCGAACACGCTGAGTTACTGTGCCGGCTACTAGACCACAGGCTCACACAATCCGAGAACATCTCGGATGTGGACAACACTTCCTCCTAACACTTCCGCATACAACAGTGTTGCCATATTGTGCAGATGGTCAGTTTTATTGGCCACGTTAAGTGAATGACTAGGACTTCGTCTCTGTGGCGGCCGGCCGGCGGGCAGTTTTTATGTCTAAGACCGTACACTTGAGATATTTCGTTTCCCATGAAATGGTGGCAGACGATGCTGTGGCGTTTTCGAATCACGAGCTTTGTCAGTGCAAGATATCTCAGCACAGCTGAGCGAACGTTTTCTTCCTGCTGCCCGTCTAATGGACAATGGCAATACTGTAGAATACTTTTGACAACAATGTGACCATCGATTTATCTTCGTGAGTGGTTCATAATTATGTTAGTAAATTAACTCGATATTTTTATGTCCTTTAAATTACATTTGCTGCATGATTCACATTGAAGACGTAGGGAATGTATGTTATTTGGTCCAGGAAACACGTTCCAACAGAAATTGATGCTTATATTGACATTTATGTTTCGAATTAGTCGTCTTATCCATCACATGGATAACGAGGATGCTCCGTTTTGCTACAGTTGTTTCATAGCTAATAAGGGAACCTCCCAATCGCACCCTCCTCAGATTTATTTATAAGTTGGCACAGTGGATATGCCTTAAAAAACTGAACACAGATCAATCGAGAAAACAGGAATAAGTTGTGTTGAACTATGAAAAAAATAAGCAAAATATACAAACTGAGTAGTCCATGCACAAGATAAGCAACATCAAGGAGGGTGTGAGCTCGGGGGCGCCGTGGTCGCCTGGTTAGCGTGAGCAGCTGCCGAACTAGAGGTCATTGTTTCAAATCTTCCCTCGAGTGAGTCGTTAAATTTTTTATTTTCAGACAATCATCACCACACGTACTGTTTATCAACAAATGTAGGAAGTAATCATACAAATGTTCGACAATCGTTCGATCCCTTAAGGAACTTTCCGATGCCTTACAGTTCGGAAAATATTCATTGACATTGTTATTGAAGTCGCGAGCTATAGTTGCTGGATTCATATTGCCCACGGAATGCATCTCACGTATTTAATGCACTCTCGTCCAAAGTATCGAACAGTCAACCGCCAGCCAGGGAGCCTCGTTAGCAAGAATACCCTCTCTTCCGTGCGCTGTAGTTGACTGACGTCATGTGTTTCGATGTATGTTTAGGTGTAGCGTCATCATACTATAGCGCAGTTACCTCGCATCGAACGGACGGACGGACAGATAATAATTGCCCGAAAATAAAAAATTAAACTTTTCACTCGAGGGAAGACTTGAACTAAGGACCTCTCGTTCCGCAGCTGCACACGCTAACCACGGGATCACGGCGCTCCTGAGCTCACTTTATCCTTGTGTTGCCTGTCTTGCGCATGGACTAATCAGTTTGTATATTTTGCTTATTTTTTTCATAGTTCCACGCAACTTCTTCCTGTTTTCTCGATTGATCTGTGTTCGGATTTTCAAGGCCTATCCACTGTGCCAACTTTATCTAAATCTGAAGGGGGTGCGATGGGAATGTTCCCTTGTTAGTGGTATTGTGTGTTGGTGGCGTTGCCAGTTTAGATACTGTGCGTGTAACACACAATAAATGCGTTGGATGCCTCCTGTGATCAGTTTACTTGAAAAACGTTTGTTGTCATCGTAATTTATTTAACTGGCTCTCCGACTTCCAATTTGACAATTTGTGGAAAAATTGTTTACCTAGTTCCAAACATTGTCTGACAGAAAACGTAGGCATGAAGGAGTCAGTAAAAGCAAATTCTCGCTATTATAGCAAACTTTTGAATCCACTGGATACTTGAATTCTCTATATTGATTCTGAGAGTTTTGTAATTTCTCTTGTTATTTACTGTCTCAATGTCATCCGTGAGAATAAAATTAAAGGCAGTTGGATTAGGTTCCTGATCTATAAACTATGATTTAATATTCTGCGCTGCTAAATAAATTTTGAAGGTTATATTCTTTACGTAAAATAGAGTATCAGTTTCAGTCCTAGGATTGACGATAAACTTCAGAAATACAATTACAGAATAGTGGCATATCGATTATGGCTCCTCACCATCAACAATAGTTGTTACCCATAGTTTCGTATTTGCTATTTTACCGTCGTTACCCTTTAGAGACCAACCTGATCTTTCCACAATGCCATTTTTGACTTGCTTCTTAATATGTCCTATAACTACAGATTTGTTGAAAATATTAACTGTTAAATACGCTATTCCACAAATTAAAAACTTCCAGTTATTCTTCATATCTTGAAACTTACTACCGTTGACTTTCACCGAAGAAAAGATACATAATAATAAAATGAAATCAAAGATTACAATGTCAAAGCATAGTGTGAATGGTTAAAATGAAATGAACTAAAAATCATCTTCTTGTCTAAAACACGTTACTCTTCCAGAGAACTTTGGCACCTCTCAAAATTTTTTACACCTCTGATGTTTAGCCACATGTGGACAAATAGTGGAGTTCATGATGCAGCACTGTTTAGCCGTCACAAAATAAAGCCTCAAAAATCAGTGAATAAAAGTATTCTTCTACTGTTGCTCCGAATCGCATATACCAAGCGCCCTCTGCTGCGACAACGACTCAAAGTCTATTGGGTATTTGATTTTTCTCTGCTTTTTCGGGCCTCCTTACCTCTCCTTCTAGCCCAACCTTTGTTCTCCAATTACACCTTCATCGGCGAGCTTCTCCTCAATATTTTTCATTTGTGCTGAATTGTTTTGTACCCTTCTTGCATATACACGTGTGTCATGTATTTTTTAGAGACTGCATGAATATATAAGGTGGGTATTTCTTCTCTTATCAAATTAAATATTACATATCTTGCTGTGAATTAATTTGTTTGTCCACATTCCACTTACTGCGTTTCCTTGAAATTATATAAAATACACGTCTGAAAAAAAACTTGAAACAGCTGTAGCAGCTGATTGGTGAAGGGCTGAAAAAAAAAAAAACACCTCTGCTGATGCTGCTTAGTATCGTGTATAGCCTCCTTCGGCTTCCACAACAGCTCGAAGTCTGTCGGGCATTGAGCCCACAACTCGTGCCACATAACTAGGAGATTCAAATAACTCATTCCAAGCGTCATGAATCACATCAGAAAGCTGTCGGCGAGTCGACGGTGACTGCCCCTTTTCTCGTATTACTCTGACCATTTCTGCCCAAATATTCTCAATGGGATTCATGTCAGCTCCTTTAGGTGGCCATTCCATTACAGCAATATTACTATGATCGTCGAACGACCTCTTAACCACAAGTGCCATATGAATAGGCGAGCGATCTTGTTGGAACATGATCTGATCATCGCCAAATCTTGCTGTCACAGAAGGCAACATCACGTTCTCCAGAATTGATATGTAATTGCGCGCATCGAATCTTCCTTCCACTTCCCAAAGGCGCCCACACCCTTCGGCCGATATCCATGCCCATACCGTTACCGACTCCCTGCCACTCCTTCGGCAACTGTAAATATATTTTCGATTATACCTAGCACCTTTAGGCCGGTAAACAAGTACTTTTCCGGTTGATGCCATAGAGAAAACTTATTCGTCCGTGAAAATCACTCGCCTCCAAAATTGGAGAGGTTTGTAGACATTTTCAGCAGCAAAAGAAAGGCGAGCTCCTCTGTGGGAAACAGTCAATGTCTCTTTCACAGCAGCGCTTCTTGCCCTCAGTCCACCTTCCCTTGGACGACGAGTGACGGTCTTACTGCTAACATTGAGACCCGAAGTTTGCTGAATTTGTCGTGCGTTGACAAATGGGTGGTTCTCACTGAAACGGCGTATCTGCACATCCTGAGCTGCTGTTGTTTTACGGCGACGGCCATGAGGCCTCCCATCCAGGTTACCACTCTCTTCCTTTCGTCTGATCCATCTGGCTACCGTCGACTTGTGAAGACCCATAGTTCTTGCTATACAGCCATTTGAAGATCCCTCTGCATGGAGTGCTATTATAGCGCCCTTGTCTGCCTCAGCCAGATGGGCCATTTAGCGTTGACTGAATGATTCGTCGCGGTTAATATCTGCTGCGGAAACGGCGCTAGCAGGAAACAGACTGCCTCCTCCAAGATGGCAGCCACAACGCAGTGGCCAAGTATGTATAACACGGAAATCGATGGCATAAACGAGACATCGCAAGCCCCTACCCGTGTCATTACATAGTGGAGCAACTTAGAATCTGTAATTTTTCTCAGAAGGGACTGGTCCACTCTTGTCATGTCTTATCCTGATAAATATTACATGGAATGAAATGTTTACGTTTTGCATATCCGGCAGGCCTAACGCAAGAAACATTTCTGAAATATCTTAGGCAACCTGAAGGACACTTCGTGAATTTTAGCTGTAGAAGATTGCCTTATAAGAAGGAAAACGTGTTTATCCCCGCTCGCCGTGTTTCCAAGTGGCGCAGTTTACTCTGAGGCATACATAATTCTCGCCGGGCGTAAGAAGCGACTCAACTAACGAGGGGAACTCGCCAGGTGTCATAGGCTGATTGTCCGGAAACTTTGCTCAGTGAAGGAAAGGACAAAATAAGAGAACATGTGTTTCGACTTATCTGCAGACACTCGACCGTTTCCGAGAAAACGACGGTCAAAGTTATCAACGCGCTGTTGCTGTAGTGTAGATACCTTCTGCAGCCGAGAACGCAATTGAAGCGGTGGCTCAGTGGCTACCGTCGTTCCTGCTTAACTTTGATTCCCGTGTTCGAGACCATATTGGGTATTTTTATTATTATTTTTTCCTGCCTCTCTATCAGAATTATCTACGAATGTTTTTTTCTAATTTATGTTGAAATAATGTTGTCATTATTCGCCAATTAACTTTATGTGTTATTAATGAATTAAAAAAATAATAAACGAATGAGACAAGCTGATCTAAAATCATCTGGTCTGCCTCATGTATTGATATATCCAAATGGTTTATAAATGTTAATCTCCATTCAGATCCGATGATGGCATACGTTGAAACCGGTTATCCAGTAAACAGTATTTAAGCGATCTTGGCTTCTGAATTATTTCTACAACAGAGTGATCGCCCCACTACGCACTAAGTGTTCCCTTTTAAACTTATTTCTGTACACAGTAAATTAACTGACGAATAACGACAACATTGTTTCGACATAAATTGGAATAGACATTCGTAGATAATTCAGAGAGTGAGAGGGGGGGGGGGGAAGGAAAAACCGGGTTTCAAACTCGCAGCGCAAAGTTCCGAAGTCGCTATGGTAGCCGCAGAGCCACGGCTTCAGTTGAATCCTTACCCGCTAAGAGGTACCTACACTGTAGCAACAGCGCATTGAAAACTTTGACCGTCGTTTTCTCAGAAGCGGTAGAGTGTAAGCAGATAAGCCGAGACACGTGTCCGCTTATTTTGTCCCCTCTTTCACTGAGCGACGTTTCAGCAAGATAGGGGTATGACACTTGGCGTGTCCCCTCGTAAGTGGCGTGCGTTGGGATTCAGTAGACAGAATGTGTTCACTTTCCTCGGCTACTCATTGACATGTTGGGAAACTTTCTTTCTTGCAGTGGCACATTGCATTATGAGGGCTGGTTTTCCTGATAACGATCTACTAATGGATTTTGCTCCTAATTTACGTTACTGTGTAGTAGATCTACTGCAACTACTTAAACCGGAAATGTTTGTTTATTTGGATACTCCACTTCTTAGTTGCTACATTTCGCTATAATATTTTCCTTTGTTTCAAAACGGCAAGTAAAGATGACCACTGCAACTTGGTAACATCAGTAACAATTTAATACTTTGAAACAGTTATATGTGGTGTACGAAGAGTGTATTCTGTTGAATGAGGAATACATTAAACACGAAAGCTGCGTCCAATAACAATAATTAACTTTCGGTTACATGACAAAACACAAGTCGAAGCACTGTCAGTTCATCTCAGTACCCAGTAAAAATTAAACTGGAACGCTAGAAAACATACTTTTGTGGGGAAGGCAAACGAATGACTGCGTTTTATTGGCCGCACACTAAGAATACGCAACATGCCAACTGAAAACACTGCCTACACTACGTTTGTCCGTCCACTGCTATAATATCCTTGACAGACGTGATTGACTGTGCACGCAAAAACGTCCAAGGAACGGTAGCACGATTTGTAATTTCACGAAATAGGGGAGAGAGGGTCCCAGATTTAATAATTGAGTTGGGCTAACATTCATGAAAACAAAAGCGTTTTTCATTGCCACGAGATCTTTATACGAAATTTCAATCACCAACATCTGTTCTGAATGCCAAAACATTATTTCCTCGGGACCTTACGCAGGAAGAAACCATAGTAATAATGTAATTCAAGGCTCACAAGAAAAGATTTAAGTGGTCCTTTTTCCCGCACACTGTTAATGAGTGGGACGGTAGAGAAATAGTCCGAACCTTCTGCCAAGCACGGCCGTGCGCTTGTAGACGCTACAGTCTGGACCCGAGCGACCGCTACGGTCACAGGTTCGAATCCTGCCTCGGGCATGGATGTGTGTGATGTTCTTAGGTTAGTTAGGTTTAATTAGTTCTAAGTTCTAGGCGACTGATGACCTCAGAAGTTAAGTCGCATAGTGCTCAGAGCCATTTTTGAACCAACCACGTAAGTCTGGATTGCAAAGAAGTCCTGTTGATGTAGTCATGTAGATGTAACAACGAAATTATGTTATCTCATTCTGGAAACGAAATTATGTTGTAATTGCGACATGTGACTTTCATTTGATTTGAACATCGAAGTTGTTTGCTGTTTATTAATTTTTGGTTCATTAGTTTCAGCCATATACGAACACCTAGGCGCGTTAAATTGATATTGAAATAAAGTGTCATGCATGGACCAATAACAATAAATTCTTGCCTACTTGTTATGGTACTGCAGTATCTGCCAGCGTCTTCAGAAGTGGATATCGCATACGACGTTCCTAGGGTGTTTATAAATGGATGTTGCAGACGACTTAGAACAAAGTTTGAATGTAGCTTCGTAAATGTTCCGTGATCAAACGATCTGAGTTGCAGCGCATACAGTTTATCCTCACTAGACAGTATATATTATCATTACACATGAGATTAATAGGGTTTCGCCGGGTGCGGTGGCCGAGCGGTTCCAGGCGCTTCGGTCACGAACCGCACGGCTGCTTCAGTCGCAGGTTGGAATCCTACCTCGGGCATAGATGTCTGTGATGTCCCTAGGCTAGCTAGGTTTAAATAGTTCTAGGTCTAGGGGCTGATGACATAAGCAGTTTGGTTGCATAGTTCTTGAAGCCATTTTTTAACCTTTCGCATAAATTTTCTTTACATAAACGGCCGTATCTTTAGATTGCGTTGACATAGAAGCTCACTTTTTTACACCACCAAGGGACCGGGTACCGCAAGAAGTGCGATACATTTCCGCTTATTATGTCTACGCGTTCTGGAGGTAAACGGGTTTTAAGGGTTGGTTAAACCGATAGACGGTCAAGAAAGTGAGACTAGTAGGGTTCCGTTTTTACCGGTTTAGGTGACGAAATCCTATCAACGAAAACAGCTACGACAGCTACTGAAGATGAAGGCCGCATAAATAACACCCCCTACTCTTTATCCGAAATGTGCTAGTTGCAGTCGATACATCAGCATATTAATCGTAGCTACGCTTTCGATCCAAATTACGTTTACAGGAATGCAAATAGAATCCATTTGCCTATACATGTGGTAATTCACATCCCAGTATTAATGCCACCGCGTTTTAGAAGTGCGAACATTCCCATTGCTAGCTAGCTTAAGAAACACTTCGGCTAATGAACGTTTTCTGGCTGTGGCGAGTCTAGTGGAGAATTCGAAACAGTGTATAATACCGTTTGCAGCTATGTAGCCGTTTATTTCCTGGGGTGGTGCAGAATTATCCTACTAAATTTACTCTCTCATAACATTGCTAAATTTGCACAGTTTCATGGTAGGTCAGCAACGGTAATCCAGTATGACTGGTCTGAACGTTGACACAGACCGTTTCGCGGCCGAATGCGGATAATATTTTGCTAATTCGTAACGATCTGGGGTTCTTTGTCTTACTAAAACAGTTATGTTATCTCGATAAGTTGAAATGCATTTTTTTGGTACAGTTCATACCAATTAGCGTTTCTTCTTTCAGTTCTGTCTTATATTTACGTGTTGTATTTAACACACTAATCAGCATTAATATAGTCTTACAAATGATTGAAAACAGCCTAAAAAAGTTCAGATAGTTTGTCAGTTTCACGCCTGTGCATAGTATGTTGGTAGCACTTCGTCGCCTTGCCTGTTATGCTGTGTAGAAGACTTTAAAGCCGTGCGGATCAGCATAACGAAAAGGCGAGGGGTCTCGCTCGTTTTGTCCACGACTGTACAAGGGGAGATTCGCCAGTCAACCTTGCTCTAGTTTCTCAGTTACAAGATCGAGATGAGTGAGATGATCTTCTTAAATGGGTGAAAGCTGGTTATATACACTCCTGGAAATTGAAATAAGAACACCGTGAATTCATTGTCCCAGGAAGGGGAAACTTTATTGACACATTCCTGGGGTCAGATACATCACATGATCACACTGACAGAACCACATGCACATAGACACAGGCAACAGAGCATGCACAATGTCGGCACTAGTACAGTGTATACCCACCTTTCGCAGCAATGCAGGCTGCTATTCTCCCATGGAGACGATCGTAGAGATGCTGGATGTAGTCCTATGGAACGGCTTGCCATGCCATTTCCACCTGACGCCTCAGTTGGACCAGCGTTCGTGCTGGACGTGCAGACCGCGTGAGACGAGGCTTCATCCAGTCCCAAACATGCTCAATGGGGGACAGATCCGGAGATCTTGCTGGCCAGGGTAGTTGACTTACACCTTCTAGAGCACGTTGGGTGGCACGGGATACATGCGGACGTGCATTGTCCTGTTGGAACAGCAAGTTCCCTTGCCGGTCTAGGAATGGTAGAACGATGGGTTCGATGACGGTTTGGATGTACCGTGCACTATTCAGTGTCCCCTCGACGATCACCAGTGGTGTACGGCCAGTGTAGGAGATCGCTCCCCACACCATGATGCCGGGTGTTGGCCCTGTGTGCCTCGGTCGTATGCAGTCCTGATTGTGGCGCTCACCTGCACGGCGCCAAACACGCATACGACCATCATTGGCACCAAGGCAGAAGCGACTCTCATCGCTGAAGACGACACGTCTCCATTCGTCCCTCCATTCACGCCTGTCGCGACACCACTGGAGGCGGGCTGCACGATGTTGGGGCGTGAGCGGAAGACGGCCTAACGGTGTGTGGGACCGTATCCCAGCTTCATGGAGACGGTTGCGAATGGTCCTCGCCGATACCCCAGGAGCAACAGTGTCCCTAATTTGCTGGGAAGTGGCGGTGCGGTCCCCTACGGCACTGCGTAGGATCCTACGGTCTTGGCGTGCATCCGTGCGTCGCTGCGGTCCGGTCCCAGGTCGACGGGCACGTGCACCTTCCGCCGACCACTGGCGACAACATCGATGTACTGTGGATACCTCACGCCCCACGTGTTGAGCAATTCGGCGGTACGTCCACCCGGCCTCCCGCATGCCCACTATACGCCCTCGCTCAAAGTCCGTCAACTGCACATACGGTTCACGTCCACGCTGTCGCGGCATGCTACCAGTGTTAAAAGACTGCGATGGAGCTCCGTATGCCACGGCAAACTGGCTGACACTGACGGCGGCGGTGCACAAATGCTGCGCAGCTAGCGCCATTCGACGGCCAACACGCGGTTCCTGGTGTGTCCGCTGTGCCGTGCGTGTGATCATTGCTTGTAGAGCCCTCTCGCAGTGTCCGGAGCAAGTATGGTGGGTCTGACACACCGGTGTCAATGTGTTCTTTTTTCCATTTCCAGGAGTGTATTTTGAGTTCTATATTCTTCGAAACAGTTGACAGTATATCTAACTTCCTCCTTGTCCTTCTCATGCACAAGTCATCAAAATCTAATTACTGATGGCTCATTCTTTAGTTACTTCTGCCATACTCTTAAAAGTTAATGGAATTTTAAGTTCTGTGCCCATGATTATAGAAAATAATAGAATAAAAGAGCTTCCACTTTGGTGCAAGAGCACACTTTTTTAGTTTTATTTAATCCCCAAACATGTTTATCATATTTGTGGCATCTGCTTTAGTGTCTCTTTTTCTCTCATTATTTCATTTTTTAAATTGTGTGTGCCCTGTGGCTGCCAACATACGTCTGTATTAATACAACATGTCATCGTGTCTGTAGCTTACCTGTTGTGAATTTTCCTTGGTTATTATTTTCCTGCTAAATGAGTTGCTGATATTCAGTATACATTTAAAGTAGAATTTCTCGTTTTCATTGGCAATTTCTGTATTTACAGTACTATGTTACTGTGGCTTACACATGCATGAAAGTGCACAGCTCTTAGACAGGTAAACTGCAGCAATGATGACATTTTGTATTAATATAGACTGGTGGCTGATTTCTGCTGGCAACCACAGCGCACACACAATGTAAAAAATAATAATAGTAAAATAAAATAATCCACTGAAGCTGCCACAACTGCGGTGATACTTGTTTGGGGATTCAACAAAAAAATATGTTGTTTCTATGGCTCTCAGGTGTCCTGCCGGATGCGATCGTTGAAGTCCCACGATATTTTGGCGAATAAACATTCCGCCATCATCAGGTGGTTCCGATGGAATGGTCTGTCTGCTGCTGCTCTCATCTTTTACTTTCCCCTCTTTGGGGAAGTGTGAGGGGGAGTTTGTAGCCTTTCGGCTTTTACTCCCTGTGTATGTGTGTGTATGATTTTTCTGTACTTTTTTGGTGCCTGTGATATGTGATGACTGTTCTGTATGTGTCTGGTATTTGCCTGGGGTTGGCGAGATGTATGGTGTTATATGGGCAAGGAGCAGGATTTGGGATTTGGTATTGGGATTTTCTCTTCGACTTAGTCGTCGAAGATCGTCATAGGGCGCTTGTGCTTATCGCGGGACATGTCATACCGACCTAGGGAGTGGATGAGGGCGTTTCCCGATCTGGAAGAACCCTCATAGAAGGCCCTAGCCAGATCTTGGAATCGCTCTCTCAGGTGTGGAATATCGGCTGCGGCGTGCAGATCGTCTGCGGGGAATCCCAGAGGTAAATGCAGTGCCCTCCTGAGGGCGCGGTTCTGCAGCCTCTGGAGTTTGTTCAGGTGCTGCTTTGCTGCGTATCCCCAGACAGGGCACGCATATTCCATTCCTGGCCGGATCAGGGCCTGGTACACATTTACTGCTACTGGGCAGGGAAGGCAGCTGTTTGAGTTCAGGATAGGGTATAGGATGGACATTCTGGCGCAGACCTTCCTGTGGACCTCATCTATGTGGGGTTTCCACGTAAGACGAGAGTCCAAGGTTACGCCAAGGTACTTGGCGGTTCTGCGCCAGGGGTGTTGGGTTCCGTTTAGGTAAAGATGGAGGGGGGACGCTGAGGAGGTTCGCGCCTTCCGAGCCTGTGGGTAATCAGCATTGCCTGCGTCTTTTCAGAATTGATGGTGATGCGCCAGCGCCGGGCCCAGGTTTCTGTGTCGTCTAAAACCCTCTGTAGCCTACGAATGACCAGGTCCTTGTTCGCATTTCTGGTGTAGAAGGCTGTGTCGTCCGCGTACTGCGCAGTGTGCACCAGGGGGGCCGTTGGAGTGTCCGCATTGTATAAACTGTACAAAACGGGCCCCAGGACCGATCCCTGTGACACCCCAACACGAATACGCCTTTTGGTGGAGGTGGCAGTTTCTACTTTGATGGAGAAAGTCCTATTCGTGAGATAGCTTTTGATCAGCTGAACTATGCTCCCGGGAAACCCTTGAGTGTACAACTTGTAGAGTAGCCCTCTATGCCATACTGAATCAAAGGCTTTGGCTACGTCTAGTAGCACTATCCCGCAGTCGCCTCTGTGGTTGAAGCCCTATGTGGCTGCTTCAACCATTCTCACGACCTGTTGTGGGGCAGAGTGGTTCTGCTGGAACCCGAATTGGAAATCCGGCAGAATTTGCTCTCTGGTAATATGTCCTTGTATGGGTCTTAGCCGGAGGGGCTCATAGATCTTGCTGAGAATTGGCAAGAGGCTAATCGGCCTGTAGTGCTGCGGGAATAGAGGGTCTTTCCCTGGTTTTTGTATCGCGACCACTTCCGCATGTTTCCAGCAAGATGGGAACTCGCGGCAACGAGTAATCTCGTTGAGGACGTTCGCGAGTTGTGTGATCGCTGTGGGTGGGAGTTTTTTGACTAACTGGTTTGTGACACTATCATGTCCTGGCACCTTTTTTGTAGGGACGGACCTGATTACTCTCGCCACGTCCTCGGGGGCAAAAAGTATGGGTTCATCCTCTGGGTCCTCCTCAACATTGAGGAAGACAGCCAGTTCGCGACTGGCTACCTCTTCATGCTCTTCATCCTGGGGTTCTGCCGCTTGAACTGCTTCTCGAAGGAGTCGGCGAGGGCGTTGGCCTTCCCATCATGACTGTAGACCAGTCCCCGCTCGCCGGGCAGTGGCGGCATCCTAGCACGTTGTTTTGTGAACTGTTTGGTTGCTTGCCATAGTGTATGATCGTCTACTTTGAGAGCTGTGAGGCGGTTTTGCCATTGCTAGTTTCTGTGCTCATTGAGCGCTACCTTCAGTTCTGTCTGTAGACGATTGAGCAGCCTCCTTGTGGCCTGATTTCTGGTGATCTTCCACTCTTTTGCCACTCTGTTCTTATGTCGGATTTGAGCTAGCAAGTGCTCCGGGAGCTGTATTTGCGGCGGAGGGCCGTCCCTCTGTGGAGGGGTGGCCTCTTCCGATGCCTGCAAGATGGTGCCTGTTAAGTCTTGTAGCGCTTGTTCTACTGTTTCGGCAGTAGGTGGCGGAGCGCGAGCGATATCAGAGGCGACAGTTTCTTGGTATCGCTCCCAGTCTGTACGTTTGTAATACGTCTGGTACTGTGGGAGTGCTACCCATTCTCCCACATCGACCTCTAGAATCACTGGGTTGTGGTCGGAGGACATTCTGTTGATTGTCCTTGCGGCCACAAATCCTGTGATCCTCCTAGTGAGAGCTATGTCTAACACATCGGGCCTGCTTCCGTTTTTCGGAAAATGTGTGGGCTCGACTGGACCCTACGTTTCGAAGTGGTGGGTGCGCGCTAGTTGTTGCAGCTAGGCGCCTGCTCTGGAGGTTAATCTAGAATTCCAATCAGGGTGTTTGGCATTAAGGTCTCCCCCTATTAAGAGTTTGCCTTCAATTTGCCCTAGAGCAGCTATGTCTCCCTCATCTATCTGGTCATGTGGGTTTCGGTAGGCTGCAACAATTGTTAGGGGTCCGGTGGCAGTGGTTACTTCCACTGCCACTGCTTCGATTTGATTGGTAGCTGGTAAGGATACCTGGTGGCGGGGGATCCCTCTTTTATGTATATGGTCACTCCTCCGCCTTGGGTTGGCCTATCTTTGCGACAGCTAACATAGTTGGGGACTGTCGCTTTTATTCCCGGTTTTAGGTGGGTTTCCCCCATCATGCATATGTCTATGGAGAACTCCTTCATGAGTTCTCTGAACTCGACCTCTTGATTAACAATGCCGTCTGCGTTAAAGACGCACATTGTCAGGCCTTGGATGTTTGGTCGTCTATTCATGATGGGGTTTTGAAACTACTGAGGAAGTCGCAGAGGGGAGCGACTGCTGGACTGCTGCCTGAAGGGCAACAAGGATCTGTGTGTTCTGCCTCTGGGCTTCCCTGAATTCCTTCATCATTTCCACGACGAGGTTCATGGTCTGCACCATAATGCCTAACACTTGATCCGAGGGTGTGGGCTGTGTGTGGGGTTCCCTAGAGCTTTCTCTGTCATGGTGGACCTGGTCGTTGTTGCTGTGTGTTTCCCGGTGTTGTTCTTGTGATGGTGTCTGGTGTTGTGGTGATGGGGCTACGTTTCCATGGCTTCTCGAAGGAGAAACCACTTCTGCGTAAGTTGCCCTTGGTGTGTCCGGCCTTGGTTTTAACCAGGCCTTGTCTGTGTGTGTTGTCGTGTTTTGTTTTCTTGTGTGGCTGGATGGGATCGTTGTGTTTTGTTTGCGTGCGTGGGGGTCGGCCTTTGCGCCCTTTGCCTGCTGTGTGTGTCGTTTATGGACCTCACAACCTTGGTAACCCGCTGTGTGGTTTTTGCCACACAGCACGCACCTTATTTGCGGGTCCGTGTGTTTCATTTGGCATGTTCTTGTGTCATGGGCCTCGGCGCATTTCCTGCACCTTACTGCCATGGAGCAGTGTGCTGCAATATGGTTGAGGCCTTGACACCTGAAGCACTGCACCGTCTTGTTTTTGCGGCGCAGTGGTTCAGTGGTCACAGGGACAGCCAGGATCATCTTAATTTCCCTTTTGTTTTGTGGGACATCTGGCAGTGTGACCTGATACAGGGGCTATTTGCTCCCTATGTTGCCCATCTGTTGGACTGCCTTGACGACGTACCCCTGGGCAGTCAGGTCCGTTTTGATCACCTGGAGGGCCACTCGTCTCGGTAGGTCTCTGATGACAATGTTCTTGTTTCGTGTCTTTGTTGTGGGGAATGTTTAGTGGGGTATGTTTTTGTTGTTGAGAAGTGTTTTGATTGTGGTGTAGTGCTCAAGTGTGCATACTGTTATTTTGATTCTATCACCACCAGCAGGTTTTGCCTGGACATTGCCTCCCCCGATTTCTGTTTTTAACATCTCGAAGAGTTCCTCATAATTATGAGTAAATTCTGCGACGATCAGAGGGAGGTGGTGAGTGACCTGATTTTGTGTTTGTGTTGTTGTGTCATGTGGTGTCTCTGGCTCATCCACCACCGCCTGAAACTTGTTCGGGGTGGGTTCCACTCCCCGAGCAGCCGGAAGCCTCGGCTGGCGAAAGGTTTTCCTCGCCAGCACGATACCATTCGAGTCTTACCCGGTTACGTGGTTCCCTTCCAGTACGGTTGTTTCCTGGTCCCCTTCCAGGGCGACGACAGGTGCTGTCGGGGGCGCAGTTTCCTCACAGGGTGATGCAGTGGTTGGGGTGGGGGTGTTGGAGTGCTTTTTCCCCTTGGGGTGCTTCTCCTTCCTGTCCTTCCTTGCACGCTGCTGTTTGGATGAGGTGGACTTAAGTGGGGGGGGGGGGGATTTGAGGAACTGGGATCGGGTAGGGGGTTGGGTAGCAGTTGCGGGTTTGGGAAGGATTTTAGTCGGTTGACTGGACTTCTGCTTGCCATTTAGGTTGAGGATGTGTTCGGCAAGGCGGTTACAGCCATTGCCAAGCAGGAGAGGGCTGAGGAGGGGTGGGGGGGTGGGGGATCGCAAATACTGACAATGTATTTGTTTGTTTGTGTATTGTGTTTGTATGCCATGTCGGAAGCGGAAAGGGGTCTTGCTGCCAGGTTATTATCAGTTGCAACTTTTGTTGTTACCGTTGGGTTTTCCGGTTGCATTGCTGACCCTAATATAACGATGGCAGACGCGGAATTCTGGACGGGGGCGGCGGAAAACCTTTCTGTGGTTCCGCGGCCAGCTTCCAGGTCCTGGCCTACTTTTTCCTTGTTCTTGGGGGGGGGGGGGGGGGGCAGAGACTGACTCTGCGGCAGCTGAAGTACTCGAGACGGCCGGCCGCGCGGCCCGCGGCAACAAGGAAACGCGCCTCGTGTCGTCGGCGGAAAGAGACCGCCGCGACCCCAAGGCACCACCCAAGCTCGACATACCACAACGACGAGAAGACACGAAAATTCTGCCAGGCGACGCCATGCAAAATTTCCCAAATGCCGTTTGTGCTGAGACCTCGGCATTAGTGCCCGTCAGTGTTTTAATAAAAACAGAGCCGGAGAACACTTCTGTTTGTACTCCCGTGCAAGCGGGGGCCTATGGCTGACAGTGCGCTAGCTAGAGGAGCGATGCTCTACCATTGACTGTCTACTCATTGTCGGTGTTATTTATGCCTGTCAGTCGGGTTTCGCCTCCCTGCGCTGACGGTCCGATTGCGGTCGCCGACATTCCGATTGCGAGCGCCGACGCTCCGATTGCGGCCGCCGACAATACGTTGGGGGCGCCGACCCACGTCACGTCACGTTGCCTGCATACGGTAGAAAGGCAAGGCGTGGTTCATAATCTTTAGACTGTTCTTCATCTAGGTTTCTGCTGCATTTCCGTCGTCTGAAGGCTGTCTGGATCTGTCGGTTGGTGTACCCATTCTTGCGGGACACATTTTCTAGATGTTTAAGTTCTTTGTGTAGATTTTGTTCATCTGATATCGAGTGTGCCCTGTGAACCAGTGTGTTGAACATCCCGTTGAGTTTTGCAGGATAGTGGCAGCTCAGATTTATATTTACATGCCTCGACGGATTTTGCGTCAAGAAAGCGGGCGTATGTAATATGCCATGTGGTTGCGGCAAACCCTACATCGGTCAAACGATCCGAACAGTCGAAGACCGCTCCAAAGAACACCAACGCCACAAATGCCTAGGCCAGCCCAACAATCAGCACTGGCAGAACACTGCTTGGAAACTGGACACAACGCGAAATACGAAGAGACCAAGATTCTGGCCCCTACCAGCTTCTACTGGGACAGTATCTTCAAGGAAGCCATTGAAATTCGTGTAACGGACAATCTCATAAACCGAGACCCAGGTTTTCAGCTGAATAAGGCATGGAAACTCTTACTTAGCTCCATCAAGGAGTCACGCCTCAAGCGAACACAAGATCTTTCCACGACAGTCGCCGGGAACACTCTCTGGGGTTTTGCATCTTCCACCACCCGGTGCGACGCCGGGAATGGCGCGGACCTGGGTCGGCGCCCTCAAACGGATTGTCGGCGGCCGCAATCGGACCGTCAACGCAAGGAATCGAAGCCCGACTGACAGACATAAATAACACCGACAACGAGTAGACAGATTATACAATGTAAACTTTCACGGCCGGTATTGACTTCACTTAAAACTTCCGGGCTGATAGGCCGTGGTCGAAGTATAAAACTGTCTCCTAACGTTTCGTCTCCGACTGCGGGAGACATCATCGGAGGTAAAACGGCGAACTGCAGTTCGCCGTTTTACCTCCGATGATGTCTCCCGCAGTCGGAGACGAAACGTTAGGAGACAGTTTTATACTTCGACCACGGCCTATCAGCCCGGAAGTTTTAAGTGGAGTAGACAGATTATTCCATCAGAACCACCTGATGAAGGCGGAAAGATTATTCGCCGAAATATCGTGGGACTTCAACGATCCCATCCAGCGGTCACTTGAGAACCCTGGAAACGACACATACGCCGGGAAAGCCTCCGATCACATAAAAAATATATTCTTGCAAGAAGGCAGACCCTCTTTCATTCATTATTATTCTTCAAACTCATTCCCCAGATAATCTTTCTACTCAGATCGAAATTTCCAAATAGCTAACCCCCAGGTTATATTTTCGTTAGCTACGTGGTCCTCGCGATATTCCGAGACAAAAGATAACCGATAATTGTCCCAAATTTGTGCAACCATGGTCAAATAAATAGTCACAACACTGTTGCGAAAGTTATTGCCGTTTGACAGCTGGAGCGACACTAGCGTTCCAACCGATGAGAAAGTCAGTCACAAGCGTCGTAAGGATAAAGTTTGTTTTTAATTATTTCCTACCTAATTAACGGAACACTGATCATATTTTTGCGTTCTATACATTAATAAGTTACCAAGAGACATGAATTATAGTGAAACACATGAAAATACAGCCCAATCACACTGATTCAAAGACGTAAACTACAGTTAATTCATGAAGAAATACTTTCGAAAAGTCCTTATTTTCAGCTTATCCTGCTGAAACCAAGAGAATATGATCACATTTCATGCTTGAGAATTATATATTTCTGTTGTTATTATCATAGGCATTTTCCTTAATACTCAAAAAATTTTCTTACACTTCATATGACTTTCTAATATACGTTTTTTTTTTTTTTTTTTTTTGTAAATGTAATTACTTTTGCTTCAAAAGCGATTGTGTTGAAGTTTCTTGCTGTTTGTGGCTCATATTTACCAACAATTGTGGAATTGATTTTTCATATTTTGGGAAACACATATATTGCGTTTGAGGATTTATTATCAGTTCTGTGTAGTTTTCCCTTAAGCTACAGTTGTGAAGGCTTACTTCATACTTCCTTCATTTCACACTCACTGATTTGTCTGAAAGTATAGCGAACAAAGTTCTGCTTTGTTGGATAGACATATGACGTCTTTCTGTAAAAGGTCAGTTCTTCTGGTGTTTACTAACAATTTTTTGGAATTAAAGGAAAAAGACATTATTCAGTAAACATTTGTACATTACAAGAAAATCGCCTGTAATGCAATATTTCGTATCTTCCGTGGTCCATAGGAAACTAAATAAGCAGAAATGTGGTGTAATTTTTTAGCTATTGTCGATTTTTAATTCAGTACATACACAGTCTGTTGCAAAAACTATCTTACAGATCAATATAAATGTTACTACTCACATTAGTCTAACATTGTATTCAGATAAACTTAGGAAGCAATTATGGACTGTTTGTGACAAGTTATCTACCAACAAGAGGAGATGTCTGTTGTGATACAATTGTTACAAACCTAAATTGTTGAGACTACGAAACAAGAGTAGTTGACCCTATGCTTGCAGATCAGAGTGCAGTAGTCATGAAGCTATGGAAAGATTCAGTTAAGTACTCAACAAGTTCCCAAATGGCATTCAAATTATGTCTTTAGAAGTGGGGTTCTCGCAAAAAAAAGTAGATGATTTGGAAACTGCAGCGTTGTCTACAGATTGGCATCAAATGTGTGAAGAATTGGCACCAAATGGTATATTCAGTTCCATGTTCCAGGCTCTTAAACCCAAATTTGATGATAATTTTCAACTACAACCCCAGAGATATCCAATTGCCAATTGCCAAATCAAAATACACAAGGAAAACCATCATAATGAAGAGCTGGTATTCTTCTAGGTTAGTTAAAATAAAATGCACTGTACAACTACTAAACGATAAAGCATGCACAGTACCAGTTTACAAAAAAGGTAATCCATATGAAGTGTCTCGCTACAGATATATAACACCAACGCTAACTAAGGTGATGAAGTCCATAATGAAAGATAAGCTATTAAGTTATTTTGAAGTAAATAACCTCTTTAATGATACACAGCATGGTTTTCGGAATGGCAAGTCAACTACAGCAGCAGTACTCGAGTTAGTTACAAATGTGAATCAGGGCTTTGAAGACAAGGAGTCTCAGCACTGGTGCTCTGTGACCTTAGTAAGGCATTTGATTGTCTCCTACATAAGGCCCTGCTCAGCAAGCTAATATCATATGGTATTGGGGAGCTGTTCTACAAACTCTCGAATCCCACCTAAATAAGAGACACGAGATTCTATCAGTGCAAGGAGCAGAATCAAGTGGAATGAAGTTAAAACGGGGTGTGGCACAGGGATCTGTAACAGGGCCCCTGTTGCTATTTTCGTTAATGGCATAGATTCCAACTGGCATACCTTGCAGTTTACAGATGACACAATTTTGTTCTCAAAAGGGGAGAGTATACTTCAAGCTGTTCAACAAGCATAAGTCCTATTCAGTGAGGTGAAGGCTTGGTTCATCATAGTCAAGATGTAAATTAATTAAGACAAAACACAGGGGATGATATGCAGCCTAAGTGACACTGGAGCACTGGGTGACACAGCAGCTGTTACACTTCTGTTCTTTTTCACTGATACTAAGTTAACCCGGCAACAGGACACTAAACATGTGTATACCAAACTCTCATGAGTGCTTTACCTTTTGAGGAAACTAAAAAGGAGTGTTTTCATTACAAAGGAAAGCAATGAGGATCATTATCTCAAGCAAGCAAAATGACTGACTATTAGCAAACCAATTTTTACCAGATTAGGAGCGGTGACTGTTTTCAGCCAATATATTTTCAACTGATTTGTTCACACAAAGACAGAAAGTGAAATGAATTTCATCAACACAGCACTCGCTATAATGGCAGTATAGACGGGCCAAAACATCATTTAACTAAGACACAAAACAGTTTCCCAATGCTGCCGCAAAACTTATTTAATGATCTACCTAAGGATATTCAGTCATTATCAATCGAACAATTTAGGACTAAATTTTGTATATACTAAAAGAATAACCTTTCTGCAGTATATAAGAATACTTCTGTGGTGATATAACACTGTCTGCCTGAACTGCAACTCAGTACCAATGAAAACAGCAGTACCCTTGCTGACTGTCTTACGATTATTGATTGTTTTACTATTATTTTATTATTTATTATTGTCTTAATAATATTGATTGTCTTACTATTATTTTACTTTTTATTACACATTTAGTTCTGTAGTACCAAAATGAGGACCAAATCTCCAAGGTCGTGGAACCTGTCAGTACATGAAATTACAGCATAAAAGTAATAACAGAAAAAAAGATCAAGAACCCAAAAAAGTCAAGCCATAAATTTAAGTAAACACAATCAATGATATAATATACGAATTAGCTTAATTTTCGAGGAACTCCTCAACAGAATAGAAGGACTGACCCATGAGTAAACTCCTCAGTTTGAATTTGAAAGGGTGTGGATTACTGCTAAGATTGCTGAATTCTTGTGGTAGCTTATTGAAAGTGGATGCAGCAGCGTACTGCACATCTTTCTGCACAAGAGTTAAGGGGCTTTGATTTAAATGCAAATTCGATTTCTGCTGAGTACAAACTTAGTGAAAGCTGCTACTTTTTGGGGATAAGCTAATATTGTTAACAAGTTGATATGTTGAGAGGGCAATGTCAAAATATCCAGACTAGGGAACAGGGGTCGACAAGAGGTTCGCAAACTTACACCACTTATTGCCTGAACTGCCCATTTCTGAGCCAAAAATATCTTTTTATAATGAGAACAGTTACCCCAAAAATATAATACCATATGACATAAGCAAATGAAAATAAGCTAAGTAGACTAATTTTCATGTTGAACGATCACTTACTTCAGATACTGTTCGAATAGTAAAAATAGCAGCATTAAGTCTTTGAACAAGATCCTGAATGTGTGCTTTCCATTTCGGTTTACTCTCTACCTGAACACCTAGAAATTTGAACTGCTCAGTTTCACTGATCATATGCCCATTCTGTGAAATTAAAACGACAGATTTTTTTTGAATTGTGTGTTAGAAACTGTAAAATCTGAGTCTTACAGTGACCTAGCGTTAATTTATTTTCTATGAGCCATGAACTTAGGTCATGATCTGCACTATCTGAAACCGAGTCAATGTTGCATGCAAGTTAGTGCCATCAGCAAACAGAAATATTTTAGAGTTGTCCATAATACTAGAGGGCATATCATTTACATAAATACGGAACAGGAGTGGCCCAACACTTATCCCTGAGGCACCCCCCACTTGACCGTACCCCACTCAGACCCAACATCACAGCCATTCTCAACACTGTGAATAATGACCGCTTGTTCTGTGCTGTTAATGTAAGAGGTGAACCAATTGTGAACTACCCCCCCCCCCCCGTAGATCAACTCAATCATACGCCTTAGTTAAATCATAAAATATGCCTAGTGTTCGAAACCTTTTGTTTAACCCATCCAGTACCTCGCAGATAAAAGAGAATATAGCATTTTCAGTTGTTAAACGACTTCTAAAGCCAAACTGTTCATTTGATAGCAAATCGTGTGATATAAAATTATCAACTATCCTTACCTACACAGCCTTTTCAATAACTTTAGCAAACACTGATGGCATAGAAATAGGTCTAAAATTGTCTATGTTATCCCTTTCTCCCCTTTTATGAAGCAGCTTTACTACTGAGTACTTTAAACGTCCAAGAAACTGACCATTCCCAAAGGAAAAATTACAAACACCGCTAAGTACAGGGCTAACATGTGCAGCACAGTACTTTAATATTCTGACAAGGGGGAGATTAAGCCAATAATTAAGTCACTAGAGACTGTAGTAACTTATGGATGTGATGGAGTGCATACAGAGGAGTATTTCAGACATCAGTCTCAGAAAGTCATTTTCCAAGAGAGTTATGTGATTCCCTGCAGAAACTAAGTTTTTTAACTTACCAGCAACGCTCAGAAAATGATGGTTAAATACTGTACATACATCTGAGTTATCAGTAACAGAAATATTTTTACTATGAACTGACTTTATATCGTCGATCTTGTGCTGCTATCCAGACACTTCCTTCACAACTGACCATATGGTTTTAATTTTATCCTGTGAATTAGCTGTTCTATTAGCGTACCACATACTCGTTGCCTTCTTAATAACATTTTTAAGCACCTTACAATACTGATTCTAATGGGTTACAATACTGTTTGTAATGGGCTACTGTAGCTTGATTGTGACTATCCCACTTGGTTCTACATGATATCCTTATACCACTAGTCAGCCACCCTGGCTGCGTTTTACTGCTAGTGTACCGTTTAAAACGTTGTAGTGGAAAGCAAGTCTGAAAGCGCATGTGAAATGTGTGAAGGAAAGCATTATATTTGTCATGTATGTTATCTGCAGTATAAATATCCTGCAACTCTTGTTCCTTAACAATGTTTAAAAAAACTCACTACTGCCACTGGATTAGCTTTCCTACATCATTTGTAATTATATGTGACATTCGTTTGAGTACAAAAGCCTTTTAGTGTTAAAATTTCTGCATCATGGTCTGAAGGTCATTCACCCTTTTAGTAACAGAATGGCCATCTAGTAATGAAGAATTAATAAAAATATTGCCTATGGCTGTGCTACTGTTGCCCTGCACCCTAGCTGGAAAAGACACAGTCTGCATCAGATCATTTGAGTTTTGGGGATCTACCAACATCCTTTTTCGTGAACAATCATATACAATATTAATATTGGAGTTACCACGTATAACTAATTTCTGGTACTTCCTGTAAAGTGAACAAAGAACCCTCTCTAGCTTGAGTAGAAATGCTCTGAAGTCAGAGTTAGGGGACCTATAAACACCAACAATTAGAAGTTTAGTTTCACTAAATTCAACTGCACAACATTCAAATATCTGTTCAGTGCAGGGCCATGATACGTCTATGGACCCAAACAGAATACTGTTTTTTACGTACATGGCCACTCCCCCACTCTGCAAGGAACTCATTGAAAAACATATCCACTAGGATACGTGACTTCCTCTGAAGGTGATTCCTTAGTTAGAAAGACTTCCTTTAAGCAACTAACTTCAGTCTAAAAAAGTTGCTGGTCTAACACCAACTACTACAGGAATTTTTTCCATGAGTGATCCCACCCCCACCCACTACACTGTCACCTATAAACTCTGCCACTCTCCCCTTCCCATACCTACTGAGGTGCAGGCCACACCTAGTGATACCTGATCTACTGATAGACTCAACTGGCACCACTGAAATGTGACCCATACCCTGTGGCATCAGCGCCATCTCCAGCCCTATATTAACACGCCTAAAGCCACATTAAGATGAGGCCTGTCTTGGTGCTGAAACAGTTGCACGAAATGCACATTAGGGCCATCAGTTTGAGTAGCTATCTTTACGAGGTCAACACCTACATCATATTCCCCATCGCTATCAAGACAATTCCCTGCTCCACCCACGATCACTACCTGATCCTCTTTCGTAAAATTCCTTTATAGCCCCCCCCCCCCATGCTGTCAGTCACCTGAGCTAACCCTTCACTAGGCTTCACAATGCTGGTGACCTGGTACTCACTCTCCAACACTTCCTGCAACTGCTGGCCCACGCCTCTACCATGCGAAATACCTAGCAGCAGAACCTTCTTCTTTCTGTTAGACTTAGGCCGCCTAACTGAAGAGTGCTGCTGCATGTTTCCTGCACCTACAGCTACAAAAAGGCTCCTCTCCACTCAGCTCTGACAATTGGTCAAATCTATTGCATATATGCAAAGTGAAACTGTCTGAATACCTCCTCCTCCTAGCTGCCTTCTTGCCAACTGCCATTTCCCATTCCTGAGCACCCTTAAGCCTCCTCAACCTATCTAGTTCCTCCTTTGTGTATTGTAACTGCACCTGAAGGGCACAGATCTTACACCCCTGCTCCTCTATCAGCTTATTTCTACTACAGATCCTACATCCCAAGGAGAGAATCTCGCTAGAATTCCCACTGGCTTCCCCACTGCATTCCGCCCAATGAAAATACTTTGAACAAATCCCACATCGTAACCTGCTACTCACAATCCTACGACAAAGCCTACACTTCTCACTCATGGTAAAATTTCACAGTTACTCAAAAAAACTAAATGTCTACGTTACCTAAGTTCAATTACACGAGTAGAACTATTTACAGCACTGACAATAGTGGTCTCGAAATACTCTCTCTACTAAGAAAGCAACAACTTTAATCCATACTACTATACAACTAATACCCGTACCAACAAACTTGACACAATTTATTACCTAAAACCAAAAATTCAAGTGGCACTGGAACAATCAATGAAGTTAAAACAGTGAATAAAAATTTTGCTGAAATATTTCAGTTGAAACGATAAGGAACATCAGCTGAAAACTACCACACGAAATTTACTGAACGACTTCAATGCACAGAAAAATCTAAAAAACACAGTGAGTGAACTATTGTAAAGTATATTGTAATCTGGTTCTTAAATATAAGTCTTACAGTACCCACTTTAGTATCATAGGTTAAATTGCATTTTTTTTACTCATTCTAGCGTGATAATATAAACTTGACGCTGTCTGTCCAGTCGTGGCTTGTGAATGACGAAGATTTGGTAATAAAGTTAATAATAAAGGTAGTAGATAAGTGTTGCTTGCTGGCCGATTGTGGCACTGCTATCGCTATAGGTAACAGAAACTAGACCGAGTGTCGCGACTGTTGTGTCAGAGTGTGTTGCAACCGTTGCACAGATGGAGTATGGCGCTGAGGTTGTCGATCTGCGTGTTTATAGGAGAACATCAATTAATGCTATCGACTCAGAACGACCAAGGGCCTATAACTGCATGGTAATCGGAACAAAGCGGCTGCTTTCCCTGTTCATCAAGGTATGTAGAACGTCAAGATACCATTGGGCGCTAAAACCCGTGCTGAACAGAGAAAGCGAAGTTATATGGGACCTTATGTCTTACCGAAATTCTGTACTATAGTATTGTCATTGAGGAAGTAGCAATAGTATTAATTTTGGATTTTACCAACAAATAAAATGTGCCTTCACTGCAGCTATACAAAGAAAATTACCTGTGAAAAGACCCTAGTGATCCACTGTTATCCAAGTTGCCATGGCAGTTAAGAAAGTTAAAAACCATTTAACTTACTGGCCTTACCCAGTTTCCACCTTCATCGCCCAAGATCTATGGTAGCTGCTGGCAGGTGGAACTGCTCTCATTCTGCTTTTGTTCATTCAAGAGTATAGTTCTTAAGTTGTGCACATAAGTAAATAATGTCATAACAAACTATATAATTAAATACTTTGTAAAGTGGCAAAATATTCATAACTTGTGACAGGAATCTCATTGCAACCTTCCGCAGTTAATTTAACCCTTTTGTGGCTATGGGCAAACATGTATGCCTGGCAGATTGAGCGTCCAGATGGCTATGGGTGTACATGTATGCCTGGCAGGGAGAACGATTAGACAACTAAGTGCATTTATTTACACCTGGCAAGCAGAAAACCCTGACTGCTAGGCACAGGAGCTGGTAAATGTGCACAACAGAATGGCGACTCAATCTCTTCCGCATTTCAACATTCCTGCCAACGACTTTGTTAACTGTTGTTGTTTGTAATGTTGGAAAGTGCTACAGCTTTCACTTGCTTTGGTTCCTTTCTGCTTACATGTCAATAGAATACATACAATTTTATTTTCTAACATACACGAGACAAATGACACATTCGTATATAATCTGAAAGACGTGAATTACCCTACAGAACTGATGGACGAGATGTTTCAAAAGGCGAACAGTATAGCAAAATATCTGCAATTTATCAGCAACTCTCGCAGCCACACAGAACAGAAAACGGCCCTCACACCAAATAACTGTAATTTGATTTCCTAATCTACAAACTACACATGATACAAACATATATACTGTGAAAGTACATGAATTATCCTGCAGAACTGATGTATCATATGTTTCAAAAGAAAAACAGGTTAGGAAAATGTGATTCTGTAAACTTTCCCACCGTCTTATATGTTTATGCTCTTCATGGGTATGCTGCAGGATATGATCGTCTTCATTACACGATATAATTCGGCGATCCATCTGGCCGCCATCGTCAGGTGCGATCGCTGAGTACACAATCAGCAGGGTAGGAAAATACTTGCAGTTCCCAGCAACTCTCACAGCCATGCAGAACAGAGAAAGCACGCGTGACCTAGTTTCTATATTATGTAAAATGAAGGTGGAAGAGAGAGAAAGGAAAGGAAATAGAAAGAACTACTGATATCAGTTGCATCGGGACTGTATGCAGAAACAGTGGCGTCGAGTGAAAATGTGTGCCACATCAGGATTTGAACCCAGTATCTCCTGTATACTAGGAAGTTTTGTTAACCATTGCACCAGCCAGACACAGCATTTATTGCAGGTCTGCAAACCATCTCAACATGCCTCCTGGCTGAACCACATTTCCACCTAGCGCCACCTATCCGTGGTCCCTATCCAAGTCCTCCATGACAATACTTTGAGATTCTTGCAGGAACTAGAACGTGATTTTGCATCTGCACTGAAGTCAGTCGATTCATTGCCCATTGATGTGAATCAATTATGTGTATGTGTGGCACGTATTCATGCAGGTATCTGTAATTTGATTTCCTAATCTACAAGATACACATGATACAAACCCATGTATAATGTGAAAGGGCATGAGTTACCCTACGCAACTGATGTATCAGATGTTTCAAAAGACAAACAGTTTAACACAATACGTGTAGTTTCTAAGCAGCACTTTCTACCGAAAGGAACAGAAGGCTGCCCGAGTTTTGAGCGTCTATGCTAGGTTCTAGTCACCTTAAAACTTTGTATATTGAAACGTATTGCTCTGATGTTAATGAGTTTCATCTAGGTTACAGGCATATATACTGCTGGGTAATTCTCATTTTACAGAGTTTTCCAGTCACAAATAAGAAAGTTCTTATCTTGTTTCTGAACTAAGTTCTTCCTCAGCCCAGGATACACTTATAACAAAAACCTAGGATTAGATTTGAAGTTCTTTTTTCTGGTTATGAAAAACTGCAATAGTTGTGACTGTACAGAGCGATACTGATTTTATAAAGAATATTATTGAAGAGTGGTTCCGTGCATGGTGGAACGTGCAATTAGCCTACTGTGGGCACAGACTGCAGCAGTCATAGGGCTGTGTTAGCCATCCACCAGTGAGGTGCTCAATGGCTTCGCCCCCTTACTAGTCAGGCAGGCTGGGCGCTCAGTTCTAACAATCGCAAAAGGCTTAACCACTGACTAATAGTAAACAGTGTACTCATTGAGATTGCAACATGTATCCCATAACGTTTCAATGTTTTCCGGTAGAAAGAATTCAGATCAAAGGAAACAATGTTTCTGCCAGATAGATCACATTGTCTCTGCTCAGCACTGGATTATATTTACATTTTGAATTCTACTGTTGTCTGAGATATTGTGACTGCTTTGTAAATAGTGTGACAATGGAGTGGATGAGGCGTTAAATTATAGGACTGACAATACTAGATGAGTCAAACGAGTGCCAGTGGAATGTAAGAAGTAACGATTATGGGGTAAATAGGACAGAAACGTTTGGGTGGAAGCAATGTATCTTCACAGACGCCTCTGGGAAACGTCCTGCCGAAACAGCACAAAGAGGCAGATGAATGTAACACGTTCAGCAAGTATGTGGAATGCATATTGTCAGAATGGCCTCCATTGCTGAGGGCAGTAACGAAGCATAAATTAAACGAAGATTGAGGCAGAGTTGGAATTTTATAAAAATTCGGATTGTTCAGTGTGTATATGAATATGGCAGGAGTGTGGGAAAGAACTTATTTACCTATCACATTCACACTGAGTAACCCAGATAAGTGACCAAACTGCTGAGGAAGCAATACTGAATGATGATGTCTGCTTCATTATTGAGTAACGTGTGACTGAAATTCGGTAAAGTATGTATTAAATGACATTTACTTCATTCTGTTATTTTCACCTTTACATAATGCTTCTGCCCGTCCACCAGTGCTCCACAAACTTCAAGTACTATTTGAGGTATTGCTTGCTTTGAAATGTGAAATTAACATGCTATGTTCTGAAAAGAATTTGCTGTTGCCAAATAATGAAGGGTAACAGCAAAGCTATGGGTGACTGGACCTGGCTTCTTCAATTAAAAAAAAATCCAAATTGTGCAATCATATTTACCATAGTTTCAGAATTGGAGCATGACATCCTAGTAACGTTTTGGAAACCGGCAGTTTTCGTCCACTTAGTATGACCACTTCTTTCTCTTCATTTGATTTAACCTTCTTATATTAATAGTGCAGCACCATATGTCACCCTCTGCACTAGACATAACATATCATATGCTGCAAATGCTCTATGATTAATAGCATTGCAGATGATACAAATACATATCTGCAACACAAACATGTATCCAGTGGAAGTGCGTACACAACTACACTCCTGGAAATTGAAATAAGAACACCGTGAATTCATTGTCCCAGGAAGGGGAAACTTTATTGACACATTCCTGGGGTCAGATACATCACATGATCACACTGACAGAACCACAGGCACATAGACACAGGCAACAGGGCATGCACAATGTCGGCACTAGTACAGTGTATACCCACCTTTCGCAGCAATGCAGGCTGCTATTCTCCCATGGAGACGATCGTAGAGATGCTGGATGTAGTCCTATGGAACGGCTTGCCATGCCATTTCCACCTGACGCCTCAGTTGGACCAGCGTTCGTGCTGGACGTGCAGACCGCGTGAGACGAGGCTTCATCCAGTCCCAAACATGCTCAATGGGGGACAGATCCGGAGATCTTGCTGGCCAGGGTAGTTGACTTACACCTTCTAGAGCACGTTGGGTGGCACGGGATACATGCGGACGTGCATTGTCCTGTTGGAACAGCAAGTTCCCTTGCCGGTCTAGGAATGGTAGAACGATGGGTTCGATGACGGTTTGGATGTACCGTGCACTATTCAGTGTCCCCTCGACAATCACCAGTGGTGTACGGCCAGTGTAGGAGATCGCTCCCCACACCATGATGCCGGGTGTTGGCCCTGTGTGCCTCGGTCGTATGCAGTCCTGATTGTGGCGCTCACCTGCACGGCGCCAAACACGCATATGACCATCATTGGCACCAAGGCAGAAGCGACTCTCATAGCTGAAGACGACACGTCTCCATTCGTCCCTCCATTCACGCCTGTCGCGACACCACTGGAGGCGGGCTGCACGATGTTGGGGCGTGAGCGGAAGACGGCCTAACGGTGTGCGGGACCGTAGCCCAGCTTCATGGAGACGGTTGCGAATGGTCCTCGCCGATACCCCAGGAGCAACAGTGTCCCTAATTTACTGGGAAGTGGCGGTGCGGTCCCCTACGGCACTGCGTAGGATCCTACGGTCTTGGCGTGCATCCGTGCGTCGCTGCGGTCCGGTCCCAGGTCGACGGGCACATGCACCTTCCGCCGACCACTGGCGACAACATCGATGTACTGTGGAGACCTCACGCCCCACGTGTTGAGCAATTCGGCGGTACGTCCACCCGGCCTCCCGCATGCCCACTATACGCCCTCGCTCAAAGTCCGTCAACTGCACATACGGTTCACGTCCACGCTGTCGCGGCATGCTACCAGTGTTAAAGACTGCGACGGAGCTCCGTATGCCACGGCAAACTGGCTGACACTGACGGCGGCGGTGCACAAATGCTGCGCAGCTAGCGCCATTCGACGGCCAACACCGCGGTTCCTGGTGTGTCCGCTGTGCCGTGCGTGTGATCATTGCTTGTACAGCCCTCTCGCAGTGTCCGGAGCAAGTATGGTGGGTCTGACACACCGGTGTCAATGTGTTCTTTTTTCCATTTCCAGGAGTGTATAAAGTATCATGTCATCAGCTGCAGTAAGGCAACATACACCAAATTTAGTAGTTACTTTCGTGTTCCATATATCATATGTACAAATATTCATAATGCTGTCGAAAAGTCATTTTACATTCACATCACAAATAATCTGTAAATGTGACAACATGTGAACATCTATTAGTTTTTTAAAAATAGACACATGAGAATTAGTAATTCCTCTGCAACACGTTTTATACTTTACAATTAAAAAATACTGATATTCAATGGATGGAATTATCATAGAGAAACATTCCCAGTTTTTTTTATGTCACTGGGTAAGTGATCCAACCTTAATGTGGAGTAACAAATTTAATTTTTTCCACTGGTTTTGTAATTGTGTACATCATTGATCCTTTCGAAGTGCAGGGGATTATTTATGACCAATTTCGTAAGTGAATAAACACATTGGGAAGCAGCTGTCAAAATGGCCAGCTCATTAAACAGAAGTGCACAAGGAGAAGTGGAACCTTCCACTGATTTTCTTTTGGGGTGTCAGAGAACACCTGACTTTTAAGAGGTTGCGAAAGTCGGCCAAATAGCTGATCATATGTTACTCTGCAACAAAGATATCTTTAAATGTAGAGGACAGAGACTCTCAGGTTCTGCTACATCATAGCAGAATATAGTATACACCTTATCACTTTTGGAATAGTAGGCTTCCATTGCTAACAAGTGGCGGAAAAGAAAAGTAGCAACTCTAAACATAAAAGTGAAGCAATTTGTTTAATTATATTGTCACAATGATACATAACTAGAGTTACACATGATTCACTGTACAGTAACACACACTGCCATGGTTAAAACTACAATATACCCAATTTAAAGCACACAGTAACCTGCAGGCTACCTAATACCCAACATAATGTGTACATTTTGAGAGGCACCCACATGCCTTGCTCATACTGTGGCATCAAGCAGTCAGGCCTGCAAGATGAGTGGTCTGCCAAGCGAGTGGATTCATTCTTATTTATCGAGTAACATGAACTCTCGTACCCACAATTAAGTTGCAAATTGTCCTCCTGTATGGATAATACGCAATGGAAACGCACATCTGACTATCAGTAATTTACAGAACTCTGACTGTTCACTACGCACTGGCAATACCACATTTTCTCTTTTTTTTTTTTATTTAACGGCTTTTATCAACACGTGGCCATCGCACTGAATATGAATGGCGCACACATTATAAATTCTGGATATCATGACAACATACAATTTGAGGGAAAAGGCCACCAATCTTTTTCTTTTCACTATCATATTTATTCCGATAAATTCTATAACCCAAACACACAAATTCTATAACCTACAACAATAACACATGAGAAATTCCGCCCAGTGGGCATGGCTTTACATTGGTGATTCTCTATCTTATGGTCTCGTAATTATTTAACGCTACAGTGCACTTTCTGGATAGGATGGTGGATCTTTTATTATATCTCACACTTCGACTCTCACAGTCATCATCACGAAACTTTCCTCCAGACCGAGCGGTACAGAAGGAACAAGCATAACCCACTACCTCTGAAACTACCTTGCTAATCTCCCATGCAAACCACACATACTTAAATTATATGACATACACCACACTACAACATGGAATATAACACAAGGAATAGTCACAACATTATCACTTTCAGCTTTCCCACTTCAATTAGTATTTATCCCAGTTTCACATGACACTGCCCCATTTCGTAATTCTTCTTTCCTACTATGAACTCTGGAGATATATGCACGTCTTCCTGTGTAATGCAAGCCAAGTGGCGTTGCTGGATAGACGGCTGACTCACCTTGCTTCTCTCTCAGAGTATTATAGTTTGAATCAAGCATCACACGGAAACATATCACGCAAAGTAATATTAAGAACATATTCATCACACATGCGAGTCCTCAACTGATACAATGAATGAGTACTTCTCTTTCTCGTTTGTCTCATACACAGATTGAGACTCACACAGTACTCACCATGTGGGAGTACTCGTCTCTGATTTCAAGTCCTGCACACGCCATTTCTTAAATATTTCATCTTATAGTTCACACACTAGTAATTCAGCTTAACTTAAGCACACAGAAGTATTTCAACTTATTGCTACACGTGGTTTCATTGTGACCGTTGGTCACTTCCGAAGATTACTACGATCCCATTAATATTACCTGCCTGACATTTAATTCTCCCCACAAAAGTTCCTGAAATAGAGAAATTATTATTTCAAACTACTCTTAAGTATTCCACATGCATACCATGTCTCCACTCTTTTGTCTTTACGGAGCACACCTAAGACAGGTCTTAACAACACAAGATCCAGCGGCAGAGTGCTGAAACATGGCCGTTCTTCAGGTTCTGTCGCACCTCTGCCGAAGTGGGGGAGCACCTTGCTACCGTATTGGTCAGCCACATTTCAGGCGCTCAAAGCTCAGGTAAATTTCATCTCTTTGGTTCCACCAAAGGAGGCCAAAGGATCGTCTCAAAGATGATCATATATTCACATTCACTATCTGCGGTTAGCAGACGACCATACATTCATTCATTTCACAGATCTCACCAAACTGGATGTAGGAATTTATTTTGTGGGAGTGCACATGTGATCAATTAAATAAATAAATTCTCATTCTTTCCTACACTGGTATCTGGCTTCGCTGTATTAATTGAAATTGAGTTATTTTACAAAAAAATGTGTTGTTGTGACAAAAATAATGAAGTATGTTGTAGCTATTTTCAATGTCAGGCGGTACTGTACCCTTTCACCACCGGCTACCTATGCAGAAAAAAATGGCACGGTACTATCCTTGCAATGCGAGGGTAGTTCCGAACATTTTTTTAAGAAATCTGTATTAGAACAAATGTAGCAAGTCATCAAAATAACTAGGAGGAGACCTTAGCCCCTGGTGACCTCAAATAAACGACCAAATGCTGTTACTTTACCAAATTATTGACACAGTTGTTGTATTATTGTACTCTCCACAATCCGGAGTAACGTACACATACAAATTTACAACAATCCACATGACAAATAAAACATTACATCTTATAAATAAAAAATAATGTTGAGATATAAATTTGCTTAGTTACTGGGATCTTCGTTATTTTTATGAGTATTCCAAACTTAACTAATTCTATGACAAATAAAAAAAATACTAATTGTACTCATGAAATTTTAAATAGCTCACCGTCCAAACACAGAACAAGTAATCCGACATTCATAAATTGCGCTGTAATAATCTTTTACACTGCAATGTCTAAATACAAAACAAAATCAACAAAAGAAAAATTTGCATACACTAGTTCCATGTACAATGTCAGGATCCATATCAGTACTCTAAAATATACATCAAACCTACAGAGAAATAAAACTGAGAAGAAAAACAATGAAATATACCACAAGTTACATACTGGTTACGTAATATAGTTCATCTAAGACATCATATCATACCTCATTAACTATCATCACTTAAGCAATTGCCACCACTACTCGACTGTGAGTTTAACCTTATCCTAGTCCACCAGTACAAATACCTGCTGCTGAGCTAGTCAGTCCATCAACTTTGATTAATACACGCAATAAATAGTTAGCAATAAGTGCTTGAATCCACCAGTAGCTCTCGTATCTTACTCTACTGCTCATTTCTCTGTTGTTAAACATTTAGACGACAAGAACTTGCATTTCGACTAGCCTTCGTTACACTTTAATGTGAAATGTCACCACTGTGATAATGAAAATAAGTGGCTTCAGTCAACACACCAACAAGATCATTACTGTCCACAACATCAAAATGCATCAGTTAATTCCGATATTTGTAGTGCAATGCAAACTCTTGTCCCCTGTGACAACCTTACTGACCAATGCAACAAGAGCCGCTACATTAGTATTACACCACTGGCTAATAATTAAAGCATCATTGTACCAAATATTCTAATAAACATGCTACGTGAACTGGTAACCCAGAACAAACAAAAAAAACCACTAACTATTCTAAACACAATTGTTAATGAAATACAATTACACTTGCTGTCCCTTCAGGAATGAAACATATAAAAAAATTTACACAATTAGAAGTACAAATACATTGTTCCCTATCTTGCGAGTCACACGGAATCATTTCATTCTGTGATTTTCTTGGGGTCAAAAAAGTTGCTGACAGGTTTCCTAGAAACACTGTCTCGGTGTCAAAGCTCTCCCATGGTTACCCGGACGAAAGTCTTTAAGTCACTCAAATCGGCATTTTGAACACATTAAACACAAATGTCATAGTCACTCTCAGAGTACCATCCACACGAATCTGGTTGTCCAGAAATGGCCCTACAACTACTATTACCCACGGTTCTGTCCTTTCAGTTCATGGTGTAATTAAAAGTCGTAAGTTCCAACAAACAGCCCTTATTCCCGCACCAATTAAAGAAATGTCTCCTACTACCATTGCAAATGTCAATGTCCCACTTTAGTTTCTTGCGTTCAGACAATAATTAGTCACCAAACGACAACTGTCCTCTTTAAGTATAACAAGCGTCCCACATGCATTTTACAAAGCACACTTAACAAGTCACTGCCAAAAGTTTATGGATCCCACCGTTCAGTGGTCAAGACAAAACAAAACAATCGTCCTGTCTGCTAAAGACAAAATCTTTTCCACCACTCACAACGTGGAAACACCAGTCCTTCACTTTCCACCTTATGGAGACATACGAGCAGTCATCTTTTTTCATGGCTCCACAGTCCAGTACTAGTTAATAGTTGCTGGTAAAAAATGCCCGCCACGCTCTGCCGCGCATTGTTCATTCTGCCGTGGCGCCGCCGCGCGAGCCGTTGAGCAGAAGAAACCACCCGCTGTTGCCTCTGCGGGATACTTTCCTCAGTCGTAAGGGTGGTGGAACTTATGAATGTGAGTGGGGAGTGTCGCGGCTCTGTCGCCTCTCCCATGCCAACGTCAGCTTGGCTTACGTGGTTCGGGCACGTTCTGTGTAGCCCCTCAGCGCTACGACATCCAATCAGTCAGACCCTTCCGTGCATCTTGCAACATTACAGACAAAAGGATATTCTTACAGTATTTAAATACTCATTGATTACATGTATGATCTATTAGATACATTGGTAATAAAAGAATCTTTGTTCCAAAAAACGTAAAATCACACACCCTAGTTTTCTACACATACAACATCAACATTTATCCCTTTTCTATATACGGCCCACACTTGTGCTATTAATTGTACCTGTCGTCCCTCATACAAAACATGAAAGTGTAAAAAAAAGGGATAAGAAACAATCTATACAGCTCATAATTACAATATCAAATAGTAGACTGCTCTAACATCCTATCACAGTGAAATATTATAAACTGTTGATTCTAAAACTACAATATACATTGAACCTTTGTGCTTGTGACAGACTGAAATTAATACCCCTTGAAAGTGTTCTAACAAAAAAATAAGAAATAATCTACACAGCTCACAATTACCTACCACATGTTATTAAATAGCAAACTACTTTAACATCCTAACACAATAAACATTTTAGAAACTGGTGACTCTAAATCTACAACATACAATGCACCTTTGTGCATGTGACAGACTGAAATTAGTATCTCTTTATATATTTTACCTTTTTATTATATATAACAACATTTCTAGGACATGTATGAACCATCCACATGATGTCAGATCCCGACCTGCCATCGAGGTTCATCCAAATCAAACAATAAAGCACAATTATGTTTTAGTTATGGATCGGTAGCATGCCCTTTACAGGAGTGTGTGCATTGATCACACTACTCTACGACTCTCACTCACCAGACATCACATTTTCCTTCTCATTCAATCCATTAATACACTAACAGAATAGGTCTAGAGGTCAGCTAACCTTAACACCACCACACTCACGACAACATACCATACCTTTGCTCCCTTATACTCATAACACCACCACACTCACAACAACATACCATAAATTTGCTACCTTATACTCAACCACATAACACATGGAGTTGTTTCGGAGATAGCATTCCAGTCTTCGATTACATCCTTTCACTCTGGCACCTCTCTCCATCGGCTTACCTCTGCATTCACTTTACCGATTATTCATCCTGCTAAATATCACTTTAGAATTGCGACATTTCATCTAAGAACAAAAAAATACACACATTATTCATCCTGCAAAATAACTGTACACATTCTTGGTACCGTTTTGATTAGTTATACTGGTACCAGGCTTCAACAACAACAAAAAATATTATTTTGGCCAAATTGCAAATGTTATGGTAAGAATTAGATTTACACTTATATTACATCTTACGTCAGTATTCCACAACGTTCACTATCTGGATCTCATACTCCCTTTATGTCCCTTCACGTTGTGCAGTCGTCCTCATCCCTTCATTCGTATTTCGGCTCTCCGTCCGTCGATTACTCCATCATTTCCTGGTCTTCCTTCGCCATTCGCATCAATCTCGATTGCAGCATACACAGGCCTCTCTGTAACATACCTCTAAGACATCTCCACATTATTAGTTCTACTCACCTTTATTTACCACTGTTTCATCACGTCGAATCTCTCTTTATGAATCACACTGCTTTCACGTCGCTTCTCTCCTTAAATATCACCTTTATCCACTACTATTTATCGTTTCTGCTTGATCCTTATTCATATGACAAAAAATACGTACATTCACCACTCTGTCGACTCCTGTTCATGACTCATTCGACCAGTCTATTCCGTCATTTAAGTGTCAGGAAGTCGTTTCTGAAAGTATTTGTATGGAGTGTAGCCATGTATGGAAGTGAAACATGGACGATAACCAGTTTGGACAAGAAGAGAATAGAAGCTTTTGAAATGTGGTGCTACAGAAGAATGCTGAAGATAAGGTGGGTAGATCACGTAACTAATGAGGAGGTATTGAATAGGATTGGGGAGAAGAGAAGTTTGTGGCACAACTTGACTAGAAGAAGGGATCGGTTGGTAGGACATGTTTTGAGGCATCAAGGGATCACAAATTTAGCATTGGAGGGCAGCGTGGAGGGTAAAAATCGTAGAGGGAGACCAAGAGATCAATACACTAAGCAGATTCAGAAGGATGTAGGTTGCAGTAGGTACTGGGAGATGAAGAAGCTTGCACAGGATAGAGTAGCATGGAGAGCTGCATCTAACCAGTCTCAGGACTGAAGACCACAACAACAACATTCCGTCATACTTCCTGATATCCCGTCTGAAAATTGTTATGTTCGATTTGACCCTGCACAACGTTACACACCACAAATAAATACACTGACTATCTACCTTAAATTGCCTACTTTCGATCTATCCTTAACTTTTCCATAATTTGATGTTAGAAATGTGATGAAGCCCACGAGATTGTTTTCCCTTGATCGTCTCAATCAGTACAGCATTTTCATGGACAATCCGCCTCACTCTGAATGGTCCACTATACACCGTAAAGAATTTGCTAGTTAGGAATCTGTTTTTTTTTTTTTTTTTGATAATCGCTGAGTTTTAATTAGAACCTGGTCTCCTACTGCCAATTCGATCTTACGGATCTTTCCTTTCTGCTTCTCCTACCTATCCTTAGCTGCTTTCTTAATACGCTCTATCACAACCTTGACAATTTCTGTGTGCCTCTGCTTTCCTGATCGCGGAAAATCTACCAGCTCCCTGACTCGATCTGGTGGTGGTTCATTCTTTAGTACCGTAATTGCTCCATGTGGTAGCTCATTGAGGGTGTCCTGAAAATCTTTGAGAAAAATACTCCAACTTCTATGTTGCCTATGGCAATAGATCTTACACAACTTTCCCAGTTCTTTTACCACTCTTTCTCTGGGGTTACTTGCAGCATGGTATCAGGATATGAACACCGGTTTTATCCTTCTTCTCTTCAGTGTGGTTAGCCATTGTCTGGATCTGTATTGTGGTCCATTGTCAGCTATGAACTTTTCTACAGTTCCTACTTCTCGCAAAAAGTTTTTAATGATCGCTGCTGCTACTGTCCTTCCCGTCGCACGTTTCAATGCGGTAAAAGTCACATACTTTGACACCAATTCCACTGCTACTAAAACATATCTATATCCTTGCACTGACTTAGGTAGCGGGCCAAACAAATCTGTTGCTCCGAATTCCCTCAATCCACCTGGCACTATCGGAAAAAGTGGTGCTTTGCATGAGATAGTTAACGATTTTGCGTTCTGGCACAATTTGCAACTACCAAGCACATTCTTGATCCTCCTCTCCATACTAATGAAATAAACTGATTCCCTTAACTTCTTATAGCATTTCCTTGCCCCGTAATGCCCGTAACTTAGGTGCATGTACCAGATCAACTTGTTGACTATTTCATTTGGTATACACAACACCCAGTCCTGTGTGTTCGGATTTCTACGGTAAAACAGGACCCCATTCTGAATTGTGTAAAAGCGCGCTATATTGGCATCTAAGTTTGCTCTAACTCTGTCCTTCACCATTCTCCATGACGCGTCTTTATCCTGCTCTTTCGCGATATTTGTGAGTATCGCCCCTATGTATTTCTCAAACGGCACGCCGTGCATATACAATATATCATATCTGTTCTCGTTTACCTCCTCATCAAAGCATTGACCATGATCTACTGGGTTCCTTGACAACGCATCTGCCACTATGTTCTGTGGCCCAGGAATATACATGACCGAAAACTGAAACTCCTGTAAATAGAGTGCCCATCTAGCGAGTTGTCTATTGTTAAGTTTGGCCGACATCAGAAACTGTAGTGACTTGTGGTCAGTATAGATTTTAGTATGCCTCCCATACAAATAGTATCTAAACTTACTAAAACCCCATACTATTGCCAAAGCTTCAAGCTCAGTTACCGTGTAATTTCTCTCAGCTTTGCTAAGCACTCGGCTCGCAAATGCAATAGGCTGTTGTATTACTTCTCCTCCTTGCTCTTGCTCTTGGAACAATGTTACCCCAAGTCCACTACGGGAACTGTCCGTGGCCATACAAAACTCTTTCCCTAGGTCTGGATGCCCGAGAAGAGGTGCCGATAGCAGTGCCTTCTTTAACGCCTCATATTCTTCCTGCGCGACAGGATCCCAATTCCATACCGTTTTCTTTCCAGTCAGTTGACATAGTCTGGGTGTCGCTGCACCCCCAATCTTAATGAACCTCCTGTAAAAATTGATTAATCCTAAATAACCCCGTAGCTGACGTTTTGTTCTCGGCACCGGAAAATCTCTGATTGCTTCGAGTTTGTCTGGATTTGGTCTTATTCCCTCTGGTGTCACAATGTGACCTAGAAACTCGATTTCTTTTCGTCCAAATTCTGACTTTCCCAAATTCACGGTTACTCCATGTCTCTCCAGTGCACCGAGCAATATGCTTAACGTTCTATTGTAGTCTTTCCAGTTTCTTTCGGCTATCAGGACATCATCCACGTACTGTGTTACCTTATCTTTTATTTCATTAGGAATGACAGTATTTAGCACTCTGATAAACGCCGCGGATGATACATTTAACCCAAATGGTAGTTTCCGGAATTGATACGATTTCCCGTAGCATAAGAAAGCAGTGTATTTTCTACACCCCCTATCTAACTCCACCTGCCAGAAACTCATTCTCAAATCAACTGAGCTGAGAACTCTGATCCCGTGGAACTTTTGTAGCAATTCGTCAAGTGTCAGCGGCCGATCTGTCTCTGGCTCTATTATCTTATTAATCCATCTTGCGTCCAAAACTAATCTAATTGACCCATCCTTTTTTTCAACACAAACTAAAGAGCTGTTGTACGGACTGGATGCTGGTTCGATAATCCCTTGTTGTAGCATGCTTTCGATCTCAGCTTCCACTCTTTCTTTGTACACAACAGGTATCGGGTACACTTGGGCCCTAAACTGTTTATGAGACTTGACCTTGAATCTATACACAAAATTTCTTATTGTAACCGCAGCATGTTTAAATACCTTTCTATTCTCGTATAAAATTTTCTGCAATTCCCTGTAGACCGTGGTCCCTTGTAAATGCCAGATTTTCTCCCTGATCTCCTCCTCCAAACATTTATGAATTTCCTTCTTCTCTTGTTTGAACCCCGTATTCTGTGCCTGTCTACCGGACTTTACCGCCAGACATAATGCTAAGTGTGCGTTATCTTTAGCATATAAGCAATCGTCGAATCTTAATGTAATTTCCTCCGAATCTCGTTTCAACTCCATCGAACCATTTGTCATGTTAACGACTGCTTTATATTGGTTCAAAAATCTAACGCCTAATATCCCTTCAACAGTTAGAGATGACACAATCATGAACACTGTACTAAACCTCTTTGCCTGGCACACAAAGTCTACCTGCGCTTGTAACTTCACCTCAATTCCTTTTCCTGTAACTGCCCCTCTCACTGTTGTCCTTTGCAATGGCAACGTTGGCCATGGTTTTGTAAGACTACAACACATAAACACATCTTCCCTCAAAACACTCATTACACTGCCTGTGTCGACGACACAAGGTACGATTATATTATTTATTTCTACGCTAATTATTGGGTGGACTTCACTCCCCAAATCTCCTACCTCCTCTAACAGATTCTCCCTTAGTTTTCCGTAATCGATATACCTAATATTTACATCATTAATAGTCCTGGTTTGTACCCGCCTATCATGTAGTCACCTTCTTGTCCCTCCGTCATTGTGACAGTGATTGTCCTGTCATGAACCCAATGGCTGCCTATCCTCTCTTCGCCCATCATTTTCATTTTCCTTTCTTCTTCCATCTCTGTCCCATCTTCTATTTTCCCGGTTTGCCGGTAGATATCCCCATGAATTCTGCCCCCTATTTCCTCGCCATCTTCCATTTCCGTCATTCCTCTGATTCCATGCTCTCCTGTCATTCTGATAGTTTCTGCCATTCCTATCCTCGACTCTGTCTGACCTATGAGTCGTGTCGCCGTTCACAATATTGCCCTCATTACCCAGTTCCTGTAACAAGTGCTAAAATGACGCGGAATCGTCTAAGCCTCTGCCTGCTATCACTATATCTCTGCGCAATCTCACTGGCAACTTCGTTATACAGATCCTAATGAGCTCCCCAGTTTCGTATGGCACATCCAAATACCTATTTCGTCTCAGCATTTCCTGATAGCACGACGCTGGATTTTCTTATACCACCTACATTACAATTTGGCATCATCAATATGCTTTGCTTAACCTGGTCCTGCTTACTTTTCGCCCAGAAGTCATTTAAAAACTTGTCACAAAATATCTTGTAGCTACTACAGTCTTTAATAACTTCCTGCATTTTTGCTCTAGCCTCGTCCCTCAAATGGTTACACACAAACTTCATTTTGAGGAGCAGTCCCCATGATGAAGGTAATGAATCTTGAAATTAAGACAGCCACAGACATGGATGTTGATAATTATCAGGATCCGGAAAACAAGTGTACGTTTGTACCGACACGAAGTGCCTCCTACATTCTTCTTCCGCATTTATGTTTTCCGACCTTGGACTATACCCAGTTGGGTTTACCACCTGTTTTATCCGACACTACCGTTCTTCTAAATCTCTGAGTTCGTCTTCCTCTTTCTGCCTATTTTCGTTTTTTGAATTTATCTCACACTCCCTCTGCAGTCTACCTGGTGGTGTTTCACCTTCGCTTCTGCACGCTAATTGCAATTGCTAATTCTTCCCTATGTTTCCTATTTGTTTCTAATTGTGCCTCTTTAAACTGTAATAGTGATTGTATCTCCTCCTGGTCGGCATAAAACTCTCGCTGCGTACTGTCAGAGCCTGTTTCGCCTCTTATACTGTTCTTTTCTACATCTGCGCTAATCGTATTCATTCTGACCACTACCTCCGCAACTTCATCCCTGTGTTTATTTAGCGCCACTTCCTGCCGGGTGACTTGAGCTTCCACACTGTCTAATGCCCCTTATTTATCTGCAAGTAAGTCCTCCACTATCTCTTTGATTCGCTCATCTGGCAACACGTCCCTACGTTCTGTAATATCGCTCTCTATTGCACTTATTCGAACCTCCAAATTCTTGGCTTTTTCTTTCACGGCATCACATACTTGCTTCAACACATCCAGATTCTTCTCCCCCTCATCTAACCGATTATTAACTGCGGACAGGCGCTCATCGATAACTGTGTGTAGCTTCCTCATTGCCTCTTTATTTCCCTTATCCATTGCCTCCAGTCTTTCCTTATTTGCTTCCTATCTTTCCTTAGTCTTCCTATCTCTCTCCTTATTATCTCTATCCATCGCTTCCAATCTTTCCTTATTTGCCTCCAATCTTTCCTTATTATCTCTATCTCTCTCCTTATTATCTTTATCGATCGCTTCCAATCTTTTCTTATTTGCCTTCAATCTTTCCTTATTATCTCTATCTCTCTCCTTATTATCTTTATCCATCGCTTCCAATCTTTCCTTATTATCTCTATCCATCCTCTGTAAAAACTGCAGTAGCACATTGTCATTTGCTACTTTCGGTGCGCTCACCTCGTTCGCCTGAGAAACCGTTGCTTCGCTAAGGGTAGCTTCACTTTCACTGCATACCTGACCTAGTCCCGGCTCGTCCGCGTCGTCGGGAAAAGCCCCCGTTTGTGGACAAAGCCTGCCGCATAAAGGATCACCCAGCCGCGGTCAGCTGAACAATTCAGCCCCTTCCGAGTGTTTGCCGTTCTCGCTCATTAACCCAAGGTCGACACCTACTTCCTGCTGCACTGCTACGTTCACCCCAGAATCACTATTCTCCATGGTGACTACACTTTTCGACTGCGACCTAGTTACTATGGACATTACGCAAAAAAAATTATGCAATGATCTTCCAGCCTTGGACGATATAGCAATTAATTACATAAATAAAATGAAAGATCCTCACCAATCCAGAAAGAAATTGAAAACAAAAAAAAGTTTACTTCTTAGCGCTATCACAATATATTCCATCAAAAAAATCTTAACAGCAAACCCTAACAGCAAAATATCCTGGCAGGGTCGAAATTATGAGAGGCACCCACATGCCTTGCTCATACTGTGGCATCAAGCAGTCAGGCCTGCAAGATGAGTGGTCTGCCAAGCGAGTGGATTCATTCTTATTTATCGAGTAACATGAACTCTAGTACTCACACTTAAGTTACAAGTTATCCTCCTATATGATTAATATGCAATGGAAACGCACATCTGACTATCAGTAATTTACAGAACTCTGACTGTTCACTACGCACTGGCAATACCACATTTTTTTTTTATTTAACGGCTTTTATCAACACGTGGCCATCGCACTGAATATGAGTGGCGCACACATTATAATTTCTGGATATCTTGACAACATACAATTTGAAGGAAAAGGCCACCAATCTTTTTCTTTTCACTATCATATTTATTCCGATAAATTCTATAACCCAAACACACAAATTCTATAACCTACAACAATAACACATGAGAAATTCCGCCCAGTGGGCATGGCTTTACATTGGTGATTCTCTATCTTATGGTCTCGTAATTATTTAACGCTACAGTGCACTTTCTGGATAGGATGGTGGATCTTTTATTATATCTCACACTTCGACTCTCACAGTCATCATCACGAAACTTTCCTCCAGACCGAGCGGTACAGAAGGAACAAGCATAACCCACTACCTCTGAAACTACCTTGCTAATCTCCCATACAAACCACACATACTTAAATTATATGACATACACCACACTACAACATGGAATATAACACAAGGAATAGTAACAACATTATCACTTTCAGCTTTCCCACTTCAATTAGTATTTATCCCAGTTTCACACGACACTGCCCCATTTCGTAATTCTTCTTTCCTACTATGAACTCTGGAGATATATGCACGTCTTCCTGTGTAATGCAAGCCAAGTGGCGTTGCTGGATAGACGGCTGACTCACCTTGCTTCTCTCTCAGAGTATTATAGTTTGAATCAAGCGTCACACGGAAACATATCACGCAAAGTAATATTAAGAACATATTCATCACACACGCGAGTCCTCAACTGATACCATGGATGAGTACTTCTCTTTCTCGTTTGTCTCATACACAGACTGAGACTCCCACAGTACTCACCATGTGGAAGTACTCGTCTCTAATTTCAAGTCCTGCACACGCCATTTCTTAAATATTTCAACTTATAGTTCACACGCTAGTAATTCAGCTTAACTTAAGCACACGGAAGTATTTCAACTTATTGCTACACGTGGTTTCATTGTGACCATTGGTCACTTCCAAAGATTACTACGATCCCATTAATATTACCTGCCTGACATTTAATTCTCCCCACAAAAGTTCCTGAAATAGAGAAATTATTATTTCAAACTACTCTTAAGTATTCCACATGCATACCATGTCTCCACTCTTTTGTCTTTACGGAGCACACCTAAGACAGGTCTTAACAACACAAGATCCAGCGGCAGAGTGCTGAAACATGGCTGTTCTTCAGGTTCTGTCGCACCTCTGCCGAAGCGGGGGAGCACCTTGCTACCGTATTGGTCAGCCACATTTCAGACGCTCAAAGCTCAGGTAAATTTCATCTCTTTGGTCCCACCAAGGGTGGCCAAAGGATCGTCTCAAAGATGATCATATATTCACATTCACTATCTGCGGTTAGCAGACGACCATACATTCATTCATTTCACAGATCTCACCAAAGTGGATGTAAGGATTTATTTTGTGGGAGTGCAGATGTGATCAATTAAATAAATAAATTGTCATTCTTTCCTACACTGGTATCTGGCTTCGCTGTATTAATTGAAATTGAGTTATTTTACAAAAAGAATGTGTTGTCGTGACAAAAATAATGAAGTATGTTGTACCTATTTTCAATATCGGGCGGTACTGTACCCTTTCAATTTCAGCACCTCATATGAGCAACTATTCAGGTTTCAAAAAGTATACGATTCTGGATCTATGTTTATTGTACTTTTTTATTTTGTTTTGTTTAGATAAGTACTTCCAACTCTCAAAATACTGAAAACCTTTTTAATATCTCATACATTTATTTGCAGATCTATATTTGTACATATACCAAGTAACAACATCATATGAATTTCAGTGCTTAGTTGTGTATAGCAAATAAATTAAAAATAATAAACAAATCACCAGAACATGGTTACAGAAAACCCTAGATACTTGATGTTTTTGAAACTGGTAACTGAAGACAAGCTAGTTACAATGAAGTCAAATGGAAAATGTCAATCAATCAAATTAAGCAGGTAGTGACAGAAGTGATCCTACTGAATACTATCAATTGTTCATTGAAGGTGTATTTCCTAATTACCGGAAATTAATTTATATATAGCCTGTGTATGAAAAAGTAAATGATTATGACCCTAACAATTATAGATCAACATCACTAGTATTAAGATTTTAAAAATAATAGAAATGTGCCTGCTCAGTACACTAATTTCTTTCCTGGAATAGTATAATGTAATAACTACTGCACAGCATGGATACCAAGAAGGGAAATCGAAACAGAAACAGCAATAGAAAGTTTAATGGATTTCATAAATAACGATATTGTTTGGAGTTTTACTCGTCTTATACAAGTCATTTAACGCAATTGATCACATGATTCTGCTAAAGAAACTATAGAATATCGAGATTTGTTGGCATAAGACTGAGTAATATCGTGTCTCGCAACAGGAGACAATATGGGATTATAGAAAATTACCACATGTTGGAAATTAGATGTATTAAGTATCGTTTGCCTCAATGATGTGTATTGGGACCTGTATCATTCATTTACAAATAAAAGAAAAGTGGGGTTTCAATGAGTGCCATTCTTATCATCTTCTGGTGAGGTTTCGAACTGCTTCTGGGTCGTCTTTACAAAGGCAATGTCGTGGACAAGTGAAACAGGACTGGTAGGAGTGAGATAAGGGTACAGTCGTGAGTCCCAACATTAGTCACACAACGCCCTGTGCGCCTTCTGGACGTCTCTAGACTAAAGATGCCAGCAGTGTTTTGTGGCCTGTGAAGGATCCAAAACAGAGCTCACTTGTTACCTTCATCTTTGTTAACATTGCTGTCATTGTTCATAATTTCGATGGTTTCCATTACTAATGATGTCTAGAAATCCTCTGGTCCCACACTATGTTCTGGTCCATTCAAAATCGAACATTAGGCTGTAAAACTATTTTCAGTGAATGCTGATTTTGCTTGTTCTCGAAGTTGAATGCACATGGTGTTCTCTGATTTGGCCCTTTGTGCCTGGAAAACTTTAGCTTGGCTTGATGAATTACCCCAAAAATAATCCCATATGACATTATGGAATGAAAGTAAGTATAGTATGCCAGCCTTTTCATTTTTATATTCCCTGTGTGTGACACAATTCGCATTGCAAATAGAGATTTGTTAAGACGCTTCAGCAGTTCTGTGGTGTGCTTTTCCCAGTTGAATTTATTGTCAAGCTGTAATCCCAAGAATTTAACACTGTCCACTTCTTCTATCTGCTTGTCATCATATGTCAGGCATATACTCGTGGCACACCCCTTACAAGTTCGGAACTGCATGTAGTGTGTTTTTTTCAGAGTTTAGTGACAAGGAATTGGCTAGGAACCAGTGATTAATGTCCACAAATATTTTATTAGCTGATCTTTCTAAGTCTACACTTGATTTGCTATTTATTGCAATGTTTGTATCATCGGCAAACAAAACGAACTTGGCATCTGATAATGTTACTGATGAAAGGTCATTGATATACACAAGAAAAAGTAAGGGCCCTAAAATGGAACGTTGTGGGACCCCACATGTAATTAGTTCTCAGTTGGATGATGCCTGTTTCCTGCAGAGATATAAGATTTGAACCATTTTGCAGCATTTCCTAATACACTATAATATTCTAATTTACTTAAAAGGATATTGTGATTTACACAGTCAAATGCCTGTACGAGTGTACGACTGTATTGCGCCTAGGCGATCTTTCTGTGCAATCCATTGCCAGCACCATAATTAGGGTTAACCTCGTTCACTAGCATTCTGCTTCATTCCACAAGATTCCCACACCGGAATTCCTATAGTAGGTACCCTGGAACGAACATCAGTATCTATCTCGACACAGCAAGTGTACTTTGTGATATAGTATTAGCTTCGACAGTGGCGTTGTACCATGATCGCCATCTTTTCGAAGAATGGTGACTTTAAGAGCCACTTACATAATTTCCCCTTCCACCCTTAGCCGACTACAATTGGTGTAAAATACGAACGTAACATTCTTCTATGTCTTACTGTCGACAGCAACAGTGATGTGTGTGCTCAAGCAATGTGTAACACACTTTGACCTATTTGGTAATTTTGGCGATGAGGTAAATCTTGTCTTACAACAACAAGACAATATTTGGGCAACTAATTTACATCTGCATGGCAATGCCTCATATGATATCATGGATCTGTCTGTGTCAGAAATGATGGACATGAAGCCATTCATAATCCAATGCAGAGCCCAGCAGACTGAAGAAAAGAAGAAAGTCAGTTTTCCAGCTGCACTGCGCATGGTCTACAAGATCTCATTCACCATCAACCTGAGACCACACGTCCCAGCACATAAATAAAAAGACTCCTACAGAGCAAATAAACAATTTAATTATCAACTTAAACTACTGAGCTTCCAACTGAAATGTTCAGCAAAATGGTTCATATCATCAAATTCATACTACATAGTTCTCAAATTGTTGATAATACTACCAAGTTCGTGGCCTACCAAGCAACATAAGGGATTGTGTCTTCATAATTAGTGATGTTATACAAGCACCTCTGGCCAAAAGCAGATTCGACACTGCAAAGGCAGCGTTGCTGTACTGAAACCCCAAGACATCAGAGCAATAGCTATGAAAAGTAATTTAGGAGGAACGATTGGGCAGCAGGACACCATTCTGGCTGTGGAGACATCTCTGTGGATCAATGAACCAAACTGTCATGTGAGACAGAACACTCTGGACACTTAGGTTAATTATTTTACAACCTGAGATACAATGGGCGATGATTTTCAAGAATGTAATAAGTGGAAAAACAAATTTTTTCTTGCTGCCGGACTTTTCACTATCCGACAGCAAAAGACAATACTTGGGTACAAAGTACAACACTGACCACTGCCAGCAAATTTCTGGCACCACGCACTGGCCACAGGCATGTGGAGACACTGCAACTCGAGTAGCCATGTACATACATGAGGGTAACATGATGAGTGACTGCCCCATGATCAGTGACCTTCGGCTGGCTGTGACTGCCACACGCATGGCTGACAATAACATACATTGCAGTGGCATAGGAGAGCAGCTGCAGCTGTGTTGGTTTCACTCACGTTTTGGCGACTGAGGATTCAATTGCTCCATGCCATGTAACCACCCAAATGCCCAATGCGGTCTATATCACAATACACTGCTGCCTACAGCTCAACTGATTGGGCCATACTAGATTTGCCCCACCGACAAATGATGGTGGTAGACTGAATATGTTATACAAAGCAACAAATCAATGCTTTCTTATACAAACTGCCTCTGGAGTGAGCGTAATTCCTATGGAACAGTCACCAGTGGAACATATGACGTCTGTAATCTTACTATGCACCAAAAACAACAGTCATAACAGACTATTTGGAACCACCATATACATTGTGAACATCAGTTTGCATGAGAAATTTACATAGCAGTTTGTTGTCTCAGATATTTATGAACTGCACTTGGTTACAGATGTTCTCTATTGATTTCATCTCACCCCCTCACCTAACATCACGGATCTTCAGACTGATCACCAGTGGGACGTTGATACTCGGTTTCACCAGCAGCCCAGCAGCACATTATTTACATGCAGCATCGAAGGGGACTATTATGATACAACCCCCTTCAATACATATGTATGACATCAGTGCACAACTATTTAACGACTGCCGGGTTTTGGAACTGCAAGCAATGACCACGAGTTATGAAGAAAAGAGGGGCACTAGTTTCAAAACAAGCATTCAGAATTGAAATCTCGGGCATGTTTGTTACGCAGGAAACTGGATGCTACGTAATTTCCCTAAGGTAGATCGCCATTTGCAAATTCCTGGCACAAACGAGACAGAACCTACTGCAATGTCGACTAACTGCATATTTTGACAGTCAACATATACTATACTTCATGACTCAGGAAAAACACAGATAAGTATAGGGAATGTTTCTAGCTGTGTGCATCAAATTACTATCTGTGACCCCTGTGTTCCCCACTCAATGTGTGTGGTGTATAAACACGATAGAATTCGCGAAATTAGCCTGAAACCTGGCTGGATTTTGCAAGGTACAACCAGCACAGACGACACAAGCATCACATGGACAGAAGACAATACCCAAGAAGAGCAAGATATCGACACCACCCTTCCGCTAATCCATTTGTACACTGTAAAATTTTTCGTGTTTAGAACTACAAACTACTAAAGGAACTTGATTTTAACATACAAAATATTTTGCACTCTCACATGGCAGCATGCTGAACTTAATTACTGTAGGGTATAATTCTAACACTATAGGAATGAAAAGAATGTTCACACTCCAAAAAATAAATTTTGATCAGATTCAGTAAAGACAAATCAAATACTATAGTAGTTCTTTTAAGGATCTTCATGTTCTAGGCGACTATGACTGCATTATGAAATCACACAAAACTAGATATCGTGCAGTACCATAACACAAAAATAGGAAATTCTTGAAGTGTCATTCATACAGGCTACAAATGCTTCATGTTGTGTCGACTACTGTGGGAGTCAGCACCGACACAAACAAGGAAGGAGAGAAGTTGTGCACTTTCTAATTAATAGAAAATGTTACTTTAATTAAGGGAAGAAACAAAACTTAACTTGGTTCCTATACTTCCTGTGCCTTCTTCTACATGTACCTTACTCTCTATGCAACCTATGTAACATCTTCCTATTACTCAGTACTGATGCTCTCGAAGACTGCAACCGAACTGCGGCGACCAGCAATGGGTGTCTGGTTAAATCAGCGTTGACAGAGTGCACTGAACTCTCTCTTCGTGGAGGTCTGGCACTGCACGATCTTTCCAGTGGCGCGCAGGCAGCGCCTTCTTGATGCCATTTTGTGGCGCTTACTGGTCGGTATGCAGCCAATGATTCAGAACTGAGCATTTCAAAAAGAAACTTAGTACTCTGGTGTCATGTTTATGCAAGAGTTGCCAATAAACCTATGAACCATCAAAATTCAGAAGACTTTAAGAAAAGTTAAATACCTTTTTTGCAAATAAGAATAATAACGTTTGTCACACTACCGTATTTTTAATCCTGTGGTAAGTCTGCCATTTATGTTTACAGTACCAACATACATTATGTATCGTAAATGATGCCTGTAATTATTTTTAGGAGAAAAGTCACAGAGTGAATAACTCAATTGCTCTTTCTGTTAGAAATCAAACATGACACAACTATCACTGCACTAAGTATAGGTTATATAATGCCATGGGATGAATATATATAAATGCTCTCTGGAGTGCTCCCATTGTGAATATTAAAAACACGCCCATGAACAACAATGACAACAACACTCAATATAACAAGCTGAATTTTGACAGTACTCACACTCCAGTTTTACTGAATTTGTTTCTGAGATCATTGACAGAGATTTTCTATTTGATATGAATTTGGCTCCGGTTAAAGGTGTTGTAAAAGAATCTGACAATTGCTTATCAGAAGAAACATAATAAATATCAAACTCATTGGTTTCAGCATGTCCACATGTCTATGTGTTTATAAGTTTGTGACCAAGCAAATAGCACTTTGATTACCGACACAGAATGTGGTTCGTTTTTCTAACTGAAAATCCAGTTCACTGACAAAACCACCCAACCAAACAACTTTAGCAACAGCATCTGACGCTGACTGAGTTCAACGGACATGGACTTTCTACATAGTCGATATCACGCAACCAGTTCTTGGAGTGGACTTCTTGCAACACATCAAACTTTCCCCTGACTTGCAACGGTCTGCACTGTACCACCACAACACACACACCATCACTGGGGCTGCACCCAGTGTGCGATTTGCAGGGGGGGGGGGGATGGGGGGGATTTCCCCCCTCTGCATCAGACCATCCCCTCCTCTGGCTATAGTTTATGCATCCCAACCTGGGATGTTTATTTCCCACGCACTGGAGTAAAACTTTACATATAATTTAAATTTGTGGAGCCGAACACTGAAAGTTTTTAATACAGTCTTACTATTAATACTATTAATATGTTTGCTTATTAATTTTGAAAAAGTGTTATGTAGTAGTTATGTATTTCAAAACATTTAGAACTAAATCATCATTCTCATGTTGTCATTGTTGCTTTCGTCTAAGGTGTGTCATCCATTTACTTGCGAGCTTGCGAGGGAAGTAGTGTGGCAGTCATACCGCAGCAATCGTACCGCAGAGTTGGGTGAGCTGGGGACTGAAAGTCCCTCCCTGGGCCCTGACACAGGGTGGTGACCGGCCCGGTACCTGTGCGAACATTTACCGTTAGGCCACCTTTTGGCAACGGTATGGCGTGGACTAATGCGCCTGGGACGAAAGCACACATTACTAAATAAAGCACAATCGTCTGCTTCTAGTTCCTAGGATACTACTTCGTGGACCTTCTTTAAATACTCTTCTCTTCCACCATCGTTTTCTTTTCCTTTGGTTTTCATTTCCGTTGTTAGCTGCATGTGCAAGTACAAGAAGGCCGCCGCTGCGATACTTATCATCCTATATACTGCAAGGCCGACACACCTGTGGCACAAATTCTGTTGCTTTGGTATAAATTAACCTGCTGCATGCGTAGCATGCCACAATGTTGCAAGACGTCGCCCCAGCGTAAACGAGGCTTTAGAGTCAGGTCTGTATTGTATGGTGGATGTGATGTGTTGCGTACGAAACTAAAACGTGCAATCAGATCCAAACGTCGTGGAAAACTGTGAAGAGGTGTCATCCTGCAGCAAGATAACGCTCGCCCACATTCTGCCAAATGGACAGCCGACGCAATAAAGGAGTTAAGATTCGAGGTGCTGGAACATCCACCATACAGTACAGACCTGGCTCCAAGAGATTTTCATATGTTTGGACCCTTAACGGAAGCACTACAGGAAAGAAGATTTGAAAGTGATGAAAACGTCATTTCTGCGGTGCAAAATTGGTTACAGATGCAACCGAAAAACATATTTTCTGATGAAATAAAAAAAACTCGTAAAAAGTCGGGAAAACTGCATTGAAGTCTAGGGAGGTTACGTAGAAAAATAACTCATGTTACGGTTTTCTATCATCAGAATAATTACAGCTTTTCACAAATGTGCCTTTACTTTTTGAATTCCCGTCGTATACCCGTTTGTAGACGATTTTGTAAATAAGCTTTACCAATAATGTACTTTTAAAGATACAACAAGGGATGGCTTTTCTGATAGTGCATACGCGTGAATAGTGGGTTTCGGCATTAACATCTATTTATAAATAACTGTTTAACCATGGGTAACGCCACGGTCCAAGCTAGTAACATATGTAATTATACTAACCACCTAAGACATCCCCCCCACTGGTAAAAGCACAAATCGCACACTGGCTGCACCTACTGATGCTACAACATCGGGATGTACCGCCAACAGTCGACCGGTCCGTCCCCCTTGCATCAATGCCATCTAATACAACAAATCTTCACTGCACTGGACAAGCTAACTACAGACCCCTTACAGCTCCTGGATGCGTGTGAAGAACTCATTACACATATGACTTCAGTCACTTACACAGCAGCTCAACATGGCCTGTACTGCAATCGATGCATTGGAACAGCAACGCCCACGCCGATCTATGAGACCCACAGCCTTGTCGTTGGCTGCACCAGAACCACACTGTCAGCCAACCTGGGCAGACAAGTCAATACAAGTATTTCCTTTGCACTGTGCCTTGCCTGCCTCCCTGGCCCACACTAGTGTCCCCTCAATGGTGTATTTGATTGCCATATGGAACGGAACAGTCCATAGGATTATCACTACATTGAGACCCACGGTATGACTCAAGGAGCATAAAGTACACCCTCAAAATCTGAACACTGCAAAACATGCAGTCGATCAAATGATGTCATGTGGTGTGCTGCAACAATCTGACAGACCGCAGGCCTCGCAAACAAAAGTGGTTTCGAAAAAAGACGGATCAGTCCGCATGTGCGGTGATTATCATACACTGAACTCTTGAACTGTGCATTATTCCTACCCAGTAGCGAACATTCAAGACTTTACCCACAAACTACCAGAATCTATTGCGTTTTCCATTATTGATTGCAAGAAAGCATATTACAACATTCCTATGCACCCAAACAATATTCAAAAAACTGCCATCATCACGCCTTTTGGTTTGTTCAAGTTCTTGGCAATGCCATACAGACTCAAAAACGCTGCGCAGATGTGTGCTTTTTAACGTTTCCCATTACTACTCCCGTGCAGACGATATATTCGTGTTCTCCAAAGACAACGAAGTGCATGATAGACTCTTCAAAAAAGTTCTTTGTGCTTTAGACGAAGGGTAGTCGAAATCAACAAGCATAAACTACAGCTTCGCTACAAACAAGTAACATTTCAAGCATACACCATATCTGCTTCAGGAGTACATCTGATGGACGACTGGTTGGCGCTCATACAAAATCTTCCATGACCTCAAACATACCACGACCTCCAGCAGTACCTTGGCATTTTAAATTTTTATTGGAGAAAAATCCCACATGCAGCAGATTTCCAGGCTCCCCTAATTGATGCACGAAAAGGTCCAAACTCCCATGGACATTGCGGGCTCACATGGGCCAAAGATATGCGAGTGGCTTTTGCACGTTCAGTCGACAGTCTGATTTCAGCAGTTGTGCCAGGCGCGCCTCTTACAATCACTACCGATGTCAGGGAGGAAGCAGTAGGGGCGGTACTCCAACAAATTATCGACGAGCAAGTGCAACTGCTCCGGTTTTTCTCCAAAAAGTTCTCAAAAGCCCAAATGCAGTATTCCTCATTCGACCGAGAACTTTTAGCAGTCTATGAAGCTGTCAGTTATTTCAATGAAGATATGGACACGCAAGCGGTTGTAATTTTTGCAGACCATAAAGCGGTCACGGACGCGATTCAGTAATCGTTGACATGAGGTGCTCCAAGACAATTTAGATACTTGGACTATATTTTACTGCAGACGTCTTCTGATTACAGGGAGTGGATAACTTTGTGGTGGAGTACCTCTCATGGGTCAATACCATATTGCTTCAACTGGACAATCTCCAAATAGCACGGGAAGAGTCATTGGATTCGTCGATTACGGCCTGGGGTCCAGTTTAAAGATTGAAAAATGTCAGTTGCCAGAGATGGATGCAGTTCTACTCTCTGATACTTCACTTGGAAAATAACGGTCACCGGTTCCGATGCCCTTTTGCAAAGTCAGTTTTGGGTTGTTGGACAATCTCTCGCATCCAGGAAAACAGGCCATGAAGAAGCTTGTCACTGACCACTTCGTATGGCCAAACGTGAAAGAGACTGGAAAGTGTGGACGCGCTCGTGAACTGCCTGTCAACAAAGCAAAGTCGGTCATTATGTGCAACTGCTACTGGCCCAGTTCACAATTCCGTGGGAACGATTTTATCACATCCATTTGGATCTTGTCGGCCCTTTACTGGAATCGTCAGTATAAAAATACGTCCTCTGCATGATTGATCATGTGACATGATGGGTTGAGGCAACACCGATGACTGACATGATGGTGGACGCCACAGCTACAGCGTTTGTGCATACATTTATCGCCTGGTTCAGCTGCCCATTCACGATAACAACGGGCCAAGGACTACAACTTGTTTAAAGATTATGCAACATGTGCAGCATTGACCACTGGCGTACGACAGTGTACCACACGCAGAGTAATGGTTTTGTCAAGAGGTGGCAGAGAACAGTGAAAACAGCGCTCATGTGTCGTGGCTGTGAATGGACAGAAGCACTCCCTTGGGGTTTGCTATGGGTGTACATCGTCGCAAGAGAGGATCTATAGACGCCGCTTGCCGAATTGCTGTACAGAGAGACACTGCAACTACCGGTGGACCTTTTCACCCTACTCACAGGTGACGACCGTCAACTATTACCGGAACTACTACAAGCAATACGGAGAAGAGTTCAGCGCATTCCCATCCCATTGCCACAGCCCCACACAAGATGCTGGCAGTTTGTCATGTTGCCAGGCGACACGTTCTGACCTGCACTCACACCCCCCTACAAGGACCCATACTGAGTCATCAGACACAGTGACAACACCTTCAGAATCGAGGCCAACAGCAAATTGACATTGGTGGCCATCAAACATTTGAAGCTGGCCTGGATCCTGGAAGATTTCTCCACCAAATACACACAACTTTCGTCGTCGCAGCCCATGTCGACGGAACGTGAACGGCAGGCGTCATCCACACAACGGTTGATGACAGTGGGCGAAGAAGCACCATCTCCCACATTGGTGTTTGCATCCCACGACATCAAATCTTGTCTTTTAAATATGTACCAAAGACAAAATTTAATTTATTACACAATATTTTAGATTGTGAGGCAGAAAATGTTGAAAACTACTGACAAATTTCAGCACTGTGTAGCAACAATAATGATAAACAGACTAATAAACTTCCTGATTGAATATAACCTTCACCGCCAGGAACAACTCAGTTTTAGAAGTACAGAGCCTGCATCACCACAGTGTATGAAAGTTGTTCATGAAGTGCAAGACAAAGATGACCATGAAAACTGGCCTCTTCGGTTATCTGTCAAAGGCTAATTTACATTGTTCATCATGTAATCTTATTATGTAAATTAGAAATATAAAGAATAAGAGGTGTAGCAAATAAGTGAATTAGTCTTACCTGGAAAACAGAGGATAATGAGTGGAATTTCACATACTTCAAGAAAGCTATTGTAAAATATTTATCAGACCTAAAATATATTGATATATGTGTACCTGAATCTTTTCCTGATGTATATTAATAATTTCACATAGTGAGTAAAAAATAAAGAAATATTGTTGTTTGTCAATGAGTACGCAATACTGATCACAAAATACTGCCAATTCAGTTGACATAAAAAGACAATGATGCTCTCAAAGATGGCCACAAATAGTCCTTCGACAATAGAGTACTGTAACACTAAATGTCAAGAAGAGAAACACTATTAACTTTTCTGACAAAAAATAAATCCCATTTCCAAAACGAAACACTTATTTAAGAACGACAACAACCATCAGAGAATAATTGATGCCACTCATTGTTCAAACGGAAACCCAAAGAAACTGTAATGATATATTACTAAAAAAACTTTCAAAGATTATTAATACACATATATGTATAAGTACACCGAAAACACTGATACTTCCAAGCTCTCCTGCAATGATTTATTTATATGATGAAGCAGACACTGTACAAACATTTTCCTTCATCCTCTCTAACTTTGTAAATAGCAACTGTTTTGTCACACTATCTGCTCCCTGTCTATTGGTTGGTGTGTAATTCACTCTAACTTTCTTCTCTTTAACTGGTTGGTGAACATGATGATACTTTGTCATTATGTGCTTTGAGTGTTCATAAAATTCTGATCCACTAATAAATTTGGTAGCACTTTGTTTATATATTTCCAAAATAGGATCTGAGTACTCTGCAATTTTTTTCAGGATTTGATCAAATCTAACAAGTGATTTACAAGCTTCACATGCCTACATATATTCTGCCTCCACTGAAGAAAGACCAACACACTGCTGTAATTTACTTTTCCACACAATTGTCCTTTCTTGGAACTTAAGTAGGATGTCAATCTTTGATCGTCCTCTGATTTTGTTCCCACCACTATCGGCCTCTCTATAAGCTTCATTATTAGATTTTTCATTCTTCTCAAACATAATGCCAACTGTAACTATCGATTTATGATAACTGAATATTCGATTGAGCAATGCATAACGCTCCAATAGTGATGAGCCTTGAACTCTCAATGTAACATTAACAATATATGATGAATCTGTTCTTCTACCTTCTGTTCAATACATTCAACACTTCCAACCATTTCTAGAGAGAGTTCAGAGTTATTAGAATGAGATAATTCATGCAATATCCATCCCATTTCAATGGGTAAAGATAACGCCATCATACCATATTTCTCTAAAATACTCTTCACATATGTGGACTGATTTAGAACATAGCCACTGCATCATCAACACTAAACATCAGTACCAGGTTTTCACCATGGAACATACATCAATCTGAGCAGCTTTCCAATAAATTATATTCAGTAAGAAATTTAACAAGGTACTCACACCAGTATTTCGAAGCTTGCTTTTAGCCATACAAACTCTTCAGTAATTTACATACACATCTTGTGCCATTATAAAGCCCTGTGGTTGATATGTGTAAATTTCAACCTTCGAAATACCACTGAGAAATGGTATCCTTACATGAAATTTCCTCACACATCAATCATGGTGAAATGCATGAGTATATCCTTTTGTCGCCAGTCAAACATTATATGGAACCACTTCATTATTTGCATTTAATTTTGTGGTAAAGACCATCGATTTTCGATTACCTTGTTTATTTTAGTTTTGTAAACTATTTCCCATGTTTTATTTTTTTTCCAGTGCATTCATTTCTTCCTCTATTTCCTTCTTTCATTCTTCAGAAATTTCTGAATACACTACTTCTTAATTGTTCCTCAGTGTCTCACAAAGAAGCATCCTTCTTGTTGATAGGCTGAATCTTTCAATAACAAGATAGTTTCTTCGAATTTCACCTTTCATGTAAATTGTGACTTCCTTTGTATTCATTTCCTGCTTAGAAGTTGCTCTCGGCTTCTACCTCAGTGTCATACAAAAGTTTTCTAACCCTATATCACTTATTGCTACAATGTGATTCATACATTCCCCTGGCCACCCTCATCAATATCAAAATTAGTCGCATTTATTTGCTGTAGCATTTTCATTTTCATCTACGTCTGATACATCAACAACCCTTTCAATGTCTTGAGTAAGTAGTTCCTGTAATTATTTGAAACTGAATTTTACATCTCTGCGTATCAACACACACATTTTTCAGGAAAAAAGTCCACAGTGATAATTACCAACCACATACCCTTTTGAAGATTTATCATCAAACTTCGGTTTCTTATTAGGAATCCAAGCATAGCATTCCATTCCAAATATCATTAAATTATCAAATTTATCATTATATTTTTTAATTGGAGTTTTACCTTTGATTTTGTTGGGACTAGTTCGATTCAAAGTGTATGTTGCAGCAATAACAGCCTCACCCCACAATGCCTTTGGCAGGTATTCAGCAGAGAAGAGCCAAGCATGTGCCATCTCACGAAGGGCTTAATTATATGACTCAGCAGCTCATGCTGAGTATGGTGTAGCAGTCGAATGTTTCAATCCAATTGAGACAGCATGTATATCTTTATTATGGAACTCCTTGCCGCCAACTGTGTGTAATTCTTTCACAATAACATGAACTTGAATCTTTATCATTTTAATAAATAGTGATAATTTTCATTAATTTCATCTTTACGTCACAAAAGGTAAAAGGTACATTATTATAAAACTGGAAAAATCATCATTAAAAACGGCAAAATATCATCGAAGCTGCAAATCATTTTCTTCCATTGATCCACAAACATAAACATAAACAAATTCTCCACATTTAGTGGGTATCTGCACTCTTTCATCCAATGCCAGGCGATTTTGATTATCACAGGTGCAACCCTCACAGAAGTTACTATCACTCTTTGTCTCTACACCGCAATCTTTCAAAAACTGCTGCACATAGCTCTTACATTGATGACTCATTTTTTCATGCCATCAATCTAAATCGACGTCGTTTTCAACAACAACACAAGATCTTCTTTGACAGACAGCCTTCCCAGCTAAACAGTTAAGCTCATTTTCGCGACTGGATGTAGCAAGATCAATTGCAATATTGTTTCTGAAAGAAATTATTTGCCATTATTTTCGGTTATTCGATTTATTTCTTTTGTTCAGCTTTCTTAAGAGAATGTAAGTTATAGCATCTATCAGGACAAAAACAAACATTTTCAAAATATCGTTCTGTCCATTTCTGTTCGTTGAATACCTTTGCAACTATTCGATTTGTACCAAATACTTGAATTTTCACACCATTTCTTATGACTATCTATGAACTTTGGAGAATCAAGTTGTTCACACATAATATACCAATCATGTTTGATTTGTTATGTGAGATGTTGCACCATTGTGAATGTACGACTCATCGGAGCCCTTTGGATTTACATCTACAGAAAAATTGTTGTATCTCACCATTAAGCCTTGTTCTCATTTTTTGAAGTATCTGCATGACTACAATTTCTCGAATTTTGCACTGCTGTTACTCAAATTGACAATATAACACAGTCTGTGCTAATATGTTCCATTGATTGATGGACCTTTTTCCTACATTTAAAACAAACTCCAACACTGTTTTTCCCTGTTTTGCTAAGATTAGATTAGGTTAGATTAGATTAGATTAATACAAGTTCCATGGATCATGAATACGATATTTCGTAATGATGTGGAACGAGTCGAATTTTCCAATACATGACATAATTAGGTTAATTTAACAACATACTTAAGTTAATATAACAACTTTATTTTTTTGTGTTTTTTATTTTCCTTTACTTTTTTTATTTTTTTTTAATTTTCTTAATTTATATCTAAAAATTCCTCTATGGAGTAGAAGTGACTGATCTTACCACACGAAAAGCATTTCTATATTTATTCCTTTTATAAAGAGAAGTTTTTAATGTATCTGCTTCAGATGAAGTGCCTTTGACGAAGTTTGTTAATCGTCGTTTTCGACATTATTGCTGTAGCAGTACTTTTGTCATCATGATCTGTTATTCTGACTTCATGATGTAAAAATCGTTTTCATAACTTTTTCCTTGTCTTCTCTTCGGTAGGTAGATTGTGCCATGTGATATAAATACAGCTGTACTCTTTTGGAAAAGTTTGCAAAAATATTGGGCAGAGGTCACCATCGTCAGTCAGCTTGTCTATCAATGAAAGTCGAGTTTATATTGGATTGGTGCACAAGTTTGCAGCTATTTTCGTTAAGTTTAATAATCACAACAAATACATATAACAGCGACTTTAGTCATCAAAAATATATTTTCCTTTACTGTTTACAAGTCTGCCAATGCTGGGGTAAATTTTCGATTCCGTGACTGTAGGAGTCACGTGGTTTTGAGGCAAAGATCTCGTTGATCCATATTCAGAGTGCATTTTCATCCAGAAAGGAAGTCCATGAAGGCTGTTCGACAGAAAGTGGAGAAGGTGAAAATCACAGAACACAAGATCTGGTGAATAAGGTGGATGCAGAATGACTTCCTAATCCAACTCCTGTATAATGTTTCTTTTTTTTCTCATTCAACCAGAGTGCAGGCAGACGTTATTATGAAGTAGCATCACTTCACGCCGTTGTTCTTGGATTGCGTCTGGAAAATGTCTCAGTTGTTGATACGAAATTTCAGCAGTGATGGTTACAGCTCGGTAAAGCAATTCGTAGCACACCACACTGTTGCTGCGCCACCAGATGCATAACATTATCTATTGTGGATGCGCGCAGGTTTTTGCATGGGAAGTTGCTGCTTTGTTTGGGTCAAACATTCCTCTATTTATCTTACGTTAGCATGAAGACACCGTTTCTCGTCACCAACAATGATAAAGGGTTAGAGTGTTAGGAGTTGTTCACGAGCCAATTGATGATGAGCAAGCAGAGATGCACGTATAATCACTGGCTGATCTTTGTGATTTTGGCTCAGGACTTGCGGTTCCGATACACCCATTTCTGAGCATTCTCCATGCATGCAAATGTCGCACGATGATAATTCTAGAATTCACTGTCGTGGATCGTTGTGGATTAAGGCTTTTAACCGATCTTCGTCGAACGCCGAAGGTCTTCCTGAATGTGGAGACTCGCTAATGTCAGAATGATCCTTCTTAGAACAAGAAAACCATTTTCGTGCTGTGCTTTGTTCAATGGCATTACCCCTGTACACAGCGCAAATGTTTCAGGCTGCGTCTGCTGCTGTCACCCCTTTACTGAACTCAAACAGAATAATATGTCGAAAATGTCCGCCTGCGTAGCGTAGCGGTAGCGTTTCCGTCTACCTTGCGGGGGGCCCAGGTTCGATTCCCAGCAGGGGACTGGGTGTTGTGTGTCCATCATCATTTTCACCATTACTGACCTGTAAGTCGCCGAAGTGGCGTCAACTAAAAGGGACTTGCAATACGGTGGCCGAACTCCCTCGCATGGGGCCTCCCGGCCAGCAATGCTATACAATAATTTTTTTTTGTCGAAAATGTTCCGATATCTCCAGTTGGCATTCCGTTTTCTAGCGTTCACAGCTCCACTCACTGTCTCCTAATGGCAATATTTAAACTCAAATAGCGGCAGTGAATTACAAAAAAAAAAAAAGACAATCAGTAAATAAACTCTTAGCAACTGGAATACCAGCATGCAAAACAAAAACACTAGGAACCTATATGCCAACCTGACACTTCATCAAATTTGGCTAAATGGACTTGTACAAAACCAGAAGCTTCCCACAGAATGTTATGAAATTTGTGCATAAGCAGATCAATGTTTTCTGTGGAATGAACATCATAAATTTCACATACTTTTTTCAAATATTTTTAGCATTCTTGCATTCCCCAACATGAAGTAAAAAGGCTTGGTGTCAACAGATAGATCCATTTAGCAAGCTATGTTTCGTAACTGTGTCCATGTTCTTGTGGCTTAATTAGCTCACCACTTACAGTATCAAAGGCTTCGTCACGCACTGTTGTAGTTCTCATTAAGATGTTTCATATTTCCCAGTTTTCTCTGCCACATAGCTTTTGAATTTGGTGCCTTTTTTTCGGCCATTGACTCGTCTTTTACACTTCTATAAAGTCGAGTTATCGTCGAACTCGGCTGCAACTGTCGCACTGCAGGAAAACATTATCAATCACACTCCATTACCGTGTTGGCTAAATACCAAATATCATTTTAGAAACGAAAAATTTGTTTGAAAACCATGAAAGTACAACAATATTAACATTGAATAATGATCACCGCTCATTTCTCAAACTGAACCCCAAAGAAACTATAATGAAATGTGACAGACAATTTTCAAGGGATAGGAAAGTAGCTGAACAGGAAGGCAAGATTATGCCCTTAAGGCTGAACTGGATAGTGCTAGGGGGAGGGGGGGACTGATGAGATTAAGTGGGAGAAGGGTGGAAACAGGTGGGATGTGGCAGCAAGGAACAGGGGCCACAGAAAGAGAACAGTATCTGACAGTTTCATCGCTGGCACAAACAATAGACTTGCCTTGCAACCTCAGTCAACTAAGGAAGAGGCTCAAGTACATGTAAGTGTGGTCAGTATTCAACAGACTTTCACTAGGAAACCAACTCTTTCAAAAAGAGTGGAAAGGAGGTGGAAAGTTTTGTTGTTAGGCAATAGCCACAGACGAAGTGTGGGCCAGAACTTGCACGAAAAATTAGATGACAGGCACCAGGTGCACCCAGGCACCAGGCACCAGGTGCACCCAGTGCATGCCTTAGCCAAGTGATAGAGGATGTAGGATCATTGCGCAAGAGTTTTACAAAGCAAGATCATGTTGTGGTAGTGGTTGGAGTGGGAAACAGTAATGATAGGGATCAGGGCTACAATATTGACTGTGACCTGGTAAAAATAGCATCGCAACGAACCATACAAATGTTGGCTGAGTTCCTGCTTTCATGTGGTATCATCAGCCCCAACTGAAGAGCTCTGTAAGCAGGGTCAATATGGAGCTAGATCAGTTGCTTCAGGTGGCTGCTTTGTCAGGCATAGGTTTGGTTCCTGTTGATGGTTCTGGAAGGTGGGACTTCACAAGACATGGCCTGCATCACAGTAGGAAAGGGAAGTGTAAATTGGGTGGGATGATAACAAAATGGGGAGGGGCACTGAAACTCATGGGAGTAATTCTTGTTTAGGCTAAGATCAGTGTCCAATCATGCAACAATGATTGAAATTAAGCTTAATGAGAAGTTCAGACAGGCAGCTACTAGAGATGTTAAAATAGCGCAAGATTCTCATAACAGAACAGTGAAAAAATAATGTTAGTCTGTCATAAGATTCTCATAAAACCAAACTGAAAAATAATATTACTGTATCGCATCAGAATATCAGGGGACTAAAACCCAAAATAGATGACCTTCTTATTTGGTTAGAAGATTTAGGAACTGAGGGTGGAATAGAAATACTACGCCCGTCTGAACGTGATGTAGTCACAGGTATGGAAACGGTAAATGTAGGTGGATATAAGCTTTCAGCACATGAAAAGTAGAAACACTATGGAGAGGGGAGTAGTTGCCATATATGTTGAAATATGTCATAGTGTGAAAAATTTGGAAACTAAAAAATTTGTGTAGAGCAGCTTATAGAAGGCTGTGCATGTGAGCTTAAACTAAATAATGGTACTTTTATAATTGTAACCATGTACATATCCCCATTGGAAAATTTTCAGCTATTTTTGAAAAACTTGGATTCTTTGTTGTGCTGCCTGTCAGACACAGGGACGGAAATTATTGTTTGTGGGCATTTCAATGTAGATTTTCTGGAAGAGTCCAATAGAAGGCTTGACCTTGAAGTATTACTTGCTTTTTTCAGTTTGACACAGTTACTGATTTTCCTACTTGGGCAGTACCAGGAAGCAGCACACTGATAGATAATGTTTCCATAGACCAAGATAAGATTAATCAAATAAAAACTTTTCCTGTTAAGAATGGTCTGTATGATCATGATGCATAACTAGTTATAGTATATGACATAGCTCCATACAGTAATGCAAAACAGTCCTCCTAAACAGTGCACTCAATCAACGATTTAACACTTGAAAATTTTAGGGAAAGCTTGCTACAGTTAGGCTGGGATGAGGTGACAGGGAACCTGATACTAACTTAAAATTTAACATGTTTCATGGTATCTTTGTGAGTATATTTGAAAACAGTTTCCCTAAGAAAACATTGATATATAATTGCAAGAAACCATCTATAAAGCCATGACTTACTAAACCGATAAAAATATCTTGTAAACAGAAAAAGGAAATGTACCTTATTGCTAAGAGGAGTAATGATCTATAAACAGTGACACATTTTAAAAACTACTGCACCATATTAAGAATAGTTATTAAGAAGTCCAGAAGTATGTGCATTACATCAGAGATAGCACATTTGATAATAAAGTTAAAACAATTTGGAATATTGTTAAAAAGGAAACAGGGCAACTGAGAGCACAGGAAGACAGTATTTCTATCAAACTCAATGAAAAGCTTATTAGCAAGAAGTCAGAAGTAGAAAACTTTTCGATAATCATTTTTTCAGTGTTGTAGAGAAAATAGGATCCAGCTATTAAGTAGAAAGTGCAAAGCAGTAAATGGAAGAGGCAAAACCTATGCAATTTGATAAAACTGAAATTTAATTTACCTCTCCTTCTAAAATTAGGAAAATAATAAATTCACTCAAAAGTAAAAGTTCACATCGAATTGATGACATTTCCAACAGAGTACTAAAAACTTGTTCGCAAAAAAAAGTAGGATTCTCAGCCACATATGTAGTAGCTCACTGAAACAGAGCATTTTTCCAGGTAGACTGTAATACACTATTGTTAAACCATTGCATAAAAAAGGGGATCGGTCTGATGCTAACAATTACCGGACAATCTCGCTTCTGTCAGCTTTATCCAATTATTCTTGAAAAAGTAATATATTCAAGACTAGCATCACATATTTTTTAAAAATGAAGTCAGTTTGGTTTTCAGAAATGTTTCTCAATAGAAAATACTATATATGCTTTCACTTATCAAATATTAAATGCATTGAATAACCAAACATCACCCCTTGGGATATTTTTTGATCTCTCAAAGGCTTTTGATTGTGTGAATCATTAAATACTTCTAAATTCATATTGTGACATGAGTGGGACAGTGCACAAAACGTTTAATTCATAGTTAACTGGAAGAATGAAGAAAGTTGAAATTAACAGTACAGATGGTCTGCAAAAATCAGCTGCGTCCTCTAACTGGGGAGGTATCAAGAATGGTGTCCCACAGGGTTCAATCTTGGGTCCCTTATTGTTCTTAATATGGTATATTAATGACTTACCACTCTGTTTTCATAAAGATGCAAAGCTAGTTCTTCTTGCTGATGATACAGGTAAAGTAATTACACCCAACAAACAAGAATCAACTGATGAAATTGTAAATAATGTCTTTCAGAAAATTATTAATTGGATCTCTGCAAATGGACTCTCACTAATTTTTTTAGAAAACACAGTCTGTAGAGTTCTGTACACCAAATGGCGTAACACCATTGAATTATATAGACTATGAACAGAATTCTGTTTCTGAGGCAGAATTTTCAAAATTCTCAGTGTGTGCATTGATGAGAAATTGAATTGGAAGAAACATATCGATGATCTGCTTAAATGGTTCAGCTATTTATGCTATTAGGATTATTGCAAATTTTGGTGATAAACATATCTGTAAATTAGCCTACTTTACCTATCTTCATTCGTTGTTTTCATATGGCATCATATTTTGGGGTAATTCATCATTAAGAGAAAAAGCACTCATTGCACAAAAGTGTATAATCAGAATAATAGCTGGAGCCCACCCAAGATCATCTTGCAGGCATTTACTTAAGGAACTCGGGATATTCACAGTAACTTCGGAATAAGTATATTCATTTATGAAATCTGTTATTAATAACCCATCTCAATTCAAAAATAACATCAAAGTGCATAGCTACAACACTAGAAGAAAGGATGATCACTATTCTGGGTTAAATCTGACTTTGACGGGGAAAGGGCTGAATTATGGTGGCACAAAAACCTTTAGTCATTTGACAATGGCATTAAAAGTCTGATAGATACCCAACCAACATCTAAAAACAAATTAAAAGAATTTGTAAATGACAACTCGTTCTACTCAATAAATGAATTTTTGGCTATGAAGCAGTAACTGTGAAAAAATTATTTATTTTGTGTAAAGAAAACTTATGTTAAAGTGACATGTTCCATATTATTACTAAACGCTCATAAATTAAGGATAATTGCAGAATGTGGTGCCAAACAACTTGGCACTACACAGAACTGGCACTAATAGCATAGGCACACAGGGAACACACATGACACAGATATGTAAGTCCACAGTATTGGTGATAGGTTGAGAAAATCGTCCCAAAACACATGTGGTACAAAACGCCACTGTTTCCTGCACATGAACCCCGACATCGATATGGGATATGATCACCATGCACACATACACAGGCCACACAATGGGTTGGCATACTCTGGATCTGGTGGTCGAGCAGCCACTGGGGTATAGCCTCCCATTCTTGCACCAGTGACTGTCGGAGCTCCTGAAGTGTCCTAGGGGTTAGACATGCAACGATACGTCGACCGAGAGAATCCCAGAAGTGCTCGATGGGGTTAAGGTCTGGAGAACAGGCAGGCCACTCCATTCGCCAGATATCTTCTGTTTCAAGGTACTCCTCCATGACGGCAGCTCGGTGGGGCCGTGTGTTATCATCCATCAGGAGGAAGGTGGGACCCACTGCACCCCCGAAATGGCGGACATACTGGTGCAAAATGACGTCCCAATACACCAGACCTGTTACAGTTCCTCTCTCAAAGACATGCAGGGATGTACATGCACCAGTCATAATCCCACCCCACACCACCAAACCACGACCTCCATACAGGTCCCTTTCTAGGACATTAAGGGGTTTGTATCTGGTTCCTGGTTCACGCCAGATGAAAACCTGGCGAGAATCACTGTTCAGACTATACCTGGACTTGTCTGTGAACATAACCTGGGACCATTGTTCCAATGACCATATACTGTTCAGTGGAATGCACCTTGCAGGTCTCCGGGCGAATAAACCATGTCTGTTCAGTCGTCTGTAGACTGTGTATCTGGAGTGACTCTGGTTAGGTCCCGAGCAAGGCTACCTGTTAAACTCCGGGGCCGCCTGCGGGCACTGATGGTGAGATATTGGTCTTCTTGTGGTGTTGTACACCCTTACTGTAGCGCCTGGACACGTTTCCTGTCTGCTGGAATCGTTGCCATAATCTTGAGATCACACTTTGTGGCACACGGAGGGCCCATGCTACGACCTGCAGTGTTTGACCAGCCTCCAGCCGCCCTAGTATTATATCCATCATAACATCACCAATATGTGTTCTTTGAGCCATTTTCAACACACAGTCACCATTAGCACGTCTGAAAACGTCTGCACACTTACTCGTTGCACTCTACTCTGACATGCACCACCACACCTCTGCATATGTGGACTGCTGCCAGCGCCACTGTGCGACAATCGCATGTGAAATGCAAACCGTGGTCATACCCCGAGGTGATTTAAACCTGCAAACCGCCCACCAGAGCATTGTTTCACTATGTATCAGCATTATTCTTAATTTATGAGCATGAGTGTATGTATGCATGTATGTATATACTATTAATTCACACACACACACACACACACACACACACACACACACACACACACACACACACACACACACACACACACACACACTGACACTGTCACAAACTCGCAATTGAATACAAAACACAGTGGTGTTAGACTTAAAGTCAACAATGTGTATTAGAATGTGTAAATGAGATAAATTTCTTATAAAATTCATGAGGATGAATGTAGACTGCCAGCTGAAACGGGCAGAAAATGTGATGATTCTGGCAAAGAAGATTTCTACAGTATGTAATGCTCTCAGAATCCTTGCAACATTTCATACCTCAAAGTGGAGTATTTTGGATGTATACATGCAATCCTCAGTTATGGGATCATGTTTTGGGAAGCAAGTGCTAGGAACTTACTGATGGTCTACAATGTACCAAAAAAGGCTGTGCAAATAATGTAAAGTTGCAGCAGTAGTGCTCACTGTGTTGAGTTATTTAACATGTTAGAAATGCTTATTGTTCCACATGCATATGTCTTTCAAAGTATAATATGTTGATCTATATGCCACGAGAAATACATGAGTAAGTCACTACTCACATCTAAACAGGAAAAAGATCTGAACTAGGAAACAGTGTATTATATCATAGAGTTAAATTGTACAACAGAAGCCACAGGAAATTAAAGATGTAATTGATCCCAGCAGCCTTAGCCAAAGCCTTAAAAACATATATAAAATAAAGGTTAATACACTCTAAATAAATATTTAAAATAGCTCTTGATAAACGTATAATATCCTTGAACACGTAGTAGGAATTTTGATATCTATGAACATGTCATATGTAACAATATAATATGTAGCTAGAAATGCCATAGGGCTAATTATCATAACTATAAAAAATGTATGAAATTATGTGTATTATTTAATAAGGACTTTTTTAACAACTGCTGACTACATCCATAGAATGTACAATGTACCATAGATGAATACTTGCTTTACTTTTTAATGCCTGGAAAATTTCTTTTAAAATTTTTTAGCCAATATCAGGCCATACCAAGTGATTCTTTCTTGTCAACTCTTTGTTTCTTGTGAGGCAGTTGGAACATACTAGAAGATGTTCCACATTTAGGACTTCATTATAATTGCATTTGTTATCTACTACATCTTTGAAACTTCATTTGAGTAGGTTTCTTTTCGACTGGCACTACACCTTTTCTAATATGGGTGAGCGTTCTCCAAGTCTTCCAGCTTGATTTGTTGCCACTGGGCATATCTTGTGAGGCAGGGTAGTCCTTCAGTGGTTCATTTCGTTCATTACTAAGGAATATGTCATGAGCTTTAAGTCTGCCAGGTCCACATGAAGCACCACATAGGGCTGATCAAGGATCTGTTTAAATTTTTCTGTACACTCATGTGCAATTCCTTGGGATTCAGAATCTGAGAGTCTGGCGGCTTTATATAGTTTCCCAAGTGGTGTGTGCCTCATGAATCCTGTTGTTAACATGCATCTGTGATTTAGGTTCCAATTGAATTTTTTGGCATGTTCAGATCTGGACCATACATGGTACACATATTCTGCTATGGAAAAGCAAAGTGATTGGGCATTTGTTCTTAGTACACTGGATTTGGTTCTCCATTTACTATTCCCTAGTTTTCTCGAGAGTTGCTGGCAGCAACCTTATGGCAGGTCTTCTCCCAATAATATGTGTGTCAGTGATGTGTTCAGCATGACACCCAGGTATGTAAGTTTTTCTGTATTTTCAGATTTCTGCCACTCCAGGTGATGCTTAGCTTTCTGTTACCCCATTTTGAGCAAAGGTGGAAAGAGCTAACTTGTCTTTGAGGGGTTTGGTTTGAGGAAGTTCTCTAGGTAATATTTAGACATTAAGTTTAATGCATTTGCCAGTTTCATCTCTACTTTTCAAATATCTTTCTTTGCACAGTAATAGCCAGATCACCAGCAAACAAGAAATTGGCACTGCTATCTCATGTTGGTTGACCGTCTGTGTACAGAATAAACAAAAGGGAGACCAGAGCACTGTCCTGGGTGTGGGCATTATTTTGTTGGCTCCATCGACTTTTCCTGCCCTCCAGTGTTACATACATCTGTCTGTTTTATAACAGAGATTTAGTATTTTTTATGATATGATAGGCTTTTGTTGTGTTGTACAGTTTTCTTATGAGCATTCTGTGTTTGACAGTGTCATATGCAGGACTTAAATCTACCAGAGTTGCACCTGCTGTTTGTTTGTTTTCGAGCTCTTTGTCTATGTGATCTGAAAGGGACAGGATTTGATTGATACACGATTTCGATGTTGAATCCATCCTATTGAGAGTGAGGCTTTGGTCTGCGATATTTTCTATATGATTTTAAATTATTTGTTCACACGTGACTTACAGGTTGTATAGGAGCGCTATTTGGGAGGGGCGAGGGTAGGGTAGCTCTTCTGTTGGGCTGCATCTTTACCAAGTCTCAGTAGCACTACTATCTTTAATATCCTCCACATCTTTGAAATTTTGTACTTTTTTAAACAGTGATTAAAGAGTTGTAAATTACATTGTTTGGCTCTTAGGCCGAGCTGTTTTATTTGTTCCATACACACATCGTCGACTCCTGTTGCTTTTTCGTTAGTCACTGAACAAAGTCCATGACAAAGTACTTTTACAGTAAATGATGTTTCATTCTCAGCTCTTTCTCCTAATAATTTTGCTCCTAATACATCGTGTTACATTTTCCATTAGTAGAATGCATCTTTCAGCAATATGGTATGCACTACTGAAAAGACAAACTGAACCTTATGGTCGCCAACATGGATTAGGAACTAGTTAAAGAGCTGGAGGACTTGATATTGCTGCCAGTTACCGAGCAGTCATAGCAAAGCTTTAAAGGCACAATAATATAGTGCTTATCAGTGCTGAATGAACAACGTATGCAACACATCGTACTTGAGGAAACCATCCGAATTAGAAACCCCTCAGAACTAATGTGGCATCTGCATAATTTGGCTGTTCAGAACTTTTTTTCAGGAGGCGCGTTACGCATGATGTGACTCACCCACTTTTCATCAACGACGTGTATCGTTTTGACCTTATGTGACACTTTACCGTTATCGATTTTAACAGAGAAAGCGGACGCAGTTTTCCATTTTTTTCCCCTACCGCAATAATTGCGGTAAAAAGTCTCAATTCCGGATGCTCTTTGCATGGTGATGTTATAGAAAGCAACACGCTGGAAGTTCATACTGATTTCAGTATTTTAGAAGAGGATATCACTGTTTACCGTCTCACAAATGGTTTTCAGCCTGCACAACAATAACAGAATATGAAGGGTGACAAAAGTGACAGTTCCACGTGGTGCTGGTATCACGTCGAAGTGCAAACAACTGTCCTGTTACCCAATCGCCAAAAGCGAATGATAGAAATGTTTTCGATTGCAAACAAAAGTTCAGTTGCCCTGCATACACTAAATGAAAACAAGTGTATGACACAATTCCACCTCCTCATGACGTGCATATCCACAAGTGTCAAGTGCTACAATAAAGTGTGTCTTTATTAAAGAGACAGTGAACAGCACTGAACAATTATTGGCAATGGTTCAGATATTAGCACTGTGACTCCACCGTGCACTAGGCCTACACATTATCAGCAGAGATGCACACTAAAAGCTGTGAATGATACAATCATTTCCATCTTCAGTGTAGATTGCCTGCCAGTGAACCTTATCACACAAATACAATGCAATGGGCTTTTACAGTCCCCACATCTATCACCCTATCTTAGGAGTGGATTTTTTAAACAATTTCCAGCTTCTTGTGGAAGTACATATTCGTCAGCTAATCAGGATGGCTTTACAACGGTGAATCTCTGCAACAAATATAACCACCGCTGCTAGTGAGGACAATGGTACATTTCAACAACTCCTATGGAGCTTCCAAAACTCAATCACACCAGATGTACCCTGAAAGGAAGCGCAGCATTCAACAGTGCACTAAATTCGGATAATTCCTGAACAGCTTGTCTCTGGCCGTATCCGCTGCTTAGCACCAGAACGTTATACTGCAGCGAAGCAGCACATGATTGGACAGAGGTGTTATACAGAGATGGGAGAGCCCCTGAGCTGCACCGCTCCATTTGACGAGTAAAAAAGACGTTGCCTATCGACCTTGTGGCCGTGTTAGGGCTCTGAATGCTACGACTGTCGCAAATCATTATGCCAATTCTAATGTTCTTTATGTGGTGCTACGATTTTCATTGCATTTGATTGTGACAAGGGTTATATGCAAATTCCAGTCGCCCCCGTTGACATTTCTAAGCCGGCGCTCATTACCTATATCTGGTAATTTAAATTCCACTACATGCTTTTTGGATGTGCAAGGCAGCCCAGACGTGGCAGCACTTTATAGGTGAAGTTCTGAGAGGTCTGAATTTTTGTTTCTCGTATATAGACGACATCCTGGTTTTTTCATGTGATGAGCAAGACCATAAGGAGCATTTGCAGATACTATTTCAGTATCTCCAGCAATGCTGTGTCTTCCTTAACACAAACACAAGGATACATTAGGGAAACCATCTATTAAATTTTTAGGATATGAAGTGTCAGTACAGTGTATCAAACCACTCCCAGGCCGTGTTTAGGCAGTTTTGAATATTCCTCAGCCAAAACCTTACAAAAGCTAAGACGTTTCGTAAGCGTGGTAAACTTTTACCAACGACATTTACCAAATTTTGCACAAATCCAAGTCCTTCTCAATGCCGTCCCTAAACAAATATACACCACCAGCAAACGATTGTCACCATGGGCACAAACAAAGTCAGAAGCCTTCAACAGACTTAGGGATGCGTTGGCAGTGGCTACTTGCTCTTTTATCGAAGTCACTCTGCACTGTTAGCTTTAACAATAGTCCCTACTCCCTAACTAAATGGCCATCAGTGCATTATTACAACAATGTGTATTGGGACCTTTGCGGCTATGAGCATTTTTTCCTCATAAAAGTACAAAGGCTGAAACCCTTCGGTCGGCAATAGACTGGTAGTTACTGGCAATGTACGAAGTGGTGAAACACTTCTGCAGTGAACTTGAAGCATGGACATTCGCCGTCTTCATGGGTCACTGATATCTCAACATGGATTTTTAGAAAATTAGTCAGCAAAGCCCGCCTCGCGATATAAGACGTTTAGAGTATATAGGACAGTTTACTACAGACATTCGCCATATAAAATGGTAAAAAAAACGTTGTCACATATTGACTCTCGCCGATATGCGTGCAATCAGCGGAGTGTCATGTCTAGACATCGCTGACACTCAGTGCATGGATCCAGAACTACAAATGCTGTTGAACAGTGGTAATTCCAGTTACAGATTTAAGGAAATCTTTGTCAGGCATTGCAAGTCACCTTATTATGCGGCAGATCACAAGACCAACCACACCCATACATTCGCTCAACTCACAATGAGAAAATATATCACATTGTTCATGATCTTTGTCACCCTGACGTTCATGCTTCTTCATGCATGATGACTCTATGTTTTACATGGCCAGGAGCAATTAAACAGTGCCGCAAGCTGGCAAGAGCTTGTTTACACTGCAAGCAAAACGAAGTCGGTCAGCACATATTCACACCTATTGGACATATAGTCACCCCAGCAACAAGATTTACATGTGGGCACCTCGACGTTGTTGGACCACTCTCTTACTCCATTATTACCGATATTTTGGTAGAAACTGTGGCTGAAGAGTTTGTTCACACGTGGATTGGCAGATTTGGAGTTCCAGGTACAATGACTGCGGACTGTAATCGTCAATTTAATTGCTCACTTTTTATGGAACTCAAAAATTATGTGGAATCTTACACCTCAAGAGTAGAGGTGCCACCCTGCAAGTAACAAAATGTGGAATGGGCACATAGAATACTCAAAGCAGCGCTCATGTACCATAACAGTACCTGGAGTGATGCACTGCTTGTCGTACTACTCAGACTGAGAACTGCTATTAAAACATACCTTGATGTGGCCCCGAGGCAACTTGTTTACAGAGAGCAAATTCATATTCCAGCAGACATCACAGAGAGCCAGGAGGTTACAACTTCCCTGGTCCACCACACTGCAAGAGTTCGTATGGACACAGCAGCACTCAATGCAGTGGCTCATTCCAGCAGCACCAGCCCGTCATGGCACCAAGTGAACATTTTTTTATAATGACCTTCACAACTGGTTGCACATGTGTTTATGATTTGATGCAGTCAAACCACCGTTGTGTCCTCCATACTTGGGATCATATCCAGTATTACAACACAGCTTGCACACCATCATAATACTGCAAGATGCCAAGGCCACAACAGTGCCTGTTGAGAGAGTTAAGCCTGCTTATGTCAAAGAGCAGGAATGTTCAGAGATGACATATGCAGCTTTTCCAAAACAAACAATCCTCAGAGGAGAACACCACTGCAGCTGCACCATATCAGGCCATCAATGGTACTGTTCCATCAGCAATACCTGCAACATGCAACTCACCGACTTTCAAAGATCAATCCCCACCAAGTTTTGTTATTCGAACAGGCTCGAAAATTAAACATACCAACCAGTAAACGCTGGGCGTCTCACTCATTCACCCAGCACAGACTTATGTCCGATAGACAGAAGCGTAAGAGACTCTACCAACTACTTTTTCACCAGCCTCAGCATCCACCTCCCACTATTGTATTTCATCTACAGCGTCAAGACCTTCTGATGGTATGTTAACTTGAGCAGGATGGAAGATGCTCTCCAAATTCCCGTCTATTCCTGGCGGCCCCAGATTCTGCAAGCATACTCTTTGGTCAGGAATTGTAATCATATATTAAGGCCGTCAGTGGCATACAAATTAGTGTATATATATATATACATATATATATATATATATATATATATATATATATATATATATATATATATATATATCACTTGTTGGCTGGCCATGGTGCACAGTCACTTTAAAGAAACTTAGAAACTTCTAAAGAAACAGAGACTACTGCTTAAGAGGCGTAAAACAAAGTACATGACTATACATAGAGACAAGCCGAATGAAACGCATTTGACAGTTACGACAGCAATGCATGAATACTTGAATTACTGCTGTAGCAGACTGCTATCGAAAGATCTTTCACAAAACCAAAAGAAATTCTGGTCGTGTGTAAAGGCTGTTGGTGACACCGAAGTTAGTATCCAGTCTCTCATGGACAATGAAGGAACTGAAATTTAGAGTAGCAAAGGAAAAGCAGAAATGCTTAACCCTATTTTTAAATGTTCCTTTACAAAGAAAAACCAGGTCGATTTCCTAAAACTGAACAAACCTCCAGGGACTCTATCAGATTCTATACCCAATTCGCGTCTGAGTTAGCCTCTCTGTTGACTGTAATCTGTCTTAGATCCTTTAAACAAAACACTGTGTCTAGTAGCTGGAACAGCACAGGTCATGGCTGTCTACAAGAAGGGTAGCGGAAGTGATCCACAAAATTACCCTCCAGTATTTTTGACATCCATTAATTGTACATTCTTAGAACATATTCTGAGCTAAAACATAATGTGTATCTTGAATAGAACGACTTTGTCCATCCCAATCAGTATGTATTTCGAAAAAATAGACCATGTGCAATCCAACTCGAACTTTTGTCGTATGACAAGCTGTTAGCCGTGGGTCAAAGCAGTCAAGTAGATGCAGTATTTCTCAGTTTACGCAAAACATTTGACTCTGTATCATGCCTAAGCTTATTAGCAAAAGCTCCCTCATATTGGGTATCAGACGATATATGTGACTGGATTTAGTATTTCTTGGTAAGGAGGACACAGCATGTTATCTTGGATGGAGAATCATTGACAATTGTGCAACTAACTTCGGTGTTACCCCAGAGCAGTGTATTCGGTCCCTTGCTGTTCATGTTGTATATTAATGACATTGTACTTAATATTAATAGTGACCTCAGACTTTTCGCAGGTAATACAGTAATCTGTAATGAAGTATAGTTTGAATGAAGCTGTATAATTATTGTCAGACCTTTATAAGATTTCAAAGTGGTTTAATGATGGGTAACTTGCTTTAAACATTTAAAAATGTAAAATTATGCTCTTCCCAAAACGAAAAAACATAGCTACCTATCAATATGATATTAGTGAGTCACAACTGAAATCCATAAACTCATTCAAGTACTTGGACATAACGCTTAGTAGGAACATGAAGTGGAGCGATCACATAGCTCAGTAGCGGGTAAAGCAGTTGGCAGACTTCAGGTTATTGGTAGAATACTATGAAAATGCTATCAGTCTACATAAAAATTGCTTACAAATCACTGGTGCAATCCATCTTAGAATATAGCTCAAGTCTGTGGGACCCACACCAAATAGGACTAGCAGGGGATATTGAACGTATACAGAGAAGGGCAGTACACAAATGGTCACAGGTTTGTTTGAAGACTGGGAGAGTGTCACTGAAATTTTGAAAGGACTGAAATGGCAAACTCTTGAAGAGTATACCCAGAAAGTCTACTAATAATGTTTAAGGAACTGGCTCTAAATGATTGCTCTAGGAATTTACTACAAATCCCATCACAATGCTCCCATAAGGATCGTGAGGACCAGGTTACATTAATTACTTCAAGCACAGTGCCATTTAAACATCCACTCTTTCCGTGCTCCTCACTTGACTGGAACGGGAAAAGCCCTAATAATTGGCGAAGTGGGATGTCCCTCTGCCATACACTTCACAGTATTTTGTAGAGTATAAGTGTAGATGTGGACTGGCATAGATGATGAAAATGTGAAAGTGAAAGTCAGTACTTTGTTCATAGTGAATGGAGGAACTTCATGGCTGTACTAAAACACAGGATATGTTAGATTAATGGTAAACGGTTACACCTGATGAAAGGTCTTTATTCATTTAAAAAATGATTACGTGCAACTCTGACTCACCTTCAACTAATTTACATCAAGTTTTAATACTTAATGCGAATTGTTCCCATTTGGTTTCAGTATTGGTGGATTTACTTGGTATGCTACTCATTTCCGATATTACACTGTTCAGTGCACAGCAATAGGCCGCAAATCGCTGATACCAGTCATAAAGAAACACAGCGTCCTGATCATCTGAGGCCTGTTTGTTTTCGACACTTTGACCTTCTTTAGCGACTCCCACATTGTATTTGAAGGAAACTCGGGGAAATTGTAGTATTCACAGTAATTTAATGGTGATACACATATTTTAACTACAGGTTAGCCTGTAAGTGTAGGTATAGAGATAACCAATCGCTGTGTCTTAGTAGTGATAACAGTTATTTATTGATCTATAAATGTTTCTTATTATGCGATAATATTTAAAAATTGTATGTGTATTGATCGTCAGTTGCATGTCTATGTTTTTTAATGGAATCATAGATGTGACATTTGTTCTTCACTTTAAAATCCTCAGTCCTGATTTTTAGACGCTTTTCCTACGAAATGAGGTGTTCCGGGCTCGTTGTTCTACTACTACTACAGTTAGAAACCAAAAAGTATACCTCGTTTTCGAAATTTGGAAAGTAAGAGACTGTATATCGATACTACTATCCGAAAGAACAATCGCTGAATGTCGATAAGAAAACAACGCAATATCGTGAAGCACAGCAGGTGTTTTCGTTTTCGTGTTTGTTGTCAGTTTCCGAAATTTGAGTGTATCAAAGTATTGTTTGTCTATGTGACTGGAGATTCAACATGAATGTAATCATCAGTACTTTTAAGAGGCAATGAAGATTGTAGTGAACTCCAGATTAGTTGTGTAAGTGGTTAATACTTGTGGTTTTAATGCCATCTTGTGACCCTATTTTAGGAGACAACGGATTAACTTGTGGCTGCAAAACAGTTATGTGACGTGAAGTATTAAATTGTTTTCCTGTGTGTGATGGACTGCGCGATTGTTCTGCATGACTAAGAAACGTAACATATGTAATCTTATTTCAGATGACTATGTGGGAGCGCAATGGCAGTGAAATTGTAGAGAGCTGTTCTTATTTTGAGGTAAGTAGGTCTCCGTGAATACGCGTACACAAACCGGTAGAAGTGGTGAATATGTCTGTGGTACAAATGTTGTAGTCAATTCATATAAGTTATTTGTTGGTTTACTTTAATTTTTCTTTCCTAATTTCGAATTGCTAATATGTGGTTTATGACTCTTATCTTACAAGTTTTGTGAAAAATAGTTCAAAAAAACAAGTTCAGTTTCATTTCGTCGTTTGATAGTGATATTAATCGAAAATAACCATAGACACATTTTTTCCCGTGAAATTTTTAAAATTTTAATTTGCGTAATAAATTGTTAATGGCATATCTCAGCAAATTAAAGACATTAACTTGTCTCATATTTTAGCAAAGTTACTTGTAACCACGTCAACACGTTACCTCTTAAATTTGCTTAATACGTACGTTCTTGTGCAAAAACATTTAATGCATGAAATACTGCTTTTCTGTCACTTAAAGGTTCGCATATTTTGTGTGGCAGCTATATGTGGACCTTTTTTTTTTTTTATACGTAGTTGAAGATTTAACTGTAAACTGTCATAATGACAGTTGATCAGTAGCTTAGCTTACAGTAAATTAATGCAATGGCCATAGTTGATTTTAAGGATAAAATATGCTGCACACTGAAATTTACCTTGTTATATTTTTTGTATGTGAATAGACTGTTGCATTGTGTAAATCAGATAAACAAAATGCACAGGAGGCATTAGAGAATACCCGTATAGCACCATACTATTGAAATAAAGCAATTTTTACGATTTCTATTAATATTTAGTAAGGGTTTTTTGTTTTTTTTTCATGAAAGGTGATTGATTGGCAAAATAGTGTACAAACTTCACAAATGCAGTGATTGTATTTGTTTACATGGTGGCATGTGATATGAACTTTGTCATGAAAGAGAGAAAATGTGTGTTTCATAAATGAAGAATGTGCAAGTACAATGTATTTCATCAAGTTTACTTGTACATATTTTACCTCCAGAGCCCTCAGCCATGTTTTTGAGTGAAACGGAGTTTGTTTAATAGTGGTGGAAGGCACTGAACGTCGACAAATGGTGGCAGTGGCAAGTGTATAGAACGAATTGTTGCGGTGACAGATTGATCTATATTGTAGCTTGAGATTGAGGGTAAATTGGAAGTTGACAGCTGGTTTGTTGTGAGTTTCTGAAACAAATGAGAAAATACTAGAAGCAACTTGGCTGTCGTTTCTGAACAGTTTTAAGTAGCAGTTCAGAAGACAATAATGTTTAGAGATTACAGTCACTTCAAGGACAGTTGCTATGTAGTTGACATCATCAGTCAAAGCAAGTTTTCTGTCGTTGTCAATGTATAACATAACATACAGAAGCATCAGAATAAAGGATTACAAACATTTGTACAATTCAAGTTTATTTTATCAGGCAAATTTGAAGGGCAATACTGTTTTGTGTATTAATAAACTTTATTACAGTGAGCAACAGTGTTTTATCAGAGATCCCTGTAGTTTTGTGTTAAATATGGGCATTTTTTTATTTCTTATGGTCTGTTTTTTATTTCTTATGGTATGATCATATTTAATGTGATGTTAAGTTACACTTTTATGGTAGAACGATGATCTGGAAAACTGGTGAATATTTGGTTAGTTATTTGGTAACTCATTGTTTTATTTTTGTCTTTCATTTGCAAAAGTTTGAATTTTGTCTTGCAGATGTATTCCGAAAGTGATTACAGAGCAACTTTCAGTTGATTATCTTACTTTTACAGCATGATTGTGAAGTGCATTCTTTCATGTGTCTTTAGGTTTTGGAAATTCATAGGTGTTTTGTGTCATTTATATTCAGTGTACTGATAGTGAATTAATATGATTAACTTAAAATCTCATATAGTCTTATTATCTTTTAACTGAGTATGTTATTTCCTCTTTTAGGCCTAATGCCCTGGGTTATTCAGAATTGTTCTTGGATGAGCATTTTTTTTTCCATACCACGGTGTATTGTTCAGCTTTATGTGTATTATTTTATGGTAATCTTATTATTTAGAGTAATGAAAGAAATCTACACCATCAGAATCTTGATTGCAAATCTGATTTTTGTCCCTGTTGTCATTTGCATGCTGAAAGAAAGTGTTGTGTACAACTTAAAAAGTTCTGTTAAATAAAAATAAAATACAGTGTGCACTACATCTTAATATAGGAACTACTGCATTTCTGTAATAACTATTAGATGAGTATGCCCCTAACTCTTATTAATTTCACATGAAGTTTGTTTTAAATCCAGTTACTGAATAACTTGATCGGCTATATTAAAACCTTAATGCTGAATGTCACGAATGCACGTCATATGAATTCTGTGCTAATAATTGGAAGTTTAACTGTTTTTCAGCATCAGTGCCAATCAGCAGACTGTCTTAAAGCTTCTACTTTGAAGCAGTGTCTAAGAAAAGTATGACTATAAAACCATGGTGATTCATGAGTACTATATTCTGGAATTGTGCACATTGTCTCGTGAGATTGGTTTTCCACTGCCTCTTTCATTGGAATCTGTTATCATTGATAACAACATATGCCATTTGCTGCAGGTGGTATGCATACTCTACTCTTTTGTGTGGTGGATAACAAGTGACAGTCTGTTGAATTAAAGGATGCAGGGTAGCAGATATGGTACCTGATTTTTATGCTTTGTGAACACACTGACCATGTATGAATTAGGGATAAAGTATTAATTGTGTTTAATGTATGGTTGATATCTGATAATCCATTTCAAACAATGGAAATTCCAGGTAGAAATATCAACAATCTAGGAAAAGATAGATTGCTGCTCACTGTAAAGAAGACATGTCAGGTTGCAGACAGGCACGATTAAAAGACACTCATGTAAAGCTTTCGGCCACAGCCTTTGTCAGTAAACACAAACACACACACACACACATACACTTGCCAGCTTCAGAATCTTGACGTGTCTTCTGTACGGTAAGTAGCAATCTATCTTTTCCATCATTGTTGATAGCCCATTTATGTATATCGAGATCATTGCTATTGTTGAGTAGATGTAAAAATATCTCTGCCAGCTTGCTGCTCTGTTGCTAGCTTTCAGCCAATGGGTGCTGGTGAAAAACAACAGTTATCTTTGAAGCCTTATCAGCAGCTCTTGACCTTGCAGTTAGCATTGCTGATTCTCGATCATGGCACTACTGATTCGATTCAAGACTGGGATAAGAATATTCTCCATTTGGACTGGGTGTGCATGCAGTCCTCATCATTATTATTGACACGCATGTCACCAAAGTAGTGTTAAATGAAAAGACTTGTACCAGGGGACTAAATATCTCAGATGGGGTCTCCATGGCCAAAGAATGCACTACCCACATTTCACATTTTTTAAATGGAGCTGCGACAACAAAGGGGTTGACATAGAAATGTTTACAAATTTGCATTACTTGAATGGTTAAGAAAGGCGCAAGAAGCTGCTGCAACCAGCCCACTGCAATTGTCATCTTCTTACACTGGCTCATTTGTAATCCTAGATTGTGCTTCTGTGACACATTTCATGTCACTTTTGCTTCTCTTAAACATTTGCCGTCTACTGTAACATACAGGACTTTATCAGTCAAAAAAGCTTTAAACCTATCACATTTGTGAAGAATCTCCATGTGATCATATCTTTCTTATTAAGCGACATTGTGGTACAGTGGTGATTCGTTTATAGACCCATGTTAATTTGACACATTTGGATTTTAGGTACTTTGATGATTTGGAACTGTGGAGACTTGGTTATCCGGACCTCAGATTCGCAATTATATACTAGGGTGCCCATAATTTATAAACACCAAAAAAAGGGAATGGTAGAACACTGAAATATCATTGATTGGTATGACAATATTTTTATCTATGAAGTAAAAAAAAATTCAAAATGTAATTGGTAAACAAGGAAATGTCCTATTGTTACTGGATAAGGTGCCAACCTGTCCTTCATCTGAACTTTTAGACAGAGAATAAGGGGTGTTTACACAAAAATTCGTGTCTCCTAATGTGACATCCTTTCTACGACCAATGGGTCAAAGAGTTACTGAAAAATTAAAACAGTTTCATAGAAAACAACTTTTATGTAGATTGTAATTGTTGATGAAGAAAATGTTGAAGTCTTTTTGTGATTATACAAAGGGATTGAATTTAAAGGAGTTCTCTTACACGGTTTTAGATGCGTGGGATTTGATTGAAATGAAGACATTGAACAAAACTCAGAACAGAATTTCAAAACGGGAGCACAAAAATTCAGACTGCTATGGATTAGTCTGTTGTTGATGACATAAGTGAGCTAATGTCAAACATGCAAATATGCCAGGAATGTGATGCCTAAGATATGGAAGACTGACTCACTTGTGACAGTAATGATCAAGGTTTTCAAATCATGTCAGATGACGAAATTGTTGAAAAAATATTGCAGGCAAACGAACAGTAGGAAAGCCAAAAAGATGAAACAGAAGAAGACCATCTCATGCGAAAATATTTCAAGCCCTGGATACAGTTTTCAAAAGGTTCATAAAAGAACAGAGTATGATACTGGGAGTTTACTATAGTTAAAGCAAATTTGTGATGTAGCAACAATGAAGAGAAGAAGTTATTTACATCAGATAATAATTGCATAATAATTATTTTTTTTTAACTAAACTACACCGACTGTCCTATGTGGCTTTTGTTGGCTAATACATAATTAATGTTGCAGTATTTTAGTAATTTTAAGAAATTTACCGACATATGAAAACGTGTTTCTAATCTTTTAATAAATATTGCTTTTTTATTTTAATAGGTTTAATTTGTTTTTGTTGTTTTAAATAAACACCTAACATTACCCTGTGTACTAATCTGAGAAAGATAACCATACATTGGTGACAGATTACCTCTGTAGAGTTAACAATGCAAATATTACTTTTCTTCATAAATTTGGTTACCTGGATTTTCGATTATCCAAATGACAAACGATTAGTGACTAAAGTGTTACCTTCAGCAGCAAAGACTTTTTTTCCCATGGCTAAAATATTGAGAAATTCATTGTTGTGTATTAGGAGGTTATATGTCCTAATATGCTACCCTGCGATGTTCTTACATTAATGTAATTTATCTACGATAAGGATAGGAAAATGTAATTCCATCAGATTAATGTATTGTGGTCCTGGCAAGTGTTTCACTAAAAGTTTAGCCATATTTGAGGTTTTGTTATCTCTAGCCATCCAGTTTTATGTTTTCCGGGAATCACTTGTGCCAGGTGCTTACTTTGAAAAGGAAATGGTCAAATGCCTCTCCCATTCTTTCCAATTGATGTGTGACCTCTGTCTCTAATATCATCTGCATCACTGTGCGTGAAACCCTAATATTCCCTTTTTTCCCTTCCTCACTTCTTTTTTTTTTTTTTTTTTTGTTAAAGATACTTCTGTGCTTTTTACATTTTGTTTCAGCTCAGAATCTGATACTTTTCGTTTCTCAATTTTTATACTGTTTTTCTGACTTCAAGTGCTGCAGGTGGGAATAATATCATTGTGTTTAGTGCTTAATTATTTAAAAGTGTCATATCTGTTTCTGGATCTTTGGTTGCAGTTTACTTGCAATAACAATAACTGAATTTTCCAGCTGTGCTTTGCATAACACTAAAAAATTGTACATTTGTCTGAACATCCTTTCTTGTGTGCTAGTCTTGCAAGGTATGCAAGAGAATTTCTCTGAAGTTTGAGAAGTGGAAAAGTTGAAGAATTTGCACAAACAGATTAGGTTTCACCATTTCCTTAACATGATCATTTTTGGTTCGCTACTAGACCCTTTCTAAAACTGATAACAGCAGAGTTATCACATCAAAGGGACTTGATAGAATGTGAACAAATTAAGAGCTAAAATTACAATTAAGAAATAGACATTAAGATTTTTGGCTTCTAAGGTAGTATATCTTCCTTGATGAGTTACAGCAAAGGAGGTTTCATTGTATTCTCATCATCATATCTAGTCGTACGATATTTTAACACAGTTAGAAATTCACTAACAAAGAAAAAGAACACATTTTAAATATGAAGTGTGGCGATATAAGATTTGGTGATGGCAAAAATGATTGAAAAGGTAGTGTAATTAAAACTCCAGCTCTCTACCTAATAGTAGAAACCTCAGGGATTAGTCCTGTTATGACTGACCGGTTGCTGCCTCCAAAGCAGTATGAGGAGTGATCTATGATCAACCTGTCACCAAGCCCTCCAGCTGTTATTGTGCCTGTTTAAGTAGATGACACATGATGCTGCCATTGCTTCTTTATTCAAGCAGCTCCTCATTTGACCTCGTGAGACAGTGTATTCTGTTCCAGGCTTGTTGTTGTACTGGGTACTGAAACCAGGTCCTTCCGCATCGAAGGGTACTTACCATTCAGCTATGAAAGCAGTCAGTAGTATTGTGTTTTATTAATATAACTTTGTAAATCAAGTGTTGAACAGTACACCAGTATTGTGCAGTCTTTTAATAATTCAAGTAATTTAAAAATCATTCTTGTAGTTCATCAGTATTTGATATAGAATACTTTACCTGAGAAGGAGAATTGTTGCTGGAACCAAAAAGTTGGAAACTGTGTGTAACATTATTTTATTTCAAGGACGGAAGTCACTTTTGTTCTCTTGTCTCTGGACAAAACCGCTGTTGTATTTTTGCCACTTTGTCAGGTAATTGCCAGTTGATAGAGAGCTACCAATCATCAGTGGGCTTGGAAAATCATAAAAATGGTCACATATGCCCTCTTCCTGTTCTTATTGTAAGCTAGTGATATTTTAGGGCCAGTAAATATTTAAAACAGAGACTGATGCTCTTAGGACACAAGTAGGGTTGATCATGTGACCAGTGACTGTGAGGCAGTTGGAACAGCAATGACCTAGCAAAACAGTTCATGATGATAGGGGTCCTCCACAATATACCATCACTATAAAGAAACTGTGAAGAAACACTGCTGTATAATGGGTGTAAAACAAAGTGTATCACAATAAATAGAGAGCTGCTGAAGGAAACGTTTTTGATTTCATGAAGCTTTCGATGATTACTGCAGCCATAAGATCTCTCACAAAATCGAAAGCAGTACTCGTTGTAACGGTTGTACTGTTAGTGATAGCGAAGCTAGTGTCCAAACACTGATGAACAAGACGAACTGAAATTGAAAGTAACAAACCAAATGAAGAAATTTTGAAATCCATTTTCAAATGTTCCTTTACAAGTTGGAGTATGGGCATAACTTAATTCTCGTACCACTGCAAAGGTGAGTAAAACAGGGCAGTAGCATTGGGAAACAGCTGAAATTGTTAAAAGTGAGCAAAGCTGTATGGCTGGATTAGATCTCTATCAGATTGTGTAATGAATATGCTGTTGAGTTAGACCATCTTTTAACGATAATATAGTATAGATCCCTAGAACAAAAAATCATGCCCAGTGGCTGGAAGAATGCACAGGTCACAGAAGTGTTCCACAAAAACACTGTCCAAATCCTGGACACCCATTTGTTATAGAATCTTACAACAAATCCTAAGTGCAAATGTAATGACATATATTTAACAGAATAATCTCCTACATGCAAACCAGCATGAATTCTGAAAATATGTCATGTGAAAATCGAACTGACTCTTATTTTCACTACATCCTGAATTACATGGATCAAGGCAGTCATATAAATGCAGTATTTCTTGACTTTCGAAAAGTGCTTGACTCGGTATAAAATGTACACTTATTACTGAAAATATAGTTGTATGGGATATCAAGTGAAGTTTGTGACTGGACTGAAGTTTTCTTGGCAGAGGGGATGCAGTGGAGAGTCATTGACAGACCTTGAAGTAACTTTAGAGGCATCCAAGGAAGTGTGTTGAAACTCTTGCTGTTCAAATTGTATATTAATGATCTTGCAGGCAATATTAATACTAACCTCAAGATTTTTGAAGATAACACATTTATCTATAATGAGGTACTGCCTAAAAAAGCTCCACAAAGTTGTGAAAAGATTTACAACCTGCTTTAAATGTTCAGAAATGTTAAATTTTGCACTTCACAAAACAAAACAACATAGTATTCTATGACTACAATATCAGTGAGTCACAGTTGGAATCAATCAACTCGTGCAAATACCTGGGTCATAGATAAAGGTCACAAACAGTAGTTCATAGGTAGAATGTTAGGAAAATGCAATTGGTGTATAAAGAAGATTGCTTACAAAACAAATGTTCTATCCATCATAGAATACTGCTCGAATGTGTAGGATTGTAACAAATAGAACTAACAGGGGATATTGAACACATGTAAAGAAGGGCAGTACAATTGGTCACAGGTTTGTTTGATTCATGGTTAAGCATCACAGAGACGTCAAAGAACGTAACTGGCAAATGCTTGAGGATGGGTATAAATGATACTGTGAAAACATTTTTAGTAAGTTTCAAGAACCATTACATGTCACTCCTGCAGGGATTGTGATGATGAGACTGTATTAGTCTGTTCTACTGTCTTCTAAAATAATTTGCTTTGCCTACTGTGTGAAGCTCTCTGTAAAGTGAAATGACGGTACTACTAGAAGGATTTTAATGAAATTTATTGGATCTGATAAAGTCAGTGGTTAGACGATGAAATCTGTTGTTATAACTGGAAAATTCAAGTTAAAACATGGGAAGCCATAGTTAGACAAGTAATAACAACTTATTTGCACAAACATTAAAACCTCAAGTGTCTCACAATTTCACTATTCCCATCTTGAGACATAGTCTTTTGAACTACATTTGTATAATCAAAATGTCTTTTGTTAAGATACTTGCCACTTGTTCCTTGGAGCTGATATCCATGTGTCTTTCATTGTAACACATATCATCATCAATTGTTCTTTTAATATATAAAAGAATTTTACTTTAGAGTTCTGTTGGTTTATTTTGATGCATACCAAAGTAGTTAACTGATGTCTGATTCTGTTGCTGTCATTACAAGTATCACACAACCTACCAGTTCTCTGCATGGTTTGTTTCAACTATGTCTCCACAAGTGTGTTCACTGGGTTTGACTTCCATCAGTGCCTTACAGGGTTAATAGTCTTCCGTGTTAATATTTTTAGTAAGTTTTGAAGATAAACACTTTGACTAAGAAACATTTTTGCCACTGGTTCTCTGTACATCAATTCTGAGATTTTGGACCACCAAGTTCTCACATTCAAAGTTTTGTTTTGAACTTATTCTTAATATCAGCGAATTTACTTTTAGAGTTCCCAGCAATTAGAATATCATCTGTATGAATCAGCAAATATGTATTGGAACCTTCATGTTTTTCAACTTTGGGTTGTTGAAAACCAATTGTGTTAGAAAACTGTCAAATGTAGAATTCCAAGTTCTTGGTGTCTGCTTGTATCCATGTAAAGCTATATTGTGTTTACATATTGGCTGTGGCATGTAAAACCGGCCTGTTGTGCACATCGATAATGTTTCAGTGCATGTGCGCATGTCTATAATAAAGTAAAACGATAAAAACCGTCCAGTCGCGCTCAAACTAGCCATTTCCTCTGATGTACAGACACTGTGAGGAACTTTGTTGTTGTATAAGGCAGCTGCAGTCCCAGCCAGTGAAAGTTGTCAAAACCAGTTGAGAAAAGGGCCGCATTATGTGAAGCCGGGTTAATGTGTGTGTGTGCACGCGTGCCATACTTGTTACCCGAGCATATTGCCGTTGTTGAAGCATTTGTTCGCACAGGATCTTGTGTGAAAACAGAAATTTGTTTCAGGAGAAACTTCCAACATGTTCTGGTCAGCAAAAAGCATCATACATGAATTGATTGAAAAATGGGAGCATACAGGATTGGTTCAAATAGCTCCCAGGAACAGATCACCACCTGTCAGAACACCCGAATTAAAGAGGAATTAAAGAGGCTGGCACAGGTGATAATGACAAGAAGTCAGCCAGGAGACTGAGTCAACAGGTTCATGCAAGTGAGAGAAGTTGCAGACGTGTTTTAAGGGGACTGAAGTTAAAAGCGTACTGGATAAGTCTTGTGCAAGAACCGAATGAGCTTGACCTGTAGAAGAGAATGGATTTCTCTTCATAGTTGTTGAGGGATGTTGCCAGTGTTGTCTTGGACCCACTAAGGCTCATCATGACTGACAAGGCATGGTTCCACCTGTCTGGGTACATAAATTCCCAAAACATTCGGTATTGGTCAAAAGAAAATCTTCACACGATCCACCTGGTACATTTGCATGATGAGAAGATTGGTGTTTGGTGTGCCATTTCCATCACATGCATTACGGAGCCCACATTCTTTGAGATGGCAGTGAACAGTGATGTGTATTTAGGAATCCTGTAGGAGTTTTATTCAAACTTGACAGAAGAGGAGTGTCATTTATGTTTGTTCATGTGTTGACTTTATGGGCCGGTTTTACGTGCTGCACCCTGTACAATTCCCTCTTTATTGAGTTTATGTACAATCCCCTCCTAATTCTTAACACTTTTTTCAGTTAACTCTCCATGTGGGAATGCATTTTGTACATCCAATTGTTCCATAAAAATATCTTGTTCATTCATCACATACAATCCAATGAGTCAAGCAACTAGAGTGTATGTCTCTTTGTAAAAAAAAAATGTGTTTACCTTTACACAACCTGTAATAACTAAACATGCATTAATACTTTTCATTATTTCCAGATGCATCTCTTTTTACTTTTAACACCATTTGCTGTTAATAGTCCTTTTATTTATTGGGAATAGCACATAAGTCCAGGTTCCTCTGGAAAACTGAGGTCCAATTCTTCCTTTATTGCTTTTGGCCATTCTTCCTTACCATGCCGATCCTTCACATCCTCAAACTTCTGCATTCAGTGTCAACACTCTGTAGTCATCCAGGTATCTGTGTATTGTTCTATTATTGTGAACAGTTAGTTCAGGAGTTTACGTGCTTGATGTCTAAGCAAAAAATAATTTTGAGCAAATAGGAAGCATCATGTCAGATCCAGGGGTTAGACCACATTGTCATTGTAGCGAGACTTGATCCCATAACATTATAATCCACCAAAAACGGACACAAAATATATCTATTGAAAGAAAGAAGAAAACTTCCGAACTAACTACGTATGTGTATACCAAATACAGCTTAAATTCAAAGAAACAGCATTGATAACACTTAAGAGATTTATCTCTTGTAAATTAATAAGAGATGGTACTGATCCTCCATGGTACACAGAACAGCAGCAGGGTCAGTCCATGTGAAGTGATCCAATTAGGGTTTCTTGACCATTTTTAAATATTTTGATTTTTTTATATGTGATAGCCCTATAACAAAGAAGTTCAGGACAGATTTTTATTTTTTAAATTACCTTGCACCATTATTGAATGGCCCCCATTTTTATTTGTAAGCGCACGACAGTTTATCAGTTTGGAAACACTAGCGTTAATTTGAATATCTGTGCACTGGGTCAAGTTACAACATTGCAGTTGACATGATTTCTTAGAAACCTCTGCTCTACAACATTGTTTATTACCCAAAATACTTTAAATTCAAAAATAACCAGTCAAAATGGCCTCCAAAGTTTGTTATTGAAAATTTAGAAAATAAATTTTCCCAAAAGTAACAGCCAAGGAATGATTTACAAGAGTGTATTTTTGTCCTCTGGGTAGATATCATAAATTACTAGCCTTATATAGAGCAAGAACAGTGACAAATGTTTCCTTAATTTTTTATAAGTTTTTGAAATTTGAAAATCTTTATTTTCTGTAAAGTTTGGGGCTGGTTATCTCTTGTGGGACTGAATATAAAAATTTGATTTTTGTACATTTTGTACACCTATATGATAGCAAAGTACTGTAAAAATTTCAGCATTGATATTTGACTGTGAACAAAGATACAAATTTTTGAAAATGATGAAATAATTGATCTTATGGTTGTTGCGTCTTTAAATGTTTCGTTGTAATAAAATTTAGTTGTAATCTATATTTAGTTAACACTATCATCCTATGCTTAGTTAGTATTATTTATTTTGATTGTAAAATATTACACAATAAGAGCTTTTTGTTTTAGTTCTATATTGAAAAAATTATCAGTTTACATGTAGGTTTATTCTCAATTCAGTAGCACATTATTACAAGTTCAAAATGTTAAAAGTAAAATAATAAACATGTGAAATTTCTCTGTTGTTGAGAAGGCTACAGTTTTGCGCATGAGTTTAGTCCTCAAGATAAGTGTGTACAGGAGCTCTGTGGACAGAGTTACAAGTCTGCACAGAAGCTCAGTAGTCAGTGACAAGTCTGTACATCAATTGCATACCTCCACTACATTTGCTGGGTGTGGCATTGTTGCAGTCAGTCTGTTCAAAAACCTCTGTTAGACTGGATTTATATACTTCATTAAGAGTGTAGAATATTTTATGTGCTTTTGTCATGAATGTAATTTTTTAATCAACTAAAATAATTTTAAAATTTAATAATACATAAATTTGAGAGACTAATTGGAATGCAATAAAGTGGACAAATAATGCTCTGTTGGACATATAGTAAGGGAAGTGTGTCACGAAACAGTTTATGATTCAGTTTCAAAAAACTTAAAAAATGTTAATGACTTTGATGAAGATAGACAAACTTTGTGTAAATTATGAGTAGGTTCTTCTGTATCAGCTGTTTGTATCATGAGAAAAAATTTATTCTGAAGTACAATCACATTTTTGGAAAAAAAAATGCTCTGATCCACTCAGAGTCCATAAAAAGCCAGTTACTAAAGGTTTGAGGGAAATAAAACTTAAACATTTGTCCTTGTTAAGTGTGAATAAAAAAGCTTCTTGAGTGAAACTTAATGTGATTTCTGGAAATTCCCTGTGCACAAATTGTTACTCAAAAATGTTTATTGTGAATCCAGAACCAGAATCATGTAACCTTGTTAATGACATTTGTATTACTAATGAGGAAGCTATTAGCAAATTGTTCTTATTTAGAGGTATCTCCTGCTTCGAAAGAAAGAAAATTGAGTAGCGGACAAAGAAAAGCAGCTATTGAAAGCAAGGTACAGTGAATTTCAGACAAAATTAGAGAAGACTTAGAATCATGCCTTAGTAATACAGATGCAACAGTATTTCTAAAAAAGAAGAAAACCTATCTCCATAATCACGTGACACTGAATATTTGAGCTTAATTTAGAAATTAAGAAGTAAGTGTTCAATGACACTTAAAGAAGAAAAAGTTAAAATTTTAAGTTTGCTCCCTGACTCATGGTCAAGAGAAAAAAATGGTTCATGAGTTCACCATTTCTGATTGTTTGGTTAGACCAACCCAAAAATTAGTGGAAGAGCAAGGCATTCTTCAAGTTTTAGGAAAGAAGAAAGGATTAGGTGTAAGTGAAGAAACAACTGGAAAGATTCAGCAGTTTTTTTGAAGGTGATGATAACAGTAGAATGTGCACAGGTAACAAAGACAGCGAAAGAGATGTTATAAATGGAGTTAAAGTAGCAAAGCAGAAATGACTAGGGCTGTCAGATTTTAATGAACTTTATGTAGCTTTCAAAAATGCTCATACCGAATGCAGAATTGGAAGGTAAAAATTTTGTTGCCTTTGGCCTAAGCGGTTTATTTTGGCCGGCTCCTCAGTAACACAATCCTTATGTGTTTGTTTATATCATCAAAATTTCCGGCTGATGACTGCAGGTGCTAAGTTCATTGATGTTAACTACTAAGAGTTACTATATTTAATGTCCTGTGACACTAACAATTATGGCTGCGTGATGAGTGCGTGTGATGAATGCCATAGTAAAGAAACTGCTCTTGAATTGTTTAAGAAGTCTAAGGAAGAATTGTTTAAGAAGTCTAAGGAAGAAATGCCCAACAATATTACCTTCAAACAGTGGGTCACAACCGACAGGGTTGAAATGATAACAGTGGTTAAATCTCAGGAAGAGTGATTTGAATCTGTAATTGATAATTTAGAAAAATCTCAAAAGTCACCACTATGTTTCTGAAATACAATTAAGTTTTTTTAGGCTAAAGAAGCATGATTTTATTTAACTGAATGCATAATCCTAGCTGATTTTGCAGAAAACTTTAAATTTGTGGTTCAGTATGAAATACAAAATTGGGTCAGTGACCAGGCAACAGTGTGCCCATGTGTTCTGTACTTCAGAAATGAAAAAGACTTAGTTTGCTATTCTTCAATTTGCAGTCTAAGTGACTACTTTGGAGCACAACACTTTAGTTGTCCTTGTGTTTCAAAAGTATGTAAAAAATTACATAAAAGTTGCCCAAGGCTGAGAAGCTCATCTACTTTTCATATGGAAGTGGTAGTCAGTACAAGAACAAGAAAAAATTTTCAAATCTTTGCAACCACAAAGTAGATTTTGGGTTGGAAGCCAAATGGCACTTTTTTGCCTCTTGCCATGGTAAAAATGCATGCGATGGAGTAGGAGATACAACAAAATGTGATGTGAGTAAAGCCAGCCTATAAAGGAAGACCACAGACCAAATTCTTACAGTAGAAGATATGTATGCTTATTGCAAGCATAATATTAAAGGCATCACCTATTTTTTCATCAAGAAATAAGAGGTAGTTCTTCACATCAAAACAACACTTCAAACCAGAGTTCAAAAATGTATAGCAATAAAAGGGACAAAGCAATTCCACCAATTCCTTGGCATTGCAGAAAACGTATTTCGATGCTATGTAACATCAGAAACTGAAACTTACAAGGATCATTTTGTCAGTAAAACTATATATCTGTCTTTAACGTTGAATGACATAGTGGCATGTGTGTATGATGGACAGTGGTGGCTAGCACAGGTTGAAAGAATTAGTTTGGGAAACAGTGATGTTTTTGCACATTTTTACCGCCCTGCTAATCCAAGAGCATCATTCAATAAGTCTACTAGTGATAAATCTTCTAGGGACAAAGTTTGGATACCAGTGAAGAATGTGTTAAGGGAGCTTTCTGTGTGAACTTATGACAGCAACTGGGAGGTCTTACTCTATATCACTAAAGCTGTCTGAAGAAATAAGTGTTCTTGTCCATCACTACTAGGATTAGGAAGCATTGTATCTCAAAAGTGTGTTAATTGAAAATAATTATTTTAAATTTGTCAAGGTAATATAAGTGTTTAGTTCAGTAGTTTTTCAAGTCTTTGGATATAATTCAGTACCATAACTTCAGTAATAATTTATTACATGTAACCAATATCACAGATGAATTAGGCAACAGCCGTAAGATCAGTTGTAGTGTAATGTGAACATTTCCTCATTTTGAGAAATTCATATCTTTGTTCACAGTCAAATAGCTATGTTGGAATTTTACAGTACTTTGCTATCAAACAGGTGTAAAAAATGTGCAAAAACAAATTTTTATATACGGTCCCACCAGATATATCTGGTGATCTTGCCACAAACTTTACAAAAAATAAAGATTTTTTTGAATTTCAAAAATTCAAAAAAAATTGAGGAAACATTTGTCAGTGTTCTTGCTCTATATAAGGCAAACTAGAGAAAGAAACACACTCTGATAAGTCATTCCTTAGTTGTTATTTTTGGGTCTCCAAAAGTGGATTTTCTAAATTTTCAGTACCAACTTTGGAGATCATTTCAACTGGTTATTTTTGAATTAGGGTATTTTGGGTAATAAACAGTGTTGTAGAGAAGACTTTTCTAAGAACAATCATGTCAATTGCAATGTTGTAACTTAACCCAGTGCTGAGATATTCAAATTAATGCTAATATCTCCAAATTGAAAAAGGGTCGTGTGCTTACAATTGAATCGCGGCCATTCAATAACGGCACAAGGAAATTTTTTTTAAAAAACTTCTCTATTATAAGGTAATCAGATATAAAAAAATCGAAATAATTAAAAATGGTCAAGCAAACAACTTAATTTCCATTGGATCACTTCATTTGGATTGACATAGCAACCAAAAAAGAATGCCAAATTTAAAAGAAAGTAAAATATTCAAGACTGATGATGTTTCACTGAGGCTCAAAACTTGGGCTTTAATAATTTCCACAACAAAACTCTGATTTGAAATCCGACAAAATCAAGAGGGGATCTGGTTGTATACAAAGTAAACTTGTGGCAAGCACAATAAATAGCCTTACTGTGCAGTAACGATGGTATTGTTACCAGTGACAGTGACATAAAAGCGGAGTTACTATACATGATTTTCGGAAAAATTCATTCACCCAAGAATATGAAGTAAATATTCCAGAACTCAAATCAAGAACAGCTACCAACAAGAGTAATTCAGAAGTAGATATCCTCATTGTAGCGAAGCAGATTAAATCACTTAATAAAGGCAAATCTTCTGGTCCAGATTGTATACCAGTTAGGTTCCTTTCAAAGTATGATGATAAATAGCTCGATACTTACCTATCATATTCAACTGCTCACTCAGTGAAAGATCCATACCAAAAGACTGGAAAGATGCACAGGTCACACCCAAGAAAGGAAAGGAAATTAAAGTACATGCTAGAGTACAGACCTGTATCACAGATGATGATTTGCAATAGGAATTTGGAACATATACTATGTTCAAACATTATGAATTACTTCAAAGAAAACAATCTGCTATCAACAGGGGATCTCAAATTGATTCCATATTTCTAGTTTCCAGAAGGTTTTTGACACCAATCCTCACAAATGACGTGAAATCAAAGTGCATGCCTGCTGAGTATAATCTCAGTTGTGTGACTGGGTTCATGATTTCCAATTAAAAAAAACACAGTTTACAGTAATTGACAGAAAGTCAATGGGTAGAATGAAGTGATGTCTGGTGATCTCCAGAAAGTGTTATAGACCTTCTGCTGTTCCTAATCTATGTAAACTATTTAGAAGCAATTTGAGCAGCCCTCTCACATTATTTGCAGATGCTGCTGCCATTTACCTTGTAGTAAAGTCATCAGAAGATTAAAACCAATTGCATGGTTATTTAGGCAACATATCTGTATGGTGCTAAAAGTGGTCTTTCACTGTAAATAGACCGAGCGAGGTGGCGCAGTGGTTCGACACTGGACTCGCATTCGGGAGGACGACGGTTCAATCCCACGTCCGGCCATCCTGATTTAGGTTTTCCGTGATTTCCCTAAATCGCTCCAGGCAAATGCCGGGATGGTTCCTTTCAAAGGGCACGGCCGACTTCCTTCCCCGTCCTTCCCTAATCCGATGAGACCGATGACCTCGCTGTCTGGTCTCCTTCCCTAAAACCAACCAACCACTGTAAATAGAGAAAAGTATGAGGTCGTCTATATGAGTGCTAAAAGAAATCTGTTATATTTTGGTTACATGGTAAATCAGATTACCAACATTTTTGTCAAAATATGAAAATAATTTTGTTGACACTAAGCTACATAGGGAGAAATTTATCATTGTTTTAAAAAATAAAGAAATTAGAACTCAGAGCTCCCATAAAAAGATTTAAGTGCTTGCTCTTCTCATGTGCTGTTCGAGAGTAGAGCGGTAGAGAAATAGTCTGAAGGTGGTGCTATAAACCCTCTGACCCGAGTGTGAATTACAGAATAGTGATGTAGCTGTTGTGTTTTTCCACAGAGGTTCTGTTTTCTTCAACTTCATAAATTCTGAGTTATCTTCAACAGTTCATTCAGTTTCCCCAAAGTTTGTTTCAGTCTGATGACCCTGATCTTCTGCTTTGTTATGTGCTGCATTGCCCATTTGAATGGTCTCCACAATGATCCAGTATCACTACTTCCTCCTTCAAACAAAAATTTGTCTTCTTTAAAAACTACATATCTTCTAAATACTGTTTTATCTTCTTTGGTATACCATAATCTATAACTGTTAGGACAATAGCAAATTATGAAACACTTTAATGACCTACTATCAGGCTTTCTTGTCATTAATTCCTTTAGAGTGTGCAGGTATGCAGTGCACCTAAACACATGCAGTTTATTCAAGTTTAACTTCCTTCTATACCACAGCATTGCTGGATTCTTCACATAAAGCCGACATAGGACAATGGTTAATGGTAACAATAGCTGCAATTGCAGCTTCTGACAAAAATTTCTTTCCAAGTTTGCATGCAAGAACTACACAGTGAGATTTTTCAGTTATAGTATGATTTAGTTGCTCTACCACTCTGTTTCGTTGACGTGTGTATTTTATTGTAAACTCTAACTGCACACCCTTTCCTACAAAGAATTTCATCATTTCATTCGAAATGTGTTCACAACCATTACCACATCTAAATCTCCCGATTTTCATCTCAAAATGAGCAGTAGCCCCTTCATGATATACTTTAAAATAATGAAACACTTACAGTTTTGATTGAACTATATAAGCTACTGGAAAGTGAGTAGGATCATCAGTGAAAGTCACTGCATCATTCCATCAAAATAGATGGGCAGTATAGGGCCATGCACATTACTGTGTGATCACCTGCTCAAACATCAGACTCATTGTGTAATAATCATGTTTGTTTTACTTTCGGAGCAGATCAAACATTTAGTTACAGGTTCATAAAACTGTACTTTGTCCAGTCCATCTGCTAGATAATGAAGTTTTTTCATATTTTCAAAGCTCAAATGTCCTAAGCTTTTGTCTGAATCTGGAGCACTAAACATAGCATTCATAGTAAGTATACACTAAAGGGTATACAAACCTGAATCTTTCCTTTGAGCTACAGCTGTAACTTCATTGCCTCTTTGAACTGAGCCCACTTAACTTTCAAAAACAATATTGTAGCCCATGGTTTACATACCAACAAAAGATTGTTAGGAAACGTGGTACTGCAAGAATGACTTTTATTTTTATTTGAAATTTATTTACATAAACTGTGCTTTCAACATCGACTTCTCGAAACTTTCTGCCAAACAAAAATTTATCCGTTCTGGCTACTATAATTCTTATTGGAGTTTCAAATTCCCTCACATTTGTCAAAGGAAACATGTTCTGTTGTCCCTATGTCAGAAATCACTCCAGTTTGTTATCTGACAAACTTTCAGAAGCAGCTGACAAAGAAAAACTGTCTTCACTTCAGTTGTGTCTTGTACCTTAGCCGTTATATTTGTGGAATTCTTCCTTTTATGTTTGCATGCTCTACATTGTGCCCCAATATTTCCCATGCCCGTAACAAGTATATTTAGACCTTGCACCATACATGCCTTGATGCTTTCTTTGACATTGCTGCAATACAAATGCTATAGATGAAGGCAGCTTATTTAATGACCCACTACATTTAGAAAAGTTGTTCAACTTTGTTGTTGTGAATAGACTCTTGCCATTTCTGTGTAGGCCTTTCCACTAACTAAACAATTCCAGTTGCTGAAATTCCTACCATCCAACAATGGTATCCAATACTGTTCTGTTTCCTGTTGCATGATTGTAGTTTATGTATTGACTAATAAGTTCGTTTTCCACTGTTATTACATGCGGTTTGATATATTCAGATTACGCAAACAGACAGCAGCACTGCTAGTTTGCATGTGGTAGTTTGGTACATCGCTACTGTGGTTACAGTATATTTAGCTTTTCTGTCAGTTGGTTTTTGTTTTCCCACGATTTTGCTTTCTTGTTATTTTCCATAACGTAGAAACCAGTGTGGAGAATGAAAGTTCATAGTAAGCAAACTATGTGGAAAAGCTGTACTGCCTAGACAGTCATGTGGAACTGTCAAATTAGGACAGCAGCAATGAAGTCTTTCAGAAACCAGCATTAAGAGAGAAGACAAGAAGCAGCTGAGAATGGAGATCAGATAATAAAGGAAGCGCTATCAAGCGACTGTGGTTGGCTAGAGGAAATGAAAAAAGACGAAATGACAGTAGAACATTGTTGAAGAAGAGGGTGACAAAATATAAGAGAAATTAAAAAATAAAACTGAGAATCATAGAAAACAGCAATCAAAGATATTATCACAATTTCAGGCTGGGTTTTTGAGAACAGTGACATTTTGGAAAGCATTTTGCAATCTAAATCTGTACTCAGCAAACCACTGTGAAGTGCATGACAGGGAGAATATGCCATTGTACTAGTTATTAGGGTTTCTTACTCTTCCATTATTGAATGGAGTGCAGATAGAATGATTTGCCTCTATGTGCTGTAATTAATCTAATCTTGCCCTCATGATCCAAGTAGGGGGTTGTAATATATTCTGAAAATCATTTAAAGCCTGTTCTTGGAACTTTGTAAGCAGGCTTTCTCAAGATATTTTATGTCTATCTTCAAGAGTCTGCCAGTTCAGTTTCTTCAGCATCGCTATAACACTCTTCTGCAGGTCGAACAAACCTGTAACCATATGTGCTGCCCTTCTCTGTATATGTTAAATATCCCCTGTTAATCTAATTTGCCCCCATTTGCTGTTGGTGGGGAGGCTTGTGTGCTTGAGCAATACAGGTAGCCGTACCGTAGGTGCAACTACAATGGGGGATATCTGTTGGGAGGCCAGACAAATGTGTGGTTCCTGAAGAGGGGCAGCAGCCGTTTCAGTAGTTGCAGGGGCAACGGTCTGGATGGTTGACTGATTTGGCCATGTAATGTTAACCAAAACGGCCTTGCTGTGCTGGTACTGCGAATGGCTGAAAGCAAGGGGAAACTACAGCTGTAATTTTTCCCGAGGGCATGCAGCTTTACTGTATGGTTCAGTGATGGTGGTGTCCTCTTGGATAAAATATTCTGGAGGTAAAATAGTCCTCTATTCAGATCTCCTGGCAGCGACTACTCAGGACGACATTGTTATCAGGAGAAAGAAAACTGACGTTCTACGGATTGGAGCATGGAATGTCAAATCCCTTAATCAGGCAGGTAGGTTAGAAGATGTAAAAAGGGAAATGGATAGGTTAAAGTTAGGTGTAGTGGGAATTAGTGAAGTTCGGTGGCAGGAGGAACAAGACTTCAGGTCAGGTGAAAACAGGGTTATAAATATATAATCAAATAGGGGTAATGCAGGAGTAGGTTTAATATGAAAAAAAAAAAAAAAAAAAAAAAAAACCAGGAGTGCGGATAGGCTACTGTGAACAGCATGGTGAACACATTATTTCAGCCAAGATAGACACGAAGCCCAGGCCTAACACAGTAGTACAAGTTTACAAGCCAACTAGCTCTGCAGATGATGAAGTGATTGAAGAAATGTATGATGCAATAAAAGAAACTATTCAGATAGTTAAGGGACGTGAAAATTTTATAGTCATGGGGGACTGGAATTCGATAGCTGGGAAAGGAAGAGTAGCAAAAGTAGTAGGTGAATATGGACTGGGGGCTGAGGAATGAAAGAGGAAGCCACCTGGTAGAATTTTGCGCAGAGCATAACTTAATCATAGCTAGCGCTTGGCTTAAGAATTATGAGAGAAGGTGGTATACATGGAAGAGGCCTGGAGACACTGGAAAATTTCAGATAGATTATATAATGGTAAGACAGAGATTTAGGAACCAGGTTTTAAACTGTAAGACATTTCCAGGGGCAGATGTGGACTCTGACCACAATTTATTGGTTATGAACTGTAGACTAAAGCAGAAGACACTGCAAAAAGGCAGGAATTTAAGGAGATGGGACCTGGATGAACTGAAAGAACCAGAGGTAGTAAAGAGTTTCAGAGAGAGCATTAGTGAACGATTGATAAATACAGGGGAAAGAAATACAGTATAAAGAAGAATGGGTAGCTTTGGGAGATGAAATAGTGAAGGCAGCAGAGGATGAAGTAGGTAAAAAGGTGAGGGCTAGTAGAAATCCTTGGGTAACAGAAGAGATATTGAATTTAATTGATGAAAGGAGAAATATTAAAAAAAATACAGTAAGTGAAGCAGACAAAAAGGAATACAAACGTCTCAAAAATGAGATCGACAGGAAGTGCAAAATGGCTAAGCAAGGATGGCTAGAGGACAAATGTAAGGATGTAGAGGCATATATCACTAGGTGTAAGATAGATACTGCCTACAGAAAAATTAGAAACAGATCTCTGGAGAAAAGAGAACCACATTTATGAATATCAAGAGCTCAGATGGAAAACCAGTCCTAAGCAAAGAAGGGAAAGCAGAAAGGTGGAAGGGGTATATAGAAGGTCTATACAAGGTGATGAACTTGAGGGCAATACTATGGAAGTGGAAGGGGACATAGATGAAGATGAAATGGGAGGTATGATACTGAGTGAAGAATTTGACAGAGCATTGAAAGGCTTTTTAAAGCCCTGGGAGTAGACAACATTCCATTAGAACTACCAATAGCCTTTGGAGAGCCAGCCAAAACTCTACTATCTGCTGAGCAAGATGAATGAGACAGGTGAAATGCCTTCAGACTTCACAAAGAATATAATAATTCCAATTCCAAAGAAAGTAGGTGTTGACAGGTGTGAAAATTACCGAACTTTCAGTTTAATAAGTCATGACTACAAAATACTAACATGAATTCTTTATAGATGAATGGAAAAAGTGGCAGAAGCTGATGTCGGGGAAGATCAGTTTGGATCCCATAGAAATGTAGGAACACGTGAGGCAATACTGACCCTACGACTTATCTTAGAAGATAGATTAAGGAAAAGCAAACCTACATTTCTAGCATCTGTAGACTTGGACAATGCTTTTGACAATGTTGACTGGAATACTCTCTTTCAAATTCTGAAGGTGGGGTAAAGTACGGGGAGTGAAAGGCTATTTACAATGCAACTTCACATTTCTGAACATGTAAATCGAGTTGCCGCTCTTAGCACCACTTTGAAATTTTATCAGGAGCTGACTGAATATTTATGCAGCGTCTTTTAGACAGTACTTCATTACAGATAACTGCATCATCTGCAGAAACTCTGAGGATATTATTTATAATGTTCACATGGTCATTAATGTAGAACATGAACAGCAAGGGTCCCGACACATTTCCCTGTGGCACATCCAAAGTTACTTCTACATCTGATGATGATTATCCACCCAAGATAACATGCTGCACCTACCCTACCAAAGAGTTCTCATTCCGGTTACAAATTCCACTTGATACCCCATATGATCATACTTTAGACAATAAGTGTACATGTGGTAATGCTTTTCATAAATCAAGAAATACTGCATCTGTCAGACTGCCTTGATCCAAAACTTTCAGTATGTCATGTTTGAAAAGTGTGAGTTGGGTTTCACATGGTCGATGTTTTCAGAATTTGTGCTGGGTAGCATGAAGGAGATCATTCTGTTCAGGACACCTCATCATATTTGAGATCAGAATATGTTCCAAGATTCTACAAAAATTGATGTCAGTAATACTGGACAGTAGTTGTGTGGATCACTTCTACTACCTTCTTGTAGACCGGCAGGAACTTTGCTCTCTTCCAACTACTGAACATAGTCCTTTTTTTTTTTTTTTTTTTTTTACGGTAGATTATAGTTAGAAGAGGGGCTAACTTAGCCACAAATTCGGTATAGAATCTGATAGGGATTCAGTTGGGATCTCGAGCTTTGTTCTTTTTTAATGATTTCATTTGTTTCTCAACACCACTGACACTAATACTTATTTCATTCATCTTTTCAGTGGTACAAGGATTAAATTGAGGCAATTCTGCTGGATTTCTCTTTGTAAAAGAACATTTGGCAACAGAGTTAAGCATTTCAGATTTTGATTTACTATCTCAATTTCAGTGCCTGTCTCGTTCAAGAGTGACTGGACACTGACTTTGGTGTCACTAACAACCTTTAAATATGACCATAATTCATTGGGTTTTGTGAATAATCGTTTGACAGTATTGTGTTATGATAGTCACTGAATGCTTCACACACTGCTCTTTTTACAGCCAAACACATTTCATTCAACATCTCTCTATCTATAGGTTATCCTTTTTTACTCCTATTATGCAGTAGTCTCTGTTTCTGTAGAAGTTTCTTTACAGTGGTAGTATACCATGAACTGTTCTACTGGGTACATATCTATCCAGTTAATGGTCAACTATTCCTTTAAACTTAATCTGTGGTTTGTTCATATGCTCCTTTCCTGTGCTGAAAGTTTCAAGCTCCTCATTGAGGTATGACACTACTGCTTTTTTATCTATATCTTTGTGCTTGTTTTAGTTGTCCTTTGTACTTTGGTAATAATTGTTGCCACAACTGCATCGTTGCCATTGGTACCAGTTTTGATGTGGACATCCTCAAAGAGGTCAGGTCTATTTGTTACCATTAGATGTAATATATTTTCATCATGAGTGGGGTTCTGAACTATCTTATGGGGTTCCGAACTATCTTATCTATGTAGTTTTATAATGTTTCACAGACTGTCTTGTCATGCCTACCACTAACAAAACTATAGTTTTCCCAATTGATTGTGGGATGATTAATCTCCACCGATGATGGTAGTACAAACTTAACATACAAGCCAACTCATGTGTTCTCTAAAGTTTTCAGTTACATCAGGAGACGAGTCTGGTGTTGGGCAATAGAAGGATCCAATTTTCATTTTATGCCCATCCCTGATATTGAGTCTTGCCCAAACAATCTCATATGCATCTTCAGTTTCTGTCTCAGCTTTCTATACCAAGTATTATGTGAGCTTCACTGTTTTTCAGGAGCACTCCAAACTTTGGCACTGGGTTGCAAATACTTTTTCAGTTAACCACCAGGATTTCAGTACTGTCACCTATGGGTGGAATTTCCTTCGATCCTACATTGATACTTCTGGGTTTCACTACAGCTCTCATTACCTGGATTGGATGGAGAGTTGCCAAAAAAAAAAAAAGTTTACACCTGATTCATTTAGTGGTACTCTACAGTTCTCAACCGTATGGTGCAAGTCCATGAAATTGCAACCTAGCTCGTCAAGAACTTTTGAAGTCTCTGGTTCATTCCTTCCTCTCAACTCAGAACCAAGGGGTCACGATCAGTTCTGGGGACAATGCTGTAAATTGTGAGCTTAGTTGAAACTTCATGCACAAGGCTGGGCTTCTCAACCTTCTCTGCCAGTTACTGGAATAATCCAAGTATGACCACAGAGCCCAAACAACACCATAATTTGTTCCAGCGTCCACCAAAATCTGCAGTTGCTTGCACCCCGTTCCCTCAGTGGCTGCCGGAATAGCCTCTTCAACATTTTGAATGAGGTCCCCAGGCATACATATTGAATGCATCTAGTATTCTTTCCTGTCCCTTGCTGCTATATGTTTGAACTGCCAACAATTAATAAACCCTACCCTTTTGTGTTTGCCTCCTCTCGACACCAGACAAAACACGTTTCCCCAAAACAGGTGAAGTGAGTCCCACTGGGTCAGTTTCAGTGAAAGACAGCACCTCAAACTTGTTGGTTAGGGGGATCAGTATAACATCCTGAGTCCTCCCTAGTACCCTTCCATGCTGTGCAGGAGGCCTAGATCTACCACTGGAACACCACTCGCAGTCAAGTGGGTGAGTAATGGCAGATCCTGTACTTTCTGCAGAGGAGATAGTATCCACAGGAGAGCATAGTACTTGAGGTACCTTTGATACCAGTACCACAGGTACATGGCTCCCTGGAGCTCTGCCAGCACATCAATTCGCAGCACCTGCCAATCGTTCGACAGTAGACAGGATGATTTACAGCTGCTTATAATCATCAACTAACTCATCCTGTATTCGAGAAAGCATTCCTATTGGGGCTGCATTTTGGCTCGTGCAGTGTATTACGGGACTGTGAAGAAATAACTTTGAGCTAAGCCTGCTAATTATCTTTTATGCTGTTGAGCTAAAAACTTAGTAATTCCCTATAAAAATTGAAGAAAATACCCAAAACAAGATTTCTATTAAGGCAACAGAAAAACCTTTGGTAAAAATTACTAATTTCCTAAAACTTTTTGAGGTTTATTATAGTTATTAGCAAACTTGAAAATAGAGATGATTTATAATAAATGTAGAGAATATCTCCTGTTTAAGGGAAAAACTAGATGTAACACAATACATTTATTATAATATCTGCTATAGTAACTAAATCATATATGCTGATTTACTACATATTAGATTATGTACAGAACAACGGTAACTTCCGAAAGTTCTGAAAAATGGGTGTTTATTTGTGTTGATATACAATGAAATTTGGAGTGATCTGTTCTTTGACAGTAATTGTGAATCACAATGCTGAGTTGCCATGAAGTAAGTTATGTAAAAATACTCGTACTAGTAACTTATGATAATAAAGTTTTGTAGGCATCAGAAAATTCTCAGAAATAACTTGTTTCACCTGTAATTATACAATGAAATTAGAGAATGATTGTTTTGAATGAAGCTAGCCCTACCCTTACCAAAAATTTTAAAAGAGTACAAATAAGTTTAAGCCTAAAATTGACAATAACAGTAGGAGTTTATCACAATACTCGCCGAATGTTCAATATTTTACATTATATAAACAGTACAAATGGGTATTGCTGCAATCAGTAAAATATGTGAATCTATAATTTCAAATCTGCTCATGAATCTTGCACTCGCATTCTCATACAAAGGAAAATTACGTTGTCTGCTTTTACATATAAATAAATGTGTGAATTGTGCAGATTTTTTACTTATTGTTTCTGTGACATTTTCTACTCTGGCATGCCAAAGAAGAACACTGCAGCTTGAATTTATCTTTGTCAAAATCTAGAAAAATGTGCAGCACCAACAAAGCACACCTTCTGCCAGTTGCAGCTAACAATGGCAAATAATTGCTGTTTATTGTTGTAAATTATTTTAGTGCTTTTCTGTTCATTACATGTATGTTATGAAATTGTGTTGGGGGATTTTTTTTGCATATAAATTAATTTTGTGTTCAAACTTGTGACAGAAAATTGCAGGGACCTTTGCAGGTGTAATTTTTTTGGTGAATTACTTTGCTAACTGAAGCTTTGTTACCTTATAAGTGCCCTTTTATGCCATATTTTCAGTTTTTTAATTATTTATTCCCTGACTGATTTTTCCGAATATGTCTGGAACCCCAGTTTTGTCTTCTTAGCTATGAACTATTTTAGGTTTTAGTTTTCATTCTGATACATCATGAATTTGCTTTCGGAATGTCATTATGTGCCTAGTTTTTCATACATATTACTTCTCATTGCAGGACTTGACCGACAGAACATTTCCAAAGGAGCGGAATGTCTTTTGGGGAATTAGATTCTGATCATTCAGGCTGTCCAGACTGCAAGGCTGCCAGCCGTAGTCCCTGACAAGTGCTGTGAATGAATCTGTTGTATGTATATTTCTGATTGTTAGTTTTTGTGCACTTTCACATTATTCTTTCTTGAATTGTGCCAATCTTCACTTTTCATTTATTAATTCCAGAACTAAAATAGCCTGTTCAGATTTCATATCCACTAACTGCAAAAATACCTTTCAGATAACCATTCATTCAGTCATTTCTTGATTGCCGTATTGTAGGTTAATTAATACTCAAAGCGAGCTGTACTTGTTTAGCTCTTGTTATAGTTCTGTTTTTCATTCTTGTTGCACCAGTTGTTTGAGATGTTTGTGTAGTTTACTTTTATAAAACATTTTACTGTCATATAATATTTAGTGAAGTTCGCTTTTGCCATTAGAATATAAGCAGTGCCTTTGTAGCAATGCAGATGTGTAGACATTCATCAGAATTATTAGGAGACAATCCATAGAAGGATATACTTTTGGATAACTTATACTGTTATAGAATGTATTGTTGGAGGCTACGATTGACAAATTGTAGAGTAGTGTAATAACAATAAAATGGAGAAGGAACCATTACAGTTCCATAACATTGTATATGTGGCCATTACAAATGACCAACCTTGCTTCAGTTAGATTATCATTGACTTCCTGAGTGATTTTTGCTGCTCCTACAGAAAAGCAGTCTTGAGCTCTGCTATATGTACACCACCCAGCCAATTTTAGAAAATTATGATTTAGATTTTGAGGCATTTGGACTTTTATCCACATCAAAGACAACAAATTTAAAATTAATTCAAGCCTCTATTCATACATGATCAGACTTCACACCAAGTTGTAAAAGACACAAAAGGACAATATGATGGTGTTTTTATCCTGCCTGCATAATCGTTATCAGGGACAATCCCTAACCCAGTTACAGGTTATTAAAATCTATGTATTTAGTGCTGCTCAAGAAAACAGCATTCTCCAATTATTAAATCTTTGAAATATCTGGCATGTTGTAAGGTGCAAGTTAGGCAAAATGTGTGGGTTATTTCATGCTCCATATGGGTGTGGCAAGTGTGGATATTGTACAAAGTTATGGGATGTTCTTGCAGTATGTCTTCCAAGTGAATCCCTGACATTTCCAGCACCAGTGAAATGATATTGCTGTGACCATAGCACTGGAAGGACATCTCCTGACAACATCAAACCATCAAGTGGTCTCTCTGGAGCCATTCATAGCAATAAAGTTAAGACTGGTGGTCCATCCCACCAGCATACATCACAGCTCAGTAGTACCTTGGTCTCACACCTCACCCGACAGTACTAAACTGTGACTTTTCAAAGAATAAAATATGGCTGCATTCAGTATATCCCTACCCACAACGTTCCTCTGTCCATCATCGTTTATGTACTAGGATGATATGATATTTAATTAATGGGATACACACCGAAGCCTATGTGCATAGAAGTTAGCTTCACAAAAATAAAAATGAGCATTTTCTGTGATATTCTGCGTTCTGTTTCCTACAATTGTGTAATAGTCTGCTACCTCCTGTGATGGCCTTGAGCAAGAGACATCAGTTTGTAAATGGACTGGCTTATCGAAGATATTGTGCTGATATTCATGTTGTGTATGCCAATATCCCATTGTGTGAATGCAATAATTAATTTCCAGGCAACTGGACTTTTATCCAAATCGAAGTCAACAGAGTTAAAGTTACGTGGGCCTTTATTTGACCATGACCTAAGCTCCTCACTGATCACCTGTGAAATTACACTTTGGAAGCTCAAATGTCATTTGCTACCTCTGCTTGCAACTGACTAGCTTCTACCATACTTTTGGAGATTTGGGCATGTCACAATACTAACACGTCGGCCTATGCATCTAGGCGAGTGGAGATGACTTTTCCTGATCCTGTAGCAATACCAAGCAGTGTTTACCCTTAAATTGACCAAGTCACAACATTCATGTCAACATTATTTAAAATAGGGGAAAGGCAACCAGACACTTATAGCAGACAGATGTTTGACACAAAGACAAATGTAAAAGAAAACTGTTCACTGGCTTTCAAGCTCTGGCTCTTTATGTAGTAAGAAGTACACACATTCACACACACAACCACACAGACACACAAATGCGCATTATTGTGGCTGTGGCGACTTTAATTATTGATTATCAATTGTTGAGCTCGGTTGCCTGAGCAGATGGGTGTGAGGAGGGGTTAGGGAAGGACACACAAGGCAAGGAGTGAGAAACAGGGTAGTACAAGGCAAGAGTGGGAAAGACAGATGACTCAGTGGCTGCACAAAAAGACAAAAGGAGTTCTAAGAGGGTGCCAATGACCGTGCGACCATGAACACTATCTTTCCCAGCTACCTCCTTATACCAGAGCCATTACCTCTTTCCAAATCCTCTTTGAAAAACAGATGTGGACCCACAAGTATTTCACTTTTGAAGGCCAAATCTATAAATAAATCTGTGTTGCTGCCACGAGTAGTCACATGGTACCATCCTACACCAACTTATTTATGGGCGATGTGGAGAAATCCTTTATATCCACTCAGTACTTAAAATCCCTTGTCAGCCTCAGATTAATTGATGACATTTTCATGTTATGGACACATGCCAAGGACAACTCAGTGAGCTACCTTCCTAGATGACAATCTCTACCTCTCAGAAGGCTCCATGAAGATGTCTGTTCATATACACCACACTAGCCATCAGTAGTATCTCGACTTTGACAGCTGTCAACTGTTCCATGTCAGAAAGACTCTTCCTTACAACCTCACCACCTGTGAATGTATCTGCAGTGGAAAGCAGCAGTTTTTGAAATATACTGATAATCTTACCAGAGCCTTTATTGACAGACAATGTCTTACTCTGCTCATCCATAAACATATCTCCCCTGCCATATCCTCCTCTCTCATGAGTAAACATGTTAACCAGCCACCAACCATCACTCCTGTTATCACCCAGTATCACCCTGATGTTGAAAAGTTCAAGTACAACCATCACCAGGGCTTTGGTTATCTCTCATCGTTCTCTGAGTTAAGGGATATCCCAGGCAAAATAGTAACCACATCACCCAAGGTAGTGCTCAGCCACTCCCCCAATGTACAGAATATCCTTATCTAGCCCTACTCCAGTCCTGCACGCCATTAGTCATTCCTTTGTGGACGACCCAGGTGCAAGACCTGTCCCATACACCCACCCATCACCTCCTATCACATTCCAGTCTCAGGAATTTGCTATCCTATAAAAGGCAGTACCACATGTGAAAGCGCCATGTTATATATCAGCTATGTTGCAATTACTATCTAATTGTGCAAATGACCACCAACAAACCAAGGCCAAACCCAAAAAAATTGGGCCATATGTGGAAGCAGCCACATATATGTGCTATTCTGCAGGTACTGTTTCCTTGCATAAATTTCCACCACCAAAGTGTGACCAAATCCATATTTGACCATCCAGTTGCCAAACATGCTGCCTACCACAACACAAATTACTTTAACTGCTGCTTCATTACATGCACCATTTGGTTACTCTCTGACAGCACAAGTTCCTCCAAACTACATAGGTGGGAATTGTGTCTTCATAGTGTGTTTGGGCGTCTGCATAGGTGTGTCTGAATGTGTGTACTTTCTGCTAGAAGGAGAACCAGAGCTCAAAAGCTGGGGAACACTGTTTTCTGTTAGGCATGTGTATGCACCACTTACAAGTCTCCTATAGGTGAGGGTTTGCCTTTCTCTTAATTTATGTATCATTCCATCCAAAATGTATCAGATATCTGTATCGGTCTCCTAATTGGTTTGAGCACTGTTGTTAAGATTTCCATGTTTAGCTTGGGACAGAATACTTTTGAAAGAACAGGAAGTAATTACCTTGTGGATGCCGTGGTGAACAAGACTTTTTTCAATCACTTTTAACTAATTTCATTTGTAAATAATAATTGTTACATATTCAGAAAAAAAACTTTGTTTCTCCACAACAATTTTGTGTGTGTGTGTGTGTGTGTGTGTGTGTGTGTGTGTGTGTGTGTGTGTGTTTGGGGGGCAAAAAGTGACAGTGGAAAATTCTGTAGAAAATAGTAAAATTCTTGTATATTTTGTGTTCTAATCCTGTGCATTATCTTATTTGCAGGTTCTGTAATTTTACAGTTTTTTGACAGAGCTAAAATGAACTTCACACCATTTGGAAGTCCGTTCACTGGATCAGTTCCTACAGCTACTGTTCATCAAGTTGCCACTGCAAAGCTTGCTCACAATGTTGCTGCTGGTGGCCAAGTTCTTGGTGTTTTTAGTGGTGGTGATGGTGCAGTGCATTATTTGCGCCCTGTTGATCCAAACGGTTTTACGTTGACAACCCAAGGTGCCATAAACAGCCAGCATCCACAGGCGCAGCAAGCACTGATAACCCTACCTATCAGCATTGCTGGAAAGCCTGGTGAACCTGGACAGCCACAGCAAGCAGTTCACATTCAAGTAGTTAACCCCAACGCAACGCTAGGTGCTAATGGTGCTGCTAGTAATGTGGGCCCAAAGTATATATCTCCTCTCTTCTCACAAGGGATTTTAACATTATGTGGTCAACAGCAAGGTGGTGAAATTGTTCAGTTGCAAGTGCAGCATCCTCACATTCAGGTAACGCCACAACCGGCTCAGCCACAGAGTGAATCAGATGCCTCCAATAACAGCTCTCAAGCACAGGTTTCGTTGCAGCAGCAGCAACAGCAACAACAAACACCTCAACAGGAACAGCAGCAGCAGTCGCAGCAGCAGCAACAGCAGCAGCAGCAACAACAACAACAACAACAACAACAGCAGCAGCAGCAGCAGCAACAGCAGCAACAACAGCATCACCAACAGCAGCAACATCAACATCAGCAGCCACAGCAGCATCCTCAAGAACAGCAACAGCATCATCATCAGCAGATCCAAACACACACAATTGCTGTTGCAACAGATGATAAGCCAGAGGAGCACCAGCAGGCCTTCCCAGTAGCCGTTGTAGCACATCTTCCACAAGAATTAATTTTGCGTGACGGTATAGCCACAATGGAAATTGAAAAGATACAGGGGGAACCAGGCAAGGAAACTTTGCAACTGGCTATTGTTAAATCGGAAAATGATAAAGATTCTCAGGATGATTTTAATGGAAATGGGGCTCAGCATGCTACAGTTGCTGCCATGCCAGCTGCATGGCAGAGTATTGCAACCCCAGGTTCAACAGTGGCAGACTACTTGTCACGTATCCCAGCATCGACACTTCCACTAAGTTTGCACCACTTCTTGAAATTTTCTGCCGAAACGATAAAACGGGAAGCAGCCATCGAATCATCCCCCCTTTCAAACCCCGAGATTGTCGAAGTAGCGAACGGTGCAGCAGTTGAGGAGCCATCTGCCCCTGCAACAAACACAAAAACAAAGAAAAAGAAAAAGTATAAGAAAAAACCTCCAAAACCCCGGCGGCCCAGGCCAGGTCAAGTGCACATTGCAACAGCGTTGGACGGCACGACATTATTTTGTTGCCCCGAGTGTCATATGGCATATCCCGAAAAAGAGCTGTTAGAACAGCATCTTGTCGGGCACAAGATAGAACGGAGGTTCATTTGCGATATTTGTGGTGCAGGTTTAAAACGGAAGGAACATTTGGAGAGGCACAAGTTGGGTCATAATCCAGATCGTCCATTTGTTTGTTCTGTTTGCCTTAAAGGCTTCAAACGTAAAGAGCATCTAAATCTTCATTTCGTTATACATTCAGGAGAAAAGACAGAACTTTGCCCAGAGTGTGGTAAAGGTTTCTACAGAAAAGATCACTTACGAAAACATGCACGCAGCCATCTTACAAAACGCGTGAAAGAGGAACTTAACAACCAACAGCAGCTGCTACAGCAACAGCAGCAGCAGCAGCAGCAGCAGCAACACCAACAGCAGCAGCAGCAGCAGCAACAACAACAGCAGCAGCAACAACAACAACAGCAACAGCAGGCACAGCCACAGCAGCAACAACCATTGCAGCAGCAGCAGCAGCAACAACAACAACAACAACAGCAGCAGCAACAGCAACAGCCTCAGCAGATAGAACAGGAACACCAACAGCACCAAACAGACCATGAGGCTCAGCAAGTCAATGCCCCTGCTGCTACCATGGTTGCAACAGTGGTTTTACCAACTGCAGCAGAAACAGGTGCTATGCTGCTGCAGCATCACCGCTGAAAAAATCGAAGCACAAATTTTCTAGCCTTAAAGGGAATATGCTGGGTGAGGACAGTACTCCTGAGACCGTTGTACTTTTCTTAGCTGTATATACTAATATTTAGCACCTTCTATTAACTTTTGCATATGTTGCTTACGGATAGTGATCACTTGTGCTGCAGAGTTACTGTTGTACTGTTTTTGATAAATCATATACACAGCTTTTATGTGTGTGGTACAGGTTTATGATTTTATACCGAGCTCAGAATGATCGAACAGTGTGAGAGGGGGATCACTATGATTTATAAATTAAAACTTACTGCAAATAATTGTTGAATATGGACATTATCCCAACTAAACGGTAATTACCAGGTATGTTATGGAGTACATCTTTTTGTACATCACAGTGGGCTTACAGCCCTTTTTGAATATTATGATAGGGAGTGTAACTTCCTGTTATTTTATGAATATTTCATTGTTTTACAGATAGTGTTAACACAGATGTGTATAGTTAACTGCCAAGTCCAGAATAATAAACAGATATATAATATATATATATATAAGAATTAAATTGGATTTGGTGAAAATGTGTTTATTTTTTAGCACCATGTAATCCTACTTCGTACATTCATTGTACTACGGCAGGAATCGACAGACATCTAAGTGGTAGATACTTGTACAGTGAATTTGCCAAAGCAAAGATCTGTCCAGAATACATAGTTGCTACCCTAGTCGTACATTTTAATACTTTATTTTGTTTATCTTGTGTGATCACTTAATGCATAGAAGTTTTGTTTTATGCCATACCACGTAGAATGTTGATATTGTTGAATAAACAGAGTCATAAGTATGGTATTGAACAGTATATGTCTCAGTCATCAGATAATACAGTTGAGTGGCAGGTGGCAGGGATATATAAATCAATCCGATGTCTGTAAGCAAACTCCTACTGTTGCAAAAAAGATGAAGTATAACATTTATGTGTTTTACGATGCGTTATGCTATCTTGGATCCTTCACAGTGAAAATTTGCTCTCTGTTTTCTTCTAAATAAGTCATTGAGTTTGCTCCTCATGACACTGCATTCCATAAGATTCTTTGTAAAGCTAAATCCTGTTTCTTTCCTTATTTCATCTACTTAAAGTATTTATTGATATTTTATTTGCAAATTTGCAAAAATTAAATAACACTGCTTGGACACTTTTTACTTTACTTTTAATTTTGAATCATGGTTAATAGTTGCTTTTGTGCCAACAGACGCACCACACTCAGCACCTATTATCTTAAACTGTACCTGTTTGTGATGCAAAGTGATTGTGTTTCAAAATTCTTTACTTTCTGTCACCCCACTGAAGCAGACAAAAAGGTAAATCCTTTACATAAATGATTGACAAACAGCAATGTGTGTTCAGTAATATCTGTTTAAATCAGACACGTGAGGACCTTGTTGTTGACTATATCGTCTGGCATGTCCCATAGCTTCATGTTAACCTGTGTGTCTATGTTTCTTTACTTTGTGTATTCCTGTATGTTATTTAAATCACTACAGAACTACTTGTTATTTTGTCTTGAAAAATTTCAAATATAAATACAATGGAAACTTACTGATTTCATTTTAGTGTTACGGGGAAAGGCTAGGTACTCCAATGTTCTAAAAATATTATTTATAGAATTTTTGAGGCATGTCCTGTACATAGTGGCCTACATGGAGTGTATAATTTTCAAGTATGAATTGTACATGCTTATATAGTTTCCACTTTTGTAAATTATTTTTATTGAAATATATACACAAATCTTTATCAGTGGTGTTTTTTACACATATAATTGAGGGCAAGGAGAGTTGTTAGAGAGTGAGATTCAGCCAGTTGAAAGAGCACAGCATATTAAGTTTCACATTGTATCAGATCAAGTAACCCTTTGTTCAAAATAAACCAATTACTGTACTGCATTACTAATTGTGTTTAAAACCAAAATAGATGTATTTTGAATTATTGGATAATGTTTTTTCCTTGTTAGCGTTGCACTATGTAATTTATTTTGGAGGATAGTACATTACATAAGCTTGAAGTGGCAGTGCATTGTTTTAGCACAACATATTAGGCTGTCATGGCAGTTTCTTTGTGCTAGTCATTTTCACGTAAAAGATTGCACACAATTGCTATGTTGTAATTACATTTCTTTGTTTCCAGTCTTTTAATACCATAGATTTCTTTAAACTTTGAATAAAAGTCAATAGTTTTCTCCCTGTGTGTGTGTGTGTGTGTGTGTGTGTGTGTGTGTGTGTGAGGGGGAGAGAGAGAGAGAGAGAGAGAGAGAGAGAGAGAGAGAGGAGCGGGGGGGGGGGGGGGGGGCAAGGCTGACATTGTTATCTAAATCTCTACCTCTCAATTTGTAGCAGGCTATTTCAAATTGTGGTGAAGGGTAGAATTACAATACTATCAGTTTATTCTGCTCAGCTGTTGGCTTCTCTTTCAGTGATTTGCTAATGTTAAAAAATGTCAAAGTTTCTTCATGCCTCAGAGTTTGTGCTGAATGACAGTTCTTTCTTTAAATCACTGGGTATATGAGTTGAAACAGAATTATGCCTAGGAGAGCATTGTTGTATTCAAACAAGTCTTTGACTTCAGGACAGCTTTATCTTTTCTTTATTATAGGCTTCAAGATATCTGAATTATTACTACTTTATTGGCAGTTAATACAATGTTGGTTTGGAAGCCAGAAGTGTATCTTCTAGGACAAGAGCTGAGATAAATGGTTTTAATATCTCAAAGTGTTCATATTGTCCAGTAGATTTTAACATGTTCTTGTTGTCTAGGATCACATTCTTCCACATTTCCAAAATTCTTGTCCTTTCTCTTAAAATATCATCTTTTTCTTTGTACAATTTCATGTTTAAGCAAATATATATTTGTTGTTGTTTCACCTCTTTCCAATCTCATTCTGCAGTGTTGAGGATTTGATTTACATGTGTGCATCAGTTGTGTACCACAATTTTTTGAGTTGGAGGAAAACTTTCTTTGATATGGATTGCAAGAAAATGAACACATCCAGGATCTTTGTTTTTTATTGCCAAAGATATCAGTTTTCATTTAACTGTTTTGGTTGATGTAAAGTATAGATCCATTTTTAACTCTGCAGATACTTATCTTTTATCCATGAAGTTTCCAAAGCATCATAAGGTTTTCAATAGCTTTGCACAATACAGTGTGGTTCAATGAAAAAGTGACAGACGATCCAGTGGTATCGAATTTGATCCTAAGTTGGTTCTATGACGTATCTGTCACTTACCACTACTCTCACCTCTTCCAGTATCTATTAAAATGAAAAATGCCGAGTTGCATCGTTGTTCAGAGTTTATATTAAACTGTAGTTCCTCCCCTACAGTTGGATACGTCAGATTGGAGGTTGAAGGAAGGCAATGGCATACCATCTCTAACCGAACAATGGCTAGTAAAGTGCTATGACAGCTTTACTTTTTTCTTCATAATATGCAAATTCTGAGTGTTCAAATATTCTTTTACCCATTCTGAGGAAAAAAAAAATGTTTTCTGAAGCCCCCCAGCTCAATCGCTCTTTGTTATGTGATAGGGAATATATGTGGCATGTCAGGAGGCAATATTGTAATCATGCAAAGTAAAATTACTGATGTCCAAGGTATCAGGCAAAGAAAGTTGAAATTATTTGTCTCAATGTTACTGAAAAACAAAGCCAGCGAGGAAAATAAATCTGTGTTAAGCCCTAGTTTGTAATTTATTGAACACCATTTCTTGTGTCATCAAACATGTTTGAAAATGATTTGAAAAGATGCGACAGTAATTTGAAACCTGCAGAATGTTGCAATGTTGAAGGCAACATGTCACTAAGAGCTAACTAACTTTTGAAAATCACACTGTTTGGATTCTTTTACCAGCTTCTAAGAGGTGTTTTTGCTGTTGGGTTTGAGCTTGGTATGTTTGTGCATGTGTCTAAAAACTTTAAAAAATGGCTTGCGATTAACTAAACTTTAAAAAAGGCTTGTGATTTACTTTTTTTTTTTTACTGTCAAAGCGTGAATAATTTTCAGAGATATTTTACTATAAAAGTTACGTGAACATTACATAACCTCAGTCATTTCATTCGTTGCTCTCTATTTTATATGTAGGTATGTATATTTACATTTCATAGACAGTATATCATTGACATTACTGCTATATAATCCACAAATTAAGGCAAGTTCACTTGTCATAGAGAGAAGTTCACTTGTTCTTTCCAGAAAATACATTTGTAAGGGTCATAAGTAACATACTAAAAAAATTTTATACTCTAATTGAATTGAAATACTGTGAAACTAAGTTGAGTTATTTCTTGTGTATCACACTCTATACCTTAATGTGAAATGCACAGTACAAAAACATAATTATTGAGCTTCCTTTATCCTTACAGTCGCTGCTCAGATCAAATACAATGATGTGGTAGTGCGTGTGACGTGGACAATTACTATTGAAATGTCACTCATAACCAGAATAGGATAGTAATCTTTCTAGAATTTGTGTGTTCTGTGATTTTCTGTTGTGACCTAGGGAACATAAATAACTGTTATCCTCCTCCTCCTCCTCCTCCTCCTCCTCCTCCTGTTTGCACTTGTTTAATCTCAATTTTTGTCAGGTTTTTTTGACTGTGCGAGTTTTGGTAGGTGGGGGCATTGCACACACATGAATAGATTTCCAGATGCTTCACAGATAGAAATATAATTTGCCGTTTCAGTTTAGTTATGGGTTTCTGTAAATTTTGCTTTGAGACAACTGATTCAGAGTGTATTCTCCAAAACATTTGCTCAGAAATTAAGTTCTGAATGTACAGTATGTTCTATTTGTTATTAAGCTTTGAGTGAATTATGCTAATGGCAGTCTGAAGGAAACATATTGACTGCAGGTTCCAGAAGTCCAATGTTTTAGGCGAGTCTCTTTTCTCCTTCTGGCTATGCATGTTTTGATTTTCTTATGTGAGGCTGTGGAATTATAATATCAGAAATCTTTCTCCTGGTTGTATTGCCAGTCATTTTTACTGCCCTTGTCTGTATGGTGTGCCGTGTGTGTGTGTGTGTGTGTGTGTGTGTGTGTGTGTGTCTGTGTATATATTCATTAAACATTTTACATTCTTTATATGTTACCCAACAAAAGTCTTCATTTTACGATATGTTTCATTAAGTAGATGACTGTGTAATTATGCTGAGTTCCAGGATTCTATCTGTGGCTCTCGGAAAGCATTTGTCTTTACAAAAATTTGTTCTCATTGTAATTTACTCAGGTTTATTAAGAGAGTGAACTATGCAATGTACCATGATTCACTTAGTTTTTGGCTTAATTCCAACCACTGCATTCCATTATGGTGTTGAGCTTGTCAGATGAAGAAAAGTGGTAGAACATATGAACTATGATATACGCATTGTAATTGGATAGATAAAAAGAATCCACTCACCAAGCACCATCAGGAGAGCACACCCATATGGAGAGAAAAAAAAATTGTAACCTGTAATCTTTTGGAGCCAATGGCTCCTTCTGGCAGAAGAGTTGAAGGGCAAGGAAGATGGGTGAAGGGAAAATAACTTGTGAAGTTTAGGACATGGGGAGAGTTCGGAAAAGTCGCCCAGAATCAGAGGTAAGGGGAGACTTGCCTGCCAGGATGAAAAGACAACAGTCTCTCCTTCTCCTCCCATCTGGTAAGTCTCCCATGACCCAGGGTTCTCAATGACTTTCCTGAACTCCCCCCATGTCCTAAACCTCATCAGTCCTTTTCCTTCAATCCTGTTCCTTCCCATCAACCCTTCTGCCAGGAGGAGGAGCCACTGGCTCCGAAAGCCCTCAAATTTCCTATCCAATTACGTTATTTATTTTCAAAAATTGATTATTTTTGTTGATACTATGTACACATTGGCATCTACTTGAGAATGTCAGTTTATTATTCTTATGTGGTACTGATTATTTGTCGCTATCTGGCAAAATTCTGACTTACACATATAAGTGTGGCTTCAATTCAAGCTAAGTATCTTAACATTAAACATTATGAAATTTATGACAGTGTATGCAGTGTTACCGATAGCAATGCTGGTTATTTAACAAACTCAGTTTATTCATATAATGATGGTCTTCAGTTTTCTATAGCCTCTGAAATTGCCAATAGAAGACTTTGTAATTGTTCAGAAATCTAGTGACAGGAAAGTCACATTTTGCTGTATGCCAGTCTCAGAAGAAAGGAATAGGTTATTGTAGAATATGCCCTAATCTCTTCTTCCTTTGTAAAAACAGCAGTTTTTGAGAGTTCACTGGGTATATAGAGAGGCACATTCCTTTCTCTTAAGCTATTCACATTATTGCATTTAATCCTATTTTCATCCATTTTTCAATAGCACAGGTTTTGAACTTTGCTTTTTGTCTTTCCTACTTGTGACTTGAAAAGTGAATTACCGAAACTGATAATGCATTGCCACTTCGTAATAGCTTTATTATTGTTACTCTTTTGAAATACATATTGGGATAAAGCAGGCAGAATAAACGTGAGATTATGAAGACACATCTTCCATTTTTAGCACCATTTAAATCCAAGGGCACTTGTAATAAAAGAAATAAACTATTTAGTAATATATTTCGTTAATATTTCAGGAAAAGGTTATCAACAGGTTTTTTTTTTCCACTTGCTTATAGAAATTTTCTTTTGTTTTTCTTTCATAAGTTGAAAGTAAACCTTATTTGCTGCCCCCATGAAGAGATTTATAATCACAGTATCCGTTTGTTATCATTATTGGTTTTATGCTTCTCACTATCAACTATGAGTAAACAAATAAAAAAGTTTTCCAGCATGTATATGGAAGGGATGAACTCTGTATGTATTCTGGACCTATTGGTACAAAAAATATATTTATTTAAATCAGTTGTGGAGTAGTTACTACCGTATGCAGTAATATCCTTTCACAGATTGTAATTTCATTGCAGTTGCCATTGTATTACGATTGATGTTTACCAGCAAAGCAAAGGTATGTAACATATGTTAATGTAATTATTTGTGTGTGTGTGTGTGTGTGTGTGTGTGTGTGTGTGTGTGTATAAGAAAGAGAAGTCAAAGAAAAACTGAGGAAGAGATGTACAAATATTCATGTTAATAATAAATTGTACCATAAATAACATTAGTGTTGATTTTATCAGGTATATCTTTTACTGGTTCTCTGTGCATAATTAGTTTTATCAGGAATATTTTCATTTTACTACTGTGTTGAGCCTCTAGAGATGGTGCATTTACAGTCAGTGATTGGATATTCTCCTCGTTGCAGTATCTGTCCTGTCAGTGCTTTCTTCTGTACTTTGAGAAAGTCCTGTCCATCTTCTGGGTATGGTTCCAGTAACAACTCTGTTTTCTTTACTTTTTGAAATTCCAGATCCTATTCAACTGGTCTTCAGACTTTCTGTAAATCTTCTTCTTCATCATCCTGAAACGTTTCTACTAATGCTACCATTGACAAAGCATTTTCCAGTCCTCTCTCAAAGGCTATCATTCAGCATTTTCTCCTATTGCAGTGCTCTCAGATTTACATAGTCTTATACGTGGTCTGACCATCTTGTTCATGGTGTTCCAATTGGTCTTCTTCCATATTCTGTCAGTTCCAGAGCCTTTCTTGGTAGTCTTTCTTTTCCCATTATTTTAACTTGGCAGCCTATTTCACTCCATAGTTTCTTTTAGGAGAACTGAAGTGTGCTTCATATTTTTTCATATATTATGTTGCCTTTTCTCATTGTACCCAGGATCCTTCATACTGTAGAAAGTGCATCTCTGTTGCTTGTGCTCTACACAGCTCTTTCTTTGTCTAGGTGCAACAATCTGATCCATAAGTCGAAATTGGTAGATATTGATGTGTACATAATGATTTTTGCTTTGGCAGGTATTTTCCTATTCTTCATTATGTGTGATACAGAATAATACAATTCTAAGAAATTTTCTATCCTCTCGAAAAAATTTTCCTTATTGAATTATTTCCTGGTTAGTTTACTTTGTAGATATTTGAAAGCATCTACTTCATTAATAATTTTTTATTACAACTTCCATCATTTTTCAGTTTTCCGCACTAATTTTTATTAGGTCACTTCTTAAGCTTATTTCCATGCCTGCTTCTTCACTTACCCTCTGGCGGATATTTGGTTATTCTTGCAATTTCTGCTCATTGTCTTCCCATATCATCTGCATATGACATGAGTTTCATATCATCTGCTGTTGACCCTTTGTGAATTCTTCTTATAATGTTGGCTGTGACTGTATTGAAAAGTGCTGATGAAAACACACTTCCTTGTTGAGCCTCTCCGTCTGTTGTAAATCTTCCCCCCCCCCCCCCTCCCCCGTGTCTGTTATAACACAATAACACAATTCAGACATTTGTATACATGTTTCTGATTCTGAGGTGCATTCTTTTTGACAGTTACAGTCTATTCAGACCTTGCCATATCTCTTCCCATCTAACAGTCTTGTAAGCAAGCCAGTTGTAGTGTATCATCCTCACTTTCAACAATCAAAACTTCTGAAAATATGATCATAAAACAGGAGCATTCACTTTCTGACTGATGTTTTAAGTTTCTATCTTCCCGTAAAATTTCTCATCAGATCATAATCTTGTCTGTTTCGTCAGCTACCCACTGCGGAGGTCTTTCTTAGTGTTCTGAATTTCGATTTTATATACTGGTCAACTAGCCCCCTTCCACCTGTGGTCAATATTAGTTCTTACAAGGAAGCAACAAAAAAACTTCTCATTTTTCTGACAAGTAAACTGACCCCCTTTCTGTTATTTAAAATGTTTCTCATCCAGATTATGTATCAGGCCCAATTCACACACAAATGGCGTGGCACAGATGCCTAGCGGTGGCAAGTCTGGGACGTGGCACGGACAGGACATGAGCAGTTCACACTGATGTGGCTATGTCAGAGAGACATGGGGCAGTCGTGCTACAAATGGATCAAAATATGTCATGTTTATCAATGAAGATATTGGTGCACTTAAAATATTGTAACTTGTAAAAGTTGAGCAGTGAAGACGATACCAGGTACATCCACTATGGTAGAAAAAGGAAAGAAATGTGGCACATTCAACATCATTAAAGAACTGAATATGTATCCCAAACATTTCCAGCTTTTTTACAGTGTGTCTCAAAAATATTTCTACATTGCAGAATGAGATTTTCACTCTGCAGCGGAGTGTGCGCTGATATGAAACTTCCTGGCAGATTAAAACTGTGTGCCCGACCGAGACTCGAACTCGGGACCTTTGCCTTTCGCGGGCAAGCGCTCTACCAACTGAGCTACCGAAGCACGACTCACGCCCGGTACTCACAGCTTTACTTCTGCCAGTACCTCGTCTCCTACCTTCCAAACTTTACAGAAGCTCTCCTGCGAACCTTGCAGAACTAGCACTCCTGAAAGAAAGGATATTGCGGAGACATGGCTTTGCCACAGCCTGGGGGATGTTTCCAGAATGAGATTTTCACTCTGCAGCGGAGTGTGCGCTGATATGATAAAGCTGTGAGTACCGGGCGTGAGTCGTGCTTCGGTAGCTCAGTTGGTAGAGCGCTTGCCCGCGAAAGGCAAAGGTCCCGAGTTCGAGTCTCGGTCGGGCACACAGTTTTAATCTGCCAGGAAGTTTCATATCAGCGCACACTCCGCTGCAGAGTGAAAATCTCATTCTGGAAACATCCCCCAGGCTGTGGCTAAGCCATGTCTCCGCAATATCCTTTCTTTCAGGAGTGCTAGTTCTGCAAGGTTCGCAGGAGAGCTTCTGTAAAGTTTGGAAGGTAGGAGACGAGGTACTGGCAGAAGTAAAGCTGTGAGTACCGGGCGTGAGTCGTGCTTCGGTAGCTCAGTTGGTAGAGCGCTTGCCCGCGAAAGGCAAAGGTCCCGAGTTTGAGTCTCGGTCGGGCACACAGTTTTAATCTGCCAGGAAGTTTCATTTCTACATTGCATTAGACAAATTGAGAAATGACATTCAGAGAAAAGCAACAAAACTGGAATGTTTTTAATCATAATACCTGTCTTTCGTGTGATATTCATTTAAATGTAATCCTAACATTGCTGATTTTGTGAAAGATGTTAAAAATATTATGACACTCTTCCAAAATCTGATCATCTGGAAATATTTTGCTGCTATTCAGGGTGAGTCACAAGGTTTTCCCCCAGTTGCTGGAGGTTATTCCTTAGCTTATTTGGAACAAAAAATGTAAATACAGTAATATGATCAGATCCATAATTAAGGAGCTACAAAAGAGTTCCGAAACATGGCACAATGTATGGAGCACTACACTTGTGTTCACAGGACACAATCAGTCTTAGGTAGACAAGTGCAGCGAGTGGTACGTTTGCATGATAACTACGTTGTTGATAATGCAGTCAAATTTTCTTTTATTGTCTCCCGTGTATAGTACACTTTGTGATGCTGTACAAGTTTTCATCGCAGGAGTATGGAGAGATGGTGTACATTTTGGGCTTCTGTGATGTTAATGCGAAAGCTGCTGTTCCCGAATATCACCATTGGTATCCTTATCGTAGGATTCAGAGTGCCAAAACATTTAGTGGAACATATCAAACATTACTAGAAACTGGTACTCTTCCCAGTATTCGTATTCACTCCGAAAGACATCGTGACATTCAAGAAGAGGAGAACATTCTTAATTTAGTAGAGCGCAGATCTCGTTCAAGTACAAGATGCCTAGCTTCCCCCTTAAATGTTTCACAATCTAGGGTAAGTAAGATTCTTCATGAGAATAGACTATCCTTTTCATGTGCAGAAAGTTCACCATTTAGAGCCACATGATTGTGCCAACTGTTTGCACTTTTGTAACTGGTTAAATGGAAATCGGCAGCTCTATTGCTTCATGATGTTCAGTGATGAGGCAACCTTTACAAGAGATGGCATCAACAACATGCATATCTGGGTAGATGAAAATCCCCATGCCGTGGTAGTATCTCAATTTCAATGCAGATTCAGTGTCAATGTCTGATGTGGTGTTGAGTGTGACCAGTTACTGGGACCATTTATTCTCCCAGGAAATTTAAATGGTCAGATGTACGGTAAATTTTTACGAGAAGACTTACCACAGCTTAATGAACATGTTCCTCCGGAAACAAGATGTCACATGTACATCCAACATGACAGAGCACTTGCACATTTCCACCATGCGGTAACAGCTTATCTTAATCAGCAGTTCCCACATTGATGGATAGATCATGGGGGCCCTATCAACTGGCCTGCCAGATCCCCAGATTTTAACACCTCTAGATTACTGCATTGCGGGGTGGATGAAAGACATCGTGTATGAAGTTAAGGTTGGAACAAGAGAAGAATTGATACAACACATTGTTGATGCTACAACCTCAATAAGTAACGAGCATTTGAAATTACGAAATTCTACTTGGGCGGTTCACTCCCGTGTGAATCTTTGCCTTCAAATGCAGGGAGGAAATTTTGATCACTTGCTTTAAATCCACTGTGATTGCAAGAGACTGTTACAAAATAGTTTAAATTAATTATTATGTGCATTTTTTATTGTGAAATCCTTCAATAAAAGTTTTTTCTGCCATTTTCATGAGTTTTTCAATTACTGTAGCTCCTTAATTATGGATCTGATCCCATTGCTTTATTTACATTTTTTTTCTCCCAAATAACCTAAGAAATACCCTCGAGAAACTTGGGGAAAACCTCATGACTCCCCTGTATACCATAAATTCTTCATTACAGGGCATAGTTTCCTAGCATGTGATAGAGATTTTGCCCTCATAGAGAGAAACATAATATCCTTTCCCCCAGAAGACTGGATTCCAATCATTGCAAATGCCAAGGAAAATAGATTCCCTATGTGCAGGATGGAACCAGAAGATTTCAGAGATCTTGGCGCACTAGACCACAGCCTGCACAGAGGCATATTCAGAATAACTGAGTATGCCTGGCTACACATTTCATCAGACAACCCTACTACACTAAGAGCAAGAGAAAGTCATAATATCCAGCAATCGTGGATTTGTCAAATCACTGCAAAGAAGCGAAGTGCTGGGGAAAGAAATATGCCACTACTGAACATACAGTTTCCCTACTTCATATGATAAAATTCTGCCAGTTAAAAGTGCCAAGAAAAAAGCCTTAACTGACATGTGATAGTATATTTCAGCTGAAAAACAGAATTTCTCTGAGCAAGTTTCAAGTGATTAATAGATTTGCATGTCTCTGGCAAAACCCTGAAAATGTAATTCTGATTGTTTATGTTTAATGTAATTGCAACAGGAATGGTGTTACATTTCACCATAACTTCTGATGCTGCTTGGGCGGATTTGTATTGCAATAAATGTTATATGCATTGTACTTTTCTAGGAATAAGATTTCTATTCCTGCATTAAGTAACAGAGAAACCAGTGTGTTTCAGCAGCATGATGTTGTAACTGCATAGATTCAATATTGTTCATCCAGAAAAAAGATAGTGCTATTTTCTTCAAATATAACAGGAGTAATTGTGTAATAACTGTTTCGAAAGTATGCAAAATGGTGTTTTACCTCATGCACTGTGTGGATCATGATAACCTATGTATGCAAGCGTAAAATAGGTACGCATAAAACAGTTGGAACACAGAATAAGACTTTAAGTTAATGAAACCAGCAGCGCGCCACTTGGACGTCTCTGCCATGCATCCCTGCAGTGCGCCACCAGTGGCAAGAAACATGTGGCATGGACCATGAAGCTGCACATCGTTACCATACCATCTCTGTGCAAATTACTCCATTTGTTAACATGGAAGTGGTGTGAAACAGTGCCACACCATTTCTGTGTGAACTGGACCTAAGAGGAATTTGACAGTGTGATTTACACGGAAGTAGGTACACAGTGTCATCAAAACATGGGACTTAAAGTAGCTTTTAATGTCTCCAGAGATAGCCACACTGTGAGCTGTTCTACATCTACATACATACTCCACAAGCCACCCTTGGTGCGTAGTGGAGGATACTATGGACCACTACTAGTCGCGTATTTTCCTGTTCCACTCGCAAATGGAGTGAGGGAAAAATGAGTGTTTATAACCCTTTATACAAGCCCTAGTTCCTCTCATATTATCTTTGTGGTTCTTATGCGGAATAAATGTTGGCGACAATAGACTCCTTCTGCAAATGACCTCAAATGCTGGTTCTCTAAGTTTCCTCAGTAGTGCCTCATGAAAAGAACATCTTTCTTCCATGGAGTTCCATTTGAGTTCACGAAGCAGCTCTGTAATACTTGTGTGCTGATTGAACCTAACAGTAACAAATCTAACAGCACACCTCCAAATCGCTTTGATGTTTTCCTTTAAACCGACCTAGCGGGAGTCCCAAACACTCAAGCAGTACTTAATAATGGGTTGCACTTGTATTCTGTATGTGGTCACATTTAAAGATGAACTACACTTTCCCAAAATTCTCTCAATAGAACTAATGTCCATTTGCCTTCCTACTACCTATTTGATGTGCTCGTTCCATGTTATATTGCTTTGCAATGTTACGCATAGATATTTAACCAATGTGACTGTGTCAAGCAGCATGCTACTAATGCTGTATTTGGACATTACAGGATTGTTTTTTGTCCTCATCTCCATTAACTTACAGTTTTCTATATTTAGAGCAAGCTGCTATTCAGCACACCAACTAGAAATTCTAAGTCATCCTGTATCCTCCTACTGTCACCCAATGATGACACCTCCCCATACGCCACAGCTTCATCAGCAAACAGCTGTAAATCGCTACTCACCCTATCTATCAGATCATTAATTTATATGGAGAATAAGACAAGTTCTATCACAGTTCCCTGGGGCACTACTGAATTTACGCTTGTTTCTGATGCACACTCGCTATCAAGACAATGTACTGTGTTCTGTAATCTTCTATTCGGCACATGTGATGTACTTGTTATTTGTCTAAGAATCACAGACATATCTTACAGTAGACTTGCATTGGTATTCTTATCGTGTCCTTTTTCCACTGGGATAAACTGAACCCTAGTTCCTAGCCTGTCTTTACTTACGTGACAGTATTCCTTGTTTGAACTGTGAAAAATTCATTCAGAGGATAAAAAACCAAATTTGCTTCTCTGATGTGTATACCACTGTGTAGTACACACAAAAAGAAAAGAAAATTGAGGAAAGGCTACCCTCTTACATATGATATTTGGCACATACACATTTGTAGTAGCATGTGTACTTGGCCAATACAAGGACACACATGAATAAACCAGCCTCCAAAAATATGTGCAGAATGAGAAGGCAGTCGTCAATAAAATACTAGCAACAGGAGAGATTTGAAAACATAAGAAGTTAGTAGTGGTGTGGTGGTATGACAAGTTAGGGGTAAAGAAAGAACATTCAAAAAATAATATTGATGGGAATGCTCCAATGGGCTTGATTGTGCTGGAGCAAAAGCAATGAAAGAGAAATGCATTAAATTATTTACAGAGTATCTGCAGAGGAAGAAAAGCCCCTAAAATTGGAACAATGCTGTACTTAGTGTGTTTCACAAGAAAGTAGCCAGGGGAAATATATCATCAAGCAAAGGAACAAACTGGATTTAGAAGTGGATATAGCACAGCAGACTACTTGAAAGTCATGAATGAAATGACTAAACATAGCAATGAGTATAAATTACTGCTTTGCCTGGGCTTCACAGATTTTGAGAATGCAATGAGTATAAGTTACTGCAGGGCTTCACAACATACGTGCTCGCGGAGCAAGCTGTGAGCAGCAAGGCGTGAGCACGGAGCAGCGCGAGCACGCTACCCCCACTACCGGACCAGAGCGGAGAGTGGGGAGAGTCACGTGGTGCACACAACAGCTGCCGCCAGTCAATGTAAATCCGCGGCCTCCTGCAGGGATATCACTCACGAATTATTACTGTGACAAATGAAACAAATAAAGGAGAATGTACACCTGCCACATAATTTTATTAGCTTAGTGTATGCCTCTACATTCGTATTAATTTGTGAACTATTACACAATAAAAGGTGTCACTGAAGTGTGGGATTCTCGGTTATCTTGTACTTTTTGCCCTTTATAATTGCGTCCATGTTCGGAGTAACTGTTCTTGTGCATCGTAGGCACAGCGTGCAGTTTAAATTTCGATCAGACAATGCGTTTCTCAGGCGCGTCTTGTTACATTTCATTGCAGAGAACAGTTGTTCACAAACATACGTGGAACCGAACATTGATATTATTGTAGCCGCCAGTTTGTGCAAACGAGGAAATCTATCCTGAGGGAAATGTCTGTAGAATTCCAAAATGATTTTCTTCTTCTGAAATTTGTCTCTGTATTCTCTGTCCCACTGCAGGTCAATAATTTCTAGTTGCAGCTCAGGACGAATCTCTTCAATATTCGCTGAATATGGAGAGGATAACAGATCAAAGTCACTGTCTAGTACTGTCAGATCTTGAAAGCGTTGATCAAATTCTTCCTTAAGGGCAACTAAACTGTGTGAATGACATTCACAGTCTTTGTGAACATCTTGCATGGATGATAATTTAGGAAAATGAGCTAGATTTCCTGTTTCCAGCTGACTCACCCAAAGTGTCAATTTCATTTTAAAAGCTCGTACTCGATCTGTGAAATGAGTAATTAGCAGATCTTTACCTTGTAGTGAAATGTTCAAAGCATTCAGATGGCTAGTTAAATCTGCCAAGAATGCGAGATCACATTTCCATGAAGGCTCTTTCAATTCAGGAACACACATGTTATTTATTTCCATGAGCATATTTATCTCATCTAATAGGCAAAAAAATCGATTTAATAATTCGCCACGACTAAGCCAGCGGACCTCGCTGTAATAAGGCAGGCTACCACGCTACCCCACTGACTTTCTACATCCTCAAGAAAGCTTTTAAATTGCCTGTGTTGTAGCCCATGCTTCCTTCTATAATTGGTTGTACGAACAACAACACTCATCACATTTTTTAGAGTGATACTCATTGCACATAAGTTTTCCTGGTGGATCACACAGTAAACGCCCCATATTTCATTCGGCACGGCCAGTTTTTGCATTTTCTCCTTCAACAGCGCAACGAAACCTGATTTTTTCCCTGTCATCGCTGGTGCACCGTCTGTAGACACTGAAACTAAAGAATTCCCCAACAATCCTATATTTTCAACACTTTCTTCAATACTACTTAAAATATCACATCCGGTTGTAGTGTTCTTCATGGCTACTACATCGAGGAGCTCCTCCCTCACATGAAGATCTCTTTTAACACCTCTAATAAATATGGCAAGTTGCGCTGTTCCAGTGATATCACCACTTTCGTCCAGAGCTAGAGAATAAGCCATAAAATCTTTACAGATATTTGCAAGCTGGCTCTGGACGTCGTCTGCCATGTCCTGTATGCGACGCATAATGGTCATGTTAGATAATGGCACAATCCGAAACTGTTCAACTTGAGATGGACACAAATGTTCCGCTGCAACTACCAAATATTCTTTTATTAAATCGCCATCAGTGAAGGGGCGCAGGGATTTTGATAAAAGCAAAGCAATTTTGTAACTCACTCTAAGAGCTGCCTCAGTTGATTTTTCTTCGTCATCCAGATCTTCTTCGGATAGCTTTCTTTTAAGTTTAATAACTTCTTGTGCACGATCTGGTCCATCACATTTTCCACTTCTGTAGTCTTTCGCGTGGTACGACATATAATGTCGCTGCAAATTAAATTTCCTAAAAGAATTCAGCGTTTTGTGACATACTAAACATTTTGCAACACCATCTTTTTCTGTAAACAGATACAATTCCTCCCAACTGCGAAAGCATGGTTGGGGTTACACAACGGCGACTTGACATGATTCTTAACTAGCGAAGTGACTGTTAGAGCTGATCGTAGTACTTTAAACGTTACACAGTCGGCGCGATTTCAATAGTCAAGCTGCGGCCCTATTCAAACGTGCGCGCGCATTTCCCCTCCCTCCCTACTCCGCGACCTTGCACCTGCTCGCGAGCATGTGCCTGAGCAGACGCGAGTACTCGTGCTCAAAACCGGCCAGTTGTTAAGCCCTGAGTTACTGCTTTGCCTGGGCTTCACAGATTTTGCGAATGCTTTTAAGTCAGTTTCAACAACATTTCTATTAAGACACCTTGACAAAGAATACAATGATCCAGTGTGTTAGTGTTCTCAGAAATATATACCGTTAAACTGATGGTGTTCAAGGTGCTGTAGTGCAAGCTGTATCTGTTGGAGGAAGCTGATACATCATAGGTGTGTTCGTTAATCGGGGCAGTCGAGGAGGATGCTGGATAGTTCCACTTTCTACCACTATGTGAAAATATGGCACTGTACGTGATCAGAATATGGTGAGGGTACATAAAAAATAGAGGAACAATCAAACACTTGATAATGGTGGTTCTGGAACTTTTATTAGGATATAGTCACAAGTTACAAAATGTTTTCATCATGGTTTTCTGACTCAGCAGCATGATGCATCCATAACAGGGCATATTGTTAGCAGCATGTCTGGTGTAATCAGTTTGTAAGCTATCCTTCAGATCAGGAAGAGTCCAGATGAACAACTGACAGACCTGATCTTTCAGATATCCCCACAACCAGATATCACATGGATATAGGTTGGTGTTTTTGGAAGGCCATACATCTTGAGATTGCCTAGAGATAATGTGGTTGTTACTGAACATTTCTCAAAGCAGATCTTTCACCTGACAAGCAATGTGTGATGTTGCCCCACCTTGGATTAAAATAGTAGTTGTTGTTGTTGTGATCTTCAGTCCTGAGACTGGTTTGATGCAGCTCTCCATGCTACTCTATCCTGTGCAAGCTTCTTCATCTCCCAGTACCTACTGCAACCTATATCCTTCTGAATTTGCTTAGTGTACTCATCTCTTGGTCTCCCTCTACGATTTTTTACCCTCCACACTGCCCTTCAATACTAAATTGGTGATCCCTTAATGCCTCAACACATGTCCTACCAACCGATCCCTTCTTCTAGACAAGTTGTGCCTCAAACTTCTCTTCTCCCCAAACCTATTCAATACTTCCTCATTAGCTATGTGATCTACCCATCTAACCTTCAGCATTCTTCTGTAGCTCCACATTTCAAAAGCTTCTATTCTCTTCTTGTCCAAACTATTTATCGTCCATGTTTCACTTCCATACATGGCTACACTCCATACAAATACTTTCAGAAATGACTTCCTGACACTTAAATCTATACTTGATGTTAACAAATTTCTCTTCCTCACAAATGCTTTCCTTGCCATTGCCAGTCTACATTTTATATCCTCTCTACTTAGAGCATCATCAGTTATTTTGCTCCCCAAATAGCAAAATTCCTTTACTACTTTAAGTGTCTCATTTCCTAATCTAATTCCCTCAGCATCACCCGATTTAATTCGACAACATTCCATTATCCTCGTTTTGCTTTTGTTGATGTTCATTTTATACCCTCCTTTCAAGACACTATCCATTCCATTCAACTGCTCTTCCAAGTCCTTTGCTGTTTCTGACAGAATTACAAAGTCATCGGCGTGGTGTGAACACAGTTACGTTCTTGCAAAGCTGGAATTGCGTGTTGCACAAGGAGATCCTTATAATGTGCAGATGTAGGAACAATGAGGTTGCATACAAGTATAGGCCTGTGAGGTACCATCTCGAAGGATAACAAACTGATAATTAAAGAGCTAAGTGCAATGGATAATCTTGTACGACATGTGGCAGAGTAGAAATCCAAACGAAACTGTTTTGTGCATTCACAGAGTAAAATGTGCCTTGTCAGTGCAAAGAATATTCCCTGGTCACTTGTCATCCATTTCGGTGCGTGTCAGAAAACGAAGGGCAAAGTCAGGGAGTTGTAGCATGTGTTGGGGCTTCATTTGATGCACATTCTTTATAATATGGGGATACCAGTGTGAAATGTGCCACTAAATCTTTTGAACTGTTTGATTTGATTTGATTTGATTTATTATTGGTCCTGTAGATCATACAATTTGTACAGCAAAGCACATCATGATATAGGACAAGTCAATTTGAAAAATTATGTTAAGATGGTATATGACGAGAGATGACAGTAGTGGTACATAACTCACATAGCAGAATTCATACAGGATATATAGACAAAATATAAAAAAGCTTGTGTGTGATGAGAGATGACAGTGGTGCATACTGCACATAGCAGAATACATATAAGAGATACAGACAGAATATGAATAACAAACAATAATTAATTTATCTTACTAAGTATAAATATCTACAAGTGAATATACAGCTTATTAGAAGTAATTAAAATACTGTGGTACATAGTTCACATAGCAGAATACATATATGAGATACAGACAGAATATGAGTGACAAACAATAATTAAATTATCTTACTAAGTAGAAACTTCTACAACTGAATAAACAGCTTATTGCAAGTAATTAAAATTTTGTTTCAAGAAATTCATGCACGGAATAGAAACAGTGATTTAGTAGCAATTCCTTTAATTTAGTTCTCATTTTTTGGTTTTTGCTTGTTTTTATGTCAGTTGGGAGGTGGTTGTATATTTTAATGCCCATACATTTAACCCCATTCACATACAATTTTGTGTTGTGGGCTATAATTTGTAGCTGTGTTTTGTTTCTGGTGTCATTTGTGTGGCGGTCTGCATTTCTGTCGAGGGTGCCCAAGTGCTGTACTGTAAAACAAGCTAGTTCCAATATATAGAGGCATGGCAGTGGCACGATTTTTAGCTGTTGAAATAGTGGTTAACAGTGTTCAGTTCTTTTTTTACATTTCATTATTCTTACTACTTGTTTCTGTAACTTGAAAATTGTGAGACAATCAGAGCTCTTTCCCCAGAAGATTAGGCCATAGCTCAAGACAGACTCAAACAGGGCATGGTACACCAGCTTCAAGGTATCTACACTGGCTGTGTCTTTTAATGATCGTAATAGATAGCAGGTTTTACAAAGCTTTTGTGACAATGCCTCAACATGTGGTTGCCAATTTAGTGTGTTACTGATGGTAAGTCCAAGAAATTTGGTGTCCTGCCTGTACGTAATGTCATCTTTGCCAATAACTATAACTGAATTGAAGGGGGTTAGATTTTGTCTAGTATGGAAGTTCATACTTACAGTTTTTTGAGTATTTATGAGTAGTCTATTTGCTTCAAACCACGATTGTAAATGACAAGTAGTTTCATTAGCTGCCTGTTGCAATGTGTCACCTCTACTGGCTATCAGGATATTTGTGTCGTTCGCATACACAAAGGAGCTGGCATTTGGTATGTGTTCTGGGAGATTATTTATGAACAATTTGAAAAGAACAGGGCCAAGGACAGATCCCTGAGGGATGCCATTTGTTGTATGTAGTATATCTGACCTGCAGTGCCTGAATGTCTCTGATTTTCTTATTTCTAAATATTGCTTTCTTTGACTAAGGTAGCTATGGAACCAATTGTGGGCTACACCTCTAATCCCATACTTATGGAGTTTCATAAGTAGCAGCTTGTGGTCGACCATGTCAAAGGCCTTGGACTCATCAAGAAATATACCGACAGCAGGTTGTTTATGGTCAACAAACCTTGAGCACTTTTCTAGAAATGCATACAGAGCATGTGTGGTGGACCAATTTTTCTGAAATCCATATTGGGAAGATGTGATTATGTTGTTAGAATTTAAACACATTTCTAATCTAGTTAACATACAGTATTCAAATATTTTTGAGAAGGCAGATAGTATAGCAATTGGCCTATAGTTTGTCATGTCCATTTTCTCTCCCTTCTTGTAGAGAGGTATAATTTTAGCAAGTTTTAGCTGGTTTGGAAATGTTCCCTCTAGAAATGAGGTATTTATGATATCTGACAGGGGTCCACTGATGTAATTTGAACACTTATGAAGTAAGAAGCAGGGTATCACAGATCATGCCCTGCAGAATAAATCTTTCTGACTCTTTATTTAATAATATCTTCAATTTCATACAGTGTTGTAGGAGATAGGAAAAAGGAGTTCAGAGGAGTATTATTTTTGAGACAAGAGTGTGCAGTGTTTGGAGAGTTAGTCGGGAGATTTGTGGGAGGAGAGTGAACAGTATTTGAAGAGTTGGTTGGGAGATTTGTGGAAATTTCTGAAAGATAGCTGTTGAATTTATTGGCACTTTTATGTGCATTTTCAGTCTTTTGTCCTTCTATATTTAGTGTGATTTTATCCTCTATCCTTAACTTTCTACCAGTCTGTTCATTTACTATACCCCATGGTCTTACATTTGTTGGAGGAGCACCTAATTGTTTTATCATTATGAGCTTTTTTAGCCCATTTGATAACTCTCCTGTATGTGTTTTTGTAATTTTTATGGTATACTTTGAACTCTCTGGATTTGCCAATGTCCAGTTTGCTAAGTCTGTGCAGCAGCCTCATCTTTTCTGATGAAGTTTTAATAACTTTTGTGATCCAAGCATTCTGTTTTTTGTTAGTGATAGTCTTTGTTTTCTCTGGGAAATGGCAATTAAAGTAATATTCAAATATCTGCAGAAAATTGTCATATTTTTCATTTGTTGTTGAGGAAGTAAATACACTTTGCCAGTCTTCTTTCTCTAAGCTAAGTACAAAGTTGTTTATGTTGCTATCACTATAACTTCTACATTTAATAACTGTTTCTCCTGTTGGGAGTACATTGAGTGGTGGATTAAAATATACTATTAGTGCACTGTGATCTGAAAAACCAGCATCTATAATTTTTGCAGTGCAGTCAGTGTTAGTAGCAACCTGATCAAGACAGCTGTTTAATCTCATAGGACATATAACTTTCATATTTAAGTTGAATGACATCATTAAATTTACTAATTGGGACTTTTGAGCAGATTCTTCAAGGAAATCAATGTTGAGATCACCACATATTATTATATTTTTTGAGTTGTTGTGACAAGCTTTTTCTAGCAATAGTGCAAAGTTCCTGAGGAAGACTGAAAAGTTACCACTAGGTGATCTATATACACACATTATATACATATTTAGGTCGGCAAGTACTACCCCAGCTATTTCAGTGTCTTTATCTAAGGAATACACTTCACAGGGATGGAAAGGTTCACAGCTAATGCTATTTCTTATGTATATACAAGTTCCACCACCTTTGTAATTTTTCCTAGAATAGTGGTGAATTAATCTGAAGTTTTGAATGTACTGATAAGGTAATTCTGACTCTTTTAGCCAGTGTTCACTAATACACAGTAAGTGCATGTCTGACAAAACATTAGTATCACTTGTAAGAATTTCAAGTTCACTCACTTTATTTCTCAATCCTTGTACATTGTGACAGTATATGTTAAGGTTGTCATGTTGTTCTTTGTGAGGAAGATTTATGTCTGCTGTGTCCTCTTGCGAAAGATGTGACTTGACCATAAAAAATCTTCGTTATTAGCGGACACTTTTTTTGTTTTTCTTGACGATCTTCTCAGAGATGTTGAGATCTTGCTGCTTGAAGCTGTACTCCCAGAAGAAACGTGACTCTCCAATGACGAATATGATGCAATGGGAGTATGTTGTGAGCTCGTAGACTTTCCTTGTTGAGCTGCTGTTTGAATAGCGGTATCCAGATTTTGACTGTGTAATAATTTGCTGCTAGTTTCTTGTGATTTTGTAGGTGAAGTTTTCCTATCTGCTTCTTCATTAATTGCAAGGGAATTTTTTGATGCAGCTGTTTCTTTTTCTTCCAATAGTACACTTTCATTAGGCACGGGTGCTTTTAGTGCGATTGGTAGTGTGGTGTTTTCATATATTTTGGGCGTTTCTGTTAATAATGTGTTAGCAAGTACCTGTTTTCCATGGCGAGTAAAGAAGCTTCTTTCTTCAGAGCTAATGTCTAAGAACTTGACATGTTTGAATGCTTTACAGATTTTCCAAAACTTTCTGTTTGTGAAACTCATTTCGGTATTTACACATGAACTTTTTACTAAGTCATGTCTGTGTGGAATGCTAACGACAATCGTTTTTTGTTGTCCAATTCTTTCCAACGTTTGGCGCAATGCTCTGACTGCATTTTTTGACTCGTTTTTATATACGTCATTAGCTCCAGCAATAACTACACAGACATCATTTAGGTGTGGGTTGCAGTCTTTAACTATTTCCTGGAGGGGAGCCCCGGGTTTTACAGTTCCTGTACTAAAAATTCCGATTGCTTATTCATAAGAATAGTGGCCAAATCTCGTCCATGGCTATCAGAGAAGATGCAGATTTTTTGTTCTGTTGCCTCTTCTCTCGCTAACTTTTTTTGTCCCTTGACCAGGGAAAGACAATACCCGTGACACAGCTTGAGCACTGGCTGCAGAATTTGAGGCATGTGCTACACAGTCAGTTATAGTTACAGCAACTTTATCAGCAGCTGCCATGGGAATGGACCACCTTCCTCTCCCTGCTGCACCACCTAATTCACCTGTTTCTTCACATTTCTTAATCATATTCTTTAGCCCATTTATCAATACTGGGCCTCTTCACAGCTGTTTCTGTTGGTGATATTTCTGCAATGCAGTGCTGCTGTTGCTGCCGTACTGATAAGACAACTTTGCCAGCAGTGGACGATCTTTCTTCTCAATAGCTTTTGCGTTTTGTACAGAAAACCTCAACCTTCTTAACCCTTTACACCAATGGTCACTTCACAAAGGAAATCAACATGCATGCATGGTTGCCACAAGTACTGGAAATCAGGGAATTTCAAACACATCGGGGAAGTACCAGGGAAATTCGGAAAAAAAGAAAAAAAAATGGAAAAGTCTCGTTTTTTTGTCTCAGTAGCATGAAATTGTTTGTTTACTGAGATGTCATGTGTCGTCGCTGGCTGGGCACAGCTGAGAACATGCACCACTTCCCTACTCTCTCATTCTTACTGCTTCTCCCCTTCCCACCCCTCCCCTCAGCTTGAAGTCAGTGCTGCCAACACTACTGGCTGCTAACCTAGTAGCTGCCGATGAGAGGTAGGGGAGTGTGAGGAGTGGTTTGTTTGGATCTGATTCTCAGAGGTTGTTGACGCAGTGGCTGGAGACAATGGTCATGTGTGCAGGAGTTGTGTCTGAGTGAGTATGTGAATGTGTGTGCGCTCCCATTTTCTGGCAAAGGCTATAGCCAAATGTTTAGTTGAGAGGGTGTGATTGTCTTTTCTATGTGCCTGTCTGTGGTTCAGTGATCATCTTTACGGTGAGTAGCTACCTACCCTCATTAGTTCAGATTCTCAGAGTATTTGCGCAAGTTACCTGTTGTGTGGGTGATCCCCGCAGTCTCACTTCACCAACATGGTGTCTGTTACACGTGAATAGCTGGCCACATGAATGGACTTCCATGACGGGCCACAACCACAGGCCATTTCTGCGAGTATCTCTAATGGATTGGGCCCACCAATCTGAAGCTCACAGTTTCCGACTAATGTGTGAGCCCTGCCTGTCGGAACTAGTCTCACTGATCTGCCCGCAGGCCAGGTCTGTCTGTGTGTGGTGCAATGTGGAAGATTTTCATGGTTTATCCGTGGACAAAGGGCTGTGGTGCTCCTCGGCAGGCCAGAGGCCATGGGTGATGGATTTCAGGAATTGTAACTGTCTTACCGCAAGTACATTGCACAGTGCTGCGTTTTATAGACATTTTATTTATACCAGTACATTCTGGCACTTCAAAAGTAGTTTATATATTGCAAAGTATGGACGATAAGAAGAAGAAAATTGTGGCAGTCGCTGGCAGTTTATACACTATGTCGTTGTGTATTTCTTGAAAGAAAAGCCACACAATACCTGTAGAATAATAGAGATAACAAAGTGGGTAATAACCGACAATAACAAACGTAGTATAACCAACATTTTATTTGCAGTCGTCTATTGTGTTGGTTTACACAACTCTTTCCCACCTTATACATTTCTTTCAAGAGGCCTACTTTTTTCTGAGGTTATTTCTGAAAGCAGTGAAGGTATTTTAAATCTGTCTTGTGACTCTTAACAAAACGTGTATTTTTGTCACCCAATGTGTTAATACTACATTGAAATAAAACAACATCAGTGGTCTTAATGAAAAATATATACCATTTTTCTTGCTTTATCCATCTAAAAACACTTAATTACAAAAGATGTTGGTGTCAGTATTTAAGATTTTTCTTACACGTTTAGAAACAGAGAAGTCCTGAAGCAGTTCACATTATGACTGCTTACAGAGCCATATTTTGACCTAGTGGCATTAACTGGAACTTTTTTTTCAGCATACTCTGCAAGCACACCAAATAATGAATATACCTATGGTGTTTCAGCATGCTGCAATTTGTGTGGCCTGCACTGCAACACACTGGACACCATCAATTTAATTTGAACTGCACAGTACATCAATGCTAGTCTTACATTAGACTTCCTGAGGGCAGTGAGAAATTCAGAGTTGAATGAGGATCTAGTCAAGGAGATTCCCTATTATCAAAACTATTCTCAGCATCTCAAGATGAAGTTTTCGGACCCCTTAAATTGGGGGAAAAAGGAGGAGGAATACATAGTAATAGAACATACCTAAACCACCTGCATTTTTGTTCTTTGTCTACAGGAGAGGCAAAAAGTACAATGTCTTCAGAAAAATAAAAAGGCGGTCAGACATGTCCTGTTACACATATTCCCCCTTCGTTTTTCCAGTTTGTGAAGCTGGAAAGTTGCTCTAAGACTGCCGAGTACAAATTTGGTAATATGATATCTCTGTGCCTGATTATTTTTCCAATTCTTAATTTCTTACTATCCTGTTAAAGTCTAATGGAAGTTGTAGTATTGGCTTCATAATATGTTGTTCAGTACAACATTGTACTGTTTGCTTCTAGTGCAGATAGACTTGTATGAGGAATGTAAAAGAGTATGACTGAAAATCAGTTGTAATAATCCTAAATTAATCTACAATCATCAGCAACAGCATTTTTCATTCATTGCTGCATAGTGGACTCCTCTGGGACTTCTGCATGCCTTATGGCCTATAGTTATATGCACCTTCATTCTTCTTACATGCTTATCTTAAGTCATTCACCCACTTCCTACTTTATCATTGTTCATTTTTGTGGCTTTTATTCTCTCTTGGAATGTAGAGAGAAATTTTCTTGGCCAATTTGCCTTGCTGTAAGTCTCACTTACCTCATTTTTTTTTTATTTTCATTATAATGCTAATAGGTCTCTCCTAGTAGTTATTCCTATGACTTTCCCCATTGTCTGTTGGGCAATGGTTTTTGCATTAAAAGTCCATATGTCACTGTAATAAGTCAAAAACTGGAAAATACAACACTGCATGTGGACATTCAATTTGAGACTGATTGGATACATTATTTTGAAGACTATTTAGCTCACCAAGAACCCTCTTTATTCTTCTATTTGTTTATTTCCTATCCACTAAGTTGCCTTCAACAGCCGTAAACTCAGGCACACTCAAACTGAGTCTTTGAGTTCATAGATACTTGCAGCATTTTCTTTTGAATAGTTTAATAGAATGTTATTTGAGTCTTAGCACAAAACTGATTTTCACCCTAAATTCAGTCTTTCTCTGTTAAAATTTATCTCCAGTACAAGAAATCTTACAATTTTGTCAACAAAACAGAAATAGTTCTATTAACATGTTTTCCTTCTTTATTTTCCCATTTCAGGGTGCTAGAAATTTCCTCTAGGGCAGCTTAGTATACTTTTCATGATGTGGAATCTTTTTTGGTTGACTCCTCTTTCAATTCTGAATTTCACACTGTTCCAGTGAAGCGTAATGGATGATGTTTCACAGGTGTAACATACATGGTAATTCATAAGTACCTCCATGGTCTGAGAAGATGATTCTGCAAAAATTACAAAACCTGTAGAAAATAAACACATATCAGTGGATAGAACATCTCTCATACTACAGGTACTCCATAAGGCACAGTTTGTGACAAGGCAGTTGCCAATACGTGCATGTGATTTATTGAAGTTGCTGACACGAATTGCATCAGAAAGTGCAAAAACACCCTGATTTTGAAATTTCTTCATTGGATTGTCTGTTACTACTGTGAACTAATTTGTTGCAACAATAGGGTGGAGATGATTTTTCTACATGTTCTGACATGTCTGCCACCTAATGCAGCTACACTACGGCACATATTATGAATCAAAAACTTGGGGAGATGCTCTATCCACTGATGTGTGTCATTTATCGGATGTCTTGTAATTGTCATGGAGTCATCTTTTGCAGCCCTGGAGATACATATGAACAATGTTGTACATTCTCGTACAGTTTGAATCAATGCCTTGCTTTCTGTAGTGCTGTTTGTACAGATTTTATTAAAATTTAGTGAAAAGCTCTAGCCATAAATTTTGATGAATATCTCGCACATTACAGAGGGAAGACTGATATGTCCATTGTTATCATTAATATCCTTAGAGGTGCACTGCCACAACACCTTATAAAGTTCTCAGAATAACCCACATTTTGGCCACTTTCTCAGGGCACAGGATAATAGGCTGGGGAGGGAGTACTTCAATATATCACTTTTCTAGTGGTGTCATAAGACAACCAATGTCACATTTATTAGATTTTACCACTTGTCAATATCAGGAGAAAGTGAAGGGATGTATGACAGACCATTCTTGGATTACACAGCTTGCTCATAATTGATAGCCTGCTATGAATCAGTGTCAATTTTTCCAGTTGGCAGTTGTGGAAAAACAATGGCATTTGTGTGTGTGCTGCTTGTTTAGCTGGTTGTGGCTGTGCCCGGTTAGACCGTTGCCCTACGGTCGATCTCAGCCCGTTGCACCAGAATCTCTGCAAGCCTGTGGCTGTCCTCCCTAATAATGCTGTCAGGCTGCTTCAGCATTTCAATTGCTTCTATTACTTTGCTTGTATGAAATCACATCCATCTAGCTAACACTCATGCTTCTTGAAGCTAAATTGCCTGTCCACAGTAAGAGAGACCTGTTATACTGTTCCAATTGAACACAGTGCTCATGCTCTTTCATGTACATGCTAAGAGACCTTCTGGTTTCACCAATGTAGGTGGTACTTCATTCACAATTAATCTTGTATACACCTGCTGTGTTAAGGGATTGTACTGGAAAGTTAGTGGATCCCACAACATCCTGGATCTTGCAGCCACTCCAGAAAACAATGGAGGGTGGGGGTGTCACTCTTTGAATGGTATGACATACAGTGTGTGGATAATTGAATAGAACTGTTATTGCTGATTATGGAGAATTGCTTGAGAGTGAAAGAAAAAATGGCAGTTATGTGTGATTGGTCATTTGCTTGTACCAGGTATGACAATCTCCGCAGCTGAATACCAAGGGAAGCCTTCATGCATGCATAATATTCAGAACTGTTTAAACTGATCAAAGCAATATTCATTCAACATAAGAGTAAATATAGTGACAGATGATAAATGTGTTAGTAAACAAAACACTCCAGCTTGGACAGGACAACGAGTGTGAGAAAACACTAATTTTGTATTTTCATAATGTGTCAGAAGTTGCAATACAGTTGCGGGTTATAACAGTGATCCAGGAAGCGTAGAATAAATTTCTGCAAGTGATTACAATACTTTTTGGTCCTTAGACTACTAATGGTAGTTTTGGTCAGTGATCATCTTAAGATATGCAGCAAAACATGGGAAAATTAAACACAACTACTGAACAGTTTACATCTTAAAACAAATATGGCATAACGGAAAGTATTACTTTCATAGATGAGAAAACGTGCGTGTTTTCATATCTGTGAAAGTAATACTTTCCATTATGGCATTTTTGTTTCAAGAGTAAACTGTCCACTATATGTATTTGATTTTCCCATGTTTTACTGCAGATCTTAAGATGGTCATCACTGACTGAAACTACCACTGATAGTCTAAGAACCAAAAAGTTTTGTAATAATTGATGGACATAAAAGAAATTTAGAATATTGTCTTATTATTACTATAGGAGTAGTAAAGAGAGAGGGTGAGTGTCACATACAGCAGAGTTAACCCTTAGCTTATAAGTTTTTGAATATTGTATTCGACAGCCTTGAATGCTATGTTACAATAATAGATCTCAAACAATCGACATATTGGTGCACACTATGAGAAACATTTTCAATATTCTGGCCCATACTTACTTTTGTCTGGTAGTGACCATATATTACGAGTTCCTTCTGTCCTGTCTGCAATTGTTGTGTGCTGGTGCACCTACTTGTGAACTTTAAATAATTATGTCATAATGTTAGCTATGTGACTGGGATGGAGGCTGAAATGTATTTGCCTTGAAATTTTTAAAGCAAGTTTTCATGACAGGTGTGATATTTTCTCAGGAGATTTTCATCTCCCTTACTCTCCCTCACAAATGAAACAAGACTATGATCATATGCACCAGTCTTATTCGCATATGCTCAATTTTCTTTGTACATGCCTAGTGTTTACTGTTAGTCCAATGGATATGGATCTTGCACACCTGATTTAGGCCATCCTGATTTAGGTTTTCCGTGATTTCCCTAAATCATTTTAGGCAAATGCCGGGATGGTTCCTTTGAAAGGGCACGGCCGATTTCCTTCCCAATCCTTCCCTAACCCGAGCTTGCGCTCCGTCTCTAATGACCTCGTTGTCGACGGGACGTTAAACACTAACCACCACCACCACCATCTTGCACACCTAAATTCCAGAGTGAGCCTTACATCTCCTTGGAATCAAATCTTTTGTAGGTAAACAGCAGTTTTTGAATAATCTACAAGTGAATCAAAGCCTGCCATATGCTTTCACAGTTGTGGCTGTTTATCATGTATTAATTTGCTGCAACATGGTGTAAATATCCCACTAAAATTATGCCATTTCTCTTTGAATGCAAGCTGGAGATCACTCTAAAATTACGCCATTTCTCTTTGAATGCATGCTAGTATGCAGATGGATAACAAGGAGAACATGTTTTGTAGCACTCTCTCCGCAATAACGACAAACCAGTGTCAACTACTGAAATGACAGTCAGCCACACTATGATCAACTCAGGGGAGGAATGCAGCTGTCTGTTTTCAACTGTGCATGTTTCTATGTATCTTAATCACTACATCTACCTCTATCTACACTCTGCAAACCACTGTGAGGTGCATGACAGAGGGTACGTCCCACTGTACGACTTATTAGGGTTTCTTCCTGTTCCATTCACGTATGGAGTGCAGGAAAAATGATTGTTTGAATGCCTCTGCGCATGCAGTAATTATCCTAATCTTATTCTCACAATCCCATATGAGCAATATATTTAGGGTTTTAGTAAGTTCCTAGAGTAGTCAGTTAAAGCTGGTTCTTGAAACTTTGTTAATAGACTTTCTCGGGATGGATTGCGTCTATCCTCAAGAGTCTTACAGTTCAGTTCCTTCAGTATCTCTGTGAAACTTTCCCACAGATTAAACAAACCTGTGACCATTCATGCTGTCCTCTGTATACATTCAATATCCCCCCCCTTGTCTTATCCTATCTGTCCCTTCTGGCTTGATGAGTGCTATGTTGCTATCAGCACCAGGTCAGTATTTCTGTTTTTTTTTAAACTGCATGTAAAATATCAGGAGCTGTGGCCGAGTGGTGAAGCACAGAGAATGGCAATTTATCAGCTCAGCTTTGATTCCCACTGCTATCCACACTTTTCCCCCCCATTTTATTTTATTCCTCACAATGGTAAGCCACTAACTATAACATACATTTAGACAGTTCAATTTATATATGTAAAATTAATATATTCAATTTAGTTAAATTACCCTTGTAAGTCAAAAGGCTATAGATGGTGATAAAAAAAAAAGTGTGTATACACAAAAATTTAGTATGAAAGCATTTTCTGTAGATGATCTGATAAAGAGAGCTTTTTCCAGTAGATCTTTGGAGGGGAAAGTGAGATTTAACACTTTTGCTGTGGCATCGGTGCAGGTGCGCTACTCTCCAGTGCGGCCCGGCAACGTGCGAATGTGGGCTGGTAACACTCTGAAACGGCAAAATGGTTCTAATGGCTCTGAGCGCTATGGGACTTAACATCTGTGGTCATCAGTCCCCTAGAACTTAGAACTACTTAAACCTAACTAACCTCCGGACATCACACACATCCATGCCTGAGGCAGAATTCAAACTTGCTACCGTAGCAGTCGCGTGGTTCCGGATTGAGCGCCTAGAACCGCTCGGCCACCATGGCTGGCCAAAACTTCTTCCTTCGTAAATGGGTGATACTGCATATTATGTGGTTCTTTATGCCAGGACTCACCTGGAAAATCTTCGTACAACAGGTCGACTCTTTTTCATCGTCGATTTCCACAGAGTCGTCGTGATCTGTCACGAAACAGATTCGAAAGCTGTGCTTCCACACTATCATCACTCTGCAATTCTTCTGCAGCCTCTAAATGACAATCTCCGTGGTATGCCTCGTCTTCACTACACAGAAAACCACTGTCATCTAGTACACTAAGTAACTGTTCCTCTGTCAGTTTAACACTTTTGCTGCACCTTTTCACATTGGAACGTCCAGGTGTTGGTTCATTAGCCACCATTACGAACAATATACGTTCGATAAGTGACCACACAAAACAAAAGTTTACACGCTTTGATGCTAGCTTAGACGCTGCAACTAGACTGAGTAATCAGACAGTGAGCGTGGACGCTTATAAGCGTCAGCCGCACTGGCTCATGGCTTGTTGTGACGCTTAAAAGCGTCAGCCTCAGCAAAAGTGTTAAGGAGTCAAATAGATCTATTCCAAATTTAAACCTAACGACAGGAGGATGTGGTATGAGACTCAACAATTTGGCTCAAGCAGTGAGAGCAGAAGCAGGTAGATGCCCATTTCAACTTCCTAGAACATTTTGCCTGAGTGCACCATATGGAAAAGTAGAATTCGCTCGAGTGTAAAGTATATGGTTTTTTTTTAAGCAGCAGTTCCATAAGGCACGGTAGCCTTGTGATTAAGCACATTGGCTGACAATTCGTTATTCGAGTTTGATTCCATTGCTACTAGTGTTTTTTTTTCTAATTTATTTATTCCTTGCAATGTTAAACAATTAATTACCAAATTGAAATACATTTAAATGGTTCAATTTATATATGTAAAATTAACATATTCAATTTAATTACGATTGCTATCGTTGTAACTCAAAAGACTATATGCCACCACGTTGCAGCACATTGGTAAAATTTTGCACAAGCTGCCATTGGGTTTCAGCTTAACTTACTTGTTCATTCATCTCCATAGTTCTGCATATTGTTACTTCTGGGTATTTGTATGATATTACTGACTGTAGGTATGACTCAATCATGTAGTGAAATATTTCTACATTTGTATGTTTTGTGAAGTGAGCCAATTGCATGTTAATTTGCCTGTCAGTTCACTCAGTCAAAATTTAGATGAATATTAATACAAATGTCTTCAAGGATAACTGCACAATGTATGAAAAATCTAAGATTGTAACTTATAGTAGTTGTTAAGTCAGTGTACAACCATGAACGGTAACAGAACTGGCACACTTCCCCTGTGGTACAACAGATATTACTTCAGCGTCTGTACACGAGTTCCCATCCTGTTCATTGAGAAATTTTCATCCAACTGGAAAACTGGCTACATATCCCATATTAATTTTTCTTTTACTGACTCCATGTAGTTACTTCTACTCATGGAACTTGGGATATTGTGTGTAGAAAGCATGAGTTGGGTTTTATGGTAGTGATGTTTTCGGAATCCCAGATGGTTGTGACGAAGCAAGCTGAGATAACTTTACTTCCCCTCTTGTTCTGCCATCTGCCTACTTCGATTTGGCTTTTTTTTTTTTTTTTTTTTTTTTAACTAATTACCATTAACATATGTGAATATAATCTGCAGTTTCATAAAAAAAGGTTGGCCCTCAGTTTTAAAGTAAATAACACCAGATCTAATTTTGTGCCTAGTTTTATGTATGTAATTGATTTTCTAACTTATTTTGACTATTTCTAGTTAGCATCTTTCATTATAGGGCCAAATCAGTAATTGTTTTGTACTTAAATTCTGTTGTTGATGTATAAACAAATATAAATTCTGTACTAATTATAAACATTTGTAAGATGAAATAATAGTATTCTCAAAGGCTCTATTCGAAAACATGTTAGCAAAGTCAGCTCTTAATTAATTCCAAAGTAATTTCCAGTTTTGTCAAAAGTATTGTTTGCGTAACTATATATGTTAATTTCGTAATTTAAACAAATAATTCAGCCAACCCTTGTAGTAGAAGTAACTGTTAAAAACAAACCATTTTTTTATGTATTCAGTTGATTTAATGAGTTGAGTTTTAATTGTAATTTCTGTAAATTTAACTTTGAACAATGTGTAGTTTCAACACCTGTTATTGTGAGGATATAAGGGCCCGATTTTTGGTCACGAGACAGTCAGTCCATGGCCGATTTTCAGACGAGGTACCTGTGTTGGTTAGAACGACAACAATGCATCAACTCAACAGTGAAATAAGTGTTACACCAATAGACTGTGTGTTAAAGCAATGACAGTGTCTGCTCCATACGTACCTTTCTATTCTTCAAGAACTGTGAATTATGTGGTTATGTTTTTTTACTGCTTGTAGATGTTCAATAGTAAACTAGTGTAACAGTATATGGATGTTTGCCTGCTAACTATTAATGAGGCTTATGGAAAGTTAAATGATAGTGCACTGGCCATGTATAACTGTTTATTATTAGGGGGTTGTGAAAAGTGAAAGTAAAAGACTGTGAAACACAACTGTGCATCTGACGGCTACATCATTTACAGTAGACAGTAGTGCATGTCCACCCCCTATTTTTTCAGCCAGTACATTGACTCTGAGGACAACAAATGAAGAAACTAAGTAGGTGAACAGCTACATGGTGGGGAAAGGATTTTTGGCTCCAAGCCAGCAATTACTTCTTAATACATTGTAGTAGTGGGGAGTAATATAGGACACTAGTTATGTAGACCAGCATTGCTGCCCCTTTTGTTTACTGCATATGGTTGTGACCTGTGCTCTTTTCTAATCACAGGGATCTTTGGTAAACTGTGGTCAAAAGTGGAACTAATTCACTTGCAAATTGTGTTTCGAACTTCATGAGGCTTTTGTCTGGCCCATGAGGCTGTTGAGTTTTAGTGATTTCCAATTATAGCATCATTAGTAATCAATTAATAATTACTATAAAATTATAAGATAGAACTTCTGGGCAGTACTCACCTTCAGAAAGCAAAATATTTAGTACTACAGGGTGCAAATGCGAACAAGGAAAAAACTTCCCAGATTTCCCGATTAAAAACACACTCCCGAGTGAAAATACACTTTTTCCGTGTTAAGTGACATTAAATTTTTCCTCGAAACTGTAAAACTTATCAATCCTTTGAATGGTTATGGTTTTATACACCAGCATAGAATTTCTCAGCCCTTTAGAAAACGAAACTAAAAAAAAAAAAAAAGATAATGTATGCTGCTTATTTTCATATTACGAAATTATAAATTTGAATTCCATCAAACACCACATGTTACTTTCCGAAGCATTGAAATCAAGATTGCGATGCGCTTTTGTAAGCCAGTCACAGCTCATGTCACGTGATCTTGCCAGCCAATACAGCGGATATTCAGAGCTTAGGAAACGCGATGTAGTCAGCCAATACCATCATTGCTGTTAAGTAGCGCGTACACACAAATAGGAAAAGTTAATGGTGTAAATTAAAATATATAGTGTTGCTACAAGAAAAGCAGAGCTTTCACATATAATATTGGTCTCAACGACTATTAAGCTGCAAGAGAAGCTAAACTATCACTTATAATGTTGATCCTTTTTGCGTGTGTTACACTTTGAGATACATCACACAAATGTGCCAGTAAAATTTTGAATACCAGCATAAATGTCTGACCTTCTGGGCTTGAAATTTTTTCTAAATGGTTGTCCTCAAATAGTTGATTTTTAAATGAGAGTCAAATGCTCTGTTATTTAAGAAATTCATCGCACATTATTGCATTTAGTTCATCTTGTGTAAAAGGAAATTTACTTTGAAAGTAACGCTTTTCAATCAATCATTCACAATGTCTTCCCATGACCGGTTAGAAAGAGGTTCGTTTCAACAGTTCCCAGAGAGTGCCAGGCAACAGGCATCACTGCGCTTGCGCAGCTATGATGACATAGGAAGCCTGTATGTGTAAAACATTAAAAGATCTTACTTTATGTCATAAAAGAAACAAGACATCAGAGGAATTTCGTGAACCATACTAAAATCCATAATTCAGCTTAAAATGCACATTCGTATGTCCAGATTTGGTTGTAAATATCCTTGGAGTACCAGCACTGTATTATCTCATTTTTGGTTCTTTATTATGGCATAATGCCATACGTGCTAGAAGATGAAAACATGCTCTTTTGAAATGCAGCAAACACTTGAAACTAGCCAATAGTGTGGAATTAAACACTTTGTTTCAAATAAATTGACTGTCTCAGCTGAAAAGATTAATAAATCCATATTTCTTTAGCAAACCAACAAAAATAACTTCATTGTTCTGTAAGGTGATTAATGCTTGACTGAAATTGCCGCCCGGGGCAGATACCCCATTTTGCTCCCAGTGAATATGGCAGCTTGCACACCAGTAAAATTTTTCCAGGTAGCATCTTGCTGCTTGCTTAAACAGCTAACAGCCACACTTTTGTAGCCAGAAGTGAGAGAAGGTACATGCATGACTCAACTGCGCAAGCGCATGGGCCAGCTCGCAACTGCTCACATGAATCTAATATAAACAGTTATGATGCCATGCTCATTGGAGGCAATTTGTTGTTATGGAGCATTGCGTAGTCTTCCTAAAGCCTTTGACACATTTTGCTATTGCCTGACACTTCTATGAGCACTGTGTTCTGCTGTGTACATGGCGCATTTCCTTTGCAACTTAAGTTTTATTTTAGTTTTTTTCTCTCGTGCATGTTTTATTGCTGCAGTATTATTCTGCTGTAGCGGGATCAGTAATATCCTTTGTTAAAGTATTATTTCTTACCAGTCAAAATTAAAAAAAAAAAAAAAATCCCGGAATTCTAAAAAATTCCTGGGTATTTCCTGGTTTTCTCCCGGATGAAAAAATTCCCAGGTTTTTCTCGGATCTCCCAGGTCATATACTCTTAGACACTTATAAAAGATAAAAGGGCAAGATTTACTGCTCTGCTTTTGAAACTATTTGTTGCTTTGCCAGGGAGAGATGGGGGGGGGGGGGGGGCGGGGGTGTAGGTTTGGGAAAGATTAAAAAGGAAAGGAAGGCCACTTAAATCCCAGGATGAGTCATTTTCTCAAGCTGTTCCAGGTTAATCCAAAATCATGGAAACCTATGTTTTAATGACTTAGGTTCTCTAGTGATGAAAGGATTTAACTATGACTCTTGTCCTATCCTTGGTAGCTATTCTTGACCAAATTGTTTCATATGCAGACTGAGTTGAACACTCCACTTAAGATGAGTGTGAATATAGTACTTCTCATTCTTTGGGGCTGCGCCTTTTGGAAAACAGGGTTGTCTTACAGATCTTATTACTATTCATTTCTGATTTTAGCCATCTCTAGTTACTGTCATTACTTGTTAATGTTCCAAACTCTGGCACACATTTTTCAAATTCTCAGTGGTTGTTCATTAATGCTTCTCACCCACTGCGAGAATTATTTTTTGTGCCTCATTACCAGTATTTTGGTGCCGTCCCGCCCATCCCCCAACCCTGTAGCATTGTTGATCTTGAATGGACAAGGAGTTGTCAAGCTAAAAAAAGAAAGAAAAACTAAACTTTTGTGGATTTCACACACAGTCAGCTATAATGGTTGCTGCCTTGGTTAGGGGTACACCCATGAGCTATTGAGGGCGACCCAGTAGCTTGCAACCATATGGTGATTTCAATCCTATGGCACAAGTGTAGTGTCACAGAATTGCCAAACTCTAGTTCAGACACTCCACTAGGCTCAATATCATATATCTGAG